>NC_091829.1:84592293-85192293 GCF_038994185.2 Dermacentor albipictus | reverse complement strand
GTCACCAATTAATTATTTGATCCAACTAATGAACACCATCAATCAAACAATCAAACAACCAAGGAAGCAATAAATCATGCAATCAATCCATCAACTTGCCAATCAGCCAATCAAACAAATCAGTTCTGTGGAAACTCACAAGGTGGAGAAAAGTTCATGAAAGGCAACTTTACCCCCAACCAATCATCATGGAACACAACCGATCATTGCGCAAACGCTCATGCAACAAACATGCCTGGCACAGAACGCAGCAATCACTCCAAAGGGGTCCCAATCCACCTACCAACTAATCAACCAATTATTAGATCACTCAACTAATCAATCAATCAATCAATCAACTGACCAATCAGCCAATCAACCAGCAAATGCCGGCATAAGGAACGTGCCTGGCACACAGTGCAGCGATGACCATGGAGTCCAGGCCACCGGAGAAGAGAACAGCCACAGACGCATGGTTGCACTCTGGAATGTCAGCGAGGCCCGAACGATGCCTGGGCATGCACAAGTGGCAGACCATGCTGTGGTTGGAGAGACGGCGGCGCACTGCCTCGTACAGCACCTTGTCCAGTTCGGCCACAGCAGTCGCTATCTCTGCGCGCTCGTCTAAAACCTGCATGCAAAACAAAAGCAAATGTACTCCTGCAGATATTGGTACAAAAACCTCGGTATAAAGGAGTTGCACACGGCACGAAAGTACTTTCGTTATATTCTATATTCATCACAAGCACATGTGGTGACATCAACAACAAAAATTTTCCCTATCAGCTCTCTGCAAAAGAAATGCAAGAGCAAGCACCGACAGGCCTCCTGTCGATTTCACAAATGTGCACTTCTCACTGTTGTCAATATGGAACTGTATGATCGAAGCGGTCACATGAGATCGGCTAGTTGCTCGCCAACTGCAAGCCAGCCAAGCCAGGCTGCTGGAGCTGGTCGCCACCATGACTGCAAGCATGCTTTGTCTCCCCCCCTACAAAGCTGACACTGACTGCAGGCACCGCACTGACCAAATATAATATGTTGGGGTTAAAAAGAAAAAAGTAAACCAAATCACCCCAGCCCGTGCCCCTAGGTATAACAGGCTTAAACTGAACACACAGTTGGAACCTTCTCTCTGAATGCATGCCATGGCGATCCTTGTTTTCTTTTGTTTTTTTGGCAATGAGCAAAAGTAACATTTCTGATAAGTTCGCTTGTGACACCACTACCGTTTGCCGTTTCTGTTCCATCTTCTGTTTCTGTGTGTCAGCTGTTGCACTTAAAAAAAAATTACACTGTTATGCTGTAGGTTATGGTAAAGAATAAAACAACCAGCTTGACATCTGGGCATTCTTATTCATCCTTGCTTCCTCAGAGTACCCTGATTTTACCATGGAAGAATAAAACACTGGCAAGAGTATGAGTTGAGAGTCTAACTCTCCAGTGGGCAAACTTGTGCCCAGAAAGACAAGCTACACTTGAATTGCATTGAGAGCGGCGAGCGCTCTCACTGAATCTAACTCATGGGTCGAATTCGTCCACTCCTTATACGTGTACTGCTATACATTCCAGGGCAATTGCTGGTTCATGTGTACACTCGAGAACGTACGCTCTTTATCAAAAGTATACGGGTTATGTTTGCAGCAACTGTACAAGTCTTTAAGGGAGTTCCTGTCGTGTGCCATAAGTTCCAAAATGCTGAGGAATGAAAAGAAGAACCCTCGAACTCACCATCCAGATGCCTGGAGTGTCAGGAGCACGACGGAAACCACACCACACAGTGGAGCAGCATGTGGCAAAAGTGCAAAATAACCTGTACACTTTTGACAAAGACTGTACAGCGAAATCTCGATACAACAAGCTTCAGAGGACGCGGTAAATCGTTCATTATTCTGAAGGTTTGTTACAGTGAAAGCCCCAAAATTGCCCATTCCGCCCATCAACCCTCATAAATTGTCACTACATGAGTGATCCACGAGAATGTCACTGTTGCTATTTTTCATCGATTCCGCCACCACACACCACCGAAGTACTGTATAGTAAGAGTGACGTGTGCAAGACGGATGCTGATGCCAAGAAGGCTACCGACATAAAGGTAGCTTCACATTGCCTCCAAAGCACAATGTTTATTGCTGTTTGTTTGTTTTTCACATTCCTTGCCGTGGACACCACATCTGTCTCGCTCGAGGCAGGAACTATGCCAAAGCGCAAGCGCACGTAAATGACACCACCTGGAAAGTGCAAAGCGCAACCGTGTGGCATCCCTGCGAGTGCGGAGGCTACATTTCTCCACACGTGTAGCTAGTACGGCAGCAAAAAGAAGTGCAAATGAAGGAAGAGACGCGCCTCCATTGCTAAGCGATACTTTTCTGGCCGGAGCGTGTGCTCACAAAACCTGATGCGTCATCGCCTCTCCAATAGATTAAACAAAAAAGTTCTTGCCCACTGTCGCCTGCATTTTTATTTATCGGGCACTGTCTCAGGTTTTCTGAACCCATGTGCTGCGGTGTCCACTTTCTGCACCCTGTTGTCAACTGGCCTACTGTTCCGGCTGCTGTGAAGGATGCACAGAAATCTAAGAATTCCAGATTTCGGAATATTAGCTCATAGTACTGAGGCGCTCTTAACATGACAAGGTAACTGAATAACGATTGTTATTCTGAAAAGTTCAGTATTCAGAAGTTCATAGTACTGAAATACTTTTACACCGAAACTATATCAAGTCAGCAGGGGATTTCTGAAAAGTTGGTTAATCTGGAAAGTTTGATAATGTGCTGTTCTTAAGTCGAGGTTTTGACGGAAGCCCGTCTGGTCGGGAGGCATCATGAAGAAGGGTAAAAAGAAGGACACCGACCACTGAATGAATACAAGAAAAGACGTTACAGCTCCCCTGACGGGAGCCTTGTTCACAATCTATTTTGTGAACAAGGCTCCCGTCAGGGGAGCCGAAACGTCTTTTCTTGTATTCATTCAGTGGTCGGTGTCCTTCTTTTTACCCTTCTTCATGTGCTGTTCTTAGTAACGAGCGTTTACTGCACAATACCGCTGTCGTGCACGCAATCTAATTAGACAAGACTCTTTCGCCATGGAACCATAGCCAAAACATTCAAGAAATTTTCAATACAGTAGGCATGCCTTGTGCCTTGTGATAATCTGCTAAAGAAACTGTCTCTGGCAAAATGCAAAACAATGTATGCGTGACATCTACGATGAACATTGGCCAACTAGTATTCCAAATAGCCATCTAGCAAACATGCCTTCCTGAAGAAGGCCCGTCCCAGGGTCGGCATGGGTGGCGGTCCATTTCCGAGCTCCCTGTTCAGAGAGCTGTTGAGCCAGGGCTCGATGGGACACAGCAGGGTCTCGCCGAGGGGGCCAGGCTGCCAGCCGTCAGGCTCGAACAGGTCGCCTGCGGGCAGCCGATGCCACGGGAACAGGCGCACGGCCAGGCGTCCCTGGGCCACGCTCTGCTTCAAGTCCAGGCAGTAGATGCCGATCGCTGGCAGCTCGGTCCAGCTCTGCAAAGGGGGTTTGGAAGACCTCGTTACACATCTCGCAATGTAAATGAACTTGTTCTGGGGCAATATCAGTCTACAGTAAGTGTCTTCAGACACATTGCTCCAAATTAGGTCACTGTAGTGAATTCTCTCGAACTCATGCTTGACTTCAATCAATCAATCAATCAATCAATCAATCAATCAATCAATCAATCAATCAATCAATCAATCAATCAATCAATCAATCAATCAATCAATCAATCAGAGGGTGCCTGAGTGGTTACACACGAAACAGTGAAACTAGCCATGCCAGAATTCGTGCACATGCACGTCTGCATGTGAGAGTGTGCATGTGTATGTGTATGGCCCCACACAGACAAATGTTGACAAGTCTAAATAGGCAAAAACGTGGGGGAAAAAAATGTTAAAAAGATATTGACAAGTAAGGTTCCCGACATGTGCCCCCATTGATAGAAGAGAGGCGCGATGCACTGAATGATGAAAAGAAAGGAAGACATTTAGTGATACTATCATGTTAAGCAAGAGAAAAATCTGTGGTGTCATAGGTGCCCGTGCAAGAGAGGCAAACGTGTCAATGCTTAGGTGTGTTTGCGAGATTATGTGGCAGTGCATTCCCTTCGGCTATTGCTTCAAGAAAAAATTATGGTTGGCAGGCTTTTGTTCCAAGCTAATGGCAATGAAATTGTGAATACAATTGTGACAATACGTAGTGGCAATTGGTTTCACACATGTGAAAATCTTTTCATCAATGAAGCTGGTGTTTCTTCTCAATATGTAATCCATCACCTGTTGCAGCTTTCTGAATGTCAAGGTAAATTGCACTAATACATCTAAAGTGCATTTTACTGTTATATTCTTGCTCTACAGTGACAATCTTGTGTTCTGATGTTCAATTCAGAGTGGGTTCAGGTTTCTTACGGCTCATTTCATGTCACTGAGTGGTGGATTGCTCTTGTTTTGCCTTTTAGGTATGGATTCAACCAAAAGTTCTAGACAGCTTATTTCCGTTATCTACACGTGACAACTTCCACCACTGGGATCCAGCAAGCAGCATTCCGTTTTCTTCTGGCAGATGAGCATAACCCAATGATTTGCGGTTCAGGGAGCCTCTGTAACTCAGTATAATTCACCATTGGCCAATCTGGGCGGCTCAAATGTGCACCAAACATGAGATTGAAAATAAGAGTTCAGAGAAATTCTTATAAGTATGCACAAAGTGACCAAAGATAAAGGGTTAAGAAGAAGCTGTAGCTCTGGGGCTCCTATCTAAGTACATGGAAAAGGAGAAATTGTTTTTCTCGGTAACCACTGCACCAAATTTGATGAAGATTTTTGCACTTAAAAAGAAAAGTTAATACCTAGTGGCTGTTTGAAGCGGAATTTTTTTGTTTAAGCCATTATTTTTTAGTAAAAATTGTTGAGAATTGCAAATTTTCAGGAAATGAAAATATGAAATTTGCAACTCTGTAACTCAACAATGAAAAAAGATATTGGAATTCTGTAAAATGCACCTAATAGTAAATCCAAAGCGGACAAAGTGGATGTGTGATACATCACTTTCAAGTACACCACTAAGATGTGAACACAACTTTTGCAAAAGATTCGTAAACATTGTAACAAATTTACGTGACGTACAATATAAATAAATGTGTATATTAAATCTGTCCGCTTTGGATGTTGTAGCTGAAGCAATTAACAAAAATGCAATATTTATTTTTGGTGCAGAGTTTGGAATTTGTAAACTTTGTGCTTCTATTCTTTTTCTCTAACTTGACCAATTTCTGCAACCTCTGTCATATAAACAAGGTCATGAATCAAAATTTTGCTTTCAACAGTCACTAGAATTTGACTCTTTTTTCCAATGCACCAAAATTTCCTTAAAATTGGAGCAGGGGTTATCTCAGAAAAACATTTCTGTGTTTTACATGTACCTGAATAGGCGACGTCAGAGTTGCAGCTGAACTAAAGCTTCCGCTTAAGATCGATGAATAGATTTGAGGAAAGGTGAAGTGCTGCTTTCTTGTCCCTCCTCACAACCACCTCGCCAACCTTTGTTCCAGCTAATCGATATTGCAATGGATGTTCCACGTTGCATAATAAAGAAAGAAAATAATAAAGAAACTGATTTTAAACAATGTTTAGGCAGTCATACCTCATTTGGTTTTGGAGCCACCACCGATGCAAGCGTGAGATTGGTGCCCTTGACTTGATACAGCAGGCTTCGACGTCCAAAGACATCACGCCCGAACCAAAGCTGCTGCTCGTTCCTCTGTATAAAACGCAAAAATATAAAATTTATAAATGCAAAGAAACAAACGTATGTCACAGCTGTGCTTCCTGTATTCAACCAGGCAATGGGCTCAGCCAGGAATGCCTACACTTGATTGTGTCCAACTTAGAACTTGGCCAAAAAAAATAAATCAAATAAAACAAAATAAAATAAAATGGGGGCTGAAACGACTGAAGGATGGTTGTCAAAGTCAGCCAATAGCTTCCCAACAGACATGCTGGGATATGCTACTTACTGGTTAGCTGTATTGGTTAAAGGGACATCAAAGGATGTCATTTGATGTCCCTTTAACCAATACGTAAGTCAGTTTAGACTAACAAAGCATTTTTTAAGAGCTATTTTCAAAAACTTCCCAGCAATATTATAAGAGAAATAGATTAGATTAGAAATAGAGATAAATTTTTATAAGAGAAAATTAAGGTAAATGTTTCATTTTTTGAATGAAGCAACAATGTCGAGACGTCTGTGTGACGTCACAGATTTCAAAGTGCTTTCTTTCTCATTTCAGTGGTAGCTCAGTAGAGGTTCTTGAAACTTGTTGAGCTCATTCTTTGGATCTTTTAGAATACAATGTAGTCTGTTTTTACCTATAGAAAACTAGCTAGCCTCATGCAGATGATGTCAGGATGAGCTGGCGCGTGAAGTTCAAGGTGGTGTTGCCACCAGTCTATCGTATTGTATCTTTTCTGGTTTTACAAGCCATTTCCCATGCAAACAGGACTGTATAGCAAGAAGTCGATTGTCATCACAGGATAGACCACGAGTTTTCAACCACCACTAAACGAAATGCTGAATTCTTGTATGCTTGCATCCATTGTGAAACATAATGTCATCATCTGTATCAATTGTAATATTAGCATTGCTTGTACCTCATAAAGCGACAATGAAACCCTTCACCATTACCTGTCTTAGTGATATGCCATAAACACATGAACAATAAAAACACCTCCCTTACGCAGAATAATTGCCACTAAAATGCTAATTCTGGCCTTGGAAAGCTAAGCGGGCAAGCACGAAGTTTGGTGTGACTATTTGTGGTAAGTATTTTTCGTTTTAGGCTTGATTTAGGCTTGAAACTGCATTGGGCTTATCTCGCATAGCGGCCTGAAGTGCTTAGCAAAGTACACCGTCATGCCATTTTAAAAACTACATCATAATCAATGAAACTCTCATAACACAGTTACAATGTGAAAAGGCTATTGGCTACCAAGAATAAATGAAATTTGACTGATAAATTTTTCTTGGGAATTCTTAATGGCTTAATCATTTCTTTATTGAAGAGGCACAAAATGACGTGTCACAGGAACTTACCTACCTACCTATCTATCTATTGCAAAGTGCTTCGAATGAGACACGAAATGGTTCACATTAAAAAAGCAATAATGAGTGTTTGTACCTTGAAGTAGACAAATGCCCACGGTCCTTCGATACGTGACACGGTGTTCAGCAGCTCAGATTCACAGGCACAGTGCGATAGCTGGTGAAGCAGAAAGTTGGTGTCGCACTCCTTGTCCGAAACCTGCAAAGTTGACAGGACCAAAAGATGACTGTCTCGACTCTTGCAGGTGGCTTACTACTTCTACACTACGGTGGAACACAGCTCAAAAGTGCATCAGAAGTTAATACAACAAGACTCCATGCCTATCCCAAGGTGGCGCTTTCTAGTTCTTCATCCAGGCATCAAAGAACTGCAATAACCCCTCCCACAAATGCTGTGCTTCAATCAAACCCAGCCCACATTAAACGCATTGTTGGAAAGCTCAGGTATGAATACAGCCAATGCCTATTGTGAGGCCACTCACAAGGGGCCTCGCTGCAGCATTATCAACATCCTACACAATAATTGTACGATTGTGCGGGCTAAAAAATTTAATTCGCTTAGTGGTCACTACATTACTCGCCTTAGTGAAACATTTCATGTGGTCGTGCTGTGTGCTTATCTCCGATCATGGTTTTTGTGTCATCCGTATATACAGAGCGTCCTCGCTATCTTTAGCCAGAGCTTAAGAACATGCGAATGCCATGTAGCTGGACAGAATCAAGGTAATGTTGTTTGCCTTTGCTTGGAGATACTCAGATTTATTATTTTTTTCATTAGATAATGTCTTAACTGATTAATCAACTTCTCAAACATTATAATTAGATGAAAAGTGCCAATGAGAAAATTGTAAAGCCACATGAAAAACTGCCAATATAGCATTCTGTTGCTCAATACGTGCTACCTAAAAGTACTTTTCTGAGCGTGAAAGAAGCCCACCAATACACACAAAATTGCTGCGCAACTGGCCGCTCGATGCACTCTGCATTACCTTACAACGTTACCTTACCCGTTACTTTTACAACCGTTACAACATTACTTTGGTTCTGTCCAGCTACATGGCATTCACATATTTTTAAACTGTTGCTAAAGTTAAGTGTTCCATTTACAGTGTTCCATTTATCCATACAGTGTTCCATACAGTGTTCCATTTATCAGTTTTGTATCGTTTATATTGGTCTTGTATCAGTTTCGTGTTGTTGAATAAAAGCAGTCTCCTAGCCCTAGCTAACCATCTCTTTATCATTTTGTTGTTGTTTGACTTCATGTCAGAAATAGTGTCTTGTTTTAGCTGCACGGAATTTAACAAAAAGGTGAATTTTGTGAGGATATTTACAGTGTTCCATTTATCCATACAGTGTTCCATACAGTGTTCCATTTATCAGTTTTGTATCGTTTACATTGGTCTTGTATCAGTTTCGTGTTGTTGAATAAAAACAGTCTTCTAGCCCCAGCTAACCATCTCTTTATCATTTTGTTGTTGTTTGACTTCATGTCAGAAATAGTGTCTTGTTTTAGCTGCACAGAATTTTAGAAAAAGGTGAATTTTGTTAGGATATTTCCCGCTATTCTATCAGGTTATGTGTGTTTGTGACTGCTAGGAACTCAGTATCGTGTAAAATATGGCAGGTAATTCATTAGGATATCTTGAATAACTGCTTTATTAGCAATTATAGCGGAAATTCAGGAATTGAGGACCCAAAGTCACATTGGTATTAACTCAACAAAAACCTATCTAAACAAAATCGTCTTGGGTGCTAGAGCCTGCAGTACTTTGGCACTGTGGGCGGCCCACTGTGGCAGTACCGAAAGAAATATGAAAGAGTGCCCCAGCGACGTCGATATCTCTATTCTCTCCATTGAAAGTGCAAACCAACAGTAGATGAAGCTTAAGCTGGCATGGGCTTCATTGTGACCTTCTCTTTTTTTTGCATGGTGACGCCAGGAACCGACGTGAAGTGTGCTCTATTCCGTTCCCAACCTTGTGGCAGTACCGCAGTTCGGATAATCATTTTTGCCAATAGCAGCAAATAAAGCAAGGCTTTATGGATCAGAATAAAGGCAACTCGTAATTGTCACAGAATTGGCACCCATGCAGCAGAAAGCAGGTGGCGTTTTCTAATAGGGTAGGGAGATCGGCGTCACTGACACCCTATTTAATTTTAATTTGGTTTCAGGGCTGCCCACAGCCAAATTACTACACGCCGTAGTACCTACGACGATTTTTGTGAAGTTGTTTTTCGGCAACATCTGACTGTTGGCCTTCAATTTTGAAAATGATATATGGCCTCTAAAATTGCTCATTAAAACTTTATTAGAATATTTTTGTTATTTGTGAGCCATATTTTCCACGATGCCGCATCTGTATTGGATGGCAAGCCTTACAGTTTGACAGCAGATGTGCAAATGCGCTTATCACAAGTTATCAGTGCAGCATCCTGCGTGCACAAAATAAAACAGCATGTATACCTGCTACATTCGCGATCTCTGGGAACAAAAGCAGGGGAGGGGGGGGGGGGCATCCGCGGTATCCAAGGCAGCTGTGCTGGTGCTGAAACATCACGCTGAAACATCACGCTGAAACATCACCCCCCTCCCCCGGACATTTTCGATATCCTCGCCTTGCTTAATACACCGGAGGGGGGTGACAGAAGACTACAGGACCCGGGTGTCAGACGATCTAGCTGCACCACTGACTAGAAACAAAAATGGAGGCCAGAATTCAATTTTATAAATGTTGTGACAAAACCCATGACTCTTCACTATTCTCTCGTAATATGGGTCGTTGTGGCATAGCATAAGTTCTGGAAATTTACCAAGTTCCATCTTTTTGACACATACTGCCAATAAAACTAATTTGTTAGGGGTTACTGGGAACCCTAACTAAAGCAATGGCAAAAACATGTCATCACTGAACAAGTTCCAGCAGCAAATCGTTTTGCACACACAGCGTGTGATCTCAACAGCAGTCATCCTTGACTTCTTTGAAGACTTACAACTTTTGCATTTTTACAATACAATGTGGCCCCACTTTTGCAGTAAAATGCTAACTGGGTCCCAAACAGGCGCTGTCAAAATACATAATGTCAGAGCGAGCTGGGACAGGAGCTAAGATAACATTGCAACCAATCTTTGAATTTCTTCACCTTTTCCAGATTGCTTAGCGGAGGCTTAGCAATGGTAGGAATGAATTTTTTTGTATTGCAGGAGTACAATTTATTCATACCACTAAACTTGATATTTCTTTTTAGCTTCCTGTGAAGAGACTGCATTTGCACAATGCCTTGCAACATCATAACCTCTCGTTTAACCACAATATTCAACAAGGGTAGCTGCTTCATAAGGGATGAAGACAAGACGATGCTATGCTTGCATCCTTTGTCTTGTCCTTAACATGTGTGTTAAATGACGGGTGGCAATGGAGTGCAGCTTAACAGAAGATCTTGATAACAGAAGCCGAGGGTGTTGCCTGGGCTGGTAAACTTGTTTTCTTGGTCTGGTCACCAGCCTAACCGTTGCCACCTGTTGTTCAACCGGTAAGGACGGAACCTAACTAACTGATGTTTTGGAGCCTAACTGAGGCTCCAAAACATCAGGTTTTAGAAATTTCGTTTGGAGATGCAATCAACTTCATAACAGTAGCTCTACATGTTCTAGCTCTAACATATGAAGACATTCAGTAAGATGCCATAGATCAAAAGCCAGTTCACTACAGGATGTGTGAAATGGAGGACAGTAGGCCTGTGTGTAGCAAGTGGCATGCAGAATGAAGTGCATAGCTGCCAACCTGTGAACGTTACCGCAGTCTTCCGTTACTGCGCGTGTAGAAATTGATCAATTCGATCGGCAGTTTTTCTATGCATTGTTATACATTTCTGTTGGAATTCTTTTACTAGGAACCTCATGCACCCCCTGAAATGACAAATGAACTTTTGCTATTTGTCAGATCTGACAATTTTTGGGAGACTGGGTAGTCTGGAAAAATAAAATTTCGGCTGGAGGTGTCATTGAGATTAGCCGCTAGTGTTTGACCGAAACTTGACCTTCGACCAAAACTTGACTGGTTATCTGAACTCTTACATTTTGAAGACTGCCTGCTCAAGTGCCCTTATTCATTACTGTACAATGTAGCACAACGTTCCACATTACTGTACAGCACTGTACAGGACATTAACAATGCATGCAGAAGCTCCAGCACCAGTTGACTGTCCGCTAGGCCATACTTCTTGCCCAGAAGAGCTGATTGAATTGAAACAATCAAGCATGAGGAGGCTTTTGCATGCTCCCTTACGTGACAAGCATTGCTTGGTGAGCCTAAAGAATGCAATAAAAAATGAGCTAAGTGCCTGCTGCAATGAGTAAAAACAAATGCTCTCTTTATGACAAGAGCTTACCCATTTTCACATTTGTGAGGCTACTGCTTTCCTGCATAGCATGGATCTATGGCTAGTATTCATGCCAACAAATCTTCATAATAACTTTTTTTTGTGTGTGTGATCTGACTTACAGAAATTGGGATCTAGGAACCAGGATCTCATTTTGTTTATTTTAGATATATTTACTATCAGTACTTAAACTAAAACTAGCAAATTATTACTTTCATTGATGTTACTTGAGGTGCTTCTTTCAAGTTTCATGTAAGAATTTTCAAAAGTTGTCAGAGAAATTGTTACCTGCTTAACAACCATTCAAAACACAAGCTATAATTTTAGGTGTCACAGTATACGTGATGACAACTATAGGTCTCGAAATAAAATTTTAAAACATAAAGCACTGAAAATGAGCACATTTCTCGTGGTAACGAAAGAGTTAAAATTAATAAAATGTCCCACAGACGCGGCACCAACAGAAGAGGAGGGAGAGTGCACATTATTATTATTATTTTTTTTAGCTTGCCTTGAGCACATGCCTTTTGTGCGATACATACTTTGTTAACGATGGCTTACCTTTAGATGCTGTGTACAAGCAGCAGCAAACTTAGAACAACAAAGGATGACAAGCAATACATTGTTTTTATATAATAATGTCTTTTCCCCAACTTTTATGTTCCCAATTTTGCCTGTTTTGGGAGCTCGTCTGTACAAATTTGCTCGAAGCAAGTGCCACATCTAGCGCCCTTTCACCATCGAAAGACTGCTAACGGATATTCGGAGACCAACGAGTGAAACTTTTTTGTGAACAGAATTTATTTTTCATAAATCTTGATGCAACATTAACAAGATCGTTACAAGCCCAAATTCAAAAGCATTCCAGAAAATTTGGGAGAGCTGGCAGATATGGAAGTGTTACCTTGGATGAAGACCCACATTGCACTGATGACATTGATGGATGCTTTGCATTCAGGGGACCTCATGGATCCCACTGCTGCTCTCTTATTGATGTTAGCTTGCCGAAGGGCAAACTCACACAAAGAAAAAAAGAAAGGTGTTACCTTGAGGCCTCCGAAGATCTCCCCGTTCCATGCCAGCAGGTTCCCCAGCTCATCCTTCACGGGCTGCAGTGTCAGCTGGCGGCCCCTGAGCCCCAACACCGTCGCAAGGAGCGTGAACCGAGCTGCACTGGCTGCTTTCACCTCTTCCAGCTGGCATCCTTCTGGGCCCCGTCGCTTTAGCAGTGCAATTGTCTCAGTGTTCTGGAAAAAAGTAGCCACAGACAAGCTCCTGTCACTGTTCTTTTAGCCAACAAGTGAAAGTGGCAATGGCTGGGAAAAAAGGAAAGGGTTTGAGTGGTATTTTGAAGTCATGAATAGCTCGTTATCTTTATGCTCATGTTCAAACTCACGTTATACTTACATTAAACTGCCTCTGTTGAATGAGTGTTGTATGTATGAGAGACACGTCTGATACACTGTGAGGCATTCATACTTTTTAGCAGCTACCTAGACAAATCTCGATATTTTTTTCTTGTTTTATAGCCCAAATAAACAGCAAATGAATAAATCCACACAGAAAAGAAAAAATGAACAGAATAGAATCGAACATCAAAGGATGAATATCAAAGTCAATTCCCAGTAAATGTGCTGAGATATGCTGCTGGGACACTGGTTGGTTATCTCTATCGGTTAATAATGAATGAATGTGAGTTGTTTAGTGGCGCAAGGTCCAGGTATGGCCAAAGAGTGCCAAGACTGTTAGTGATTTCGCAGTAAATTATAAGTTCTGTGAAGTTGATGTGACGTGGCTGTAAAGGGGCCTAAAATATAGTCACTGTAAAGTACGTAAAATCTACATGCAATAAGATTATGGCGATGACTAATGACGAGTACTATGAGCCTTACACTGCACTGCGAAAGAATGATATTATATACAGAACATGTAAGATGCAAAAATTAGCTACAGCGTAACTGCCCCACCAGAGCTCTTGAAAACACAAGGGCCTGGAGGCATGCGCTATACAGTACAACTATCACAGCGGCATCCTCTGAAGAGAGGAAGCATTACGAATGTATTGGACTAATAACATGTAAGACATCTCTGAGAAAACCTAGGACTGCATTTGTATCAAAAAGCGGTTCTGGACCGAGAAACATTACAGGATGAAGAGGAATGTGCTGCCGGTATGCTAAGGAAAAACGTCTCCTTCTCTCAGATTGGGCTTCCCGACACTCCAGGAGGACGATCAGCCTCTTCCCGCATCTACCACAGGTAGGAGGGTCATTTGCGGTAAGTAGAAAGTTATGGGTGCCAAATGTGTGTCCCATTCTGAGACGACAGAATAGGACACCTGTTCGGCATTATTTTGTTGCAGAGGGTCAGAATCTAAACTGTGGCTTTATCACATGGAGCTTATTATTTGTTTGCGCGTCCCATATGCACTGCCAATGGTTTCACAGTTTTTTTCCATAAGAAAGGCCTCAGATCTGTGACAGGCACATCAGCGGTAGGGTTAACAGCTTTCAATGCGATTGACGTGGCCGTGTCGTCCACCAGAACATTACCCTCGATGCTCCTATGGCCAAGCACTCAGCATATAATGATATGCTGGTTAGGTTTACACAAGACAGAATAGAGTTAATTAAATACTGGATTTTTGTGTGTGTATAGAGTGAAATCAAGGCCTTCACGATGCTTAGGGAGTGTGTATATATAGCTGCTTTTTGAAGTTTTGATTTTCTTATATGCTTCACAGCAGACAGTAATGCGTAGGCCTCGGCCATAAAGATACTTGTTTCCGGATGCAGTACATCGGTTTCCAAGAAGGATGGGCCGACGGCTGCATAGGACACCCTGGCATTTGACTTCGAAGCGTCCGTGTAGAACTCTGCGCAGGAGTGCTTGTGCTGGAGTTCTAGGAAATGCATTCGGATTTTGGTCTCTGGTGCATGTTTTGTTCCTTCTAGAAAGGATATGTCACATTCTACCACCTGCCACTCCCAAGGTGGTAACAGCTTGGTTGAATGCATTAAGCGAAGCTCGAGGAGTGGGACATGCATTTCATCACTAAGCTCCCTCACACGCAGCGAGAAAGGCTGTCTTACAGAGGGATGATTACGGAAAAGTGTAGCACACGTCATATCATTAACAGTGTTAGAACACGAATGTTGATGATTGGAGTGTATTTTCAGGAAATATATGTGAGGATGACGTAAGTTCTTTGCAGATGGAGTGAGCATTCATTTGGTTCCGTGTATAAGCTTTCAATAGGGCTTGTCCTGAAAGCGCTAGTGGAAACGCAGATACCAAGATGGTGGACAGGATCTAGAATCTTTAGTGTGCTCGGAGCGGCAGAGTTATATACAACGGCACCATAGTCAAATTGTGATCGAATCAGGCTCTTATAAACATCCATCAGACACTTCCTGTTGCTACCCCATGTTGTGTAAGATAGAATTTTCAGTAAGTTCATTGTTCTTAGACATTTTTCTTTAACATATTTAATGTGTGGAATGAAAGTCGACCTACAGTCAAGTATAATACCTAGAAATTTATGTTCTTTGTTGATAGGTATTTGTTGTCCACACAGTTGAACAAAAGAATCTGGAACCAGGCCTCTCTTTCTAGTAAAAAGAACACAAGAACTTTTGTGAGGGCTGATTTTAAATCTGTTTTTGTCTGCCCACTCAAACACCTTGTTCAAGCCCTGCTGTACCTTTCTCTCACATACTGCGAAGTTACAGGATTTGAAGCTGACTTGAATGTCGTCCACGTAGACAGAATAAAATATGGCAGGCGGTAATGAAGCACGAAGCATGTTGATCTTCTCGATAAAGAGCGTACAACTAAGCACGCCTCCCTGGGGTACACCTGTTTCTTGTGTAAAAGGTCACAATAATATGTTGCCAATTTTCACGTGGAAGATACACTTTAACAAATAGCTTTCAATTATTTTCAGCATATTTCCACAGATGCCCATTCCCGACAAGTCTCTCAAGATCCCGTAATGCCATGTTGTATCATACGCCTTCTCCATATCGAGGAATATCGACATACTGTTTGTGTACAAATGCATTGCAGATATATCCTTCAATGCGCACAAGATTATCTGTTGTCGACTGCCCTTCTCTGAGGCCACACTGATAGGGATAAAAAAAAAATTATGGGGCTTTACGTGCCAAAACCACTTTCTGATTATGAGGCACGCCGTAGTGGAGGACTCCGGAAATTTTGACTACCTGGGGTTCTTTAACGTGCACCTAAATCTAAGTACACGGGTGTTTTCGCATTTCGCCCCCATCGAAATGTGGCTGCCGTGGCCGGGATTCGATCCCGCGACCTCAAGTATATTGTTGAGTTCAAGGAAATGTATGAGTCTGCGATTAACCCTTTTTTCAAAAAGCTTACACAAGCAGCTTGTAAGAGTTATCGGGCAATAACTTTCCGCCATGGATGGGTCTTTCTCCTGTTTCAAAACAGGGACTACAATCGCTTCCTTCCATGTGTGTGGAAGGTATCCAGCAGCCCAAATAGTGTTGAAGAGTGCGAGTAGTGCAACTTGTGTGTCAGTGTGTAAGTTTTTTATCATGTCATACATGACTCGGTCAGGTCTCGGTGCAGTGCTCTGGCATGAAATCAAGGTAGCTCTCAACACGTCAATATAGAGTGGCAGGTTATACGCTTCGTCGTGTTTGCATTTACGTATGAATGGCTTAAGTTCTTCTATTTCTTTGTATTTAAGGAAAGATTGAGAATAGTGTATTGAGCTCGACACATGTTCAAAGTGTTCCTCAAGGGAGTCTGCCTGGTCTTGCAAGGTATTCCCTTGGTCGTTCACCAGAGGCAACGGATGGATTTGTTGCCCTTTTAGCTTTCTTAAGCCATTCCACACGTTTGCCTCCTGCATGTATGAATTAATGCCGGAGAGGAACCTCACCCAACTTTCTCTCTTTGCCTGACGTCATGTCCGCCTCCCCTGTGATTTAATTTGTTTAAACTGAATTAGGTTTTCGGCGTTAGGCGATCTGCGCAATATGCCCCATACCTCGTTCTGTCTCTTTCGCGCCTCTCTACAGTCCTCGTTCCACCAGGGAACACGTCTTCTAAGTGAACCACCATTCGTCTGCGGGATAAACTTTTTGGCTGCATCAATAATAAAAGCAGTAAAATATGCAACAGCATCATCTATAGTAACATCATTTATAAAATCTCGTGTTTAATAAGATGATTCTTTAAAATGCTCCCAGTCTGCCGATGCTAATTCCCATCGAGGAATATGCGGAGGGTTCTCATGCAGAGTTATCAGGTTTCAAATTACAGCAAAGTGGTCACTTCCATACCAATGATTGATCACAAACCATTCTAGATGAGGCAGAAGAGAAGAACCGATTGCTAGATCTATTGCTAAATATGTGTTATGTTGGACACTGCAATACGTTGGCGCCTTCTTATTAGACAGGCAGGCACTAGAGGTCAGAAGAAAATTTTCAATAGACCTCTCGTGTCGCAGCGCGAATCTCCCCACATCGTGTTGTGGGCATTAAAATCTCCCACGAGTATGTGGGGGTCAGGAAGCTGATTAATTAGGTTATAGAAATTGGTTTTTCTCAGATGATAGTTAGGCGGTATGTATATAGAACACACAGTCACCAGTTTGTTAAAAAGGATTGCCCAAAATGACACTGCCCCAAGGGGCGTCTGGAGGGCGATCTGTTGACAAGCTACAGATTTGTCCGCAACTATTGCAACACCGTTGGAGGCGTTAGCCTCGTTGCGATCTTTACGATAAATTATGCACTGATGTAGAAAGTTTGTCTGTGTGGGTTTCAGATGTGTCCCTTGAACACACAGCAACCTTGAATTATGTTTGTGCAATAGTTCTCTAATGTCGTCCAGGTTATGTAGAAGTCCTCGTACATTCCACTGTAGCATTTGTGTTTCCATTATGATAGATGTGTTGGGCGCTGTGTGTTTAAGAGATTAAGATAAGTTTGCGGGCCCTTTGGAGACGCAGTGACGCGAGTTTTGTCTTTTCTGAAGCGATCGAGAAAGCCTCGCCGCTCCTTAGGCACTGGCAGCTCTATGAATAGTGACTGAAACGCTGGCATTTCAAACATCGCAGGGGATTGGGAACATAGGGCTGAACACAAAGCTTGATATTCCCGGCCTCAATGGACTTGGGCAGAACACTTGTGCAAAAAGTAAGTATCAGGTGTTTGGTCTTTATTTCCTTATCGTCACGCCTCATTTTAATTAGTTTAACGTCGATGACATTCTGCTCACTGAAGCCTTCCAGGAGTTCAGCTTCAGTCAGCTCCAAGACATCGTCATCTGAGACTACACCATGGGTGGTATTCATAGTACGATGGGGAGTTACAGTTACCTGGGCGTCCCCAAACGATACTAGATTGGGTAGCTTTTCCTATTGTTTCTGGTTGTGGAGCTCCAAGAGGAGTTCACCGCTTGCCTTCCTGGATGCTTTATAACTTTTACCAAAAACTTGGGTGAGAGACTTAGATACGAGGAATGGTGAGATTGTTCGCACGAGTTTGTCTGGTTGTTCGGAGTGGACTACATGGAAATGAGGAAAAGTTTCCTTTTTACAGGCAAAAAACTCGAAGACATCATTGGTGCGCCCTCTCTTCATGGAGCGATCAGGCAGTGGGGGGGGAAGGAAGTAGCCATAAGAGAGTCTAATTTCGGCAGTAACGCAAGCCACCCACTGTGGAGTCCTACAAGGGGACGCTGCAGAACTTGCGAAACACGGCCTGCAAATGCCAGCTGTACATTACCATTATAACCAAATATGAAATAACCTAGGTTGGCCATTCATGCAAGGTTAACCCTTGCTGCCTGAAAAAATTGTAAGGGAAGACAGGAGAAAACAGGAAAGATAGAAAGGAATAGAAAGACAAAGGATGGAGGGAGAGAGAGAGACAGGAAAAGGCAACTGCTGATTTCCCTCGGGTGGGTCAGTCCGATTGTGCCGTCTATGTGAAGCAGAGGCCAAAGAGGTGTGTTGCCTCCGCCAGGGGACCTTAAAGGTCCGAACACCCGGCATCGGCTCAACCCCCAGGATCCCCCTTTCCCCAGACACGGCTACACGCTGAACAGGCCAGCCCTCATGTGCTTGGGTACGTGGTGCCGCAACACACCAAACGCCTGCTGACACAGACGCCCCTAGTTAATACTATGAGGTGTATGGGTGCAGCGATGTACGGACATTGTCGGAGTGCACTCGGCCAGTAGCCTTCAGCCTCACTTTCCAACGATACAAGGAACTTGATGTATTCATTTTCCTTGCACCTATGGTTATGCTGCCAGATGTGCTGTGGCGAGCATCTCGTCAGGCATTGCCCATGTTACAAAATGATATATTTTTTATCCTGCATTCACGTGCCTGTGCTAGTGTTTCAGCACAGCATGTTGTGTTTGGCAGAGGAATGCCGTGAGTGGTGTATACCGAATGCCAGTTCTGCATTCTGTTTTGATACCTAAATGGTCTGCAAATGGCCAGGTCATCGTGTATTGATGCTGACACCGTGAGTGCAGCTGGAGTGACTATGCATTTGTTATTGCAACAAAAGCATACGATTGGTGTATTCTAACAGTACTATCTTGTGAGGCTGAAGGTTGGGAGATTACCAAGAAACGAAAAAAAGCAAAAGACTGAGGACTGTGCAATGAGCAACAGTGGGCAAGATGGCTAAGAGACACGAGCGTTGGCCGTTTATGGTCCAAATGTTATCGCTAAAGTGAGAAATTTATATTGGGCGCATCAGAATGAGAAAAGACGGGCAAAAATAGAGAAAGAATTTTCCGTGCAGTTTTTGACAACATATCAAAGGCTTTCCTTATTAATTGCCAACAAATCAGGGCATTGCAGTCAGTGTACGATTCCTCAAACTTCTAAATATACAATCATAATGGTGTGAAGTATGGCCACGAAGTATTTGAAGAATATTTTTGTGCATATGCCTTAGGGAGCAATCTCCACGGATATCACACAGAGGCCTAACCTCAGCTTGATGAGATGCATGGACATTTGCAAAATATCAGAGAGAACTACATTTAACTGCAGCACCAATTTCACAACTAATGTAATCAGCATTGCTGACACTCAGATTTCTAAGATGTCTTGGTGCTGGCTTTCCTCCAAGTAGGATACTTGATGTAAAGCATTACGACTCCTATAGGAATCATTCAAGCAGAAAGGCTTAAGAGATACAAAGAGGGCAACGTGGATTTGGGAGTAAACAGAGTAGCCCACATCCTCAATGAGATTATGAGGAAGCAGTAGAGCTGGGCAGGTCATGCAATACACAGAACAGATAACCTGTGGTCTGTTACTTAGAGGTAACAGAATGGGTGCCAAGGGAAGTGAAACGCAGTCAAGGCCAGTGCATGATTAAGTGGTGTGATATGAGATCAGAAAATTTACTGGCAAGGAATCAACTGTCGCAAGGTGGTCATAATTGGAGATTGCTGGGAGAGGCCTTTGTTCCGCAAGTAGATTCACAAGATAGGCTGGTGATGACGATGGGATGTCTGGGATGGGAACCCAGTCCACCTCGAATGAAACAAGAATAATGTTGGAGCAAATCTTCCGTTATCAATAGATCCAATACACTCAATCTTTTTCAGAATTGCATCACTGGGCACCAAGCACAGCGATTCCAGCATATTTTTGCCACAGTTTGCTGGGAGTGCAGGAAGTCTTGGTCTTAAGAGCAAAGCATGCATCATTAATGCCTGAATCTTCAAGATCGTCCCAAAACTGTGCAAATGGTTTCCCTTCAGGCCATCTTTAAACCTTGGGGACACTAAGTCAGTGGAGGCCATGTTCAGATAGTACAGTGGCTTGGGAAGTGTTGCCACCGAGGCAGAGATTCTCTCAATTGAAGTTGAAGTTTATTGATAACAGAGAAATAACAGGTACACTGCATGTAATTAAGGATGTTACAGTGACACATGACGTAAAGCATTTTTATAGCTATATTTTGTCACAACCCATCTTTTAAACATAATCTCACCTTGTCAGCTACCCAAAGGCTGTAATGCTTTGCAGACAGATGTGTTGGCTATGATGTGTATGACAACTTCTGCAAATCATCCCACACTTTACATTCAGATCTGTCCGTTGTGATTGGTCTGCAGCAATATGTCAAGTTTTCTTTATGCCGCCTTTGTTTTCCAGTGCTGTAAATATGCCTCACTTGTATGAGCAACAGTTTGACAAAAGTATCTCCTTGAAGTACAGCAGCATCGCATGAGAGCTTATTTCTTGACATGTTACCGTTATACGTTCATGTTGAAATCTGAATTTGTTGAATCCTCATAAATAAAGTGTTCAGGAGTTCTCACTGTGAATAAGCTATGCTGCACTCCGGCTTTTAATTAAAAAGTAAAGTGGTGGATGTGCGATGTCGCTGGTGTAAGATGGCAGGCATAAAAGTGCATTGTTATTATTAAGGAAATTGGAGTCCATCCTGAATACAGGGATTCTGACTTGGTTGTGGCATCTTGTCAGTTTAACAGCAAGGAACTGAGTTGAGTAAACACACTGTGGTGTGTTTTGAAAGCTATTACATTACTTTTCATTGGTTAAATGTGAAACTTTGAAAGAACCCCGTATCTGGTTGAAAAAGAACCCAATGAACATAATATGCCTACTCAATTCAATGAAGTTTCTGTGGACCTTCTGCACCTATTCATAGTGCACTGTTGAACTCTGCAGCGAGTGGGTGCAGCCTGGCACAGCACAACCTGCACCTTTTCGTTTCTGGTGCCATGCACCGCTTCTAAATCGAACGCAACCAATGTCATAAAAAACAACAAGCTACAAATGGCGCAATTACTCTATGGTTGGCAACACTGGCACGGGGCACCATGAAGTTCGCTGAATTAGTGTCTCTGTATACCTACTAACACTATGTGATTGCTGACTCGATGGCCACATAAACGTGCCGAGGTGGTGTTGCAAGTGCACCAAACAATAAAAACAGCTACTCTTCTTGTTTATTGCTTCACTTTAGTCATTTGCCTTATTGTCTTCCTAAGACAGTGCACACTGCTGTAGCATACAGCGTCATGCGACTACTATACTTTTATCATCATCATCAGACTGGTTATGCACACTGCAGGACAAAGGCCTCTCCCATACTTCTCCAACTACCCCGGTCATGTACTAATTGTGGCCATGTTGTCCCTGCAAACTTCTTAATCTCATCCGCCCACCTAACTTTCTGCCACCCCCTGTTACGCATCCCTTCCCTTGGAATCCAGTCCGTAACCCTTAATGATGACCATCGGTTATCTTCCCTCCTCATTACATGTCCTGCCCATGCACATTTCTTTTTCTTGATTTCAACTAAGATGTCATTACCTCGCCTTTGTTCTCTCGCCCAATCTGCCCTTTCCTTATCCCTTAACGTTACACCCAGCATTCTTCTTTCCATAGCTCGTTGCGTTGTCCTCAATTTAAGTAGAACCCTTTTCGTAAGCCTCCAGGTATCTGCCCCGTAGGTGAGCACTGGTAAGACACAGCTGTTATACACTTTCCTTTTGAGGGATAGTGGCAACCTGCTGTTCATGATTTGAGAATGCCTGCCAAACGCACCCCAGCCCATTCTTATTCTTCTGGTTATTTCAGTCTCATGATCCGGATCCGTGGTCACTACTCGCCCTAAGTAGATGTATTCTCTTACCACTTCCAGTGCCTCGCTACCTATCGTAACTGCTGTTCTCTTCCGGGACTGTTAAACATTACTTTAGTTTTCTGCAGATTAATTTTTAGACCTACCCTTCTGCTTTGCCTCTCCAGGTCAGTGAGCATGCATTGCAATTGGTCCCTTGAGTTACTAAGCAAGGCACCATCATCAGCGAATCGCAAGTTCCTAAGGTATTCTCCATTAACTTTTATCCCCAATTCTTCCCAACCCAGGTCTCTGAATACTTCCTGTAAACATGCTGTGAATAGCATTGGAGAGATCGTATCTCCCTGCCTGACGCCTTTCTTTATTGGGATTTTGTTGCTTGCTTTATGGAGGACAACGGTGGCTGTGGAGCCGCCATAGATTCTTTCAGTATATTTACATACGGCTCGTCTACACCCTGGTTCCGTAATGCCTCCATGACTGCTGAGGTTTCGACTGAAGTAAACGCTTTCTCGTAATGAATGAAAGCTATATATAAGGGTTGGTTATATTCCCCACATTTCTCTATCACCTGATTGATAGTGTGAATATGGTGTGTATTTGAGTATGCTTTACGAAATCCTGCCTGGTCCTTTGGTTGACAGAAGTCTAAGGTGTTACTCATTCTATATGCGATTACCTTAGTAAATACTTTGTAGGCAACGGACAGTAAGCTGATCGGTCTATAATTTTTCAAGTCTTTGGCGTCCCCTTTCTTATGGGTTAGGATTATGTTAGCGTTCTTCCAAGATTCCGGTGCGCTCGAAGTCATGAGGCATTGCGTATACAGGGTGGCCAGTTTTTCTAGAACAATCTGCCCACCATTCTTCAACAAATCTGCTGTTACCTGATTCTCCCCAGCTGCCTTCCCCCTTTCATAGCTTCCAAGGCTTTCTTTACTTCTTCCGGCGTTACCTGTGGGATTTCGAATCTCTCTAGACTATTGTCTCTTCCATCATCATCGTGGGTGCCACTGGTACTGTATAAATCTCTATAGAACTCCTCAGCCACTTCAACTATCTTATCCATATCAGTTATGATATCGCCGGCTTTGTCTCCTAAAGCATACATCTGATTCTTGCCTATTCCTAGTTTCTTCTTTACTGCTTTTAGGCTTCCTCCGTTCCCAAGAGCATGTTCAATTCTATCCATATACCTCTATATGTCAGCTGTCTTATGCTTGATTACCTTGGAAAGTTCTGCCAGTTCTATTCTAGCTGTAGGGTTAGAGGCTTTCATACATTGGCGTTTCTTGATCCGATTTTTCGTCTCCTGCGATAGCTTACTGGCATCCTGTCTAACGGAGTTACCACCGACTTCTATTGCACACTCCTTAATGATGTCCATAAGATTATCGTTCATATCTTCAACACTAAGGTCCTCTTCCCGAGTTAAAGCCGAATACCTGTTCTGTAGCTTGATCCGGAACTCCTCTAGTTTCCCTCTTACCGCTAAATCATTGATTGGCTTCTTGTGTACCAGTTTCTTCCGTTCCCTCCTCAAGTATAGGCTAATTCGAGTTCTTACCATACTATGGTCACTGTAGCGTACCTTGCCGAGCACTTCTACATCTTGTATGATGCCAGGATTCGCGCAGAGTATGAAGTCGATTTCATTTCTAGTCTCGCCATTCGGGCTCCTCCATGTCCACTTTCGACTAACCCGCTTGCGGAAAAAGGTATTCATTATCCGCATATTATTCTGTTCTGCAAACTCTACTAATAATTCTCCTCTGCTATTCCTACAGATTATGCCATATTCCCTGACTGACTTGTCTCTAGCCTGCTTCTTGCCTACCCTGGCATTGAAGTCGCCCGTCAGTATAGTGTATTTTGTTAGTGTACTTTGACGAGCAGGCCCACATCTTGTATGATGCCAGGGTTGGCACAGAGTATAAAGTCTATTTCATTTCTAGTCTCACCATTCGGGCTCCTCAAATCAGGGTCATGCGCATACATCACCAAGGCAAAAGCCACCGAAAAGTCATTTGATGAGGGCAAGATTGCCAATGTGACAAGAGCCACCTGTGTGTCCTCAAAGAACCACAAAAGGACCTCGCCCATCGTGCACCATTGATCCTTCCATGAAGATCTCATATAATTGGGGTTGTGCATTGGGCAACCACAGGCAGACAATACAGGACTTTTTTCACTTTGCATGACATCGCCCATAGGTTTCACTGCACTGTAGCACTCGCAGGAGTCGTGGGTCAGCAAAATAATTGGATACTCACTTGTGCTCACGAACACTCACTCGTGTTCATAGCTGCTTCCACTCATATTTATTGGCCCCTACTCATGGTCATAGTCGCATTAACTTCCATTTACCCAGACTCACCAACTCCAAGCATTCATGTCCATTCACTCGTACCCCACTGCCACTCATATATTCACATCATATCTGTATCTCCATATCTGTACCTATGTATCTCATCATATTCACGTCAAATCAAAATCGGCCACTTGCCTCCATTCATACTTGCACCCTATCTGAAGCCAGCGAAATGAGTCTGGAGGAAGGAGGAGTTGGTGAACTCGTGAGTATGCCGACTTATGGTGAGAGTATGCGACAAGGAGGAGAGAGTGGTTGCGAGGAGGGTAGCAAAGATCAGCAAGAAAGCATGGCAACCACACAGAAATTAATCAAATGCCTGCAGTTGCCATTATGACACCATTTAGAAAAATTATTGCAGCTCACTGTAGACTGGTGCACAGCAGTTACTGTATAAAAAATTTGAGCTCAGAGGTGGTTTAGGGTTATTGCAGCTCACTGTAGACTGGTGCACAGCAGTTAATGTATAAAAAATTTGAGCTCAGAGGTGGTTTAGTGTCACTTTAAGGCCCGTTTTTATGTGCCATGTCTTGGGCCAATGTGCCACAAACATGACTGTTCTATTTCTTCTAGCTCACTAAAAGAACACATTTGTTTCAAAGTTCAAAGGACTGCTGAACTTCAGCTGCTGCAGCAGGCCTAACATAGCACAATAAGTGCACATCCTACGCAACAACTTGACAGACAAATGTTTCTTCCTTCGAGCTTTATTAGAACACGAACATTGTGGCAAGAAGTATATATATATATATATATTTATATCCACCAAGCTACCATCTTGAGGGAAGTATCTTATCAAGACATGTGCCACTGTCCAGCATGTAAAAGAAAAAACAAAGCTAAGAGGATTGCTCGTACCCTTCCACGCTTTATTTTTGATCATATGCGCAAATTTCCCAAACTATGTACACACACAGATATAATCGAAATTGCAATGCAGGAGGGGGCATGTCCAACCACCAACCTTTCACAGCGCCCTATTACGGAGCCGATTCACAACTCCCCCTGCTTAAAAAGGAGCGCATATTTATCAAGCCATGCTAGCAATCAAAGAAAGCAGTGCTTTTGCTGGTTAAAAAAACAGAAACAGTCATAATCTAAGGAGGGCGACACTCTGCGTAAATGTGTAACATTTTGCTTTTCAAAGATCTGCAATTAAAGTGGCCAATGTTTCAACACAAGTACACACACATTCATGCACTAAGCCCTGCAAGTAGTGGTAAGTACACTCTGGCAAAAAACTGAAGCAACCACATGGAATCATGCTTTAGTCACCCCTATGATGACACTATGCACACAAATCTTCTCCCAGCCACTGATATGAAACAAAGTGGTGGCAAATTTCCAGATGAACAGAAAATCGGAGATCACACAGTTAGCGATGCACAAATAAATCTTAACTTTCAGACACACGCATCAAACATGCAACAGCACGCCGAATACGAAAACGTGCACACAATTCCATACATTTAGAATGGAACAAGCAAGTGATAAGCACTTGTCAACATGACTATCACATGCAATGTACCAACAAGAACTTTGCCTGGCAAAGAACTGTGTCTGTCACCCAAGCCCACTCATTCCAGGCTTGTCTGTTTGCTTAAGACAAAGCAGAGACAAGACACTTTAAATTCATTCTCTTAAAGTGCATCTATTTTTGATGGTGCAGTAAAATGCACAGGTTATTCAGTCTCTAGCAGCAGAAACTAGGACTAACTGAACAGGAAATAAAAGTTTTATCGCCAAAGGCCAACAGACTTATTACTCATCTATGTACTCATGATAAGGAACTCCAGAAGGCGTAGGAATCCTTCTGCAGACAAGGATGGGTATTTGGAGGGTGGCCAACATTTCCCACAGCCCACTTTACATGTCAGCGTTTTTTCAAGAAAGACTAGTCACTTTATTTCAGCAGCCACCAACTTCATTTCCTTTCGTAGCACGCTCCTCAATTTGAGTGTCCACAAAAACCATAACACTCGCTTCGCACCACACTTGGGATAAATTCAAAGCATTCATTCCAGTCAAAATACCGATTAAGTGTCTCGGCAGGCTTTCCCAAACAAACGGTATGCCAGGAAACTAACAGTTGCAGTGTGTGTGTGTGTAATTTTCGCCCACAAAGGGTCTCGGGCGCATAGCCTCATTTCGTATGTTTCAGCACTGCTTACACTCAACAGGATTGGACAGAGCTCATCCGCGAGCTTCAAAACTTCACCACAGTAGTTACGAGAGCAATGCAGTCTGCCGTCGCAGCACAACAAGCACAAGAACTCTTGCAACGACGTGTTGCATTATAAAGCAACTGCGATGTGAATTGGTATTACTCATCCAAAGCAAGTCTCAACCTTTCACGCTCTCAAAAGTCAGCACCCACTGTTTCAACATGGAACCAGACACAGCTCCGGCTCGTACAACGAACAAGCGGCACATGCTCGCGACACCTGCCTTCTTATGCACACACCCTCAAGTTGCCAGAGAAAGATTATTTCACCAGCATTACCCGCTCATGCTCGAACAAAAAAAAAAAAGGAAGCTAAGTGCAGTCACATCTCCAGCTTTGCACAAAGAGGCCAGTGAACACACCACACCACCCAAACGCAAGAAGACTCCACACGCCTATCTCTTGATTGCGGTTCTGCTACGAAAGCGGCTTGCACGGCCACCTTGCAGGATAAAGGCAAAACAATCTTGACCCTCGTGTGACAAGCATCTACTTCTAAAATCGTGCATCCAGACCATGAGGGAATAAAAAGCAGCGAAACCTTTCTCATTTTCACCCGTCTTTCCCACCACAGGGCACAGGGGAAAAAAAAAAGTGTGTCGAACGCAGGCGTTTGAAGTCTGCTCCAGGCCAAAGGAGATTTGGGGGGAGGGTGGGGTGAAGACAGCATGTGGGACAGTAGGAGTGTCTAATCAAAACAGCGCTGTATGTTTATTTTCGGGAAACGGACGCACGACGACAACACGGGGCTTGAACAACACAAAGGGACAACTTTTTTTGCTTTGTTTTTTACTGACGCCGCCTCCTCAACTGTCCGGTAAAAAGATAGGCGGCAGCAACCTTCTCCTGCGGGCCGCAGCGACCACGCACGGAAGGGGAAAGAAAAAAGGGGGTAAAATCGCGCAGGGAGCCACGAAGTGCGACCTAGTGCGGAAAGACAGACTCGGGGTCCTCCCTCAGTACCGGCTGCCGAGGTTCTGCTGGACGGCCGTGCGCGCCGCCTCGGCCGCCACGTTAGCGGCGGCGCCCTGGACGTGCTCGTTGCGCAGCACGCCGGCGGTGAACTCCTGCTGCGCCTTGGCGAACGAGGCGCCCGTCGAGCGGTAGAGGCGGTGGACGCGCAGCAGCATGATGCCCGACCAGGCCGCGTTCACCGCGTGGCCCGCCGCCACGATGGTGAGGAAGATGCCGAGCGCGATGGACTTGCTGAACGCGTCGATGGCGACCACGAAGCCCGAGGCGCCCGTGGTGCCGATGCCGACGGCGTAGATGACCGACACGATGAGCTGGACGAAGAAGACGAAGAAGAAGACCATGAAGTTGAAGGAGGAGTCGGAGCGGAACGCCTTGTACAGCGGCCGGAACCAGCAGAGGAACGAGAGCGGCGCGAAGAGGACCAGGTAGAGGATGGAGAAGCCGAAGTGCGCGGCGCCGCCCTCCACGACGAGGATGGCCAGGCCGCCCAGGAAGTTGAGCACCAGCACGAGCACGTAGAAGATCCACAAGTAGTAGATGGTGCGCACGATCTTCTGGAACTCGAGCGGAATGTCCACGCCGATGTCCTGGTAGAAGCAGGGCGCCACGCAGCACTTGTCGGGCAGCGGGGGCCAGTTGTTGGCGCGCGCGTTGAACTGCGCCCCGCGCAGGGCCTCCTCGCGGGCCTGCAGCTCGGCCGCCTTCTTCTCGAGCTCCTCCTGGCGCTTCTGGAGCTCGGCCGTGGAGATCGTGGTCGACTGGCCGCCGCCCGCCGTGTAGGCCGGAGGCGGTTCCGTGACGGCCTGCATAACGGCCGGCTGGACGACGGCCGCCGACGCCGCTGGCGTCGTGACCGTCGAAGGCCTGCTGTACTGGGGCGGACTCGCGGTCGGCGGTCGCGGCTGCGCCGGTTCCGCGAACGGGTTGTAGTCCTCTAGGCCTAACCCCGACTGCGCCTGCTGGCTGCGGCTTGTCACTTGCGTGACGGCCGGGTCGGCGAACGGGCTCGGTGCGTGCGGGTCCGCGAACGGATTGGAGTCCAGGCCCGACATGGTGGAGCTGGCGGTGGGCGCCTAGGCTAGTCGCACCGCTCGTGATGTGGACGAGCCGGTGTTTGTTTTGCTTCTGTGTTCGTCCCGCTTTAAGCCGACAACTTGCCGAATGGTGGTGGGAGTTCCAACACGACCCAGACCATCTCGCGTAACCTCGCAACAACTGCGCCAAGAAGTGACGACGAGAGATACTCTCGAGGCCAGTCGAAAGGGCGACAGGAAACGCCACGAGCGCCACCGCTCCTGCTGCCGGAAGTGACGCTCACTTCGCCGGATGTCCCGTATGCGCGTGCGCGAGTCGGTGGCCGCCGCTTCGCAGACGACTTTCTTCTTCATGAACGTAAAACGACGGCGTTTATGTCATTAAACCAATACGCAGTCACATCACTGTATCAACTAGACAATAAAACTTATTTTGCTGAATATTTCTTTTTCGAAGCACGACATATCGTCTCCAAAAGCTCGCACACATTACAATGAATGTTTGCACCCACTGCTCTGAATGAGAGATGTGCAAATTCTTTCCAGTGCACAAAATAACGAGAACGTATAGATGCTTGAGGAATACAGAAAAATGACAATTCCCGCAATGTCTTGGTGCACAAGATATACGGGAAAAATAGGCACGAAGGGCCACTTCGGCGGCGCACAGCGTTAATTCTTTCGACCTGCTCACTACTAGCGATCGCTTTAACGAGCGAAGTTTATACCGAGTCGCATTTTAAATGCTGAATGCGTGTGAGTGGTACGATCAAAGGTCTGAACGAGCTACATGTTTAGAAAATCAGACTAAAATAATTTTCCGCGCCCAGCGATCTCGGCAGCGCAATTCGTCTTCCACTCACCAGGAAAGGCACGCAGTCTTTCGACGGGCTGGTTCCACACAGTCTGACGCACAGCCCGATCCCGCACATGCTTACGGTGACGTTTCAGCAAAATTATCGACGATAGATGCACAATTTATAAACAAACTTTGTAAAATGCGCCGGACGACATTTCTTTCCGACGCATGGCTGGCAGACGTACGCCGGGCGCAAAAAAACTTGATGCAGAACGACACACCAAATCAAAGAAATCAGAGAATATTTCCATCTTCCTCTCTAAAGCTCGACCAATTTTGCCGGTTTTACAACAAATGTTTTTTTAATGAATAGTTGCTATGGTAAATATCTTTAACGAGTATAAGTTTCTAGTTTGTTTGAATTTAAATTAGACCCGCGTTTTGCGTCTCACCTTTTAGACCTGTGTTTACGTCGTCTTGGCCGCGTGGTTGACCGTGTGGCACGATGATTGCCGGTAAGTAGCGTTGTTTCCGAAAGTGACTTGACGTGAGAAAATGTCGCTAAATACGAAATCAAGCCGCTCTTGGACAGATTGATTTCCACAAGCGGCATGGCCTCAGCGCAGTTGAAGACGTTCATTAACCGCAGATCTCATTTTCCCAGGGGATATCGACGACGTTTGCTATTTCGGAGTCCTGACAGCGCTGTTGCTTCGCTCGGCGACTTCGTTATGGCCTTACTCGGGTATGGACGCGTCACTTTTATAAAACTTGTCATCACGCAATGTCCTGAGATCCCAAGTCCATCCCCATGTGCATACTCATAAAGATTCCTGGTTAATATTAAACGAAAAGTGAAAAAAAAAAAGCAAACCCAGCTCTAACTTGAATTTAGTCAGAGGCGCGCGCCGCACTATCAATGATTCCTTGATGCCATCTGTTTCTCTTTTTTATGTAAGTAGGTAAACCTGTGGTAATAAATGTTAGCGCAAGACCGCTCATCATCACTGACGATGAAAAACTTCTGTGAAGTGAACTTCTAGTGCAATGTCCGATTGTGCAACTGCTGTGCAAAATGAACGATCAACACAACGAAGTGCGATGCGGTTAGCGTTACGAATGCGTTTAGGCGGACGAAATTTTTATTGCGATAGCAATCATATGGACATTCCAAGTGAACTTCTGCCGTAGTCGTCGCCCTGGGCTTCCGCATATATTTAGGTATATGTGTGCTATGTGCGTTATATGTGGGTTATGTTGCCACAATATTTTATTAATAAAGTTTCTCGTACCAGGTGTTACATTCTTGGCAAAATTATCTCCAGAATTTTGCGAATGGCAGCTCACAAACAATTGTCATGAAACAAAACATCGCCAGCGCATATGCCTTTTATCTTAAATATTCTCAGACTTAAATATTAAAAGTGCGAAACAATAAGAGCTCAAATCTGAAAATGTAATTTTATTGGCGCGGCTGTGCACTACCTCAGGGATCGGCCCAGGAAAGAGGTTTGATATACCTGACACGAAAAAGTGTTAGTAAAGTTGCTTAGATACACATTGGCTTTAATTAATAAACTTACAGGAAAGTGTTCGATGGCAGGATTCAAACAGAGGACCCCTAACACAACAGCTCGTTTTTACTTAGTCAGCTTACGTTAACTTTGACTCGTACTGCCACTACAGCTACGATTCTTAAACCTTGTGTGATATTCTAAGATGTTACTAGCACATTCATTGCTTTGTCCTCGTGGCGAAAACTGTGAGATTTCTTTTTACCTGAAAAAACTACAGAGATGGTCACATTGCCCACGTACGTAGAAGTACACACATGCCGTGCGCCCGTACCCATGACATCTGACCAAACCTTTTTTTTCTAAGGTCAAGCTTTATTTGCCTAGATACCCAGGGTTTGGCCTGGATGCACAGTCAGTTTGTCGCTGAGTAAACAATCCAATCTCGGAGATTATTAAAACCTGCATTGGGTGAGCGTGTGGCATTTGCAGCTGCATCATATGGGCCTGAAGTGCATTCTTAAAACTGAGAAGAAGCGTTCTGCTCTCAGGCATGTATTCGCTATGTGGCAGACCGCAGTGCTAAAGATGAACAGTTATGTGTGTGTTACGGAGAAACCAAGCAACACAAAACTTATGTGACTGGAGAAGAAAGCCACCAGTTACTCGCACGTAATTAGAAGTAAAAGAAAAGTGAAACATTTCAAGAAAGCTTCACTTAACATTGATTCCAACAAGTGCGCTGTATCTGCCGCACTTTTTCCGATTTACCAGGAGCTGCTTTGCAAATAACCAACCATAGAAGGTATGTAGATTAGCTTCAATCGGAGGGGTCTCGGGAGGCCTAACTGCTGACATTGACTGCTCGCTGTTAGTCTCTTCAAGCGATGACTTCAACACGATTCGCAGGTGCTGGGAAGCCACCTATGTTTGGAGATTACGAGGCTCAGAGGCATTGGCAAGAAGTCACCGTGAATCTCCCGGTGACAAAATGGTAATGGCATTTGTTAGCATTTCTCTTGTCTTATATCTCACACTTACCCTTCTGGCTAATTGAACAAATACTGACACACGTTCGAAGTTGGAAAAAATTTACTGCAAGCTTCTTGCACATAAGAGGATGCCACTTAGAGACTATGAACTATGGGAAATACATGCAATGTATATTAAATTGATAATGAAGTTGGTCTCAAAATTGACTTGGTGTCATTAATGTTAGATAATTAGGATTGTAAACAGGGTCAAGTTGGTGACAACCTGCACTCGTCCCTGTTGGAAGTGGTGCTGTTGCAGTATGGATGTCATGACATAGAGCACGAAAGTGGTTCGTAGATGAGATTGGTGTATTTCTAGCGTTTAGGGGTTTTGATATACATTTACTGCAAGAAAATGAGAAGTCAAATATGTCACGTCACTATGCGCCTTTAACACGAGTTGATGATCTTCATAATTTCTCTACGTTTACCTGCCACTGGAGGCAGAGGCTATGGCATTGCCCTGCCAAGCGTGAGGTTGCAGGTTTGATTCCTGACCATGCTGGCCACATTCCTTTAGAGGCAGAATTAAAGAATGTTCATGTGCCATAGAATCCGAAGTGGTCAAAAATAATCCAGAGGTCTCCTCTGCGACATCCCTTGTAATCGAGTTTTGCAGTTACGCAACGCTAAACCTCACAAAACCTCACAATTTAAGTTTTGTGCGTTGGCATAATCTGTTTGCCATGCATGACTTTTTTTTGTGCTGCCAAGTGACAGCATCTTCCTATTGTACAGGTATGAGAACTCAACAGACAATGATCTCCTCTACTGGGGCCTGGACTACCCGCCTCTGACGGCCTACCATAGCTGGTTATGTGGCAAAGTGTAAGAAATACTTCATTTGCTATGTTGCGATCACTGCCGTAAATTTTAGTAATGTTGCGCTTGTTGAAATACAACACAGTACATGAAAAAAATGTTGAGTGAAATTCAACAAAATGCATGCCATTGCGAGGAAAATGCAATCAAATGCTACAGAGGCTTCGATGGAGTGTCAGGGTTGGAAAACCTGCAGGCATAGGATGGTTTTAGTCGACTCGGGACAAAGGTATTTGGTACCTGGGAGAGACCTTCATTGATGTTTGTGATTAACAGTGTTGGTAATTCTAATGTCACAAAAACGTCTTTGCATATGTGTGCAAATCTGAGCAACTCGCAAATAAAAGGCAGCAAAGCTGTATAAGAAAGTTCTCTGACTCGTCAAAAGCCGTGGGGGTTCTGGTTTGCTGCTGCTCAAAATCTACTTTGCATTTGTGTCACCACATCTGGCACATTTCCTTTGCTATGCTAGAGTCTTTTCAAATGATTCACTATATATGAGCTTAGTACTTCTGTACTCTCTGCTATATCCGGTGCACATTCCGACGGCCTTGGTCATGTGGCAGCTTCGGGTCTGCAATGCAGGCTGCGTCACTAGCTATTCTTAAAGGTGCCCTGAAACACTTTTTCAACTAATAACAGAATGACATCGCTAATAAATTACGAGGGCAAATCAAAGAGTCTTTGCCCCTATCTTTTGTTAGCCAAATTGCAGCTGCTAATGTGAAGTCAACATATCCGTTCTCAGTGGTGGACCTTTCTTGGACCGGCCCGGCCTCATCTGCCGGTATCTCCGTGGCACAGTATTGTTGTCCTTTGTTGAAGATGGCAGTTGTGCTTCAAATGTCCATGGTGTATGAGCAACAAAGTGTGATTCGTTTTCTATGGAGCAAGGGACAAATGCCCATCAAAATCCACAGGGAAATACAACCCACATACAGGGAAAGGTGTCTTGCTTCGAGAAGCGTGAGGTGGTGGTGTTGAGAATTCACAAAAGGCCGTGAAGACTTGCATGACGATGAGCGTGCGTCGTTGATTGATAACATGGCAGAGGGGCACCTCAAATTTAGTGCTGCAATGGGACAAATGCCTGAACGCGTATGGGCAACATGTGGAAAAATAGAGTAAGGTACATAGAATAGTATGCATATTTGTAATTACCTGTATGTACCTTATCTCGGCCAATAAAATATAGGGGCAAGGGCTTTCTGATTCGCCCTCGTACATCACCTCGCAAACCTCCTGCTGCAAACTTTTTTTCGAATCCTTCACGCATAAGCAAAGTTAGATGTAGCTATCGGACCAATCAACAACTTTTCGTCTCCTTTTATTACACTAGCTTGCTTGGAGCTACACAGGGGAGCTGGCAACGGGGTGTAAGGGAGCAATGATTTCCTGGCCCCGCCTAAAGGTTGAATGCAAGACAGTGCGTTGTGGCACTCCATGGCAGGTGCAGTGTCTACACTACGCTTTTCATCTTGGAGACTATGTTCAGCAGACAAAGCAATGCGCAACTGTCGTGTTTAGAGCAGCAGTGCAAAGATGAAATTGAATTTCTATCTTTTTTTGAAATCACAAACATGTATATATTTTTATTTATTTAACTCCAAATGAACAATAATTGTATTGGTAAAAATGTTCTCGCAATCCGAAATCAGCCAATAGCTGTTGAGGGGTCCAGCTTCTTGCGATGAGGCTGCATGACGACATTGCAGAAGCGGGAGAAAGTGCTTTTTTCACTGCTTTTTGACACGAGATTGTATATTATGCAGTACAATAATATTTGGTTCATAGGAGCATTGTTAGCAGATCAGCTATGTTTTCTTACTATGTTACAAAAGTGTTTCAGGACCCCTCTAATGACGGTTCATCACCGGTGTTCGGGCCTACGCATTCTTGTCGACGCCTTGCACATACCATTGCAAAGGCTTCAACAAAGTCTGCATTGCTGTCTATTCTCAGCTGACTTCAGTACCAGCGACACTGCCGTACATTGCTGCTGCATGAAAACAGTTGTGTAACTCCTCTGCACTTTCGTTTTGTTCTGTATTCCTAGTGCAGAAGTCATCAACGGCAGTTGGGTTGCCCTCAGTACATCACGAGGTACAGAGAGCTATGACCACAAGCTGTTCATGCGATACACAGGTAAGGAAAGACCTGAATTTAGTTCGCCTAGATTTTGCTCATTTGTGTAGATGGAAGCAGGGCCCATTTGACTGTTGTGTCCAACTGTGTATTACCTCTACGATTTGGATTCTTAATATTGTGTCTTTCTGATAATTTAAGTATGATTTAGTGTGTACTTATGTCTGCTGCAATTGAAAAATTTTAACATTGGTAGTTTGGTTGGCCAAAGTGATCAAGTTGTATCACCTCAAAGTGTACTGCAACATGCTTCTGATCAGTTTTTACATCTTATTTATGCTATTACACTTGTCACTTTCCTGCAAGATATGCACACATTATCATGGTGCTGTTACCTCGCAAGTCTGGTAGCTGCCATGCTGGGCTCGTCACATTATGTGGCGTGCATATAATGTATTCTTGAATTATTGCAATGACCACTGCTTATTCCAGAATGCATGGTGGTTCCCTGGTTTAGTTGAAAACACTTATAATGAGCTTTAAATTTTGAGAGATGTGTTCATTATATCGGAGCGCCCATTATAAGTGGACTGCCCTAAGTGAATGGAGGAAAAAAGATAAGATGAAAATTTACATTGAAAAGTAGTCAGTAACAAAATTTTGTTCTTTTACTTACTTGCATACATTGCCACATGTATGTCTACCTCGAGGCTGATTATGCTGAACAAGAAATTAAAGATGAGGTTATACACATGAAGCAAAATTTAAACAAGTGAGAAATTATAGAAGCACTACTTATAATCAGTAAATAATCATCATAACCTTCGATTAATCAGGCTCCATGTGTGCATTCTCACAAAAAAAAATGTGCTTCCAAAACTCAGCGTAAGGCAGACAGCGGATGTCACATGGCTTTGTGTTCATGTACCTATATACATGTATCTATATATGAACACATGAAGTGCAATGTACTTCAGATGCTAGTGCATTTTCATATGGAACTTTTGGTCTGTGTGCCTCCCTCGTAGTATATGTCTTCACAGAGTACTCGATTTCATGCTTGCCTGTCAAGACTGTGAAAGCTACACAGGTGATGCAGTCATGGAAATGTGTTCCATGCATTCCGTGCATTTCACAGTGCCCTTGTTTTGGATTTGCAATGCTTTCTACGGAACTACTACCTTGTATAGTATTACAACTGCAACTTGTGGGTCAAAGGTCACAGCACATCACATATTATATTTGCACTCCCTTGTGCTTCTTCTATGATTTGGTCCTGAGCAATCTGTGGCTTCTGGCCACCGAAACCTGTCATTCTGCCCATTTAGTCATCTCAGTTATGCCTTCCATATAGTAATTACGTCATATTCGGTGAAATGAAAGTATGAGACCGTGTTAGATCGAATTACATGACACGGACACACATCCTTTTCTACATATGTGACAATTTCTTGGACACAAATGCAAGCAATGGAAAATGTATCAAGCCTTCACAGTGTTGCATGCAACATATGAAATGAAGTATAGCGCACCCCTGCACATATTTAACTGTAACATAAAAAGACAGTGCACAAGAGAAGAACGAGACACACAAAATTGCTGTTTTGCCTAGGTACATCCCTGCACAGTTTAAATGCGCACACATGCCTAGTGTTTCTGCAGTTCTTCCATGTTCTTTAAATAGGGACATAACAGTGCGCTTTGAATGAATTAGGTTAGGATTTCCTTGATGGTCTGTAGTTGTTTCAGCAAAACGTAGTTCGTTACTCTGATGCCGCCGTTCTTGCAGTCCTGGCTGCTGACGTCCTTGTGTACTTTCCCGCCGTGCTCTTCTTCTGGAACTCGCTCTGGTCTCCAGTGAGGATGAAGCCGAGAGATGTGGTAAGCCAGGATGCAATCTGACATCTCGTTTTTCTTTTGAGTTTATTTCTTGCTGCTTTCTTTTTCGCAGTTGTCCCAATAGGCTTCTTTTTTCATACTTATTGTACAGTCCAGTCTGCTCATTTTGAGCTCAAAAATGCGGTCTATCACTGTTTCAAAGAAGTCTCATCTGACACGAAAATTCCTTCGTTACCTCTGATATTTGTTATGAGCATATATTCGTTACCAACTAATCTTGGCAAGAAAATTTTCAGATTTACTTCTTTATATCCAGCAAGTCATCATATCTGTGTTTTGTTATATCAAATGCTGGCTGGATTGAGTTATTGACCATTTTGGGGCTTTCAATCTGGTGGCGTTTATTTATTGAATAGCAGAGTGAACGTGAAAATTTGGCTGGGTTTGCTTTGTGCTGCCGATGTCGTCACTACATGAAACCATATATTTTGTTGTGAGCGCTCAACTTCAATTAAATACATTTTTTTCTAATTCAACTTTGCTTCCTCCAGTTATTCAATAATGTGGAAAATGTTGCAGCCCCCTTCTGTGTAAGAAAAATTCATCAGTGAATGTCCTCATTTGTATAAAAGGTTGAATTTCAATATAGCGAGATTTCTATATAACGAAATGAATTGCCAATTTTATCGACTTCATTATATCGAATTGTAACTGCATTTTGGAATGTTGCCTGGTGCAAATGTAAGAGAATTGGTGAAAATGGAGTAGAAATCAAGGGATCGAAAGCGTTAAAAACTTCCTTTAGAAAAAATGAAGACAGATTTTTTCTGCTGTTAAATGACATGAGCCTAATATAGGACACATAGACTCCAAGTCGCCATGCTGGCCTCTCCGAAAAACTGCTCACATGCTGTACTGGGCCCTACCGAGTATTGCGACAATTAGGCCAATTAAATTATGATATTACCCCTGTTAAACACACCCTGTCCTCATCCCAGCTACGAACTGACGTTGTCCATGTGTCGCGTTTAAAGTCGTACTGTTCGTCTAGTTCGCTGTCATTCTAAGAAGTGCCGGGATGGCACCCGGGGGTTATATTATGGTGCATTTGGACAGGACCATGCATGGAAGATGAAGAGGAAGTGGTAGGAAGAGTGTCTCTTGGAGCTGTGACCTTTGTACCAGCTTGCGCGATTACTGCTAACTATTCTCCATGTAAATAGTTGTAAATACATTCGTGCATCAGGCTTCCTTCTGGTTACAGTATTTTTTCTCAATTAATGTTATGATGCCACTACCATTAGTGCAGTGTGCACAGTTGGCCAGCAATGTTTATAGGGCATGGGTTCCATGGCAACTGTGAATTTCTGCTCTGTAATGGCATTGTGCTATTAATTTAGTAGATACTTACGTAGCTCATTTAAGACTACTACAGACTGAAATTTCGAATTCAAGACCATGCATCTGGGCTTCGTGAGAATCCAGTTTTATTAACAAATTCCATCTCGCGTAACCTTTTGTGACCAAACGAACAATAATGATAACAGTGCAGCAAGAGGTGTAGTTTTCTATATATGCGTTTCCCCACTTGTCGTTCGTTGCGAACGAACTTTGCCTTAAATATATGTGGTATACAAATTGCACTGAGGGGCTTCCAACTCCCTTACTCGATGAGAAGTCATTGCGCTTAGAATTAAAACAACCGAAAATGCACGTAAGAATTGTTTAAGATAAACATGCCATTTTAGAAAAATCAAGAATTGCTTCAAGATAAGACGGGACCCACAGAGTGCAGACTAAGAGCGTTTTCTTCTGGACTGTACATTTATGTTCACGCATGCATGTCTGTATTGCGCAGAACAGTACGTAGACCTTAAACAATATTTAACCAACTGGCTCCATCTGTAGCTTCACTATGCATAAAGAAGAATTAAAATTTGGTCTATTGGTAACAGATTTATTGGGGTGTCTTAGGGCGGAAAGCATAACACAATGAGAAAACAACAAAAAACGACACTGCTCGCAACTCGAAGATCTTATTAAAGTCACACAAATAGATGGCTTCAAACAAGCCTCGCCCGAGTCACGCATGCGCAAGAAAAAAAAAAAACAGAGACAGAATGAAAATGCAGACAGCAACGCTAATCACGTGCCTTCCCAACGGTCTACCTCCCTAGCGGACAGTGCAGTTCTTCAAGATTACTGAATGCTTCTTGAATTCTTGCATAACTTCTCGCATAGCATTGCTACTGTGCTGGAACAAGCTCCCTGCATTGTTAAACAATGACAAATGCAGCTGTGTGAACTTTACCCCGTAGTGGATGAGAATTATGACAGTGTTGAATTTTACTATGTCTGCAGGCTATTGCCAGCACCCTCACCTTGATTGTGCCTGGGTTGGTTCTCATCGACCATGGTCATTTCCAGTATCCTTTTGTGTTATGTGATCGCATTATGTGTTTTGTATTATGGTGCTGGAATGTGTTGTTGCAAGTACAACAACTAGAGAACAAGCATTGATTTGCTTACTTGGGTGAACCGGTGTTCTGAAAACTTCAGTACTCTTCAGGTGTGGCAGCAGCAACCATCTAACCAAAACGATGCAGCTATCGTGCTATCTCCTTTTTATAAGGCCCATCACTGCACCGTAATATATCCGCGCAGTTTTAAGAACACCAATACACTGTTATTTTTCTATGGCTGGCTACAACATTTGAGATGCACAAACACCCTTATATCTAGCAAAGGGTTCGTTGAAAATTTGTTGGGTCAGGTAACAAGGCAAATGAAGAAGTTGTGGTGACCGACCAAGCCAAAGTGAAACAGCAGACACATTTTATAACCCAAGAGGGCTACAAAATTTGGGATTTAAGAGTGAAACGCGATAGCATTCAAAGATCCCTGACTGCTTCTCACACTTCCTGGCAACTACAATTTATGTAACCGTAATGTTTTCCTGGAATCACTGATGGCAAACACTGTGCTTCCTGGTTCTTTTTCTTTTTTTGATGGCGTTGCAAGGAACCGAACAGGCCGCTCTGCTTCTGCCAAGACAGACAGGCAGCTGGAAAAAAGGTTTATGTTTGAGCTTTCTCGTAACGGGACTATGTTTTTTCGTATATTCAAATTACAATCCGATGCTATCATGTCTGTAGGTTGTGTGTAAGTTGTACTTTATGAGTTTTTTGATGCATTTTATTTCGAGAAATTCAGTTAGTTCAGTAACACCTATATGCGATGAGAAGGGCCTGCGTGGTTCAGGACGATTTTTGAGGCTACGGGTGCTAGCGCCAACACCGATGCCAGATTTTCTGTGACTAGTAGTTTTATCGTACCTGTTAACCACATAATGGATAAACACCATTCCACATCAGGCAAAAACAAGAGAACCTTGTTCACCTTTATTTATGGCCATAGAGCGTACTTTTGTATTAAAAAAAAAGGCAATGAAGTGTTTTTCAGCAAGGAATTATTTAGTGTAGTAATCAGTAATTTAATTATCAGTTTGCTGAACTACCCAAAACTGGGGGGTAGGGGGAGGAATCTCATTTGAGGGTATCAAAAATGTTGTTATAGACTTTGCGCTTAGTTTATCGTGCTTAAATCTGAATTAGGTACGCAACTCTTTGTTTCAAAAGTGATACATTGAAATTTGTGAAGTTAAGTGAAATTGAGGAATCATTAATTAATTCGTACATTCTGCCGAGCACTTTGTTCTAGAATGGTCTGATAATTTAGAAATATTGCTGCCCTTAACAAGAGTGCAACACCAGGTACAACTGTGTGAGCCTGGGCCTCGCTTTGGTTGCCGTAGCTTTCGTAGAGCGCGAGAGCCCCCTGCTTAGCGCTGTGGCCTTTTCGCTGGCACTCAACTACAAGCAGATGGCGCTGTACTATGCGATTCCTTTCTTCTGCTACTTGCTGGGATGCTGCTTCCAGCAGCGAGGCCTTGGATACAAGTGAGTGATGGTGACGGCATCGCTGATGTCCATCGCTGAAAGATGGGTTAGAGCTTGTCAGGTGGATTAGAGTTGACTGCTGAATCAGAGAAACCAGTCATCTTGGTAATGAAAATGAGGCAGAAAATTTTTCATTGTCCTTTGTTGGTGCACTGGAGGCTTTCGCATCGATTTACCCAGTGTTTACCAGCCTCCCTCCCTTGGCGGCCTATGTTGGCTGCAATGTCAGAATTGTAACAGTGTAATGAATATAACGAACCAAGCGAGGCTTCCTCTTCAACTTCATTATAATGCGGTTTTACTCTATACGTTTTTACTGCGTGATTCCAATATTTGGAAAATGGTACCAACCTTACAATTCACAAACTTGGACACATGTTTCATGATACACCCTGTGTCACCTTCTTTTGCATTGAAGTGTTTCTTTGTCTTCGCATGAATGCCCATGAGCTAATTGGGTGAGGAAAAATACATGGCCACTCTGCAATGCTTTGGTACATCATATAGGTTGCGCGCCAACTTGGCTGCATATGGAGTGGCAGCGCATCTGTTTGACTTGCCTGCCTGTTCGCTTTTCCTGGGCCTCTTTTTATTTCGTGCTCAATGAGCTCTGCATTTTTTGGAAGCCTGATAAATCACAAGGGCAGGAAGAGCAGCATGCTTCAGTCTTTAAAGCTTAGGAACCACATAAAGCTGCATTTTTATTATGAGTGTTGCACAAATCACAAGATGATGGCGAAAAACAGAGGGCCCATGATGCCACCTATGGTTATCAGGATCAACATGAGAGAGTTTTAGAATAGGGGCCCAAAACGTTTTGGGGCCCCAAAGAAATAGTGTCGAAGCCACTGCGCATGCGCGAGACGCAAACTGCATTTGGGTTTTGCTTTGGGAACACTATTTCACCGATTTAGCGGGAGCCCAAATAGCGGCCCCAAAAACTTTGTGTCAACAAACATGGCGGCACCCATCAAAGCAATGGCTCTAACCTAGCACCAAACTGGGTTTGATTCGCGGTAACGCGTGAAGTACGCAAGCGAGGAGAAGTGACTGCGGTTATCGCTTTCTCTCAACTAGCGTGTGTTATGAAGATTGATTCATTAAACGGCTGTGATTCCGAATTCGATTATGGATTTTATGGCTCGTAGGCCTAACGCGGCTAAGCTTGGCTGGTGAAGCCAAGTAAAGTTGGTTTTGTTGCGCAAAACTAAGTGCAACTAATTGTTTCCTGGTTACAGAATAACCTTTAGATTGTAATTAAACGCGAATACATGCAAGTCGAAATTTCTATTCCTATCATAAAATGGTATATCTTATTTAATTATTTGTTATTGCTTTTCTTTGACGCCGTAGTGGTGCTGTCAGCGCAAGATGCTATCCGCAAATGGAAAGCCCTATTCTAAAGCTCTACACTCCTGCGTGCCCCAACGCTAACATCCGCAAAGCTCTTTGAGGCCTCAATAGTTTGGGGCCCCCATTCTAAAACTCTCTATTGTAGAAGATGCGCGGCAGACAGCCCAACTGTAAAGGTCACACGGTTCTCATGGGTTTCAAGTGCAATTTGCACCTGTGCCTCAACAAACACGACTACTAGAACTTCAATTTCCACCAGCGGCTCAGCCAGCGAGACCCAACTAACAAATTTGCTGAGAACTCCTTAACTTGGAGTCAAAGTTTCCTAAATTGTCAGTTTTGGTTGGAGGAGAAAATTCCAAATGTCCAGTGTTTCGAATTTGCAACATGGCAGTTTTGAGAAATGCAGCAGCGCAATGAAAATTTTCTGTCTAGTTTGTAAAGATGGGGACAAAGGGATGAGAACCCGTACAAGCTTAAAAGTTTTTGCAACTCTGAAAAAATACATTGATCATTAATGAGTTAAGCTGAAGCTCCTTTATGAATTCTAGGGACAAGTGTGGAACACTGTTGGGCCATCACTTTGTTCATTCCGTTGCACGATAGCACGAAGACTGCGCTGCATGTATTTGTTACTTCTTGTTTCCAAGGAAGGTGCGATTCTTTTGGACTACTCCAGGACAAGCAAACATTATTAAATTACTAAATTGAACTGTACAAATTGGAGGTGAGGACGGACAAGACAAGAAAGGCAAAGGGCTACTGTTTGTCTTCTCTTACCTGTCTTCATCTTCTATTCATGCTATTTATTTCAATTGGATTATTCTATTTTTGAAGTGCCCATTAACACGTATAAGCCTTGTTAAAGGTGCCCTTATGCATTGACAAAGAAGGAAAAAAAGAAAATGAAGCACAAAATATGAACTAGCAGCAGCACAGGATAGCAATAAAAAAATTGGTTATAAACAAGAACAGAAATCAGTCAAAAAGACACATGGGGGTTATAAATGTTAAGATCATCACGCAAGGCATTTTGTTGGGTTAAAACACGCATTATAGCTAGACATAGAAGTTGATTTAACATAGAAAACATTGGGATTATGCAAGTTTGTGCATGCACAGAGATAACTATGGCAGATAGTGAACAAAAGACGCAATTGTGGACTGATTTCACAATATCACAATATTTTCACCTCATTTCTAGGGACCCAATGTTAAACAAGCATGATACGCGCTCATAGTCGTAGTAAACACGTCTTTTCAGAAATCGCTCATACAAGATTTGGGAGCACCAAGATGCAAATCAGTATTGATCGCCAACATGCCCATTCTTATATGCTCTGATGTTTAGTAAACTAGCAGCGTTAACGTAGTAACACAACATCTTTTTCTCAGGCTGAGGCTGTTCCTTGGCCTTGCCCTAGCAGTCAGTGCCACCTTTGGCGTCTGCTGGGCACCTTACTTGGGCAGCCCTGACCGAGCCTTGCAAGTCCTAAGGCGCCTGTTTCCACTAGACAGGGGTCTGTTTGAGGTAAGCGTAGTGGTGAGCAATACTAGAACTACCTACATTGCAACATATGTCACACGAATATTAATCTAATCACGTTCAGTCATGGGTTATGATGGACTGTCAACAAACATATCAATATCGCACAATCTTTGCCGCTGCAGTGCAGACTCCATCAAAAGGTCCTGGTGGGAGAATAATTTGTGCATTTTTATTGGGCCCTTGTATTCACGCAGTAATAATAAAAAAAACTTTTGATTTAGCATAACGTCAGTTTGTTTGCAGTTTCCTTAGTGGCTATGGCGTTCTGCTACGTTGCGCGACTTCACGGGTTTGATGCCCGACCACTGTGTCAGCACTCACTCCAGTGGGGGCCATACGTCAAAGCACTTGTGTACTTTCATGTAGGGAAACATTAATGAACTGGAGGTCACCAAAACACCTCCGGAACACCGTGGCAACTCCCATAGCCCATGCCTTGCTTCAAGATGTTAAACGTCCTAACTTAATTTTTGAAAGTCATTTGTGTTTTGTTTGTGAAAAAGACTGTATCACTGCCTCAAAGCAAGTGCATAAGTTACTTATCGGAATGCTGCTTGAACGTTGTGTGTCAATGCAAACACTCACTCAAAAGCGTTAGCAGGAGTAGTAGCACCTGTGCTTTATACCTACTGGGCAAGAGCACAAAGAGGTATTGGTCTCACACCCTGATGGAAAGGTGCATAAACAGAAGGAGCTGTCAAAACAGTTGATTTAACTTTAGCTTTATTCTTGCCAATGAAAAGCATTTGGTGAATACCAGTGAGACTGCAAAAGCTGCAAGTCGATATGGCATTAGTAGCACAGTAGCTGTGAAAAAATGATAAATATGCCGACCTGTGCCCTTGCCCTGTGGCAGGTTACATTAGTTTATGCAGAATCTCGGCAGTCCCTCTAGGAGTCCGGAATGAGTTTGCTTTTTAACTGGGATTTAAAAATAAATGCCTCTCCCACCCATATTATCATGGCCTTGCAATCCAATTTACTTGGTTGTTTTTGTTATTCAGCAAAAAACAGTTTGCAACTAGAAGTTTTACAGGACCGCTTCGGTGTGATGTTTACCGTTAACCGACTGGCAATCGTGCCACAAATGAGGGCTATCATTTCATTTTTTTCCTTTTTAAAGAAAAAAAGTTACTTAAAAAAGAAATAATGTAAAGTTACTGCTACAGCATAACATGTTAGTTACAGGTTTTAAAAGTTAATTAGTACAGTTGCAAGATACAGAGTAGAAAAAGAACAAGCATTGTTTTATTCTTTCTGGTAGCTGAGAAGACCAGCTATAGTTAGCTGTAAGTAGGGGGTGTGTGAACATTTGAAACTTCAAATACGAAAATTCGCAATTCAGTGTTTTCAAATATTGCTTTCACTGTCTACATGGACAAGGACAGATGCTAGTGGTTTCTGTTGTGAATGACTCCGCTGCAGTGGAGCTGCAGTTGTTGAGCAAAATCGCAGAGTACCTAACTTCGATTGAATAATACCCAGTCATTCAATAAGAATATAGCGTCACGAGGCAGTTTAAGAATTTTGACCAATTTTGGCAAAGCAGTTTATTCTTGTACAGTATCAACATGTTTGCATTCCTTTTAAATAATGTGTCGCAATAGTACTGTGTTACTTTCTGATCCTTCTATGAACACTGCACACTACGTACATCTCGGAATGTGCTGTTCTTGTGTTCCATTGCTGTCATTGCGATGGTTCACTGGATACAATCACCTTGCAGTCGCTTCTCATTTACAAGCTCCCCAGTAGACTGGACACTAGTTCTTAACAGCATTACACGTATAAAATGATGTAAATCGGCCTTTTCTTTTATACCCTCCGTGGTGGCTTAGCGGCTATGGCGTTGCCCTTCTAAGCATGAGGCCAACAGATTGAATCCCGGCCACTGCGGCCGCACTTATTAAATAGGGGCGAAATGCTAAAATGCCATTTGGTGCACATTAAAAATCCCCAGGTGGTCAAAATTAATGAGGCGTGCCTCATAATAAGATTGTGGTTTTAAGACGCAAAACTGCAGAATTAAATCTTTTTAGCCTTTTCTTTCTTGATGAAAAGCACTTTATAGAATTTCTATACTTCAGATTGTTTAGAAATGAAAAATAAAGTATTCAGTGTTTGATTCGACATTCAAAGGTTCTTTTTATCAAATAAAGCAGAACCTCATTCATACGTTTCAGAAAAAAATAACACGAAGAAAATGTACTAGATGGGAAAACGTACCATCCGAAGCAATAAAAAAAATTTGACAGACCCAACTATTCTTGATATTTACGTAATGCAAGACATCCCGCGGATCCTTGCGGCACGAGACACTGAGGCACGTCAAGCTGGCGGTGCTTTGACAGCCAGAGATGCGTTGTTTCCATATTGCGTGTTGTCTTAAGAGGGCGATGGGAAACCGAAACGAAATCGAGCTGACGGGCGATGCCGGATGCCGCCGAAGTGAAGCCCATTTAGAATATCATCTACAAAAAGTGTGCCATATGCTACCAATGTCACTACACACCACGCACTGTGGAACAGATGGGCGAAGATGCCTATCGCAATAGGTTTGGCGGCGATATCAATGAATGCGGTGTGCAACGACCCAGCCGGAGATTTGCTGACACTGAAATAAGAAACTGTGCTCGCCGTCATTTGCGCATGAGACGGGCGGCTATATACAGTTCTCGATCGTGCGCACCTCGCGCCTTTTCTTGTTCACATGAGATCCGGTGGCTGGAAAACGTATACGATCGCAGCCTGCAGCAGGGAATGGCATCGCGTATCGGTTATCGCCTATTAAAAGCGTGCACTACACTTCCGACAGTACCACGCGCTGTGAAACAGATAGGCGAGGATGCTTATCGCAGTAGGATCAGTGGCGTTTGCTGTGAATGTCGCGTGCAAAGACCCCGGAGAAGATTTGCTGCTATCGAAACGAGAAACTGAGTGTGCGCTGGCGCTTTTACGTGAGACGGGCGGGTGAGTATTGCAGTGAAGCTGCCGTGGCAGACAGCGGTATACTGTTCTCATTCGTGCGCGCCTCGCAAAGTTTCTTGTTTACATGGGATGTAGCAGCCAGAAATCATATCATATGATCACAGTTTGGCAATATACAAAATGTTGGTGCCGAAAATCATGTGTTCCGGGAACGTATGAACCGCTAAAAAATGAGTACAACTCTATTGGGTCATTTTTTGGGTTTTTGATTGCGAACGTTGGCACCGGGAAAACGTACGTAACAGGAATGTATCAACAATGTTCTACTGTAATTGTACTCAATTCGGTTCAGGACTTGAGCACACTTAAAAGGCTATTTGAATTTGTTACTTGCAATGAGTGTGAGAAACATTCATACATCTCACTGCAGCTACCACTCCTTATTGTTTCCAGGACAAGGTTGCCAACATCTGGTGCACTCTGTCCATCGTCATCAAGCTTAAAAACCTTTACTCACCGACTGTACTTGCATTGGTCAGGTAAGGCTGCTTCCAGGCTGTTCTACCTATTACAACATTTGTTCTCACTTTGCAGTGAGCACAGAAAAAAAAAGCACAGAAACCATTAGACGATGACGGTTAAAGGGGCCTGGCAACACTTTTCTGACTAATCATAGAATGACATCACTATTAAATTCCGTTGCTTCACGATCTCCTGCTGCAAAAATTTGTCAAATGTGTCCTTCTAGAACAATACATAGTTATCAGACCGACGAGCAGATTGCTCTCCCCTTTCATTTCCACAAGCACTCTGGAAGCTACACAAGGGAGGCAGCAAGTGGGCTCAGAGAGCAATGACTCGCCGGCCCCAATTAAAGGTTGAACGTCTCAGCCGTAGACGGCTTGTGGCGGCACCTCATAGCAGCCGCGGTATCTACGCTATGCTTTTCATCTTGGAGGCCATGCACGGCCGACACAGCAATGCGCAACTGTCGTGTGTAGAGCGGAAGTGTAAAGATGAAAGGGTTTTCCCGTCATTTTTTGGATCACAGCCAAATATATATTTGAATTTATTAAATGAGCAGTAATTGTATTACTGCTAATGTTCTCGCGATTACATAATCAGCTAATAGCTGTTGTAGGCACAGCTGCTTGTGATGACGCTGCATGACGACATTGCGGAAGCAAGAGCAAGCAATTTTTCACTGCTTTTGACACAAGATTGTAAATTCTCTACTTGATGCTGTGCAGTAACATTTGGCTCACATGTTCACAGGGGCCTCATTAAGAGTTCAGCAACATTTTCTTACCATGTTCAAAAGGTGTTTCAGGACCCCTCTAAAGTGAAGCAATAGCTCTTCGGTAGACCTGCTCTGGGGACACTTGCTGACATAGTAAACGCAATAACATAAACACAGGCACTGCAGGTGGTGGTTTACGTGTCTGTGCTCAATACGTGTTCACTATGTCCGGGATGCACTGGTACTGAAATGTATAAATAGTAAGTAAAATGGAAATGAAAGCAGACAAAAAGGCAATTTGTCACAGGTGGGAGCCAGGTAAACATCTCTTTACGCTTGTAGTGATTTACCATTTAGCCACCGCAGCAGCTGTCCTCCCATACACTTTCTTGGATGTTTATGCGTATGTACCAGAGCTAGCCCTGAGTGTCTGTGGTTGTCACTAACATCCCTCAGTCCCCCTCATTCTTCTCACTCTTGAGTGCATTGTGCGAGTTTGCATTTTTCAAAACGATTGCTCATCCCTCTAGCGGCCTTGTGACGCTTGGCACGGCAAGCATCTCGGCAGTTGACGTGCTGCTGCGACCGATGCCGGAACGTTTTCGATTCAGCCTGGTAAGCTTGCATTGCAAACCAAGGAATGTTTGCTGTGAGTGGTTACAGTGCGATAACGGGTCATGTGTTGTCTGTTAAAGGAGTATTGATGCAAATTTCAAAAGTTGTAGAGAAGCTAACCATATGCTTAATGGCACTCAGCAAGTGTGAAAGTTGGGAAACGTTTCATAAGACATTTTAATTTGACACTAAAGTTGGTCTCGAAATGTTGGATTTGGTGTCATGGACATTATCATATCATGACACAGAGCAAAATTTGTTGACCTCATGTAGCAGTAAGGCTAGGCATGATGACATTGATCATAAAATGGCAAACAAGCATGCTGCGTGCATTTCTTCCCAACTGGCGATAGCACGTAGTGGCCACAGTGATCACACATAGCAAGCCAGTGTATAGCAACGTTCTGATGCACTCACCTCCTTGGTACCAAACCAAAGCTGGTTATTAGAAACAACAATTATTACATTAAATAGTTTCGGGAGCTGTGACGATTGCCAGTATGCCTTCTTGAACACAGAAAGCTCGGAATGTTGTTTAAAGAAAAAAAAATTATGAAAATTTCATGTCAGTGCTGATAATGTTGTACTGGTATATATACATTTCAGTTTTGTTGTAGCCCTTGCTAGGACGGTAAAGTACTCTACTGATGCACCCTGTACGTCTTTTGTGCGATTTTGTTCTCTCTGCCTTTGTAGAACTGAACTTGTTTAGACCCACCACAGCAGCTCTGTGGCTATGGCATAGTGGAAGATCGAGGGTTCGATTCCCGGCTGCTGTGGCTGCATTTTCATGAAGGTGGAATGCAAAAACGCTCTTGTAGTTAGATTTAGTTGTACCTTACGAATGCCTGGTGGTCAAAATTAACCCAGAGCTCTTCTACAATATCTCTCATAGCCTATGAGTTGCTTTGAGACGTTGAAGCTCATAATTAACATGAGTTAATTAAGTTCTTCCGGCACTGTATAGAGCTGCCTTGCACGAATACAGTGGGAGTGAGTGACATATTTGCACATTTGTGATGCAACCACAAATTTCATGTGATAGAAAATGTTGGAAAGAAAAAAAAAACTGTGTTGTAACTAGAACTAGAATGAAGCATGAAGTGTCATGATGCTTGTTTATTTAGGCGAATTATATGTCCGGGTGCTTATTTATTATTGGTGAATATTGTAAATTTAGCATGAGCCACATGGCATCAAATTATGTTGTACAAAAATCAAACGTGAAATGGAATTTCCCTTTACTTTTTCTTTGTAAAGGTCGTCGTGTTCATATTTGTCTATTGTAGGCTCTGGGCCAAGTTATTAGAGAATTTTAGCTTTTCCCGTATTCAGGTAAATGCAGGCGGACTGGGCATTGGGGCAGAGGCGTAAACGTGAGTGGCCTGCATGGTGCAGCCACCTGGTGACACAGGGCTCAAAAAGAAAAAGAATAGCTAATATTGCAGTAACCAAGTGTATTCCACTTTGCTGCTGGTGTAAATTTTCGGCAGCAAGATGATTATGGCAATTTATTTCACTTAAACCGAAACTATGCAATACCTAAATCGCATGCTGTGCAAAACTGAAGCATCCGGCTTCTGTCATTTAATGCTTGGTTCAACATTCTGTGGGCACATATAATAGGTCTATCAGCATACACCTTTTTTATGTTTACACGAATTTGTTTGTTCTTCATTTAGATGCGCTCACATTTATTTGGTAACCTTTTCTTTTTGCTGTCACTGCCTGCAGATCAACTGTTCCCTGGCATTTTTTCTCTGCTCCTACCAAGTTCACGAAAAGACCATACTGTTCCCAGCACTGTGAGTATTGTGTGTTTCTATTGTACTTTTCCAAAATTATTCTGATTATTCTGTTCTTCTATGTGTTTCACTATTGCTTCATATTTTTATGCCATTTTTCAGAGCATTCTACCTCATCTTACATAAGCATCCTGGCCTGGTGGTGTGGTTTTCAACACTAGCAACATTTAGGTATGCAAAAAAAGGGGGGGGGGGGGAACATGCTGTGCCTTATGTAGTGTTGTTGAGCGGAAATACAGGTGGGAAGAAATCGGTTTCTTCCAGCCCGTATTTCCACTCAACAACACTACATGATGCACCAACTGGCCCAACAGTCTACGATGCTGTGCTTTTATTCTACACTCAAATTATTAGAGAGTGAGCATGCCCGTATGCACACTATACCGCTTACAGAATACTGGAAATATAGTTGTGAACAGCAGTTGTGATGCTGGAATTTTATGACTTGAACAAGAGCACACAGAACTATTATTGCTGGTAGCAAGCGGTAGTGTATCTACTTGTGAAACCAACAAGGGCAGAAGAATGCTAATTTGGACTGGTCGGTTACATGTTAAAGCTAAATGGAGAAATAGCACATGAGACAGGACAGATGGAATGAATGGTCACAGCGCTTCGTCTGTTACTTCTGTTTGTTATGTTCTATGCGCCGTTGCTCCACTTAGCTTTAGCACATATGGCGAAACAAAATAGTAGTACTGTCACTCATATTCAAATGCCTGAAAACAACTGCCATGGTAGCTCAGTGGCTATTGCATCATGCTGCTGAACACACGAGGTCACATAAATTCGACAGGTAAGTGAAGCAAACAAAAATATGCAATTGAAACTGGCACACAATGAGCGCAGACTATCTAGCACTTCCTTGAATTTTAGCAGCCTGCTAATACTGCATCTTTAATGTGTAGTTGTACAGCCCTAACACATGTTTTTATGGTTAAATAGACTGTCTCTATATAATAATGAAGCAAACAAGAAAGAATTTTATGCACTGTTGTAAAGAATTAACCATTGTAATATACGGAACACTGCTAGCCAGACATGGCATCTTCAAGGTGTTGTGGCTCTTCACAAAATGTGCCAATCCAAAGGAGACACGTCCCGGTATTTTCACGTAAAATCTAGGTGCCCTGAACAAGCTGCACATAGGGCCGTTTCTTAATCTTGCCTCCGAGCATGTAAGTGAGGCCTGTAGGGGAAGTCTGCTGATTGGTGGAGCAGTCACAAGGTTTCACTCTCTCTGTTTTTGCAAAAAACAAGCTTGCTAGTGGTCACGCACTGCCGGGCACACCTTTTCATTCTTCATCTTTTGATTTTACTTACACTGGTGCCGTGACAGTTGTTCTCAGTCACTGCAGCATACTTAATTCTGTAACTGCTAATGCCATAGCTGAAGTTTCCCTTATGTGGTGCTGTGTTACAAAAGGTCTGAAGAATCTAAGAATGCAAGAATGGGGCTGCCCGTATTATGTCGACTGGCTTTCGTAACCGCAATTTGAAGGATTTCGGAGGTGTAAGTTCGACGCGACAGTTCGATTACCCTGAATGGAAGGGGAAACACAGTGCTGTCGGTGAAGTCGTTTCGCGTTCTGTGTGATGTCACTTGAAAACATCAAACCTTTTGTGGAGTATATACTGTGAGATCTAAATTCTGTGAAATCTCAGATAACTGTGAAAGCTCCGCAAGCGTTTGTTTATACATTGTGAAATTTTAACCTGTTGTGTCCTTGTTGCCTTTGGGCAGGGTAGTGTACCTGTGTACTCTAAACACAAAGCATCTGTAGTTTTGTTTATGAATCTTATAGCAGTTGTTCACAAATACTGTGGAAAAAAAAAAATTTGCTATGACCCCAGCAATGATGGAGACAATGAGTACAATGCAGCTTCATGGTGAAGGTGTTTGTGTTCCCGTTTCACACATATGCTCCCGAGATGAATGTCTTAAGCTTTATATATGTCTTTTATAGCATGTTAACAAAAAAGGACCAGTCTAATAAACAACAGCAAGTGTATTTTGCGATCAGTTGCTGTAGTTTGTGGTATTTGTGTCAAGCCCACTTAATCACAAGTTAACGTAACCGAGCTTAAAATGAAACAAGTTTTTTTTAATTTTGTGCTATAGAAAAAAGGAGTAACATTATATGGATAGGCGACAAGTGCTTGTACTATCTTACATATCATTTCCTTCTTTCCTTGCATGGTGCAAAACCAAAACAAAACAGGATGAGAAATGCAAACTTGAGACCATACATGCAAGCAGTGCAGAAGTAATGAGTGCATTACATTTAGGATCGCTACAAACATGCTATATTGATCATCATTCAGATAGGTCATGTTTATGCAGTTATACAAAAAGTCATGTATATCATGGCAGCAAATTATTAATCAGGTTAGAACACTGCCGCTTGTCGTAGCCTGCTTCAACACATTATAACATACTCAACTTGCTCAACTTACTCTTATACCCCTGACACACGGGCAAAAGTAAGGTCCTTTCCAGTAAACCCCTTTTGCTACTCTGAAGGACCCTTTGCAGAAAGGAGTTGCGCCAATGACACACGGCACCGCACTGAACTTCTTTAGGTAGTTCCTCAGATGAACGCCGCAAGAAAAATAGCGCTGGCTGTTAAAGCCACAAGAGAGAAAACATTCTTAAAAAGCTGTGTATTTAATTACACTTAGCTACTGTAGAATCTAAAAACATTTTTTTTTTCATTGTTTATGGCCAATAATGCTTAGAGTCGTTTATTTTATTCGCGTTTTTGCGTTGTTAGCAGCCATTTAACTTGGTCCAGCAACTAAGTGCAGCCGGTGTTTTGCTGTGCGTGCTGTTTATTCTGGTGATGCCCACGTTTCTGTCGTCCTTTTTCACGTCTTTGTCGTCCCTTCCTTTGTGCGCGCAGGCGTAACGTGTTTTATTCAATATGTTGTTCCAACAACTGGGGTTTCTTCTGGGTATTTCCTGCGGGCGCTGATTGTGCAGTCTCCATCTCGCGATGTGAACACACCACATGCGCGCAGCAAACGACGACGACACTGCCGGAATTGAACATGGCGGCGCTAGCAACGGTATGCGAGCGTTTGAGAGTATAGCTAGAGGAAATCTTCACTATTCGACAAATTGTATTACCGCTAACAACTAAAACATTTTCGCAAGGTAAAAAAAAATACCTATGGGCACCGTAGTTGTGTGGCAGGTTTCCTTCTATTGACGAGTTGTGCACGCTGTGTGCGAGAGTAACTCCTTTTCCGCTCGAAAAGTAGTTGCGCGATCTCCTTTCCCGAAGAGGAACTTTGCCGTAAAGGAGATACTCCTTTGTCGTGTGTCACTGCACTTGAACGCCTTTCCGGTAGATGTCCCCTTACCTGAAGGACTTTAGAGTGCCCGTGTGTCAGGGGTATTATACTGCAGAAAAGAAATAAATCTTGCACCTGCCATCGGTCTAACAACTCTAGGATACTGTGCCAAGAGCCATTCACACAATAAATGCCGAGTATGTGACAAAACTGCATACGCAACCATCTTAATAACTTGCACTATGCCAGCATGGTGCACCTGATTTCTATGGGGCTTTTGCACACTGCAACTAAGACAAGCAAACTGAGAAAGGCGAGTGATGTGGGAAAGTGCGGGAAAGGAGGAATGACATCTTTAGTTTATGCAGGGGGCTTACAAAAAGCAGAACCCCAGCATATATAGTTAACATCAGCGCACATCCTTGTTGTCCTGTCTCCATCCACGTCTTTATTTTTGCACTGCTGCCTTTTCAAATATGTACCAACACGCCCGATTCACCACATCAACTTGTTTCCTTTCAATTTCCTTGATTTCCTTTTTTCTTTTTCCATTAGCATGTTCCCACTTCTCTATAAGGATGGCTTGGTGACTCCATACATCGCCCTGGTCGTGCTTAACCTAGTGTTTGTCTACCAGGCCTACTTGAAAGATGCGAGCAGGAGCACACACGTTACACTGCTGGTAAGTGTTCTTGGCAAGTTCCCAGCAAAGTGCTTCTCACAAAACTTTTCATTCAACATGCATAGGATTTGCCATCACAAAAGAAATCCTGTTATTGGGATTGAAGATCAGTTTTGCCTTCACAAGTGTGCTTGTGCAATGCGGGAGTTCTAGAATTTTCCGACCTTGTTATGGCTGAAATTCTTTTGTTCAAAGAAAAATATGTGAATTGCACTTGCGTTTGTGCAACAGGAACACAAATAGGTTTTTTTTTTCTCTAGACCATCCTCTGCCCGAGTGTGGAATTTCTTGATTTGTTACGAGACTATAACCCTGGAGAACGTGTAACTAGGCTATTTAGTAATTCAGCTTGGTTAAATCTTAGCCGCGCACAAATCTGCCTGAGAACACTTGTGCGCGTGTGGGAGGGACTTTAGCATTTATTGATTTGTCATGCATAGCTAACGCTCCACCTAAGCTGCAAGAGATCTCTTTTTTTTCTTATGTTCGCCTTGTCTCAAAGTATTTATTTTCACTTGCAATATCCAACAGCTCATACTGTGCGTCAGCTTCTACTGTACTACAACAGTTAATGTTGGAAAGGTGAAGCTCCTAATTTGCATAGCCAAGTGAATGCTACCAATGCTACCAGTTTTTCTACCTAGTTTTTCTAGTCAATGCTACCAGTTTTTCATAGCCCTCAGTAGCTGCTCCTGCAGAGCCTTATTTTCCAAATGAGAATTGTGGGAATGCTCTTGAGTAGTTGCTATAACGAAGCATGTGATGTGAAAGTCCAGATTTTTTTTTTTTCATTTAATAATTTGTACCATTCTCTGGGCGCACATTAGAGAACCTGATGTGTTCTAAATTTCTCTGGGCACACCCACTACGGCATCTCCACAGCCTCTGCTTTGTGATGTTAAACCCGATAATTAGTAAATATATTTCAATTAAGCATCCCAGCCTGATTCATAACCTGTAGTTGATGTGTGGTGAAATTGCAGCAAATAGTTGGGAAGGTTTACATAATCCCAGTAAAAATTTGTGCAGTGTTTTGCTGCCGATGGCTAGTAATAGACACCTCAGCAGGAATGGAAGAGTTGGCTTATGGTGGGCATGACATGAAATGTCACACGACTATGAGAGGAAAGTCAGTCGAGGGTGCCGCATGAATAGCATTGCCAGAGCACCGCGCCAGCTTGTGCCGGCGGTAACAACGAGACAACAAAACACGAAAGTATGATCCGACACATTCGGAGTGAGCCAACAATGGCTTGGTGGTCCAGGCTGCATATCTTTTGCATGAAACACAGGCTCGGCCACTTCAAAGTACTGTGAATATTAAATATTGTCAAACATACAATCAAATATTATGCTATTCGATATTCGCTACAGCTCCAGTTTTAGTATTTGAAGTGTTCGAAATAAACGAATATACATATTTTTCCGTTATAAATTCAACCCCAAATACAACACTCCAGGGGAAAAAAAAGAAGGAAATCTGCACATATAATACGCGAATTAATGCTGAAAACAGTTATGTTCTTTATTTTGTGTTTTGATCTTCATGCTTATAACCCCCCTTTTGAAATTTCTTGTTGTCCCCCTCTATGTAATGCCCTATTCCGGGCCCTTAGGGTAAATAAACGAAATGAGAAATTAAAATGAAACTAACTGTATACAGCACCCAAATCTTTGTAGAAAGCCTCCATTCGCAGGCGCTCGAGCCGTCCACGTCATATCTTTAGCCAGCTGCTCTCTCCATACATCTTCGGCGACGCTTATGACAGAGAACTTTGCTCTAAAGGTGCTTTAATGCTTATAATGAAAGCTTGGGCCCATAGAAACACATGCGCTTCCAGCGGGGATGTTCGGTTGGTATTGAAGTAACCAGAAAAGTACACGTCTTAGGGGATGGCCAAATTTGCTGTAAGCATTGACATGAATTTGTCAGTCAAGATCAATGAGAATGCCCATTGATATTATGCAATGATTTTTTGTAGCTTTTAGGTTGCTCTTCCCTTATTCATAAAGAATTGCACATCCAGATTTGAGTAATCCAGTCAAGCAACTTGTGAAGGCAAAAATACATCTCAACCACAACCACATTTTGAGATGGGTGTCATTTGAATGCCAACAATCTTGTGCCCTTGCCCCAGCTCATAAAAGAAATAAAAGAGAAAAAAAGAACTGCAAATTCCAGCAGAAGTTTATGAGTAACTTCGCGAAACCAAGGCGAAATTCACATCTATTGCATGGAACTGTTCACTGTCTTGTGCAACTAGAGCATGACCAGGGCAACAACAGTAGTACCGAAGTCATAAACGAACATGTATGTCCATTACATCTTCGCTCACTACATTTTTCTGTCTTTGGTTTTCCAGTTTGTGCTGTCACTCGCGGGCTGCGTTGCACTCAACGTCCTGCACCTGACAATGCCGCCACCGGCGCGCTACCCCGATCTGCACCAACTTCTGAACGCAGCTTACAGCTGTGGCCACTTCCTTCTGTTTCTGATCTACACGCACTACCTGCAGTTCCAGCTGCCAGCATCGCGATTCACCAAAATCAAGAAGAAGTGAGGTGCAACATTTCTCGCGTACAGCCCATGCCATGATAGGGCCAGTGGAACGAGAGAGTAGTTTACTGCACACTTCTTTGACCAAAACAGTCGCAGCGTTGAAGGAAAACTCCTTCATCCTTTATGGTGAACATTCTGTGGTGCCAGCAGCCATATGTGCGCCGTGCACCGGCTGGAACGAGATGCGAATTCAAGGACTTGAGGCTTTCCACACTATGCGTGTCACACTGCTTGCATTTGGAGGAGAGTGCTGCTGTTGCTTGAACATTCGATCCCAATCGTCTCAGTCTCTTAAAATGATGTTGACTGCGCACCTAATTGTGCACGGTGTTTAATTCTGGTTTGTCTGTGTGCGGGCCACGTTTGGTGTACCAGGTGTTTTCGAGGGTTGATGTTCCACTAAAAGCATTTGAGTCAAGAGGGAGGTCAGTAGACCGATCTGGGGCTCCTTTATTTATTATTATTATTTTTGTTTTTGTTTGTGCAGCTATAAGCAGCTGCTGCCAAGTGCCATGAGGTTTTGAGTGAGTTGAGCAGGCAAGCGTCTTATTGTCTGGACATTTAGAAAAACGAGCCATCGCTAGCTCCAGTAACCTATAGTGCAGTGAGCCACTAGTCTACCATTGGGCCAATGCCAAAATATCTGTTAATGTTAAGAAATACACCACATGCTACCAAAGAGCTTACTTTCTGTGACACAAAAATATTGTGTCATCATAATGTTTATGGGCATTCTGGGAGGGCATTGTTATTGGTCGTACGACTTGTGTGCTCAGCGTTTCTTGGAATATTTGTATGCGGTGCCTTAGTAATGTTGCTGATGAGATACTTCAGCATGTTTTCAGCATGTTCAGCATGGTGGCACGGGACTTGACAGGCATTGAGCTTTACGACCTGGCAAGCACATCGTGTTTGTGGGCAAGATTATGTTTGTGAGGTCGTGCTCTGGTTCCTTGTGTGTGAATTTGTGCACAGAATGCCAGGCGGGCTGCTTTGTGTTCATACAATGTACCCATTAGCATGAATTCAGATGTGGACAATTCAGAAACTACTGCGGTGCTTTGTTTCATTTCCAGGTTCACCTGAATCTTTAACAGTGGCTTAATTCAGATCCCAAAAGGCACGCTTGGTACTACACTATGCATAGAAACTGGCTATGGAGCAATTACTTGTTACACTTTCATGTAATTATGCATAGCAGGTGTTATCAGGTATCTCCCATTTTAAATTATGATGGTACCTGTGTGTGCCATAAATACAATATGGTTCCTTTCCAATTTTTTTTTTCTTTTAGCATCTGTTACATGACTAAAAGGTTACATGACTCGGCAACTTTTTTTTATGTGGCCGTTCACATGAAAGTTTATTATGTATTTGCAGCACATTTCTTGTGCTCAGTACGTGAATTTTTATTGCTGTGTAGTTGTAACTGATGTGAACAGCTTACCTTTTCTGTGCGTGTTGTTTGTACATGTGCAGTGGCAGGGTAACTCTAGCAGCATGTGCTAAAAACATATTTAGTAGGCAATTTCTTCATTTAAAAAAAAATTTTGTCCTCATTTACAGCCACTTTAACTGTCAAAGTGCCTGCACTGCTCTAGTCACTAACGCTTGCTAACCATTCCTTGAATGCATAGCAATTCTATGCGAGAGAACGTCAGGGATGCAGATTAACGTAAAATTTTTATGATTCAGTTCTGATACGGATGTGTAAGAACTATGTGCCTCACTGTTCACATTTCTATAGTTGATAATAGTACTTTGAAATGGTTCATTGTTGGCCCAAGGACTTATCGAAAGCAATTACATAATTAAGAGCAGAATAAAAGGTGAACCTTATTGATACAATCCTGCTTCATATGATTTCCTGATGCTAACGTTCGCAATCAAGAGAACTAAAAATGACCCAGTATGGTTTCGCTTCTTTGTTTACCAGCAAATATGTTCCTGGAAAATGTGGATCTTTCGCCACCAATGTTGATTACAGTGTCAAACTGCGATTGCATGATATGTTTTCTGACTGCTAGATCCCATGTGAACAAGGAAAGGTGCGAGGCACGCATGATGAAGAGCAGTAGGCACCAAACATGGCAGCTTCACCGCAGTACTTGTTTGCCCATGTCTCGTGAAAACGCCAGAACACAGTCAGTTCCCTTATCCAGTACCAGCAAATCTCCTAGGCGTATGTCACATCCACAGCTGTCGCTGCCAACCCTGCTGCGATAAGCATCTTCACCTATCTTTTTCACAGCATATGTGGTGTACTGTCGTTGTAAACATACTGCACGCTTTTATAGACTATAAACCAAGCGCTCCACCATTCCCTGTTGCAAGCTGTGCAAAGTGAGTGTCATGTATTGCGCCAGCAGCATTGTATTGTGGTGTCACCCACCAGCTTGATGTTGTTTCGGTTTCGGGTTGCTGTTTTAAAACACTACACAATAGAAAAACGAAAGAAGAAAAAAGTGCGTCACAGGCCCTGCCAGCTTGACGCATGTCGTGTCAACGCCTCGTGCTGCAAGAATTCGCGCAATTGCTTTGCATTACGTAGACCAACTACGGGCAAGTTTGCTGAATTCGTTTGCGACATCGGATTGTACATTTTCCTGGTTAGTAGTACATCTTCCCTTTGTCGCTTTTTTTTAAAACGTATGAACGAAGTTCTACTTAATATGTTAGCATTGCTGATGTAATGTTGATATTACAGCATGTAGACCCTCTGCAAGGCACATGTTCCTCTTTTATCCCTTTTCCTTCCCTTTATCATTTCCTGTGTTTGCAAGATTACTGAAGTGCGATACTTTTTCTTTACTGCATATATTTTAAGTGCATGTCTGCTCTTCATAATAAAGCCCTCTTGGTTGTGTGCCACCATTCGTCCTTTTTCTCATCTATCAGCATATACATTTGTCGTTCATAATTTGTTTGCCAGCAGATTCCCCTTCAAGAGCACGAAAATTTCCTGCATTGCCTATAGCATGCCTTATAGTTGGAGCTTTTTCCCTACAGGGATGCAAAAAAACAAGTGCAGTTCTCTATACGTTTTTGATGCTTTGTTTTGTTTTGCACCTGATCTGCTACTTGTTAACATAGCCACAACAGTGGCTATGGCATACTGTTCTTGAGCACAAGGTCGCAGGCTCGATACCAAACTTTGGCAGCAGCATTCCAATTAGAGCAGGTCACGGAAATGCCTCTGCACAAAGCTTTGACTGCAGATCAAAGAAACTTGGGTGGTTGAATAATCTACTGAATTCCACTATGGCATCTCTCGTAGCATCTCTGTTGTTTTGAGGTGTTCAGTTTAATCAATCAATCCCTTTAGATGATTAGGACAGAATGCAGAGATGCCTCTGTACATAGCTTTGGCTGCAGATTAAAGAAACGTAGATGGTTGAATAATATACTGAATTCCACTATGACATATCTCATAGCATCTGTGTTGCTTTGAAGCATTCGGTTCAGTCAATCCCATTAGCATATCGTTATGCAGGCCATGGTGTGCACATTTGACTTTGAGAGCTCCACTAACTCAATGTAACAACAAAACGTGCAAAACACAAACTTGATCGTTATAATTGTATGTTAGAGTTACTCGAATAATTTCGTACATATTGAATCTGCAAGATTGAAACTATTGTGATAAGTGGTCAGCATAGTAGTGCATTGATGTACATTGATGTTTGGAAGTTTAAATGATATAGGTTTACTGCTAGTTTATTAGTGGACAGTTCTTTCGAAAAAAATTCTTTAAAATCTCGTTTATATTCCAGGGAATTGCCTCAGGAAGTTTTTACAACAAAATCTTTTGGGTGCATCTAGTGCGAGCATAGTTTTTAGCTACCAAATGCTGCCTCTGCCAGGCACAGCCTTTACTTTTTATTGGCCCTGCTGTAGATTCCTTCATCCTTGATCGCGCTGCACTCTGGTATTGGCGCAGCCTCCAGGATCAGCACATCAGAGAGCCCAATCTTCAGGCCATAGTATTGGCACTCTGATGTCACTCACCACGAGAAGGTGGCACCCCTGTCGGCAAATGACACCACCAGAAGTACTGCCACGACTGCTAAAGAAATCTGACCAATAGCTGTTATGCTTATCGGGGTATCGCAGTAGGCGTGGAAAGCTTAAAAATTACATTATGTTGAAAGTACGGGGAGTCCTTTTCATCTTTTGAGTAAAGCTGCAAGCCCCTTGGCTGTATGTATTCAATATTTGGCTTAGCTATTTATGAAATTACCTGGTGCCCAGTAGCTATGGCGCTCCACTGCTGAGCACAAGGTTGAGAGTTTGTTGCCTTGCTGTGGATCTGCAATTTGACGGGGGGGGGGGGCAAAACGCAAAAATGCTTGCGCACTTACAATTAGGTGCACATCTCATATTTCACACGGACCACTGCAAAGTAGCAGCATTCAAACATGATTCTCCCATGGCTATAGCTGACAGTAGTCTCTCTTAGCACACACTGGTACTATTTGCAGTTCTTGTGATACTTGCCATTTAGTCTGGTCTGCACCAGAGCCTTGTACCAAGTGTTGCACCCCAGTGGAACGGGCAAAAGATTTGGCTTTGGTTGTGGTCTACGTTTGTGACTGGTTCCAAGTTATATGTGGGATGACAGAGACACTCACACTTTAATGAAAATAAATTGGTATTTAATTTTAAAACACATATCACAGAAAAAATTAGGTTGGGCTCCTGAGCACTACATGGACACAGCACAAATGCCTGTTACAGCACCACTCGGAACACTTGGAAAACACTGCATTGCATTCTAAACTAGGAATAAATTAACAAGCATACTCCACTAGAACAGAAGCTGGTCGTTTATACAAATCACAGCCATTGCCTCGAACCTTGAAAATTTTCACCTGTGCACCTCAGCAACTACAATGGATCAGCTTGATATGCCACCCTTTGTCTTTGCATCTATTTGAATATGGGCAGCCTCAATTGCTGCTGTACAATACAGTCTGGCAACCAGTTCCTGAAAACCTGCCCTTGATATTTGGTTTCCTTAGAGTGATGTCATTTAGCTTTTAAATCATAACTTGATGTAACGCGCAAGCAATGAATCATCGGATATAATGGACTAAATTTACATGCTTCCCCGATATTAGCATGTAACAAATATATGGTAACGAATATTAGTTATAATAGTGAGTTTCAGTTTGTACGTAAATCTTATGCCATTTGCAAAATGTTAGGTTATACATGTGAACGGGTGGGTTGAGGGTGCCACCTGGTGGTACCAAGTTGAAACAGGTATTGTTACTGTAAATGACCATATTCTACTTAGCTACTGGGGTCGACAGTGACCAGATCGTTAACACAAATTCTTTTTTCTTTTATGAGCTCAACCAGGCAACACGGCAATGTGCCTGATGCAGCGCGGCTGAACGAAGTTCAACAAGATGACACTGCTAGCATTGTTGATGCAGTTCACATCTCTGGTAATGTGGTGCTCCATAAAAGTTAATATGTTTATCACGGAGGAAGGAAAAATAAGGAGGGAACGTTACGTCATGCATCCAGCCTTGGCATGCAAACGCTCCGCGAAGCCACAGTGGTGCCCCAAACGTGACCTCTTGCGTCGAGATCAGGGAGCAAGAATCGAAATTTGCCGAGACATTTGGTTCCCTAGCTGCTACTAGCTACTACTACTAGCTACTAGCTATGCCAGTAGTTTTTATGCAGTGCATGCTTGTTCAGCTGCCCTGCCGTAGCTCTGCCTGCAGAGTGGAAACAGTAAAACCAACCGCGCACCTTGGCGTGCCATCACCTGTTGGGCCACCAGGCCTCCATGAGGTTTGGCTTCAGTCGCCTTGCGGTATGCTTCCTCGTATTTTTTTCCATCCTCCATGATGTTTACAAACAAGCTAAAGCTCTAACGAAAATATTTTCATGTCAGATGCGACTTAGTTATCACTGTATACATACTTATTATCCACTTCAAATTTTTTAGCGTACGGATGCTTATGGTGGCACAGTAATAGGATAACGTTGAGGTAATCAAAATGCATTTAGTATTAAGTATTAGTATTAAGCTTTTTTTTTTTCATGGATGCAAAGAGTGCTTGCATAGATATCCTTGAACAAGGCCTCATGCAGTCGGTATCCTAAATAAAGGCAGTGCACACGCACATTGAGCAACTAAGTGACAACACTTTAGAAAAGGCAATGCATATTGAGTGAGTATACCTGTACACACCCATAATTATCAAGCGACTAAGTGACAACATTATGGAAGAAAGACTGCAAAAGGCATATTGCACGAGATTGCACGAAGGCATATCGCGAGATTGATTTTACCGCAACTGTTTTTCGTCATATCCTAGCTCCACAGGTGGACGGCAATGTTGTAGCGATGCCTTCCACTCGATTGTTGCCACTTAACATCAACAGTCTATGGCTGGCTGATCCCATTGGCCATGTGGGCAGAGAATTGTTCTGACCACTGACAAGGCACAAAAGTAAAAAAAAAACAACACTGAAAAGGCAGTGTTGCACAAAATTGCAGTTCTAGTGCTCCATTTAAAAATGTCACATCATGGCAATGCTTTGTCAAGTAAAAAAATTGTTTTAATGCAACAAGAAAGCACACTAGTATGTTACCAAAGGGCAAGAACAATTCCTAAGGCAATGTTAAAAAGTGGCAGTGGGACATAAAAACCCGGTAACAAAACAGCATAAACACAATACATTATACCACCTGTTGGAGAGCCTTTGTATAAAAAAGGCCTTTTAAAAGCAGGGGTATGATAAATAATGAGGTAATTCTACAACATATGCTTCACTAATGACTGTTTTCCTGTATTTCAATCTGGAGTGCATTCAACAATGCAACACAAACAGATGCAACAAGTGTGCACGTCAAGTGCACGTGTGGAAACGGGAATTCATTTGTACAATTCCCAACAATGTGTGCATTTTTCATGGAATCCCACACACAGGCAACCTTGTTGAACTCTTAGCTCACGCACATGCTAGAGCACACTTAAGAAAATGAAATATAAACACTTTTAATGTCTCACGAAATGTAAAAATTGCATGCAGTCTTGAGTTCGCAAGTCTCCTCTGCTGATGGGTGTGTCCTATAAAAACAATATGAATAATTGCTTTATCACAGCGTATCAAATGGTGCCTTGCCTGATCACACAATGGTGGCTACTTGAGCAAAAAGTACTCAGCGCTGTGCAGATGCCAGGCTCCTAGAGCCCCACTTTGCTGCGCCAGCCTGGCCACTCTTCCCTAGAAACCTGTGAAGGTCTCCACAGTCAATAGCCTGTGGCAGCCAGCGTTGTAGGAGCAATTCTTCAAGGAACCAAATTTGCCAGTCTCGGCCCATCGCCGTCACCACAATGTACTTGTTTTCGAAGTCATCCTGTCGCTGTATTTGGACGTCCTGAACACCCGTCCAGCGCATAAGAAGCTGTCGTACCTGGAGGTGGTAAGGAAAAGAAAAATTACAGAAATTGGTGGACGCAAAGCTTATTCGATGCAGATGCTTGTTGTTAATGCTGAATGTGTTGGATGTTATGCGACGTCACATTAATGAAGATATCGTCATCAGGCTATTTATGCTCAATGCAGGATGAAGGCCTCTGCCACTGACCTGCAGTTACCCATCTTGAGCCAGGTGACGCCGTCTTATGGCTGCAGATTTCCCACCGTCATCACACTGCCTAATCCTCTGCTGTTCTCAACTGTGCTTCCCTTCTCTTAGCACCCATTCTTTAACTAACCCTTTGAGGGTCAATGACGTAAATATACGGCGCTGCGAACAAGTCCAAAAATGGTCGATGCCGTATATTTACGGCACCGTCTGTACGTTTAAAAAGCACACAAATTCCCTGACTTTTTCTTCTCTATCATGTGCTGCCACTATGTGGGAATACAGGGAATTTTTCTTGCGCCTCCCTCTCTCAGTTTTCGTTGCATGGTTTGTTTTAGAGCTAGTCTGCTCTCGCACACTGGCGCACACACGAGCGGGCGGCGGTTTGGGTTTTGTTCCGCGGGCGGTTTCGGCTTCTTTCGCGTGCAACACTGGTAGCTATCTCGTTACTAATCGCTCAAAGGGCTACCGCTTGTTTCTCACTCGTTCAGTGCTCACAAGGGTGCATATAGGAAGGATGCCGCCATGCGTGTGTTTCTGTTGCTTTTTTTTTGGACACTCGCAAAAACTAATTGCCTCTGGTTGGCGATAAGATGAAGATTAGCGGAAGTTTGTTAAACATTCAGCTTTTTTTTCCACAGACACACAACCACGCAGTTTTCTTGAGTGCGCGCATCTACGCAGTTTGATTACGCTATGGAAGTACATATTAGTGTAAGAGCAGGAACAGGTGAGAGTTGCAAAATATTCTCGCGTGCGCATATTCAAAGCCTTGAACTATGTGTATAAAAATTCATCAAATTCTTAATTCTTATAAGTTTATTTCCTTTTTTCTTGTTGTTTTTCATGAATGAAGAGTACATATATACCAACGCAAAATATTTTTTTTCTCACTTTATGGTCACCCTTGAAAAATTACGGTAAATTTTTTTAGAAATATGTCCCTAAAAAGAATTGGAATCTGCAATAAAAAAATCGACCCTGGGCGGTTGCACATGACGAAAATCATCGACCCTCAAAGGGCTAACAGACCACCAGTATCTGCCCAATGCATTACATGGCCTGCCAAGCTCCATGTATGATGTGCATACATTGCTTATGACACACAAATGATTTCTTATTGGAAACATTCGGTGATCATGATAGCTTCACATTTAATGATCAACTGCAGCTCCCAACTGAGATGGTAATGTACTTTAAGGTTCCACTGGACTATACGAATACCAACCATTTGCAACATACCAACCAGCACCACTAAGAAGATGTTTTTTGTTTGAACTCCATGCTAATGTTTATACATTAGCATGCAGTAACCTTTCTTCCCTCTTCATGCCTCAGCTGTGTGAAAGACTGCCTACTGTATCTACTAGGCAAGACGCTCAGCACAGAGCAAGAAGCTAGGTCATGCTACGCCTTTGTACGTAATGTACAAGTGTGGATGTAACGCACAATAATTTGCTGGAATAAAAAATATTGTGTAATTTCGTACAATTTTTTTTTGTTGTTTTACAACACAACGTGAGAGCTAGAAGGTTAAACAGACCTTAATGGCATTCGTATGTTCATGGGGTCACCAGGAGTTAAAAGTGATTTGACGATATGTAGCTAACAAATTGTGCCACATTCTTTAGTCAAGAATAGTAATTTTTGGAGGTCATCATTCATGATGGCTGTGAAAAAAATCCCTAGACATCATGTTTCAAAAACCAGACAGAATGACTGATGGAAAAATAGAGAGGTTTTCTGCTGACTGTCGCATCACCTATCAACAACAAAACCAGCTATAAAGTGTCACTTTCTGAGCACACCAATAAACAAAAGGTGTTGCAAAAGGTGTCGCAAAATAAAGAGTAGTTTCGATCAATTGTTGTTTCTGGCAGTTTGCCACTGAGTGTAACCTCAGTTCACTTTTTGCATTGTTCTGTGCTAACTTAGAAATTAAATCCATCACTTATGAAATGAGATCATGGTTGTTCAGAGAAAATTGTTATTTACCCGTGAGTAGCATGAAACTACTAATAAAACACATATCAGTATCTCGGTTTCTCAGAAAGTGTTGCAGTTAAGATATTTGTCTTGGTTTAGGGAATGAAGCCACACAATTTTTTTTCTTTTCATGAAGCTTTTTTCACATTGTGGATTTCTGCAGAATCGATTTGTTGTATTCTGCATCTCTGCACCACAGGATGATTAACTAGATGCTGCTCTGGTAGCTTCCTGGTAGAACTCAGATGGTATGCAAACGGGCAACTTTCTGTGCCAATCAAGGGAAAGCTATGAAGGAAACGCGCACACAAGCAAGAGCGCACTTCAAGATAGTTCCACTTTCTCAACCATGTCAGTTTAAGCTGGGGAAGAGAAAATGAACATCTCATTCATTATAGCAAAATTGAGGCTTAATACACTACGAAGTGTTAAACTGACTTTTTCCTCAGTTTTTTCTCTTCTGTCTTTGAACGACACAAAACTGTCGTATGTAGGAGCAACGCTGACTCAATATCTGCACCAAGAAAGTGAAAGCTCTGTCAAACCCTGCTAGACTACTTGGTGCAGCAATGCATCTTTGTAGCCTTCACTTCCTGCCATGAAAAGTTGTCCAGTAGTATGGAGTGATTGCCCTGGAAAGGCCTTTCCACTGAGATCAATCCCTGCACCAGGACTAATTTTCTTTGAGAAACCCATATGGGCTTCCCTTGCAGATTTTGTGTTACACGTAGATGAATGATGCTTTCTCTATTTCACGAAGCTCTGTCCACCTCGCATATTGCTGCAGAACTTATTTGCCAAAGTGAAACTGAATTCGGGGGTTCTAAAGGTATCCGATTACCGAGTGCCTTCAAAAAGTAACTAAACAAAACTCCTGCACAACCGATCTCATGATGACTGTTGGCGGTAATGCGTTAGCATTGAATCAATATAGTGACAACGTATTGCCACCATCAAAACGAGTTACGTATTGGCGTGTACTGCTGCAGGATTCCCCTTTCGCTCTTTCTTAAGAACATTCGGCACCAGCCAAGAAGCCTGCTCATGGCTTCCAAAATGTATAGTGTACTGGTGTGAGTGAATGCTGAGAAATGTGTTATGCCACAACCGAGCTCCTCTCTCATGCTTCTTTCTGGACACGCTGCGCCATCTAGCGGCACTGCCAAGAAGTCTGCGCGTGGCCTCCAAGACGAGAAGCATGGTGCACTGGTGCCTGCAAATGCTGTTAATTGTTCACTCACTTGCTGCATATTCTGTGGCACCTGCTCAGTGACCCAAGTTGGCGAGAGGTTCATTGAAAGCAGCACACACCTAGTACATTTGTGGCGCAGCCTACTAATGCATTGGGTTGCCGTCCTTCAGGAAACCTGTTGACATGGGTTCGATTCTGCTCAAAATCGGAGAAGTTTTATCGGTCATTGCAGAGCGGCAAATTCCCAGCAGCACATACCGTGTTAGGCAATTTGGCATCAAAGATGTTCTTTGGAAAGTGGCGCACACTGGCACATAGCCAGTGATCTGAGCTGGCACCAAAGAGGTTCACTGAAGACCGTGGGGGGGGGGGGGGGGGGGTATTCTGTAAGAGTCCACCTAGTAAACTCCTACAGAATACCTCCCCAGCACAGACTGAGCAGCACATACACAGTGCTCCAAATCCAGGTGAAATAGTTTCTTCGAACAGTGGTACCTACCCAGTCCTGCATCTACAGTGACCCATATGTCTGCGTGAAACAGGTTCATTGAAGAGCGGCACATATGTACACATTGGCACATGCAGTCGAAATCCGCGATGACAAAATCTCGCGAAATTTTTGCAACAACGAAATATTCTCCTATTTCCGGCGAACGCCCATATGATTCAATGCATTTCGAACTTCTCGGCAACAAAATGTCACTGTACTACACTCTCGCATCAACGACATTCGCCGGAACGCAACACCGCACATTACCTACTGGCGCAAAGCTAGCAGGCTCCAAAATGTGCTCAAATGCTATTGCTTTGCACTAAAATTGCGTAAAATACTACCACTTTACACTTGTGTGGGTGCCACCGTTTTTGTTTACAAAAGTAACCAAGCGAGGGAAGCGATCGCGCCGGACCACGCCACCGCCGCCATCTTGTTTGTTGGTTGCCCGTTTGAAGTGACACGCGTTTATACCGGCATGCTACGATGGTTTTAACACGATAGTGTTAAGGAGCCCGTGTCGCGGAAAAGCTGGCGTCAGCATCCCGCGTTCGACATCGGATGTCACATCGGCAAAAATGTTCGGAAGCTTGTCCTCCCTGCGTGGAGGGAGCCTAACCGACTCTGCAGGCACCACGCGTACCCAGGCCCTTCATGTAACGTAAGGAATTCACTGAACGGAATTTCTCAAGCTAAATAGGCGGGAAAATCGTAAACTACGACTTACACAAACCTAGACATGATAGCTCTCGGATTTTAATTTGAATATAGAGAAAACATAATTCTGTTTTGCAGACAATCAAACAATCCCCTCTTCCAGCGTTTCTACAATGCATAGACTGGAAACGGCATCCGCTATTTGCACACGCCGGCGTGTACATATTTCGGAGTCCACAGAGCAGCGCGCCTGCTTCCTTGAAAGAGTTCCAGATGGCGCTCACCTCCGCCCCATCGCCGCACAACAAAGAACATCAAGTGGAAAGTCAGAGAGGCTGAAATAATCTCATGGGTGGCGGCAGCGGAAAAGAAACCTGCCATGAGTAACTACTTAAGAGGAAGAAACGAAATTAGGAAAAAAAAATTTATGATAACTCAAATAGAAGATGATTACTTTTTCGAATTGAGATTAGGATGCCTTAGAACACGCACCTACAAAGCGAAATATAAGAACGAAGAAGAAGCATGTGCTTGCTGCAGTAAGGCTAGGGAAACGATGGAGCATGTTTCATTAGAAATTGAAGATACCTGCCCAGCGATCGATTTAGGCACTACTGGACTCCTCGGAGCCTTTGGGTTCAGCGAGAGCAGGGGGAAGAGTAAACATGTTCACAATAGAGACAATAGAGATTAGTAATAGGCGTTTGGAAGATTGGTGGAAGTAGGGAAACAACAAAAAATAGACATACAAAAGCAAAGTTCTCAATAGGGAGTCAGAAAATTCAATTATGGGAGTTCATCGCGCAGTCTTTTTTCTTTTTCTTTTTGAACCTAGGTGGGACATCAGGCAGTATAATAGGAAGAGCTTGGTGGCGCAACCCACTACCCCTTTCCAAAGGGGATGCTCATAACATCCATCCATGCATCGCCAAACACACGCGAAACGACAAACAACGAAGGCATACAAAAACAAAGTTCACAATAGCGGTTCAGATCTAAGCTTTGGTTATGAGAATTCATCGTGTTTCTTGCCTTTCTTTTTTTTTTGACAGAGGTATAGGACAGTGGGCAATAAAATAAGGGCTTGGTGGCGTAACCCACCACCCCGTTCCAAATGGGAAGCTCATAACATCCATCCGTCCATCCATTGCGGTCATTGCAAGAGGCCGCGTTTCTACCAGAAAGCCCGCCTTCGTGCACATCATTCGCTCCGAGCGTTTCACTGTAAACATTACAGTTACATACGCTGCAGTTGCCAGGAAGCGTGAGAAAGAGTCGGGGATCTTTGAATGCTATCGTGTTCCGCTCTTAAATGCAAAGCTTAATGCGTCCTCCAAATTTATTGCACAATAGTGCAGTGTGTAGTGCAAGAAATGCAGCAAAAACAAAGAAATCCACGTACCACCGACGTAGAATTGTTTATAGCCCTTGAGATGGCGGTCGCAGCATGAAGTGCCACGTATCAGGCTGTAATTGAGCAGTCATCCGGGAATACGCATTCCTTGCTTCAAAAACTGCTTTTGGTGGCAGCCGACAGGCACTGCTTGCAGATTTGGCACTGGACGTAGACATGCACTAAGGGGCCATAATCTCGATCCGACTTCCTTCGGGTATACAAGATACGATCAATTTCGCACTCAGCACCGGATGCATCGGTGCCTACAGCCAATGGCGTGTGCTGGAGAAATGCTGCTGCATGCGTGGAGCGCTGTTCCTCTGTGTTCGGTGCCGAGTTATGCAACCTGTCACAGAAGTTATCGTATCTCCGAAAGCAATTGACCAAGAATACTGCTCCACGACAGTGCTGCCACTGCTGATTGACACATGCGGCGGACTTTGTGCTGTCGGCAATGTGGTTCTATATCCTCAAGCTAGCTTGCCAATGTAGGCTAACGAAATTCGGACATTAAAGTTTTGTCCCGCGATGCATTGCCTATCTGTGCTGCTTCATTTCGCAACAACGAAATTCTCGGAAACGCAAAACTTTTCACTTTCTTCGCTGATTTCATAATTGCGAGGTTAAACTGCACTCGTTGAACCAAGTTGGGGCGTTATAATGCAAAGCTATTCCAAACTTTTCTATTCCAATTCTGCAATGAGCCCTTTGTGATTGGTCAAAAACTTTTTGGACCACCCTAATTTCTCCTGTCTGTCACGCAACACCACAATAACCACGGTAGCTCCCCATCTGATATGAAGTGTACACACTGATTATGCATGATTGGACTGAACAAAAGAAAAAGTTTTCTCATTTGATGCCTTTTCGCCATTAGCCCACCGCTATTCGTAAGAAGTTTTCGGGCTGCACCCACTTCACCTGCCTGTTATGCAACGTCACAAAACCGCCAAAAACTTGACCGCGTCAAAGCGTCGTGTACGCATTAAAGATGAATTACTATGCCGAACAAAACAATTTTTTTCTCGATAGCCACAGGTTGCCTCGTTCCAAAAGGAATAAAAGATGGCTGCCGCCAATCGCTCAGGCACTGGCTATTTGCACCTGCCGAAGAGAGTGGGTTTATTTGCGTATAATAAAATTTTCTGCGCGACCGTGCAACGTTTTCGAGCACTTTCAGCACATTTACAAACTAGTTCTGCCAAATCTTCCTTGCCGAGGATTCGTTTTAGCGGCATTCTTAACCTTCCGTTGCAAGCCACCACGATTTTCAGCCAGCCACCGCAAGCTAAGTAAGGGAAAGTGAACCAATCGCAGGCACCGGCATCGCCCTTTTCCTCTAGTCATCTATTTTCAGTGTGCTGGCTCAGCCCTATCGAAACCCTCTCCACTTGAGCATGCTGCTCGCCTCCTGGGAGCCAATTACAAACGAAAAATGACTCAAGGCAGGCAATCTTATTCGGTTTGAAAGCAAAGAAAAGTGACCTATAATCTAAGAGGGCATTTGATTGGGCTGTTGAAGCAACGGTGTGGGTCACCACCGCTTGTGTCGGCGGTTACGCAAATTTGACGTCAGGAGATTGAATAAAAACATATCGGAATAGTTTTACGTTATAGGGCCCTTGGTCTGACGGCTGGTTTCGAACACCATTACCTCAGCACAGCAGCCCAACCACCGACTATCCAGTGACCCAGGCAGGCAGGAAAACGGTTAGATACAAACATAGATACATAAATAGGTACATAGCCTCCAGAAAGCGCATGAAGTATCCAAAGAATGCTAACGCATTAATACAGCTGAAATGCATCTTCTCACCGCGTCCAACTTGTCCTTCAGCATCTGATCCATCACCGGATTGGCTATCTGGATCCGGACTGGGTCTCGCTCAATAACCTCTTGGTGCGGCTCGTGATACGCAGGGTCACAGGGCAGCGAGATGTGGCATGGGTCCAGTGACACTGCCAGCGAACTATAGGCCCGCAATGCCACCATTGGCAACCTGTGGGTCTGGCACTCGTAGCCACCACCTGCACACACACCGACACGGCATAGTTCCCGTGGCAGTTGGTGCTGCTCGAGACACCACCGCAGGAAGGCGATCACGAGAGTTCCGACGCTGGGGTCCTCGCAAGTGTCTGCCTCAGAGTTGTTCGTGTCTGATGGCTGATGCAGAGGAAACACTAGGGAACGAGAGACCTCTAGGTCTTGCTGATTATCATCACTGTGTCCATTCTGGTCTCTAGGCTCATCTGTTTGGTCTTCAGACTCATCCAGGGAAAGAAGCTCCAGGGAGCCATTCACTACTTGCCAAGCTTGTTGAGGAGCAGTATTCGTGGCGAGTTCTTGATGTACACATTGTTCTTCCGATGCCTCTTGAGCCGTCCGTTCAGTAATGTTCGGTACAGCTGCCACCGGCAGCATCATTGCATGCCGCCTCCTCGTGATGATCTTACCCACTGGTGCAAGTTTTTTGCTTCCCAGAAACTCTGTGTAGATGTCGAGCAGACAGTTGGAACACAGCCCAGGCTTGGTTGAAGCACCTGGTTCAGGCTTACCCAGAAGCGTTTCCTCTTTAAGCCACTTCTCAATGATTTGGAAAGCACTCTTGAATGAATCACAACCCGCGTCAAGACCATCGTCTTCTGCAAGGTCACTGTGGTTCTTGACAAGCTGGTCAATCTTCCAGTACAGGATGTTTGGGCACCACACCCTGGCCTCCACAGATGAGCTGCGCAAAACTTCTACCAGAACTTCGGCAATGCACCAAGGAAAGCTGAAGAAGGTGCTCTCCATGTTGGGGTCGTAAGTCACCATGTACCAGGCCGAGGCCCTGCGAAGCTTCCGCTTGCGCCGCTCCTCTGCATCAGTGATGCAGTCGTCATTCATTTCTTTCAGGACATCAGAATAAAATACATCGCGTGTCGTCTCAGTCAAAAACTTTGTCATCTTCTCAACAAGGTCCTCCATGTTTAGCTTGTCTGATTGGGCACAGTGGTAGGTGTCAAATGTGTTGACCATGCAGGCCATCACCTCGCCCTCCGACCCAATTCCATACTGGCTCAGTATGCGGCGAATGTTTGCATTGTAATCCGTCAGGGCTTGGATTGCTGACTCTCGGTAATCCTCCCACCCTGGCACAGCGAGCGCATGGCACCGGCTTGGATCGACGTGCCGGTGGCCGAGCCTGCCGACGGCAGCTTCCAGGGAACGACAGGTTCGATACAGGACCCCGAGCGCCCGGTCCGACCGGTATGTAGTCTTGTGGCTGCCTTTCTCCATGAAGTCTGGGTAAAACGCGGGGCGTTCGTCACGCCGCAGAAAGGCTGTCTGACCATTCTTGGCAAAGTCGAGACAGATGCTGATCTTCTCTGCGATGGCAAGGCACCTTGGCGAGTGAATTCCCTCTTGCTCCTGGTCTGCCCATGCCAGGTGCGCATTGGACAGGATCCCGATGGAGTCGTTCTTGATGTAATTGCAGATGAACTTGATCATGTCATCAATCTGCAATGAAAACCAAAGAGATGTCCGAGTGTGTTAGAGGCTATTGCAGTGTTTAGCGATGGCTTAAGAAAAATCATGGGGTTTTACGTGCCAAAACCACTTTCTGATCATGAGGCTCGCCGTAGTGGAGGCTCCAGAAACTTTGACCACCTGGGGTTGTTTAACGTGCACCTATAAGTACACGGGGGCGATGGCTTCTGTGTTACTTTACAACAAAAACAGTACAACATGCAAGGCAACCTACATACAGTCTTGTAGTGACAGTAAAGAACCAGAAACACTGCTATAAGTGAGTTCAAGGGGCCCTGAAACACATTTTATTGAAGAAGAGAAATGCATTGTATTAATATAGGCTGTTTCAGAAATACACTTTGCCACAAAAAAAGTACTTCAATGCATTCAGCAGAAGCAAAGTTATTGGCAATCACACACGGCCTTTGCAGTGCTTCCGCTCCTTCGTTAATGCCTTGCACTGCGAAGACTGATGGAGCAGGGCATGCCCACAATGCTCCACCTTCTAAATGTCACCATGGCGTGCAGTTCAAATTTGATTTTGGATGCTAACATAGATGCCAATACTTCTGATTTTGGTGCCTACGACATGCCAAACGTAAGCCATACGTAGTTGTCCACAGCGAGTCATAATGCACTTAGCCAGTGGACTGGTCGCAATGGCTGCAGATTCAGCTGCACACAACTGTAGTGTGTATGCGCAGCACTTGCTTTGTGCACAACAGGACTTGAGTGCATGCTCGTGCTCATATGCTACAGCCTGACCATGCCATGTGTTGCGGACTGGCTTTGTCCTTCACCAGCTTGACCAACAGCTAGTAGTCATGTCCAGCTTGTGCATTTTTGAAACGCTATCAATTAGCCTGTCAACGTGTCTAACCAGGAATGGCCAGTAGAAAGAATACGCTGGCAAGCGTGCGTGTAGTCTGACCTTCAGTTTCGCATAGCTTGAGGCTTGTTGAGCATTCAAAACTAGTCGAAATTAGTGAGACACACTGGCTACGACATCGATAAGCAGGGTGGCCAGAGTTTAACTCCTATGTGGGCAGCCGTGGTTGAGAACGAGCAGTCAATAGTCGGCTTTCTCTGGCATTACGTAATTATCGCAATTCGAAAGCACATTTTCGCTTACTTCAGCCTGTTTATTGAACTTTGGCAATAGAATAGAATAGAATTTATTGATAGGAAAGACAGAGAGGTTGACCCGAGCTAGTGCGCTCTGGTCGGCTACTCTGCACTGGGGAAGAGGGAGGGGGAAAAGGGAGTGAAAGTCCCATTCCGTCTTGGCAATAAATATACACAGTAACAGTAGGAAGAAGCACACTGATCCAAACATCCTTCTCGATTGAAGTCAGCTATTGGCCAATAACAGCTGCACATGGGAATTCAATTTACTACAAAATAAACGATCCAGAAGTGAGTGAGGAGCAGGCTTCTGCTGAAAAGAGAGCGCTTGAGAGAAAGACTATGTCGCACACCCCTTTCGAGCTCCACATACCGCGTACGACAGCAAAATTTGGCTGACATGTTCACAGCAGCATATGCTATCCGCAGACTGTTTTTTTGCCGAGCCTGAGGGGTGGTTCAGGACTCCTTTAGGAATGCAGCTTTTTACTGGACAAACTTGAGCTCAGATAGATGAGCAACGCTCAGATCACAACGATAGTGGTGAGCACAATCACTCATCAAGTCTAATCTCATGGGCCAACTGCATCCACGTAAGTCTCACCGTACATTCCAGAGAAATCGATGGTGCCCATGTTCATTAGATAATGTATGATGTGAACACAGTCTAAGACCTCACTTGCTACTAAATAGCGGAGTTGCATTGAACTTTCAGATACTGTAAGCATGTATTGTGCCAAGTGATTATTTGATAACAGTGATAATTCCGTGGGAATTAACACCAGAAAAGAAGTGCAGTGCCAATGTTCTTGACATGCCAAACAACAACAACTGAATCTAAACAAACTAAAAGCTTATACTGAAAGCAACTGTGGTCTAAAACCACTCTTTAAGCTTGTTGTTAATACTATATAATAATAATAGTATTGATACATGCATATTGCGCGTTTCTCGCAGCCAATGCACACGGGCACCTCGACAAAGACGACGAATGCTCTCTGGCTCTCGAGCTGCTGGCTGAACTGGCCAGTGCTGCATTATCCTTTGTAAATATACTTTGTAAATAGCCTCCAGTCTTAATCTTTCATTCGCTTAACAGTACTTATGACTCTTTAAAATATAATACAAAGGTGGGCCTGTTAAATTCAAATAAGGGCTTGAATAAGAATGCCGTTAGCACCTACAGTACAAATGCCTACATAACCCCACCCAACAACCTCCAAAGCGCCTCCCCCCCCCCCCTCCCCCCAATACCAGCCATAAAGCAATCTCTTCCATAAATAAAGGTTTTATTCATTCATTACTGAAGAAGACTTGCCGTGATATCTTTGTTGTCTGGCTCAGGGTTCCGGTCCGAAAAGTTCATGGGAGCTCTGTTTGGTCCTGGGAAAAAAAGGCACTTCTCCCAAATGACAACATATTCGTCACCGTCCAAGTCAGAGCCTGCATTTCAGAAAAAGAAGAGACCCATGCTTATTGGAGGACAGGGCTCCCACGTACTTTGAACATAGAGATTTCAGATTTAAATAAAATCTGAGAGTTTAACATTCCAAATCAACCCACGGGTTATGAGGGAGACCATGGTCTCTGGATTAGTTTCGATCAGTCGGAGTTAAACAAGATAAATTAAGTAAGTAACATTCCAACGTTTTACATGCAGAAACCATAACTTAATTGTTAGGCATGCTGTAGTGGGCGATTTTGGACAAATTTTGACCAGCTGGAGTTAGCTGGTTAGTAGTTAGCTAGCCAGTAGATGAGTGTTTTTCTGCACCTACCAAAAAGTGCGGGTGCTGTGGGCGAAAAGTAAACCCATGAGCTTGTGCTCAACAGCGGAATGCCATAGCCATGGAGACACAGTCAAGATACAGTCATAAAGATATTTGAAGTGGGTATAAGTAGTTTAAAACGTGCAGGAATGGTGGAGTCAAGCTTTGTGTCCTTTGCATTCAGAACGCCTCTAGGACTTTTTGGCTTGGCCCTTGAATAACAAGCGCTACCTCACATACTGCTACACAGTGTTCGAATCCCAAAGCAACTAGAAGATAGCCTGCAGTCTGCTGTCTATGAAAATCTTGTTGAGACGTCTGCTCTAAAGGCAGCCTGCCCAGCCCCAAGCCACCTGCACTTTGGCCTCTTCTGGCCTGGCCGGCTCAGTGCAGGCCACGTAAGCAAGTGGGTTAAGCAGCGTGCTACAGGACGCCCAATTTTTAAAGAGCTTTGTGTTCAAATGCAATTAATTTGTTGGAAATGGCATTTAGGAACTTCAGGGGCAGGTGTAAGTGTTCTCCCTAAATCGGCACATCATCGCCTAGCTTCAGGCACCATTTAACACCGCAAATTAGAAATTTAGTTTAACCACGTTTCTTACATCTTCAGAATCGTGAAAAGCACACAGCAGCAAAACAAATGAAGAAATTTCAATTCTTCAGCGAGTTCTATCAAAAACAGAATTCTACTCTGTGCGAGAACTCTACACGAACATCACTCTTGAGACATTACTAACTACGTCGTGCCTAGCATAACTAAAAGCCACAACCAAATGAAGCAAACAGATAATGAAGCCATTATCTGTTCATTCATTCATGTTGGCTAATATATATTGGGCCCCTCGATTCCCCTTGTCATTCATTAGCATACCTGTAAAGCACATGTCCAGCCGTTTGACAAATATGCCCGATGCAAAACATTTCAAAAACAACGAAAGAACTCAACCCACTACAGTGGACTCTGTTTAAACGGAACCTTAAGGGACCAGGGAAATGGTTCCCTTTACCAAGAGTTCCATTTATCAGGAGATTTTAGCATTGCATGAATACAAAACCAACCAAGCATGAGGTTGGCATTCAATTTGCATGGCAGTTCCGTTTAAGCATTTTCTGCTTATACAGATTCCACGGCCCATGATAAACTGACAACAAAAGCAAACAATGGTCATCTATTTTTTTAACCCGCTTTACTAAAAACACTTTATGGATATCTGAGCTCGCAGAACACTGCCAACCAGAAGTGTTTGAAGACGTATGCGACACATTTGAAGTGTCACTTCCATTGGTGCTTTTGCTTTTCATGCCCTATCTTTGTGCACAATTGCTGTGTCAGGTATTTATACATAGCAGACAACTGAACTGTCACAAACGAATTCTTAACTCTTTAAACTTTCCGTGGCCTATGGGCATTAAAAAGAAACACTAGATTATTTTAGGCTAACAAAGAATTCTTTGAAAACTATTTTCGTTAATTTTGTCGTAATAGGTTGATCATTAGTAGAGAAACTGAAGGCCAAAGTTTCATTTTTTTAAATTTCGCGCTTACGCCCTTGCGCTGGCATGGCAGTGTGACGTCATGCATTGCAAAACATTTCTTCATATCTGAGCTGTTATACCTCAGTAAATGTTCTCAAAACTTGCCAAGCTTAGTCCTTGGGTACTTTAGAATATACAGTGCAGTTGAGCTTTACCTATAAAAATTGAACTAGGGCCGAGCAAGTGTCTTCGAAACGATAAGAGTGGCTTTTTGGCATCACATAAAGGCAATTTACTAATACAGCTCGCATTAGTTCTCTCTTAAAGGTGGCCCGTTTAAACCAGAGTTTGTGCTGCTATCTAGACGGCCACATATTGCTGCGTTGTTCGTATGCCTTACATGTGTTATAAATAAGTTATTTGCAATGACAACATGAAGACTCCGAATGTGTACCGAACTTTACATAAAGCCTCAACAAGTTTCATTGTTCAATCACGGCATCCAACGTGGGAATGCATTGAAGCGCACTGCTTAAAAGCATAGTTTCCAACAAAAATTACTACAGCAAACTCTGGAACTAATGTAAGGGACCTACAAGCCTGACGATTCTGCTAGCACATACATTATGGGTAGCACACGAATTTGTCTTTGCCAGAATAAGATTTGCCACCAAGACTTTGTCCTTCTGTCTTCAAGCAGCTTTGCGGCATATTGTAATATTGATCATGTTCAGCAACATACTGCACTGTAAAGTCAACAACTCGCAATGATTACGTGCAAGCACAGAAACTCATCGCCTTCGTGCGTTTAGAAAAATACAACTGTTAGAAAATTTCAAAAAATAAACCGTAATAAATTTTGCCACAGGGGTGCCTGAAGCCACAAATACACAAGCTTATTAGACAAATCTATGTATTACTCACAAGAGAGAGAGAGAGAGAAAGGTTTAATGATATGAAATGCAGAGAGGTCGGCCTGAGATACATTTCTATAGCCAAGAAGAAAGGGGCTTAACCGAGGGGCCCGATTTTTATTAGCCATATCATAAGAAGCCTCTAGCCAGCTACTCTGCGATTACCCACAATTCCTATGTTAGCTGAATGAGCACAGCAGCACATTTTTCTGGCAATTATTGTAAAAAGCCATAACTGAAATTGACTGGAAGCAGACGATATTGACATCACACAGCAGCAAGGCTTAGCAAACAGAGCCACAGCCAGTGTTAACAGAAAGCTTTACCTTGGTGCCAATTGTAAAACACAGAAATGCTCTCACAAGGCAACTACTAAACAGATTTGAACTAAATTCATTGCACTTGGAAAGGAACTGAATTTTGCCTACTGAAGGAAGCGTAATTTTGATTTAGCACCTCAAATATTATTCTACAATTGCAAAAAATCAGCAATATAAAAAAATCACAAAGTTTAGTTTATAGCCTAGCTCTAGCAAAAATAGATATTGAAGTTCCGTACACAGCATCTTTAGATCATCTGAAGCAGACATATGTGATATACGAGTTTACAGTCTATGAGAGATTCTTACAATGTTTACGAGGGTTTTGCAAAATATCCTCACAAATCGTTGGTATGTTACGGAGTTCTGTATAATACAGTCAAACCTCGATATACTGAACAGTGTGGTGATAGTGAAATAGATTGATATAGCCAGAATTTAATTTATAATATCATTTAGAAATGTGTCAAAAACTTCTACAAGTCAATCAATGAATGGAGGATGTAACTGGGAATCGTTTGGAGCGGGCATTCAGTTGCCTCGTGCGCCATTGGCCTAGGCCGTGCCAGCTTTGTCAGCCGAGCGAAGTCGGCGCGGCCTAGGCCAATCGCACGTGGTGCAACCAATCGTGCGATCCGAACAACGATCCTGATTGCGCCCCAATCGTGGTGCAGTTAAATACTCATTTGAAGCTTCACACATGTATTTATTTATTTGGCTGAAAGTATACTGCAGCAAAAAAGGGCCAAATCAGCTACAGCCTTAGTTGAAGTCGGGAGCGGGACATCATCAACGCTTGCCGGATCAACATCGGCAGCGTCTTCAAGTTTAGCCGCTACTTTTGCTGCAATTTCCATGTCCGTCAATCGAAGCATCTTGAAACACTCAATAACAAAGAATGAAGTGGCGTCTGCTAAGGCATCTATAAGTGAGCCCAGTGAAGATGCGCTGTCGCGCGTTTTTGTGGATGCATTTAAACCACCATTCGTCGCGAGGCGTGGCACCGCGGAGGAGTCAGTGCGCCGAATGCAATGCGACGATGTCGAACTAGCCAAGCGGCCATGTGCATATGCCGCTACGTTCAAATGGGAATGCCCATCGCTATCCTCGAGGGCACTGCGGGAAAGCTTTCCACTTGTCAACAGAACGCATGTGGTCAGGGGTGGCGGAGTTTGATATAGTCATTTTACATCTGACCCCACTCGAAATAAAAAATTAAAAATGCATGCGATTTTTCAGGTGATACAGAAAGGGCTTGATATACAAAATAATTCAATATATCCGTGTTCGATATATCGAGGTTTGACAGTACATCAATTTTGTCCACTTTAGATGTACCAAAAGTTGCAGTCTACAGAATTGCAGTAATTTTATTGCAAAGTTACACATTGCTAACCTTGATACTTGAATCTGAAATTTTGCAATTTGCATTAACTGTTTACTATTTTTTTTTAAATGTGTAGCGTAAACTAAAAATGTACTTTCTACAGTTGGTAGACTGACATTCATTCAAATATAACAAGCCTCATCAAATGTAGTGCAGAGGATGCCAAGCAAAACATTTCTCCATTCCCATGTACAGTTAAAACCTCGATATAATGAAGTCGGTAAAATTGGCAATTTACTTTCATAGAGCAAAGTTTCATTACATTGAAATTTAACCTGTTAAGCTAATAAGTAGTCGTTGACGGATTTTCCATACACAGTAGGGGCCACACAAAATTTTCAGAATCATCACGCTATAGAAAAAAATGAATTTCAACAAGGAAAAAAAAATTATTTCGTTAAATTTCAGAGTCGGTGATCAAATATATGGTTTCATGCCATGTCGATCTTATTGTTAAGTGTATAAAGCTATTTATAAGGCGTATTTACGAAGACAAAGAACATTATCGGAGACATTAGAGAGCCCAGCCAGCAAGCGTCGTTTTTTTTTTCGTCCTCGGAGCCCTCGTCTTTCTCTTATCTCACTGTAACACAGCCTCTGGTGGAAAAAGCACCGTTCTGCTGTGTCAAACGGGACCACCAGGAAAGAGCGTGGTAGAGCTTTAACCATGCAACGTGAACGGTGTCAGCCGAGGTTATGCCAAATGAAAGGGTAGAACTGACAGGAACTATCTCATAAGTGACTTTGGTCACTTGATGTAGCACACCGAAAGGGCTTGTTTTTAAAAGAGTGCCACTCAACGGAAAGGGTAGCAATGTAGCCCAAGAGAACCAGGTGAAGAGTGTACATTATGGTGGCTGTAAATGTGCTTTTAATTTTCTTGGGACGCTAACAGACGAGCAAGTGCGAACCGCCCCGTCGGTCAGCGCGGGCAATGCTGGAGGCACTAGTAGAGGAAAGTGAAGCATCCAAGGGTAATACAGGGTCGTGACAAAACAACAGGTAGAGGCGTGAGCAACTATAAGCGAATGTGACGTATGGTAGCACAGTGGTCCCATCACAGTAGTCTGGCGAAACTTGCTCAGACAGCATGTCGGTGATGGTCCGGTTCAATCGCGACCATTGGTCCGACGATGGTAGGAAGTAGCAAGCTTGTGCTTGGTAGACCAAGACCGAAAGACATCGGTCATGACTTGGGAGAGGAAGGTAATGGCGCAGCGTGTTGCGAAATCAGAAGCCGCAGTGATCCACCTGTTGCCAGACTTGGACTCACTCAAACTCACTCAAAAGAATGGCTCAGTTGGACTGTGAAGGGGTTGTGCCGGAGTGTCCCTGCTTTCTTTTCCATGTCAACAGGGCTCGCACGAAGCAACGTATTGCCATATGGAGTGAGCGAGGCTGGGCCAGTAGAAGCGATGGCGGACGCAGCCGTAGGTGCAAGCGACACCAAGATGGTCTGCAGCTGGCCCGTTGTGGAGCTAATAGAGAACAACTGAGCAAAGGTGTCGAGGGATGAGAAAGAGAAGGGAAGGACTGTCAACATGAAAATTATCCTGGTACAAAATGCCGTCCCAGAGGACAGACCACCGTAATGATGAGTCAGCATGTGCAGATTCAACTCGCTCGCTCAATGAGAGCCCGCAAATTTTGTAAATGGATAAGACATAGGCGGAAATGTTCATTTTGTCGACGTCGGGTGTGCCTATGAGGTAACGGGACAAGCAGTCGGTGTTGATGTGTTGGCACCCAGATTTGCAGACCATCGAATATGAATATACTCCTGCAGATGCAAAGCGCATTGACTAGCCTCCCTGCAGGGTTTTTTAAGGATGAAAGGCCACAGAGTATGTGATGGTCGGTGACAATAGAAAAGGACAGGTCGTATAGGTAGGGACGGAATTTCCCAACAGCCCTGGCAAGAGCCAGAAACTTTCACTCGGTGATGGAGTAGTTTAGCTCCGAAGGTGACAAAAGGCAGCTGGTGTATGCAATAACACGGTCACGACCACACTGCACTTGTACCAAGACAGCACCGATTCCATGGCCACTTGCATCAGCATGCAACTGTGCAGAGGCTGAAGCATAAAAGTGGGGTGGTGAGTAAGGTGGTAAGGTGGTGAAATGAGAGAATGCAGCAGCTTGGGAGGAGCCCCATGAAAAAGGCACCCCTTTTTTGTGTAAGTCTGTGAGAGGCCTTGCTACTATGGTGGCAAAATATTTAACAAAGCGATGGAAATAAGAGCGAAGTCCTAGCTGCGGACATCTTTTGCTGAGTGTGGCACCCCCAGGAAAGAGCTTGCGGTACAAATTTTTCTTGGATCAGGTTGGATTTCAGAAGATTTGACGAGATATCCTAGTACAGTTATAGGTCAAAATGGCACTTTTTTTTCAAGCAGAGCTGCAGGCCAGCCTTGTGAAAAACACCAAAAATGGCAGAAATGCAATCAAAGTGTGCACTGAACACAGGCGAGAACACCATAATCTCATCAAAGTAGCAAAGACAAGTCCACAACTTAAAGGGGCCCCGAACCGCTTTCTGAACATAGTGAGGAAACATTGGCGATCTGTCGTAGAGGCTGCTGTGAAAGTGCAAGCCAAATATTACTGCACTGAATGCGGCAGGGAGTTCACAGTTTCCGGTCAAACAGTCGAAAATCACTTGCTCTCACTTTCACAATGTCGTCATGCAGCAGCATCGAAAGTAGTTGCACCCACCAACACTATTGGCCGATTTTGTGATCGCAAGAGTATTCTCAGCCCTAACACATAATTCCGAATCTTTAGTTAAATAACTAAAAGATACGCAAGTCTGCGATCTCTAAAAGACAGAAAAATCATTTCCTCTTTGCACTGCACGTAGCTGCATCAGCTGCGTGTGGCCTCCGAGAGGGCAGTGACGTGCTGCGTGATGTAGTCTACCACGTCTGCCACAGGGTGCCGCAACAAGCCCTTTCGTCGTCATGACACTGAACTTTTGTCAGGGGCTTTGCTCTCTTGGTTTGTCCACTGTGTGGCTCCCAGCACACCAGCAGAGATGAAAAGAGAGGAAGCCAGGCATCGGTGCCGCAATTCCAGTTATAGTCAAAGGATTCAAAACATTTTTGTAGCCCGATATTTGTGAGATGACGTCCTCTAATAGTAAGACCATTCTACAATTATCCTATTTACGCACATAAAGAACGCACTCCCAAATTTGTGACGATACATGTGGTCGTAGTCGTAGTAATCGTATTGGGCGTAGGCGGGCGTAGTTCTGAATTTGTGTGTATGTGGCTCGCTTTTCTGCCTGCCTTGGGTTTCGATATGTGTGATGGGCCTTAAGCCGAGTTACACACCTGATGCGGGACAGACTTTATCTGCTCACAAAACAAACGCTGATGAGACACTGATAAACTATGACATGCCGATGAGCAGGACGGTCGAAGAAAGAGACGCCACAGTGTGCTTGTCAAAACAGATGCACGATGTGATGCTTGCGATAACGGCAGACGGCTGGAAGCGGCTGCAAGGACAAGCTGGGGAAGAGCTATGATCTTTTATGATGGAGTCAACAATAGAGATGTTGACAACCAGGATGTTGAATGCATATTTCACAATACCTTTGAGGATATGTCCTACTTTGTCAGTTTCTGCCATGGATGTGTAGATTTTGTGACAACGGGCGAGTACGTCCCGGATGTAAGAACTATGTGACTTGGGTAGCAGTTTGTGTGCAGTCAGTGAGCTTCTCTTTGGCTCCTAGCTAAATTTCCACCAGATGGATTGCCAAACAGCTTTTGTTTGAAAAGCTTCCAGCTAGTGAATTCCTCCTCACGTGTTTGGAACTAAATTTGCAGGGCTTTGTACAGGTAGAAAATGACATTGACTAAGCATTATGGTTGGGTTCCATCTGTTCCCCTTGCTGATGCCATTCGTACATTCTCTGCCATTCTTCTGCTTCAATAGCATCAAGGCCGGAGAATTAAAATTATGGGGTTCTATGTACCAAAACCACTTTCCGATTATGAGGCACGCTGTAGTGGGAGACTCCAGAAATTTAGACCGCCTGGGGTTCTTTAACGTGCACCTAAATCTAACTACACGGGTGTTTTCGCATTTCGCCCCCATCGAAATGCAGCCTCCATGGCTGAAATTTGATCCCGCAACCTCGTGCTTAGCAGCCCAACACCGTAACCACTAAGCAACCATGGCTGGTATGGCCGGAGAATCTGCCGGTGTCATGCGGATGTGGAAGGCCAATGTACTCGGTAGCTGAAAATGTAGGCGCAAGCGTAGACGACGTGTCGTCTCATGGAGGCATGATCATAAGCTGGTTGTGGTGTTCGCTGCAGAGCTCTGTTGCGAAGATGAGTAGCCCACACTTCTACCAAATGTTACACGTATAAGACTATTTACAAGACCCATTTACAAAGATACAGAATGTTGGCGGAGATGGAATATAGCCCAGTCAGGCTGTGCTGACGTTTCTTCATCCTTGCAGCCATCGTCGTTCTCTTCTTCATCTCACCGCAACAATATCTTCACATCTGCAGTACGAAGCATAGCCTGTTAAGCTTTTGCATCCAGTCTGAGGCGGCAGCTACTAAGTGGCATTGCTCGCAGTGGGATTACACGACACTATCACGAAAAGCACAGGCAGAGGGGAGTGAACTTTCGTCTGCTTCTCGTTTCAATGAGTCTCCGAAACTCGAGATTACGCGACCTGCAGCACTAAACGTAGATGAAGGCATCACGTGTGAAGCCACGGCCATCTCGACCCACCCAACCTTGGCACCCGCTGCAGATTACCACTAAGATAAGGCACGCAGGTCACATATGTGCTCAGCCACACTGACAACCATGCAAAGCCACGGCCGGACTAGAAGAGGAGGAGACACAGGCTCATTTGACCCCCCCAACTACCATACACTTCGTTATATTGACGTCTAAAGTACATGGTGTTCTATGGACGAGAAGCTGTACAGTGAAATGCATCATTATATCAAGAATTTCATTATACTGAAGTCTGTTACATCGAGGTCAAATGCATTTAGATAGCAGCTCCCAAGGTGTATCTTAGCAGTAGTTACAACTTTTATTCAGAGCTTTTTGCATCGCTCTGGATCCACCAATGAGGAGGTGAGATGAGGTTAGTTTTGTTTTAGCTGCTTGCAGAATGCAGAACCCTAAAATGCTGTCTGCAGAATTACTGAACTCCATGCAACTCAGTTTGACCCTCATATTCAGAAACGTGCCTTAACTTGACAGCCACGCTCCAGTTGATCTAGATGACACCTGGCATGAATGTGCCGAAGATGCTCAAGTGCATCCTTTGGCATGTTGACATCTTTCTGAATACGGGGTTGAGAACTCCTAGCCTGCAGCAACACTATTAACACTATGTTGCAACACCTTCAGGCACTGAATATACTAAAACTAAGACGGAAAATTACTGTGAGTGGCCACAAAGATGAAGGGCTCACCAGCCATTTCATCGGGGTGTGGCCTGGGTCCCTGTGCCGGAAACACAATGCAGTCGATGACATGGTGCAGCTCGGGCACGTCGATGGCAGTGAACTTTCGCACGTCGCCTGGGTGCAGGCAGGGGCACTTAGTGACAAGGACAGTGCCCGTGACGACTGTCCGCTTGGGTGGTTCCTGGTACTGTACATGTGGGCTGCGTATCTCGGTGTACTGCACAAACACCTGTAAAATCCAAGTCAGCCGCCTTAGGTAAAAGGCACCGAAAGACCGCAGTCTTGAAGGAACAGAGAAAAAAAAAAGAATGAGCAAGTTTTAGGGAGCAACAAAGCTTTGTCACTCGGCGCATTGCACTAACACCTTCAAAATCCAGCTAGCCTGAGACGAGTTGCACTGGCAGACGTTAGTTTTGAAGGATCAGGAAAGAAGTATATTGAGGAAGTTTTGGGAACAGTAAGGCTTTGCTTGCACATGTGTGCAGTGCACGTAACACCTGCAAAATCAGGCCATTATGAGGTGAGGAAAGTAAGCACTAGAGACTTTTAGGGAACAACGAGGCTTCACACATGAGTGCACTGCATACCAGGTGAACCTATACAGGGTGTGGCCATCATGCTTCGCATATTTAAGAAAGACGGGTCATTTTATGCAAAGTTAAGTGCATATTGTACACTGTCAAGTAGAGCAGCCACCAGCAATTCTTTTGATGCTGATAAAGAAAGCCTGCGAAAAATAAAAATATCGCATGGCTAACCGCCTGCCTGCATCAAAAAGCAGAGCCTTCAAACACACTCCACAGGAGTTAGTGGGCGATCTGCTGCATCGCACCGTCGCGGGTAGCGCACACCAGATAAAGCGCGAACTCTTCCACGAACTACTATGGAACTTGTTTGAGGGCACTGCTTTTTGATGTTGGCAGACAGTTATGAGACATTTTTCGTTTTGTTGCGGGCCTTTCTTTATCAGCCACAAAAAATAAATGCACGAAAAGTACCTTGCTGAAAACATGCCTATAAATTTCCTTTTTCCTACTGATTCTTCACGGATCAGCATGGCATTCAGAGCAATAACTTAAAATTTAGCTTATTGCAATTAATCGTTAAGTTAAATGGCATCAACAAAAAATTGCTCATGGCTATTCTAATCAACTGAACAATATGCAGTTGGCTATCTTCGCATCGAATTGCCTGTCTTTCTAACAAAATGCAATGCATCATAGCTGGGACACCCCATATACCCGAGTGTGCATGACTTGTCATGGCCCAGTGCCCAAGACACTAAAAGAACATGGCTCAGCAGGCAACAGAATTTACTTGAGATCTGACCAAGGTGAGCAACACAGCCTTGAGTCATCACTGCGGATACTTTGCATAACATTTGCATAACACTCTATGAGATTGGCATAAATTTTAGAGCGATAGCTCTGCTACTCCAGGCACAAACCCAGAAAACACCCGGTTCCGTAAATCCGACCTTCAAGCTCAGCCAAGGTCAAACTGGGACTTAGCCTGCCACCACTGGTGGTTGCCGTGCGCCCTGCATGGGCACCCGTATCTTGAAAGTGATCAGCGATTTGGATGATATGCGTGGCGGTGTGGGCCTCATCTTCAAAGTGATCCGCGATGCGTACAAAGTGTGTCGTGTGCTGGTAGCTTCGTGTGTGCTGCTGCCGCACCGAGCAGCGTCTGCGTGTTGTGCCGCACTTGTAGATGCGGCGGTTGCTGACGGCGCCGAGCAGCGTTTGTGTCCTTTCCCAAAGCAAGCAAAACCGTACTATCGCACGACAAACTTGGTTCAACCGCGTTCAACCATAGCAATTTTTTTTTTAGCTGTCTGCTTTACAAGGAAGCCAAAACGCCTCCTTTCATATCACACTTGCTCTGGTTAGCATTCTTGCTACCCACCTCTCCATACTGCAGCTTGTACGTAGTGTCAACCACTCCAAGCATGTTCCGGGCACGATCCACGGGCAGCGCTATGCGTGTCTTGAACCGAAGGCCCGCTGAAAATTCACAGACAAGAGGAGCACTGTTAATCTTGTGCAAGACATGGCAGTATCTTCAGTGTCACGCAGCAACAGCCCATCCTCATCTATGTCCCCATGGAAGGGGGGGGGCACTTTTTGCCAACTTTCGCAGCTATCAGCCCCCAACATCTGTACTTGCCTCCGTCCTTCCATGACAGAGCAGCACGATGTTCTGTGCTTTGATCACGTGAACACATCAAAGATTGCAATCGATTCTTGCTCACAAAAAGGGTGGCTATGCAGTCACCTTCAAGAAGCATAAACAAGAGGGATGTAGAAAAGCAAACACCAGTGCACTTTGCTATGTCCCTTGTCTGTTGGTGCTTTGTTCTGAAGATAAACATACATGAACTTGTCCAGGTTACAGTTTCCTGCCTATGCACTGTGGCAGTATGCATGCTGACGCATGCATGCCTCTCTTTGTGCCAATGTCAAATGGTACTTGAGATTATAACACTCTGCGTCAATTTGTGCAGCAACAGCTTGTTTAAAAAGGACCAAGGGCATGTGCAGCATATTCTAGTCCTGAACCGCAGATGCAGGAATGGAATGCATGCATAACTGTCAATCTTACCCCCTCCTCCTTGGCAAGCATCTTGTCACACAGCAACGAAAGTTGCTTATAAAAGTGAGAATGCACCAGTTCCCTTCATTCTTCCCTCAAGGCAGCTCGCACCTTGACACACTACATGACACTGCACCACCTCTGCGATCGACCCAGGTTGTAAACGAACAGGCTGCAATATTTCTTCACTGGAGTGTACAACAAACTGTAAGATCAATTTGTAAGTACAACAAATTGTAATTGTCACCATCATACTACTGTCGATGCCGTTGATGTGGTGTTGCTACTGTTGTCACACGCATGCACTCAAACACACAATCGCACGCCTTGCATAAATGCGTTAGTCCATCTGGTAAAAGAATCGCAAATGGTGTGGGATAGCCAGCTATACAGTGCCTGCAAACTGCTTCACTTAACATCGATTCCCACAGTATGTGGGAATTAGTTATTTCCGTGTCCTTTTCCCACATGCAGTTGTCGCATTGCTATAGCCCTTTCACAATGCACCTGCTTTTATTACATTTGTTCCTTTCAGTCTGTATTCATTTTCCAAGATGGTGTCTGCAAATTCAAAAGCAACAATGATGATTACAGCTGCTGCACTCTGCTGCCTGCTGCTTCTCTAACAATCACTGAGCACACACAAGATTAAATTTCCTGTTCACCTTTGGACAGGTAACTACCATATTTACTTGTGCAGGGCCCACACCTTTTCGAAATTTTTTGTTGAGTGCAGGCCTTACACGAGGCAAAATTATGGCTACTCACTGTAGCCTCAAACTGTGCTCTGACTGCTATGCAAATAAGTGCAAATAAACGCCACCACTGGCGGCCGACTATGAACAATTTTGCACTCGCCGACAGACTTTTCGTGCAAAGACTAGCGTCATTTTATAGCAGCTTGCAGCAATTACCACATTTGTTCAAATACGGGTCAACCGTTTTCCCCCCCCCCTCCCCCAATATGTTACCCAAAATGAGCTATCAACTTATATTTGTGACCAAAGCTAGCAACAGTACCAAGCTAATAAAGTTTCATCACGCACATCGTAGTCAGCCCGCAGATTATCCAGACTGGCTCTAAGAAATGCTGCATATCCAATGCACTTGACGGCACCGAGGATGACGTTGTTTGGGGTGCCAAGGTCGCCTGTGAGGCAGCGAACGAGGATGACTTCACTGGCAGTTCTGATGAGCATGCAGCTTGTGGTAGCAATTAGTAGAGAGATTCAGTAGCAGAGTTTATGGTAAATAAAGGTGTGTCATGCTCATGCTTAAAGCTTTCCGTTCTTTTTTGAAGATATTGGTTGATCTATATTCGACTTACTTTTCATTTCACAGCGAGTTAAATATATAGGGGTAGACCTATGTTCGAGTAAAGACACTAACCAGCACGGGAGCACACGTGCGATGCTTAGTAAAACATTTTTAACGTGCGGCATCCTTTGGCTAGATACTGGAGGTCATTTCCTGCTCCGTTTCATTAGTCCTTCTGTTTCATGTCCCCAGTAAACTACTATTCTGTAATTTCACCTCGTGAAGATTTTATGATGACTTACCAACTGCATTCCGGTACACAGCAAGAAGCAGCGACCGAAAGAAAGGGTCCAGCGTGAGCTGAAAGCCTGCCTTGGACAGGTCCTGGTACGGCAGTGGCAGCTTGGACCACGCTGTCAGCACATTAACGGCGCTGGACTCCTCGACCAGGGCGTCAGTGAATTCGAGAATCATGTTCTCTTGCAAACGAATAAATGTGTCCGTTGGCACCCCCAGCTGCTCCAGGATGGTGATCAGGGGTCGGTTCAAAGTCACCGAGCCTGGAATAGAAAGGAAAATAATCAAGGCACTTAAAAAAAATCAATGAAGCACACAACAGGGTAGTACAGGAACACAGGATCTTGGTGAAAGATTCTAATGACAGTTTGCAAGATTCTCAATCCATGCTGTCTGATGGTTCGACGAGGTGCAAAGGAACACTACGAGGGAAAGCACAAGAACCAGGAATTGACCAACGAGAATAGCATGACAAGCACAAGGCGCCATGTGAGTATTGCACCTCACCTCATGCCCTGGAAAAGTGGAAGCAAAACTGAAGTTCCAGTGAACCTATCAAATTGACCACCAGCTGCCCCCTCTGCCATCAAGATGATGAGCTTGTGGACACAATTAACATACTATGGACTTTCCTGGCTACTGCGAATATCATACATCATGCTGCCTAAGCCAAAGTCAGCACACAAGATGAACATAACCTACAGACATGGCTGAATGGCCACCTCGTATCACCCACTCCTCTTACACATTCAGGAGGTCAGTTTGAACTCCCTGCTGTGAAAGACGAGAGCGATATTTTTCCCATCCCCTCACAGGGCTTGAGGCCGCCCTTTCAATAAAGACATTTTTACTACTACTGACAAAATCACGGCAACACTGGTTGCAGCGATGGCACATCAAAGGCACAACGATGACAGTGCAACGTCAATGACATGATGTCAACTAAGACACCTAGGTGATGACAAGGTCACAAGAGGAAATCCTCATCAGAGTTATTTAAGTGACCAGAAGTAGAGCAAGATGGTAGGAATTCATGTTACTGAAAGACAGGTGCACAAACACTGTACCTAGAGACGAAAACGACAATACAAACGCCAACAGAATGGTCGCAAGTTTTGCATCTTGTTTTCTGTGACTGTGCGGCCAGCATGGGAACCCGAGAGCCCCCCAAAACGGGAACTAGAGTTAGCTCCTATAGAAAAAAAGGAAGAAGAAGAAAGACAAAAAAAAAAGAAGCCTGGCTTTAGCTCATGAAGAAGCACAATACAGGCATGTTTACTATGGGCGGGCTAATACTGTAACGGAGGTTGAAGACGGAGGCTGTAAAAATAGACGCTGTCTTTTTAATGGCAGGCCAGAAGAGGAACGTGCAGCCAACGTGCTTCATTGTCTTTCATTCCGTCAACCTTTGCTCACGCCTTCCTGTGGTGCAGAAGACCCACATCATTGTTTAAATTGCCCCTCTCCCTGCCCCATGCAAAAAGCGTTGTGTGAAAAAGTTATTTCAGCAGAGTTGATGGCAAGAAATGGAGCTCCTGAGGTACAATGTTCATGTATGTGCATAATACAGCTTCATGGACACTACATGAACAACTTCAGCGTGAGGATGACGACAGAGCGAATCTGGGTCAGAACGATAGGTGATGACTTCGTAGGTTACGTCACTGAGACAGTACCTTGTAGGAAACAAAATACCGGCGCAGCAACTTTTCAGGAAGTTTCCGGAGATGGATGGGCATCTAGACCCACACGCAGCCTCCGGCATTGTAGTGGACGTCGCGTTGACCCCAGTTGTATAGAAGGGTGTCGGTATGCTGTTCGCTCTGGATAAGATGCCGAACAAGCTGGCGTGCTTCTTCGGCTCTTTTTATGTGTTCTTTGGTCGGGCTATTATCAGCCACAGGTAGCATGGCGTCAATTGTTGACGTGACACGGCACCCATATACAAGTTCAAATAGCGTAAACTGTGTGGTATCCTGTACAGCAGTGTTATAGGCGAATGTCGCATATGGCAAACTCTCGTCCCATGTCTTATGTTCTACGTCGATATACATGGAAAGCACATAAGCCAGCGTTCTGTTGAGACACTCCATTAATCCATTTATTCAAGAATGATGTGCAGCGCTCCTGCAGCGAGAGCTATGCGTCAGCTGGCGAACGCCCTGCATAAGTTCGCCTGTGAATGCTGCACCGTGATCGGTGACGAGAACAGAGGGTGCACCATGTAGTAAGATGCTGTGGCGGGCAAAGAACATGGCCACTTCAGAAGAGTTTCCTTGAGGAGTAGCTTCGGTTTTGGCATACAGGGTTAAGTAGTCAGTAGCAACGACTATCCATCTGTTGCACGAAGCGGTCTGGAGGAGGGCTCACAGTGTGGAGAAAGCCAGCTGGTTTAACAGGCGGTTTCTTGCAGTGCTGACAACCACGGTAGGTTTTCATGCACCGTTACACAGAAGAAAAAATCAGGGGCCCATAATACTTCTGCTATATCCTTGCTAATGTCCTAGCGAATCCCAGGTGTCCAGTGCATGGCTCATCATGGCAGGCTTGCAAAATGTCTTGGCACAGCGCCGATGGCACAACAAGGAGGTACATATTTGAACCACTTCCGCAGTTTTTCCTGTAAAGGACATCATTGTACAGACAATAAGATGACAAGCCGCGCACGAGCGAGGGAGGTAAAACAGTTTAAACTCCTTGAAGGTGCTCAATCAGCGGCAGCAACTCAGGGTCAGCGCACTGGTGTTCAGCCATCTTTACGGCGTCAATAGCACTGACAAATGGCAAGTCATGGTCAGGTTCCTATGGTGGCTTAGAGAGTGGTGCACATGACGAACAGTCAGCATTGCTGGGCTTCCTTTCAGATCACTACAGAACAGTAATGTCATATGCTTGAAAGCGCAGGCTCCAACGGGCTAGTCTGCCTGAAGGATCCTCGAGGTTGGCAAGCCAGCTCAGGGCGTGGTGATCGCTGACAGCCTTAAACAGTTTACCGTACAAGTAGGGTTGGAATTTACCGATTGCCCAAACAACTGCTAAACATTCTTTTTGAGTGGTTGAGTAGTTTTTCTCAACCTTGGCGAGACTGCAGCCTGCATAAGCAATGGTGCATTCCACACCATCTTGCCACTGCACAAGAACTGCACCGAGGCCTGCATTGCTGGCGTCAGTATGAATTTATGTGTCAGCATCTGCATCGAAATGAGCAAGTATTGGGGCAGTTTGCAAACACTGGCACAATTCATTGAACGACCGCTGTTGCTCGTCCGCCCAAATGAAAGGCACATTGTCATGCGTAAGCCATGTCAGAGGCTCAGCGATTCTTGAGAATTCCTCGTCAAAGCTCCTATAATGTGCGCACAAATCAAGGAAGCATCAGACAGCCTTCTTGTCTGTGGGTGGTGAAAACATGGCGACGGTAGCTGACCTGCTGGTGTCTGGTCGGATGCCTTTAGGACCAACTATATGGCCAAGAAATTTGAGCTATTAGAACAGGAAGCAGAATTTTTCAGGCTTGACTGCCACGTCTGAAGTACAGATGGCAGCGAGGACACTCCTGAGTCGTGTGAGATGTTCATCAAACGTGCTCAAGAACATGACGATGACGTCCAAGATTTGCCATTTGAGTTCAGCAAGGACGATATCCATCCTCCGCTGAAAGGTGGAAGATGCGGTACAGAGACCTAAGAGGAAAGCTTTGAACTTATATATAAGTCTGTCAGCTGTCACAAGCACTGTTTTTTCACAATTTTGTTCATCCACTTCGATTTTCCAATACCCGAATTTAAGATCCAACAAGGAAAAAAAACTTGGCATGTTGTAGAGTATCCAATGCGTTGTAGATGTACGGCAATGGATAAACATTGCGTTTGGTGACCCGGTTCAACTGTCTGTAATCCACGCACAAGCATAGTGCGTTGTCCTTCTTTCTTACTAACACTACATGGGAGGCCCACAAGCTTGTGGACGGCTGGATGACACTGTCTTGGAGCAACTCTTTAGTGGCTATCGCCGCAGAGCTCCTCTTTAGCAGCACTATGCTTTTCATCTCGCGCTTTCGCCATAACTTCCTCCTTCACTTTCCGCCTCATGGTTCGGCTGCACCCTACTCTTCCGCTTTCCTCCTCGTACTCTATTTCCTGTTGCCATCTTTCATATCCTGCTGCGCTCCGCCCGCGTTCATCCTCCTTTGTTTGTTGCCTCGGTTACGAGGAACAATGCCGACGCTCACCGCAGGAACAGGTGCGTAAGAGCTGTGCTCTAGAACATTTCAGACATTCCACACATTTTAGCTAGGAAGTTAAAGGCTAAAAATAAATTACTCATCTGATGGACAATGTATGGACAATGAAGGACATATTGAGAGAGAGAGAGAAAAACTTTATTGGTTCTATCAAGGGGTTTAGCGGTGAGCCGTCTTGCGCTTGCTGCCTGGCTTCTCAGCACGGGTGTGCCCCTATTCCAGGGCTCCACTGAGCCTGGCCACTTCGCACGCGTGCTGCACGATTGCCCTTTGGGCGGTGAGCTCGCTGCTGGTGAGCAGGCCCTCCCATTGCTCCGCACTCGGGTTTTTATGTTTATGGAATGTGTAGTTATGCTTACATTCCCATGTTATGTGGTAAAGAGTTGGTATTTCTCCGCACCATGGGCAGGAGTTTCTGTATTGTGTCGGGTACATTTTACTTAGTATGTGTAGATTATAGAAAGTTCCGGTTTGTAGCCTTCTCCAGCCGGCTGCTTCCTGTTGTGTAAGTAGTGTGTGTGGCGGAGGATATTTGATTCTCTGCCCTCTATAGTAGTTTAATATTTCCGCACACGTCGGCTCCACCGTTGTAGGGTTCTCGAGAGGCTCTATCTGTCCAGCTCGGTATGCGATCTCGCGAACTAGACTGTCTGCTCTCACGTTCCCTTCTATCCCGGTATGGGCCGGTATCCAGAAAAGTTTGTGTGTCACTTTATTTCCGAGGGTTCCTGCTCCAAGGAGGATTCGCAGGGCCTCTTTACAGACTCTCCCCTGCATGTAATGCCTGCATGCAGCTTTGGAGTCTGTTAATATGGTCAGTGATCTGTTACTTCGGTAGTTACGGTAGTTACAATCGTTACTTCGGAACATATTGAAGATTTTTTTAAAAATGCACAATTTTTCTATATTTAATTTTTAGAGTTGGGAATTTTGAGATGTAAAATTCACAGTGAAGAAAAAAATTTCATCCACTAGAGCGGAAGCAAAACGCTAGAACACCAGAAACTTTTGATATAAACTGGTGAGTGGCAGCATTCATGGTATGAATGCTCCGTGTTAGGACTTAAAGCGTCTGAACAGCCATCAACATTTCCACGCTGTATTGACAACTTCCAGTGCAAACAGCTCGAAAATTTTAAGGGACATTAACACCAATTACGTGAAAACAGACTCAATAAGGTGAAGTGCCTCAACTTTAAATCATATTTCTAAATATCATAATTTGGGCCCAAGTGCCTTGGGCCCTGAAATTATTTTAAATAAATAAATAAATAAATAAATAAATAAATAAATAAATAAATTACCCATCAAAATTCAGATCAAGCCTGAATAAGAGGTCGCAAGTTTAGGTACCACACATGGTACTTGACCCCACCATGGAGGTACACTTGAACCCAAGTGCCCCCCTGGCATTCATATTCAGATTGGGGGTGGAATGCAAAAACACTGTGCTTTTTGGTGCATGTTTAACAAAATCCCAGGAAGCCAACTGACTAACCTATGGTGCCAATCTATGGTGTAATGCTAAGACTCCACGCTATGATGTCTCTCATAGCCTCAGTGTTGCTTTGTGCCATGAAGCTCACGAGACCAAAGTATATGACAGTGATGGACATTACAAGCACTACCAACAAATATCAATGAGCACTTCTGCCGTCCATCTCATCTCCCCTTGGCCGCGCGCTCTGTGCTTCATCACTGCTTGACCAAGAGGCCTAGAGTACTCGTCCAATCAATCAACATACGTGACTGGTCACGTATGTTGATCGATTGGACATACTGGATTGGACATATTGGATTTAATCAACATACGTGGTGCAGACACTTTGACCACTTCGAGGTACTCTGAGCTGGTGCAGGGGAACTTCTGCATGCTGGGCCGCAGGCAGAGGAGCTTCTCGTTGGGCAGGGCGGGGTTGATGCAAAGCATGCCCTTGGAGCCGGCGTACCGAATTTGGATGGCCGATGGACGGTCTTTCAGGTTCATCACTTTGTACACCTGTGCAGACATTTTTTGCACCTTTTAAGGACTGCAGGCACATATTTTCAAAGTTGGAGAAACTTCACAACACGTATCTCGCATGCAAAACAGTCACACTTGGTGAAGTTGGGAAGCACTTGTTAATCATTTTACAAAGAGAAAAATGACCTGTCGCTTTCTTTTTTGCCTTTTACTTGTCGTATGTAGAAGCATTGTCTTTAACGCTGGTTAGTTGAATTTTTAATGTTTTATATAAAGATACTAGTTCATGTCATTATCCTTGTTTTCAGATTTTTCAGTTACCTACACTCATTATTTACAGGTTTTCATAGTGGGTAAATACAGTTCATTTATTTACTGGCATTTGCCGAGTTCTGCACAGCTCATTTCTGTATCCAACATGCTGTTTTGCAGTGTCTGCCTTACAGTGGCTACCTGGGCCTTTGTCAAGCTGTTTATGCAGCTTTTAGCTCAGACAGCCAGCCAAAAGCATCTCGTAAATAAAAATGCATTGACTTGAGTTATGCAATGTGTGAATCTGATATTAGAGTGAGTAGAAATGAGACTTGGAATCAACACTACTGTGACGTTATGACATCAACATTTGCTGCATCATGCCTAGCAATAACGCTAGGTATGATGAAGTTGCTCATAAAAAAAATCGTAGGAGTGCTACATGTGCCAAAATTTATTTTTACGACTAGCTGCACCGAATCGCCACGATCGTATCAGTAAAGCGCAGCAGCATATCTCGGTGTCATGATGCATCTACTAAAAGACTAAAAGTGGTTTGTAGACACAATTATTATGGTAAATTAGTTTGTGCAGTAACCCTTGTCAGTGTTTTTCGCTGTGTTTAAGAGAGATGAGACATTTTTTCAACGAAAAGAAAATACCTCAATAATTTTATGACGATACTTTTTTTTAAAGAGCCCCCAACCAGGCAGTACTGCAAATTCGGGTTAAACAGAGAGAGAGAACACCGCAAGGAAAAATTCAAATTGGTTCATTAAAAAAGGGTGAAAGAAACATGCTGTGAAGCCATGCTATTACAAGGCAAGCTTCAATGCAAACACACACACACACTCTCTTTGCCTATCTTATACACTGTCAACCGTAATTTGCCAAATGGGGAAGGCTGCAAGCACTGTGGTCTAACAGAATCGTGGTAGAATGCCACACAACTCCTCACAGTGTATCACTTCGCTCACACGCCACCTGAAGTGGGAGCTGTCATCTATTCAAAAAACAAACAAAGCCATAGTGCAGACATTCCAGACACATGTGTCCACACAACATTATGCACCGCATGTTCCTGTATATTTGGCGCCTCCTTTGTATGTGGGCCCGCCCTGTCCTCCGAGATCGGGCAACGTGTGCAGACAGTGCACGTTGGATGATCTTGGAGGCCATGGCCCGACTTGTTTCTAAATTGAAAAGCCAGGTGGCACCACATGTGTCAGAAAAACAAAACATTTCAGGTGAATTAGCAATTTAAAGAAAATGTCGGATGGTGAGCATGACGAAAATTGTTTTGAACACAGTGACTCGCATTAAAAAAAAGAAGAAAAAAACTTGCGAACTATGCCAAGAACTGTATGGGTCTCTTCAGCGTGGAGTGCAGAGGTGCAAGCAGCCTTCATCATTTGCCAAGTCACAGGGAAGCAGAGTAATAGTGTCCTCAGGCTGCATTCCTTTCACTGCCTTTCTTAATACCAAAGCCGAGGCACTACGTCATGTTTGTGATGAGCCCATTCAACTTTTTCTTTTCTTCCTTTCTTCTGCTGCATGGCAAAGCTCCGGTGCATACTCCGTGTTGGAAAATTTACCACACGCCACAAAAGATGACTTTGCAGGCAACAAATGTGACATGGATGCATCTTCGATGTGATGCTGTCTCTCTGCTGGGAAGCAAGGAACCCTCAACAGTAAGGGCACACGGGCCACCATTAGATGTTTTAAGCTGTTTTTGGAGAGTACATTGCAATACCTTGCAGACAAGGTTGTCAGTGAGAAAACACAAATGTCACCTAGGTCATCATAAACAAGCTCTCCATAGGGGGAGCCGAAGTGAATTTGAACACATTTTACCTGTTAGTGCTATGCGTATTATATTTACAAGTGTTCCACACATCACACTGGTCTGCCTGCCATGCCTAAACCTCGCGAGGAGCCATTTGAGGAATCCGGGGATACAAGCCCATGCGCCCCCCCTCACCTCTTCGGCAAGTGGCACGGACATCATGCCAATGCCGTCCGAGAAAATGTACGGTTTCTTGCTGTCTGGGTGGCAGCCACCCACAATGTCGGGGACGTCCTGCACTTCGCTGGCCCGCACACGGACGGACTGCTCGGTGGAGGAGAAGCACTGGCCCATGCGCGCCATGCGCTTGGCCACGTTGGGGATGCCCTCGAACTGGCCCATCCACTCGCGGATGGTCACCGCACTGTTCTGCTGCTCATCGGCCGCGTACATCCATGTCCTGCACGAAGACGATAGCTGTAAGTCTTTTCTCCTTGTAGACGAAGATGTATGGAAATAATAAAAAAAAAAAATCTTGGCCTGTGTTTTGTAACATTTCATAGCATTTTTCCTTCTGATGACGTCGATGTTTATGGGCATCCCCTTTAAAACGAGGCAGTGACCTATGGTCACTTTGCTTGTTAGAGGCCCTGAACCACTTTTTATCGAAGAGGAGAAATGAATTTCAAGTTAAAATAGGCTATTTCAGAAATACTTTGCCGCAAAAGGTATTTCAACGTGCTCAACAGAAGAAGCAGAGTTATTGTCAATCAAACAGGTCCTTCGCAGTGCTTCCACTTCTTCAATGCCTTGCACTGCGAAGGCTGCGATGGAGTGAGGCCTTCGCTTTAGAAGGTGGAGCCCACAACGCTCTGCCTTCTAAAGCTCACTGTGGTGCACAGTTCAGATCCCATTTTGGATGTTAACGTAGACGCTACTACTACTGATTTTGGTGCCTGCGACGTGCTAAATGTAAGCCACACATGGTTCTGCCCAGCAAGCTGCAGTGCGCTTAGCCAGTGGACTTGAGAAAGGTGACTTCACACTCCACTTGCAAGCCCCACACACTGCGTACAACAGCATAACTTGGCCAAGATGTTCAGAGCAGTGTGCGCTATCTGTAAACTATGTTATTTCACCAAGCCCTAGGGGTGGCACTGCATCCCTTAAAGCGAATCAGTATGACTACGCCTATCGCAGATAAAGCATTTTGCCTATCTCTTTTATCTTTTCCTTCGTTAAAACTTTTTAACTCTGAATTGTACAGTTACTTACGCTAGTAACACCTCCAGTTCCATCAATCTCTTCTCTGCTTTTCTTCCATCGATAATCTACATGCCTTTTGCTTATCTCGACTGGCGACCAGCTAGTGCTTTTTTCTTGTCACACAGTGTGCAGAGTGGTCGATCCCTGGGATATCAGCACGATGGCAGCACGCGAGTCAGGTCAAGCCAATGAGTCATGCCAAGTCACGTCAGTCAAGCCAATGATGACGGGTGCAACAAGAATTAAAAATGACACGAGTCGTTAGAAAAGACTGCTCTAATTTGTTCCAGCCATGAAATACCCTGCTACAACTACTAGAGGGAAATTTGGCATCAGTGTTTATGGTGGCTGCAGGTATGGCAGTGCTGCCGGGATGATTGGTAGTAGAACATGAACGACGGTGCTGGTACCGCCTGGCTGGTCCATCTTGACAGGTCAAAAGCATGGGGCTTGGCAAGAAGGTGCAGATGACGCGCTAACCTGCAACTAACATTCAATGTGTGCTGTGTGTGGAATGACCTGGTAAGGGGGAAACAAGGGAAAGGAATATGACAGAACATATTGAGCAGCTAATTTAGCTAATAGCTAAATTTAGCTAGTAAATTAGTAATAACTAATTTAGCTAGTAATTGCCTATGATCATCATAGGCAATTACTCTGAATGGCAAAGACATATCCCAAAAGAACATGCACGGCTTCTATGGGTATTGTGTAGTGTCTCTTTGCAGCCGTGCAGTAATTCCTTACAAAGGGTAGTAGTAGTAGCAGCACCACATGAGACTTCATCCTTCTACCTTAAGCAACTAATTATAACAATAACCTTTACTGTTCGGACGACTTGCATCACATCAATTTCCTATACATGCGTTTTTTTTTACCCAAAGCAGTGCTTGTCACGTAAACAGCACTCAAGCCTTACCATGGAGCAAGAAACATTTAGGGGTGGAAACTCTGTTGTTTGCGGTGACCAGAAAAGGTCACAACCCTGCGGAGCAACCATCATACTGGCGGTACCTGGCAGCAGAAAAAAATTATCGCCGTTTCGGATGCCAAGGCAACTGGTCACATGTGTTGCTTGCATTTGGCCACGCATCTGGCACATGTTCTACTGAGGCCACTCATGCACGCTTCTTTAACGCTGGTAGCCTGGACAGCGATTGTGCTACACTCCAACCATTTGAGCACAGTAAAAAATAAAATGCATGCCTTTTGATGACTGCTGTAATAAGATTATCTGTAGCTTCCCGCGGCGCTATTATTTAACACCCACGCGATGACTGATTAGATGGGTGCAAGCGCTGTTGGCATTCATCGAAGGCAAACATGCCTTCAATTTCTTTGTGTACATGACCAAGCTGATTTTCCTCAAGCTCATGAGACTCGCGCACTGTCTGAACATCGCTGACATTCACCGCTGTTGATGTTGCTGGGTTGTTGTGTACACCCATTCTTGATCTTTTAATGGTAGTATGATTGATATTTGATGACGCTTCCCGGGGAGTCCGCTTCATTTTCGGGGATGTCAAAGATGATGGAGATGGAAGAAAAATACAAGGAACAGCCTGTGGATGCAGTCCAGTTTCTTTTTTTTTTGGTGGTCCACGATTACCTCTCCTCTAAGCTCATCATGGTATTTATCTCCTCTCATCATGTTGCTTGTGACGTGCTTCTCGCAGAGGTAATCTCTCGATGCGAGCTGCAGCTGTCCCCAGGAATCGCCGCAGCTCACGCATGCACTCGTTCAGGATCATTCGGAGCCTTGAAGATGCTCACTTGTTTCCCCCAAAACTTGTACCCACTTTTGCAGTTTTCAACAAAACACCTGCATCCTCTCTTAGGCTAGCAAATTCCGAAGACGGGCATTTGTGTGTAGCAGCACTGTTAGTATTACAACTCGCTAACAGACGCCGACAAGAACTCTTGATTTTGACTTAAGGGTGCACAAACAACATTATGGCATGCCCTCTGAAGCGAATGTCCACGTTCCGTGCTTGTTGTCTTGTTATAGGCATAGGTGCTGCTAAAGAGAGCGTGCCTGGTGTGCCTGCTTATCTTTTTTTTCTTTTTTGCTGCAGTTTGCATGACGCATCACCTTGCGGCGCGTCATGCTGTACTAGCTACGTGCACCCTGGTTGGCGCATGCTACTTTTGCAACTTTATCTGGTCGCCTGCGCTGACGAGAGTTTCAACTCCTAAATATTCTTCCTCCATAGGCCTGATTAAGGTTTCATGACTCACCCCCGTATTCAGAAATGCGTCTTAACTTGAACGCCATGCTTGACTTGATATAAACGACGCCTGGCGTGAACATGCTTAAGACGCTCATTGCGTTTCCTTTGGTGGGTTCACGACAGGCGTTATCTAAATCAGGTCAAGCGTGGGCTTCAAGTTAAGATGCATTTGTGAATACAGGGGTCAGCCACTCAATGGGCCTTTGATATGATAGTTAAAGGACCCCTAGCTAACACTGAGCTATAAGATTTACTATATAGTATTAGCCATTTCTCGTCTAAATAGAACTCCAGCTTAAGGTTTAATGTCCCAGCCACTTTACTGTTCTTATACACAATGGCTAAGGGGCCCCAGACCTACTCTAGGTTAGATACTTTGGTATATATCCACAGCTGTGTGCCAGTCTACAATTACCATACAGCCACACAATTTTTGAAGTGAAGCCATAATAGAGAAGTTACAAGTGCTGGATAAATGACTCTGACCATCATGGCTCCTCCCTCGTCTTCACCACCCTTTACACAGGCATTCTCTCCATACCACAGTCTCACATACTGTCACCAGCTCTATGCTGTTCAGTCAAAGGTACGGGTCACAACTACATGCACCATAAAAAAAATACTCTTCCCATCGTACGCCTCTGATCATGCTTTGCGCGATACCGAGCTCAGCAGCAGGATGCCATAGCCACTGGACTATCGCGATGGGCTTTGTGAAAGTTTGGCTATTAAATGTACACTACCTGCCCATTGTGTCAGAACAAACATATTGAACGCATTGGCCCAAATATGCAGACTGAGAAAAAAAAAAGCACAACCCACGCACCCAGAAAATCCTGTGACGTGGTGGCTTGTGCAATGTGGCTGCTGCCTTTCAGACCATGGAAGTGAATGCTACGTCAATTTTCTCATCAACACGGGCTACATACATCGAATACATGTTGTGGTTTGCAAACAATTTATAGTACCTATTTTGGTCCTTATGCCTAAAGTAAGGCTTTTGGTGTCTGTTCTAGGTGTCTAGACCCCACATTTTTACTGCCTAAATATCAACATCAAGATACCTTAGTTATATCTGACTGTTTGTTATATCTTCTATAATTTGTCATATTTATCACTTCACCATATTTAAAAACTGGTGCATAGAAATCCGTAAGATATGTCGCACTTTAAAATTCTTCACGTTTAAAATTTCATATAAATAAATTTCTTACACAAAAAATGAATTTCTTATAATATCCAAAAACATTCGCTATATTTATACTATACGCATTCATTATATTGAAGTCCTACACAACTAAAGAGCACAAACTGGTCTTCTCATTATGTACCCGTGGTCACGGAGCTGGCTCGTGGAAGGTGCCAGGAACTTGAATTCGCGGGTGCCAACACGCACTCCCCGATGCAGGAAGGCGCCGACAATGGCGTTCAGCATAGAGTCCCGAGCCGAGTGCAGATTTAGCGTGAACGACAGCTTGTCCAGGTTGTCGTCCCGGAAGGACGCCCGAATGGCGAATTCGGTGTTGAACTGTCGGAGGATTCTGTTCTCAAAGTGAACCTGCGGTGCGGCAGAATGCAATACAGAGTTTTACTGCACCATATGCCACGCACGTGTGCAATGCTGCAATGTAGCAGGCCCAAAGTAGGCACACAAAGAATGCAGAGAAGGGCTTTGTGCATTATATACGCACACCAACTACTTTGGGTCTCTTGCGTAGCTAGTGTAAGAACATAACTGCACCCAGGCCACCTGCTTCAATAAGACCTTGCCTTTGGTCCTTGCACTTCGTCGTGACAGTGAGAAATAAACGATACAATCAACTTTTGCTTTATCTTTAATTACTGAGTTTGAGGGCAAAGTATTAGCAATCTTGCGTTCTTTTTGAAATCGGCTGTTCCGTGGCGACACTGTTGGCGTGGCTACCAAAATAGGAAACGCGAAACTTGGGAACAACCTTATTCTGTGCACCGATTCTGTGCACAAGAATAACTTTGTGCTCTCAATTTTCTATACTAAAGAAATTTAGCATATATACCCTTCAAGATATGTAGAATGCTGATATCTCTTTCAAAGTGCAATATCTCTCAGCATTAGTCGTGAAAGAACAAGGCTATAACTTCGTGGGACTGAAGAAATTTAGTTGAAGCGTACTGACCTTTTCTTGCACAGTTCCACTCATTGTACATGCTGCTTGGATAGATTTTGGCACTTTGCAGTCTACAAAGAGCTAAGTAAGCTACAGCAGGATGCTTTTTGTGAAAGATTAATGTGCAACAAAGTGCCCACAAAGATCACTATAGTTTGCCGTTGCGTGGGACATAACTAAAAGAATTGTAGCAGCTAGACAAAAACTAATGACATATTCTAAATCTGCTCGAAGAACTCTCTAATCGGCTCAATTTCCAAGCCTCTAGTACAAATAATAAAATAAAATTTTTCGAGCAGCATCTCCGTAAGCCTACACACAAGATGGTGTGGATTTCAATCAGACTTTGGCTAGTTACATAGTGCGTAATGGCAATTACCATGCAATCGTGTGGCAAGACATTTTTTTTTCCCTTTATTCTTTTGCGTTGGGGTAGGGACAGCCTTATGGGAAATTCGTGGCCCTGTCGGCACGACCGAAAGTACTGGTCAGCAGTTGAGAGCCTCGAGGCAAATCGGGGGAGTAGGTGAGTATGTTTTAGGCATATTGAAAGGTGCCTACTATTGCTGTAAAAGCGTTTCGAGCTCCATCTATCAGACGGCATAACAGATTGATGCCAAAAGTTCTCTTAAGCCTGCTCAGCAGCATGCATGCGGTTGAGCTGCAGCTATTTCACGTGAATCTATGTAAACTGTTTCTTGTCAGACAATTACATTTATTACCAAGATCAGTCAACAATTATTAAGTCAATAAGCGATCTGAATTTTTACACATTTTGTGTATGAATTATATTTCACTTGTTTTGAGCCACTTTAGGACATCTTTGAGAGGGCTGTCTACTCGGCCCATCTTCATGCAGCTTGATGGCGTTATTTTTATTTAACTTACACCTTGATATGTGGTTTTTAATGGCGCAAGGGCCAGTTATGGCCAAAGAGCGCCATGACAAATGGTAATATTAAGGACCTATTGTGAATGGCGTGGACAGCGCATTCATCACAGTAAGTGTGACATAGCTAAATAAGGGCCTAAAAATTGTTGCTGTAAATGGCATAAAATGTATACGTACTAAAATAATGACACTGATTAGTTAGGGATGTGGACGATGGCAATTGTGTTTGGTAAAAACATACAAAAACGAAACAACGGTTACACTAGAGCATGAAGACGACCCTTGAAAACAAGGGCCGTTAATCCACGTGCTAAAATTTCCTGGCCAAATTATTTTCAGGGTGTTGCTTTTGGCTAAGAAATCTAAGGCTTTTTGCAGATTAAAAAGCGGTTCATCGCCAAGAAAAAATGCAGCATAAAGGGGTATATTTTCCCAATATGCAGAATGGAAATACTTTTTCCTTTCAGTTTCTATTGCGGGGCACTGGATAAGAACACGGAGGACTGTCAGGCTATTGCTGCGCCTACTACAAGTCGGAGAGTCCCCCCCAGTCAAGAGCTAGGAGTGAGTACTGTATAAGTGTGTCCTATTCTTAATCAGCGAAGAAGTAGTTCCTTGTACCGTGCTGTTTTCTCACTTATCCAATTCCCCAGTTTTGGTTTTATAGTGTGTAGCTTATTCAATGTTTGTGTATCCCACTCTCCTTGCCAATGACTCCCCAGTTTACGACGTAGAAAAGTCTTCAGGTCTGTGGCAGGTATGGGGACATTACCATCTATGTCGCTAATACTCACTGACGTAGCATTGTCGTCAGCAGCTACGTTGCCTTTTATACCTTTATGGCCTGGCACCCAGCATAAGACAATCGCTTGGTTGCACATATACGCAGAGCACAAGCTATACAGCTCATTTAAAATGGAATTCTTATGTTTTCGTAAGCTAATTAAGGCTCTCACGACACTTAATGAGTCTGTGAAGACAACAGCCTTAGCGACATCTCTGAGCCTTATGTGTTTAATAGCTGAAAGTGAAGAGAGGGGGTTAACCGAGGGGCCTGATTTTTATTAGTCATATCATGAGAACCAGTGCCACCCACGACGACAATGGAAGACAAAATAGTCTAGAGGAATTCGAAATCCCACAGGTAACGCCGGAAGAAGTAAAGAAAGCCTTGGGAGATATGCAAAGGCGGAAGGCAGCTGGGGAGGATCAGGTAACAGCAGATTTGTTGAAGGATGGTGGGCAGATTTGTTCTAGAGAAACTGGCCACCCTGTATACGCAATGCCTCATAATGTCGAGCGTACCGGAATCTTGGAAAAACGCTAACATAATCCTAATCCATAAGAAAGGGGACACCAAAGACTTGAAAAATTATAGACCAATCAGCTTACTGTCCGTTGCCTACAAACTATTTACTAAGGTAATCGCAAATAGAATCAGGAACACCTTAGACTTCTGTCAAGCAAAGGACCAGGCAGGATTCCGTAAAGGCTACTCAACAATAGATCATATTCACACTATCAATCAAGTGATAGAGAAATGTGCGGAATATAACCAACCCTTATATATAGCTTTCATTGATTATGAGAAAGAATTTGATTCTGTCGAAACCTCAGCAGTCATGGAGGCATTACGGAATCAGGGTGTAGACGAGCCATATGTAAAAATACTGAAAAATATCTATAGCGGCTCCACAGCCACCGTAGTCCTCCATAAAGAAAGCAACAAAATTCCAATAAAGAAAGGCGTCAGGCAGGGAGATACGATCTCTCCAATGCTATTCACAGCGTGTTTACAGGAGGTATTCAGAGACCTGGATTGGGAAGAAATGGGGATAAAAGTTAATGGAGAATACCTTAGAAACTTGCGATTCGCTGATGATATTGCCTTGCTTAGTAACTCAGGGGAGCAACTGCAATGCATGCTCACTGACCTGGAGAGGCAAAGCAGAAGAGTGGGTCTAAAAATTAATCTGCAGAAAACTAAAGTAATGTTTAACAGTCTCGGAAGAGAACAGCAGTTTACAATAGGCAGCGAGGCACTGGAAATCGTAAGTGAATACATCTACTTAGGGCAGGTAGTGACTGCGGATCCGGATCATGAGACAGAAATAATCAGAAGAATAAGAATGGGCTGGGGGGCGTTTGGCAGGCATTCTCAGATCATGAACAGCAGGTTGCCATTATCCCTCAAGAGAAAACTGTATAATAGCTGTGTCTTACCAGTACTCACCTACGGGGCAGAAACCTGGAGGCTTACGAAAAAGGTTCTACTCAAATTGAGGACGACGCAACGAGGTATGGAAAGAAGAATGATAGGTGTAACGTTAAGGGATAAGAAAAGAGCAGATTGGGTGAGGGAACAAACGCGAGTTAATGACATCTTAGTTGAAATCAAGAAGAAGAAATGGGCATGGGCAGGACATGTAATGAGAAGGGAAGATAACCGATGGTCATTAAGGGTTACGGACTGGATTCCAAGGGAAGGCAAGCGTAGCAGGGGACGGCAGAAAGTTAGGTGGGCGGATGAGGTTAAGAAGTTTGCAGGGACGGCATGGCCACAATTAGTACATGACCGGGGTTGTTGGAGAAATATGGGAGAGGCCTTTGCCCTGCAGTGGGCGTAACCAGGCTGATGATGATGATGATCATGAGAAGCCAAGAAACACTGACACCAAGGACAACATAGGGGAAATTGCTTGTGCCTAATAAATGGAATGAAGAAACGATAAATTAATGGAAATTAAAGTGGATGAAAAAACAACTTGCCGCAGGTGGGAACCAAACCCACAACCTTCGCATTTCGCGTGCGATGCACTACCAATTGAGCTGCCGCGGCGCTGTTTCCCCATCCACTTTCTTGGGTATTTATGTGTACTGGTAGAACCCTGGGAGTGTTAGCCAGCGCCACCACTCACACACCTTGGCGGCGGACGCCAAGGTCTGTGACGCGAAGGTTGTGGGTTCGGTTCCCACCTGCGGCAAGTTGTTCTTTCATCCACTTTAATTTCCATTAATTTATCGTTTCTTCATTCCATTTATTAGGCACAAGTAATAGCTGAAAGTGTGGAGTATGCTTCTGCTATAAAGGTACTGGAGTGTGGGTTTAGTGCCCCAGATGTTGAAAATGAGGGTCCAAGAGCTGCGTAAGCAACACCAGCAGGAGACTTTGAAGCATCTGGGTAAAATTCATCACAGGAATTCTTTATGTTCAAGAAAATGTGATTGTATGTGAGCCTCAGGTGCCCGCTTCGATATTTCCAAGAAAGAGATGTCACACTGGATAGTTTGCCACTCCCAAGGAGGTGGAAGCCGAGTTGAAGCCATTAAGACATTCTTTAAAAGAGGGACCCCTGCTTTTTCTGAGAGTGCTTTTAACCGGAGGGACAGAGGAGGTCGGATACCTGGGCGGTTACGGAACAGCCTGGCTGTGGAGGAGCCGTGAATACTTGAATGACATGGATGATCCACAGCTGATTTTACCTTCAAGGCATAAGAAACAAATATGTCCTTTGGTAGTATAGAGACCATTCATTAGATTCGATGTAAAGGCTTTGCACAGGACTAGTTCTAAACGCACCTGTTGCAAGGCATCCGAAGTGGTGGACAGGATCTAGCATGTTCAGATTACTAGATCCAGCAGAATTATGGGCTATGGCCCCATAGTCAAGGTGCGTTAATATTAGACTTTTGTACAACTTTATAAGGCATCTCCTGTCGCTTCCCCAAGCTGTGTGTGACAATAGCATGAGCAGATTCATAGTCTTGAGGCACTTTGCCATAAGATACTTCAGGTGTGGTATGAAAGTTAGATTACTGTCTAGAAGGATTCCTAAAAATTTGTGTTCACAGCTCACAGATAACCGTTCTCCATTGAGATAGATTACGGGGTCCGTCAGTATACCTCTCTTGTTAGAGAACAGGACGCACATATTTTCTTGAGGGTTTAGCTTAAAACCATCTTCGTCCACCCACTTAGACAATTTATTTATGCAAAGCTGTACTTGTCGCTCGCAGATACTTGGATTACATGATTTAAAACCTATCTGGATGCCATCCACATATACAGAATAAAACAAAGTATGCAGTATGGCAATCTGGATAGAGTTCATTTTGACAATGAAAAGAGTGCAGTTCAGCACACCTCCTTGTGGAACAGCAGCCTCTTGCGTAAATGGACGTGACAGAACTTTACCAACTCTAGCACACAACATGCGATTGGAGAGGCCACTCTGAATCACATTCAGCAAGTTGCCTCGAACTCCCATTTCAGACAGATCACGGAGGATTCCAAAGCACCAGGTTGTGTCATATGCCTTCTCCATATCTAAAAATACTGACAGGAAAAACTGTTTGTGTACAAAGGCACTGCGGATATTTGTCTCAATGCTAACAAGGTGAACTGTTGTGGATCTACCCTGCCTAAAACTGCACTGTAAGGGATTGAGTATCTTGTTGCTTTCCAGAAAATGGATGAGGCGACGGTTAGTCATTTTCTCAAATAGTTTGCATAGACAAGTTGTCAGAGCTTTAGGCCTATAGCTGTTGGGCGACGAAGGGTCCTTGCCCTCTTTGAGAATAGGGATTACGATTGCTTCTTTCCAGGCAAATGGAATGTAGCCGGCGGGGAACATGGAGTTGAAGAGTGACAGTAGTGCTTCTTGGGTTTTGGGGTGTAAGTGTCTGATCACCTCATATATTATTCTGTCACTTCCTAAAGCGGACTTGTTCCAGCAGTTCAGCGAGGCCTAGAACTCAGCCATTTTAAATGGACGATTGTATACTTCACTAGATGTGCTTTTCTGACCCAAATGCAGCTGTACTGCTAGTCGCTGGTATTTTGGGAATGTATCTGTGTAATGAGATGTACTGGAAATGTGCTCGAAATGTGCTCCTAGACAACCTGCCTGGTCCTCAAGAGTGTCTCCTTATGTATTTAATAATAAAGTTAAAGGATGAGTTTCGAGGCCTTTTATTTTGTTCACCCTGTTCCAGGCTTTTCGTTCATCTGTATATGAATTGATGCTGCTTATGCAGTTTTTCCAACTTTCCCATTTAGCGCGGTTTCTTCTGCCTTTTGACTTGATCACCTTGAAATTAATTAGGTACTCTGTGGTTGGGGAGTTACGGAGGAGATTCCAAGCCTCGGTTTTGCTTTCTCTGGGCTTCCTTATACTCATCATTCCACTATGGAATACGTCGTTTCGAGGGCGACCCATTTGTTTGGGGGATACATACTGATGTAGCATCGATAATGAACTCTGTTATGTATGCTATTGCATCATCTAGGCTAAATCCACAGATATCATTCCAGGGCAGCCGTGTTAGTTCGTGAAACTTCGACCAGTCGGCTGAATCAACTTTCCATCGAGGAACATGTGCAGGACACTCACTTTGTTTTTTTAAGGTTTAGAATGATGGGGAAGTGATCACTTCCATAAGGGTTATTAATGACATACCACTCTAGATATGGCACAATTGTGCTAGGCGCTATGCTAAGGTCTATAGAACAAAATGTTTTGTGTGTGTAGAGCTGTAAAATGTTGCGTTTTTCTTGTTAAGCAAGCAGGAACTTGAAGAGAATGGGATGTTTTCTATAAGCTGTCCTCTCGCATCACAGCGAGGGTCTCCCCGCAGCGTGCTATGTGCGTTTAGATCACTGACGACTATGTAAGGGTGACGGAGCTCATAATAAAGCTTTGAAATGTCGTGCTAGAGAGTCAATAACTTAGGGTGATGTATACAGACATGATGGTAACTAGTTTATTGAATAGCACTGCTTCGATAGTAACTGTCTCAAGAGGAGTTCGAAGTTGCAGTCGCCGACAAGCAATGCCTTTGTCGACTATTATTGCTACCCCACCGGACGATACAACAGCATCATCCCAGTCTCTCTGGAAAATAGCATATTGCTTGAGAAAGTTTGTGAGCGTAGATTTAAGGTGTGTCTCCTGAACACACAGCACCTTTGGATTGTATTTGTGTAAGAGTTTGTTGATATCATCGAGCTTGTGGATCAGACCTCTCACGTTCCAGTGTAATATTTGTGTATCCATACTGCTTGTGTTTACGTGCTGTGTGTCAAGAGGAGCCAGTTGGCTTACGGAGCCTTTCCTGGCCCCATGATCTGTGTTTTGTCTTTCTTGGAGCGGTCACCAGAAGCGCGTTGCTCCCGAAGCGCTGAATGCTCTGCCTGGTTTGTGGTTGTGTCCGTCGGCTCCTGGGAGCCGCTGGACTTCCGCTCACTAGAACAGGGTGTTTTCAAGGTAGGCCTTGCCTCAAAAAGCAGAGCCTTGGAGGCCACCAAACCAGAGGTCGATGGGCCCTCCTTTAGAGGTGGCGCAGCAGCACTTGCTGCTGTTGCCTGGGGGGCTTTGGGCACTGCCGCAGCCACGCTCTTTGTGGGTCGGGCTGATGCCCCTGTCTGCTGCGGTGTCGCCCTCTACACGCCGCACCAGCATACCCAGCGGCATGAAGAAGGCAAACACGCTTTTATGCTGCCCAAGAGGAAATGTTGTCTTTTACTTTGAGGGTGATTATTTCTTTTTCTTTTTGCCATGTAGGGCAAGATTTAGAGAAAGCCGCATGTCCACCGACACAGTTGGGACATTGGAGTGCGCCATTACAGTTATCTGAAAGGTGATCGTGGACACCGCACTTTGCACAGGTTTGTAGGCCCCGGCAGCTTTGCGAGTTGTAGCCATACCTCTGGCACTTGAAACAACTCAGAGGGTTCGAGATGTATGGTCGGACTCAGATTTTAGTACATCCTGTTTCTAATGTTTCTGGCAGCACAATGGACTCAAAGGTAACAATCAGATGTTTAGTTGGAATTTCTTTGTTTTCCTATTTGATTATAATTCTCTTTACTATGGTGATGTTCTGTTCCTTCCTACCTTCTAGGAGCTCTTCCTCGCTCCGATACAAAAGGTCACCGTCAGAAATTACTCCTTTGCTTGTGTTCATAGATCGATATGGAGTCACTGGTATGTTTACATTAAGGAAGGAGACCAGATTTAGGAGCTTGTCATGCTATTGTTTATCACAGACCTCAAGTAGGAGGTCGCCGCTAGCTATTTTTGTGACTTTGTAGCCTGGGCCAACTGATTCAGTGAGACATTTCGCAACCGTGAAAGGTGAAATCATTCTAACTGTCTTTTCAGGATTTTCACTATGAATTACGTGAAATCGTGTGAACGTTTGTTTAGGTTGACAAAAAAACTGCAACTTCTCTTCGGTGCGTCCTCTTTTGTTAAAAGGCCAAACAGATGGGGTAAGGATGATAAATCCATACACGTTTATTTAATTTCTGCAGCCTTGCCAGCCACCCACCATCGAGCCCAACAAAAGGATACTACAAAACCTGAAGGAAATCTAGACGCCAGCTGTACATAGTAGCTATAACCTACTATAGTAGACCCAAGGTTGGCTAAACTACACCAGGCTAGCCCGGAAATACGGAAGTAATAGGAAGTGAAGAGAAGACAGGAAAGATGAAAAGGTAACAGAGAAAGATGAAGATGGAGAGGAGGACTGGGGAAGGCAACTGCCGATTTCCCCCAGGTGGGTCAGTCTGGAGGTAGAGTCTATGTGAAGCCGAGGCCGAAGAGGTGTGTTGCGTCCGCCGGGGTGCCTTAAAGGTCCAAACACCCAGCATTGGCTCAACCTCCAGGATCCCCCTTTCCCCAGACATAGCTAAGCCACGCAGGGCTACGTGCGGGAGGGTCCAACCCTCGTGTGCTTGGGTACGTGGCGTCGCAACCCACCAAACGCCTGCTGACGCAGACGCCCCAGTGGGGGAACCCTACACCTTACATATTTTTTTGCATCGCACTGTAACACTAAAATGCTATCGCATTTCTTATTGCATAGTCACCAGACATGACTGGCAGTAAGTTCTTCTAACAATCGTACCTCCCATGCGCTTACAGTTGAAATCATATAAATGTGAGCGTACACACAGTTGGTGAAGTGCCTGCTGCTAGAAAGGACTCCGCAATGCTGAATCTACACACCTGCGCGGGACGAAAGATGAGCCGGCCCGGTGTGACAAACATGCTCCGCACAAGGCAGGTGCCGCGGGCCAGCTGTGGCGGCTTCTCATCGTGGAACAGGCTGCAGGCGGCATAGAAGGCACGTGAAAACACCACGACGTTGCCTGCATCGATGCTGGACACCACATGGCTGAGTGCCCGCTCCACCACTAACGGCTCCTTCTCGGATCGCTTCTCGATGTCCCTCACCAGCTTGTTAAATTCCGGCTCGGACATGAGGACCATCTGGTCAAGGGCATCGAAGCTGATGTGGAGGGCCGCCTTGAATGCGTAGGCACAGGGATATGGCAGAGTCCTCTGCATCGTCTCGGCCCGCACCTAGAAGATGGCGAACAGGAGGACCACCCGTTTCTTCTATTGCAAAAGCAATTATACAGACACTCTAGCTGCAATATTAGTGATGACGTTTTGTTCCATGCAAGCATACACACACACACACACGCACACTGTTCCAACAACCTGCAGCATGCGTTAGGCAGGCAGCAAAAGTAGGCAGAACTAGTGCTCCTAAATTCTGGTGTTCCTTGTTTGCAAGCCAGCATGCGTCCTACATACATGAATAAATTGCTTTCTCCTCACCGCGCATGCTTTTTACACTACTGAGTTTCTGTGGCTTGCACACTTTAACACACATTATATGGCACATTCGCCATACATTGTGTTTACTCATGCCAAGAAATAGCATTGTTAAAAATATAGCAGCGCCCGCGACTCTCCCTTCAGTGTGAATTGCCGAGATAGCTTCACTCTCACAATTACTCCAATAAATTTCCATGCCAACGATGAGTCTCACTAGTCCAGCGATTTCCTTTGGTCAATCGACTGCCACAGGGTTTCTTTAGTAGTCATTTTATAATTTGGCACCAGCTTTGCAGAAAACAAATTTTTAGTGGGCATTTAACTGAAATGTACAGCATGTCCGGCTTGCGTTTAATGTATGCAAGGTGCCCAATACTATTCTAAAGCTGTGCATTCATATTGCGACAACGGTTCGTAATAAGAACCGACTAGAGAAGCCATCACACCTAAGCTGTCTCAACCTCGGGAGGCTGCAGCCATGTTCACAACTGTGCTTGCAACCATAGTATTTTTACCTACAGTAGGAACGCCGCAGCACCCATACCTGAATCCTGTGAGTCCACTGGACCGCCGCACTGTCGGGGCAGTAGGTTCGAATGGGTGCGTAGCAGATGAGGGTTCCATGCGAGCACCGCTGCGAGAGCCGCCCAACCACGCGCCTCGCAAGGGAGTGGTCCCGTACGACCAGCTTGAGGACGAGGCCTCCACAGAGGGAGGCCGTATGCGCGGCACCGCCGATGCAGTTGCACCCAATGGCAAGGTAGCGCTCCCAGCGGAGCGGAGCCCCTGCACTGCCGGGCCTCGACGGAATGTCATTGACCACTTCGCCCATCAGCATCGCCGGTATCTTTAGGTGAAGGTACAGCTCGACAAAGCGGTTTTTCTCGTTGATCAGCACCTGAAATGTCAAGTAAAGGGGGGGCACACCACTCCCGAGATATGCCAGCGAGTTACATCGCAAAATGGCGTGTCAATGACCTCTTGTTAACCATTTCTTGTCTAATAATTCCTGCCGAAGTCATTGTTTCGCAAGAAATATCCGACACCGAGAAAAGCGAACAAACAGTTGCAATGCTAATTACATAATGGAATGGCATTGCTACAATTTGACAAATGTGTGTCATTCCTCCTTCAAGGGAGCCTTGAAATGCTTTTCAAGATATTCAAAGTGTGGCTTCAGTATTAAAAGATGCCTCAAGAATCTCATGCCACATTATCGAACTGATACATGGCTTTCTTTTTTGTCTCTGCTAGCATGCTGGAAGCTACACAGGGAAGAAGTCAATGGGGGGGGGGCGGGGGAGGGCTAGTCCAGTGCAAAAGTTGAGTGTCTCAGCGGCACAAGGGCTTGTCGCAGCTCTCTTGGAGCCCACACGCAGCAGATGCAGCTGCGCGCAGCTGTTGTGCTTAGATTGGCACTGCAAAGATGAAATGGTTTTTCTGTCTTTCTGCGATTTCAGACATATTATATATATATATATATATATATATATATATATATATATATATATATATATATATATATAGTTTCCATGCATTAAGCTACAAGTTAGCAATTATTTATTACTGAGAATGTTCTCACAATCACAAAATCAGCCAATAGTTGTAGGTGGGCCCAGCTGCTTGCGATGACTCTGCATGAAGACATTGTGGAAGCAAACGCGAGTGATTTTACACTTTTTTTGACAGACTGAATTCCCTGCTGCATGCAGTGCGATGATATTTGGCCGATCTGTATAGCAGCCTCCAGTACAGATCGGCAACACTTTGTTAGTATGTTCTGGAAGTGTTTCAGGGCCTCCTTACGCTTTGCTTTATTTTTATTGGCCCATTGATCTGGTAGGATATAACTTGCCATGGTAAGCATAACATGGTTTTACTTTGATGTCATTGTGCTGATGCCAGAACAGATAGAATTTGTTCTCTGTTGAATGTGCTGAAATGTGTAATGTTATTTCTCTTCAACATGAAAGTTCGAATTGATTTCCCTCGTGGCAGAAGCATCTCTCTGCTTGTTCATGTACTTCCTGTCGAAACATTTATGTTGATTTTGTTACATTATGGGAAAATTTGTGCACCTTACGGCATATGTTTTCTTATCTGCAATATTACAGCAAGATCAAACTGTTGTTGCTCATGCAAACAAAATATGTGCATTCTTGCTTAGTTAATTTTAATTAATTAAAACCTAATTTAAAGAAAAATTTTGCAGACAACGATGAGGAAGAGACAGCACTATATTTTTTAAAAGCTTGCCCTAAAGATACACCTCTTCCAGTACGCATAACCACTTTATAAGATTATTTACTTTTAGGCGCAACTCACAAGCAGCAAAACACTTTTTTCACAGGAAATACTGACTGACAGCAAAGCATTGTTTTAAGATTACAGTGGCCTTCTCGATGACTTTGGTGTTGCTGATGTTTCCTGCTTTGGGAACTCGTCTGTATGAAGTTGTTTGAAGAAACTATTCCACACTTGCATTTCTTCACCATCAGAAACTTCCCACGAAAGGTTCAAGGAACTACGAGCGAAAATTGTTCACGTGTAAAATCTTAAAATGAGCCAAAATTTGTAAACTTAATGAAAAATTCGAGAGCTGGCAGATGCACTCGCCGATTTGTACATAAACACCCTGTGGATATGACACGAGGGGGGGTGGTAGCATGCATACTTTTTTTTTTAAGTGGGATACTAATGCATTTTATTAAAGCTGATTTACCTTTAGACTCGGCACACTAAGCAGCAGCAAGTTTGGAATAGCAGAGACTGGCAAGAAGCACATTGTATTTAGACCACAGCAACATTTTTTTTGTGTGGCTTTGCTGTTGCCGATTTCGCCTGCTTCGAGAATTAGTCTATGCAAGCTTGCTCAAAGCAGCTACTCTTCTGGTGTCCCTTCATCCTCATGCAGAAGACAGCAACAGGGTCTGAGACAGACGAGCGACACTTTTTCACAAACGGGATACGTTTTTCATAACACTTGACGCAGCATTCGTAAGGCTATAGTACGAGCCCCAGGTTCATAAACATTATGGCAAATTCAGGACAGTTGGCAGGCCCACAGGTCAGGAGCCTAGTCAGGCATCGACATGCTCTTCTAGTCCTGCGTTTTGTTTTTCTTTTCACTTTCTCATCTGTTTTCCAATACTATTACTGAACATGAAAACAAGCATGGAGATGAAAAGAGAAAGCGAAATTGTAATAAAGTGAAGAAAAAGGCGAGTAGAGGAACAATATGAACACGTCAACATCAATTCATTTACATCCACTGCAGGAAGGAAACACCAGTTTCTTCATGTTAACGATTGGCCAGCTTCATCCCGTGACTGCAAATTTCATTATGTCACCTTGCCATAATCCTCTGCCGTCCTCGACTATGTATGTTTCATTTCCCTCAGCAACCACTCTGTTATTCTGACAGACCACTGGTCCCCTGCTTTGCACATTAAATAAGCTTCAACTATACTGCTTCTTAATGCCAACAATGCGACAAAGGCTAAAGGCATTTCTACTGCTTGTGTTCACGACAAACAAACAGTGTCACACGAGACAAAATGATAGCATCGGTCGTGTAACTTGACGTAATGTTAGGTCTCATACAGTTATGTTGCAAGGTATGATATAATAACCCCATGAAAGGCATTGCAGAGACGAACCTACTTAGTATTGCGTGAGCAGACTGACACATTTCTGCTACCGGCTGCCTCGGTGCACAGGCTATGCTTGCGACGAAAACATACTGTGTCGCATGCCGCAAGCATAAAGATGCACAAATACATGATTTGACGTTATTTTACATTCACAACTTGCAGTTGTGAATGCGAAGTAGTCATCCCACTGAAGGCATTGCCGAACAACAAGTGCACTGCAGAACACGCAGAACAAGATTTGAAGTTGAGAGTATGATGGAAGCCCGTCTGGTCAGGATGATGCATACTTAGAAGGAAGGGGTCTTGCCACCGACCAAAACGGTTTAAAATAGTTATTTACATTTCGGCTCCCCCACGGGAGCCTTGTTCACAATCACAATCCGAAATGTAAATAACTATTTTGGTCGGTGTTCAGACCTCTTCCTCTTAAGAACAAGATTTTTATGACCGGACTGCTTGCGCAGCTTCCAAAGCACTGCCTGCCAGGTATGAGATGAAGTACGGAGTGTCACATTAACTGTGTTTGCTCTCTACGAGAATACATGCTACTCTTAACATTACTGGCTGATGGGGGTCAATGTCCCAATCCAACAGAGGGACCACAGGGAATGTCATAGTGGGGTGCTCCAAATTAATATTTATTTCCTCACTAGCGACAGATACTGGAGCGAGAACGTCCATCTATATTCTGTTTCCTATGTAGCCGGCAACACTGGAGATGCTAGCGCAACATTTGACACTACCTGCATCTGTGACCAAAAAGTATTGTGTTGCACAAGAGAGCAAGAAATATGAATGCGATAGATCATTTGGCATTTCGTTGGCTTCGCTCGTTACGGGTGCAATCTATAAAGCAATTATGACACGGGCACACTGCAGATCTGGGGTCAAATTCACAAAACTTTTCTTTTGCAAGTGCCATTTGCTATTGGCCTGCCGCTTTCGCAAATAATATGTACAACTTGGGATTGGCTGACAGTTTCTCACGAAAAATTCTAGCCTTAGAGCTGTTTGTGCATACGGGCCTTGAACCATGACGGCACAACAACAACAATAGAGTGACATGTTTGACTAACCCCACTTGCTGCACAACTTCCACAGCACACCACCTGCATTCATGACCGAGACGTAGTCCACTCGTTATGTACTGGAGGTGCAAGGCAGACAAACAATGCATGATTTGGCTAAATGTCAACTCCGTACGTTATGGTTCCCTTATATTATATTCTGTTGAAAAACGTAGCAGATCAAAAGCCAGCTCACAATGAAATGCGCAAAGTGACATTGCCATGAGCCACACTACTTGCATAGCTTCCACAGCGTTGTTTGCAAAGTATAACAGAGCACTGGGGAACTTGAATATAACAAACTATTCTCTACATGGAACGCTTGAAACTTACTAACAGATACTCGTGCAAAGTAACTCCCTTACAGCAAATTGAACATTTGATATATTAAACTCAAGGGAGTGTCCACTGCTAAGTGAGGAGCTGCCTCACCCGATGCATCAGGATGCAGTTATGTGGTGGATGTGCTCCGTCAGCACTGAGACAAGATAGAGGGAAGCGGACTAGAGCACATCCGCATAGTCTTGTGCATTGAGAACGTCATTCTCTATGATGCCGATGAACACCTTAAGCTAGGGTAAAAAAACTGCTGGCTCTCCCGTAATCAAGAGTAGATGTAAGCACGAAATGGCAACTGGCAAAGCAGATTGGTTGGAGATGATACCAGCCACAATCTTAAAGTGGGTGTAGTGCATGTTTGCAACAGCACACCCCACACTGCACCATGCCATACTGTGCACTGGTCCATATGGGTGCTGCCCAGCTAGAAGAAGAAAACCACCTAAGTAGGCGCCATGCTGCGTGGCACCATCTCTTGAAAACGACGCAAAATGCGCGCTCCAGAACTCACGGACCACTGGCATTCAAAAGAGCACAGGCAGCCCTGTCGCAGTGCCAAAAGACGGCAAGAAAGTGTATGGTGCCTTGTATCTGCCTTTTGAATGTCGCCATTGGAAATTGGAAGTTACAGCTTGAGTGATATTGTTAACTAACATCACAAAGAACTCTGAAGCAATATTTTTTGTAACTTGTTTGGGCGGTAACTAATGTAATGCAGTTCTATACAAAGGGTTGGGGGCCAGAGACCGCATTGTTTAAAGTTTTGACTGATTGCCCGGATGATCTCATTTTGTTCTCGCAACAATGCCTGGATGTTCTCGTTTGAGTGCCCAGATAACGGCTCTGGCTTTTGGCTCAAGGTCACTTGAACGTCGCCAATAATGGGAGCTAAAAGCTATGAGAAATCCTCCCTGGGTTGTCGTTGGCACTGTATGTAACAAATCCGTGTACAATGAGAGCATCGCAGAAGTTGTAGGCAATTTTGGGTAATATTGAATTACGTGATATATCGAACTATTTTTAGTGCACAAGCCTGCTTGTCATACCGAGTTACACCGGATAATGAATTACAGGGTTATAACCGAATGACCACACGGAGGGTATCCTGGGTAACTCTGGATCCGGTGGTGTACTTGCATTCTCAAGCTACGCTCGGGTGACATAGGTTGTGTTCCATTTGTGAATTCGGAGCCGTTGCTCTACGCCAAACAGGGGTGCTCGCTTGTGGGGTCCATTGGCTGCTCGAACTCTGTCGTTGAAATTCATTATAATTTAGATTAGCAGCTACCTGCATCTCCTCAGCTCTTAGCCTTATGCACTCATTTCATTCCATTGCTTGTTGCACAGTCCTTAGCTTCTTCCCAAGCTTCTTTGTAGTACTTTTCACGCACAATGGCAAGGTCCCGGTTCTGACTAGGGAGAGCCCGCCATGCGTACCCCAAATTTATGGTCAAGTGGTTTGGACACCCAACTCTGAACAAAAGAATGTGAATTGCTTTAGTGTTTACAGGGAATTACATGAATGTACACCCCAAGTGAACAGCGTGCCGTCTCTTCAGATGGCAATAACGAGATCTGCAATAGTACATGTGCATGGCACCCCAAGGTATGCGCAGGCAATGGCTGTTGTATTGCTTTCGCTGCATGCCAACAACATTGTCGCCTATGAATCAACTCCCAGGCAAACTGTAGTTACTTACTGCGGCTACGTTTACAACGAGGTATCGCCGCCGCCGCGTTACTACCGGCGTTTCTGGTCCCCCACTTGAGTGACACTTGAGTGGGCACTTTTTTTTTTTGAGTGAAAGGTGGCGGTGCTTGCACCGACATCTCTCGTTATCTTGTTTACATGCAAATCTTGTGGAACATGTCAAACAGAATAAAATATTTCTATATCCCAATGCCACAGATGGCATTCACTACGAAAGTAAGGGGAACGCTTGCCAAGACATTTCCGAAGCAATTCCAATCAGTTAATTGTGAAACACTAGTGAAAACGCAGTGGGGAAAAAAGCAGGCAGAAAGGAAACAAAGCAATGCATTAGAAACCACCTGCATAATTTGTTAGTGTATAGCTATTCTTATGTATGGTTTTTATTTCAATGAAGAAAGTCTAATCATTTAATGTTTTTATTTTTTTCTGATATATGTCCCGACTTTTCTTGTTTGAAAATGCGGCAGGGCACATGGTAGCTCTACCTTTCACACCCTTGCACCATAATTATGGAACAGAGTACAAGCATTGACATCCAGAGAGTAGGAAAATATATAAATATCATGTTCTGAAGTTTATTGTCCAAAGGCAACACATGGTCTATTAGGAACATCGTTGTGGGGAGCTCCGGATTAAATTTCAGACCCATGGGGATCTTTGTTGAGCATTTTACAAGTACAATCAGACCTTCTTATAAAGAAGTCACATCCAACAAAAATACCATTGTCATATCTCATCCGTTAGAGTTGCAACCACTTCAAGTGCTACATTGTTCACTAAAAGAGTGCTTCGAGAGCAAAAGCACCGATATACAAATATGATAGTTAAAATGTGTCACAAACACCTTAAAATGCTCACGATTGGACCTGTGCTGGAAGTTTGGATAGTATGTGTAATGTCCGTTAGTGAAATGCGTTGGAAGATGAGACAGCTGGGTGTTTGATCTTGGTGTCAGTGCATAATTGCATAGCAGGTTCACTTTTCGCTTTTCACAATGCTTTACATCCAGCATATATTTACCATGGCCGGATAGATAGTCTCTAAGTATGCTAGACATGAAATAGTTGTTCTCATATTACACATGCTTATAGCAAGTTCTCGCATAAAGCCCACATTCTGTAATCCTGACAAAACACACTGAAGAATTGAGATTTCTTAACCCTTTCTGCAGCAGTATGTTTTGCGTGAGTCTGAAGATGCAAGAAATATGCTGAAACTAAAGTTTCAATGGGCAGAATTAATCGGCACCTAAGGGGGCAAGTTACAATGCTGTGCTGGGTTTCGAGTGCTTTTGAAGAACTCTTTTTGTGAACCATTGTATCACTTGAAGGGGTTGTAACATTTAACGGATGAGATATAACAATGGTATTAAACATGCCAATATTGGCAAAAAAATAAATAAATCACATTTATTTCTTTATATGTGATCATTTGTTACATCCATATTTGTTCAATTGAAGCTAAGTGTACCCAAGTTCTGTATTTTGCCCCCGTTAGGATGCAGCAGCTGTGGCCGGGAATCGAGCCCACAACCTAGCCCTCAGCAGCATGATGCCATGGCCACCAACAAACTAGGCTGAAAGTACGCACCTTGAGGATGTTGAGGTAGGGCACGATGAATCGGTACTCGGCGACTCGTTCTGCGCAGCCACTTTGGTGGTTGAGGTGCAGATCAACGTGAAGGGTGCGCTGGTCGTGCTGGAAGGTTGCGCGCACCCAATAGTTGCGGTGCCCTTGAAGGACTGATCCGGAGAACTTGTAGTGCTGAAAGTACGTCGCGAGCTTCACCAGTGTGCCAAAGGAGAGCGACGAGAGGTCCACGTCCCGATCCACGGGATGCGTGGCCAACTGGAAGGCCTCGAGGGGGCTTGGCACCAGCCACTGGAACAGCGCCTTGTCGCGCCCCTCGTCCCGACCGGCGTTGCACCACGCACGTCCGACCTTGAATGAATAAACAAAATTACATATTGAAAATTAATTATAATTCTGGGATTCCATTTGCCAAAACTGCAATCTGGATTAATTTTTTTTCACCATGCAGCTGCACATCAACGCGCACATAAATTTGAGTACACAAGCTTTTTTTTTTCCTTTTCTTTTTGCCACCAGTGAAATGTTAGCCACTGCAACTGGGAATCAAGACCATAAGACCTCGTTCCCAGGAGTGCAACGTTTAGCCACTAAGCCACCATGAAAGATGAATTAGTGCTTTTTATTTGTCTTAAGAGTAGGAACCCTGGACAAAAAAAAAAAAAATCTAGAAGAAGGTGGTTTGAGGACATGCGGGACACAGAAAACGGACAACATACAGAAAAGCCTACACGTACTGTATGCCAGCATGCAACTATAAAATAGCATCTCAGCCACAGAGGGTACAAGACGCCGTGTGAAACGCTTGGAGATGAAAGATCTATGACAAGATCGCACAGGATAAGAATTTAAACAAATTGAACATCAGAAAAACAGCATCATATGGGATTCTTTTAGTAAAGTATTTAACGGAAGTACCATGATGGGAGGCCCCATATTTAATCAATGTTGCAGGCAGTGTATATTGTACGGTCTGTTTGCCGTAGCTTACCACAGACCTTCATAGGGAGGAAGAAAAACGACAATGCTACCAAGCGAAAGCTCTGGCACTATGTCAGTACATGCATTAGCATTTATGGAATACTCTGTTACTGGACACATCTTAATTCTGGCCAGCAACGAAGCCTGTTGATGGCGTTTTGGCATTGATGACCAGAAAGACAGTTTCAATACGAAGTATTGGAGTGAATCTGTGCGACTTGATGCCACTTTGTGTCTACAAAATAGGTAATAAAAAGAAATGCTTTATTTTAATGCTCCGTGTGTGCGAATCCGAGAAAAACACAATGTGTGGCTTACTTTAATGCAAAAAAGAAGCCCGCCTATAGTTTCTTGTGTGTAGACCAAGCTTCTAGGGAGGCTGCTAAGTCACCATCTCAATAGCCAACATTGTTCTCAGCTGCGACGCCGCCTTCATAGAGCTGTCCTCTTTGTTGGCTTTATCTTGCACGAACTCAAGGTCCAGGGCTGATATTTAATAAGCCAGATGTAAGCCACCCTCATGACACTTCACATGCCAGCGCCTTCCGAATTCTCTTCGTCGGCGGTTTGCCTAGCACAATGCCCGCTACAGCCTGAAGTGGAGCTTAAAAAATGGCTCTTATCTGTTTTGCTGTTTACTTAACTGTATAAGACGAGTATTGGGGCTCAGCCACAGATGAAACCAGTGGTGATGGTAATACCATCACATGGTGCAGGCCACAGAGCTATTATTGCAGTGACCAACCATGTTCCACTTTACTGCTGGCACTGAGGAATGTGATGGTTCACATTCGTTATGAATGTTGTGGTTGGGCAAAGTGAAACAAGGTAATGCAACACCAGTGTTGCTACTACCCTTCATGTTTCCGGTAACTTCGTATACCATGAAGGGTAATAGACACACATGGATGATTTAAAACTCTCCTGTGCTGTACTGTGCAGCAGCTGACAAAGCAACCTTGGACCTGTGCGATCTGCTGTACATTCACAGAAACCGCTGCAGGTACTTCAAAGGGAGACACCAATCAGCAACACCAGATAATCAGTTTAGAGTAATAATCTTAATATGCTCATTTTCATTTCTTCAGAATAAAGAGGTCATTATTACTGGAGAAAATGACAGCCATACATCTAATTTTAAACGAGAGCATTTCTTTGGCTACCCTACCCCTGCTGTTCTGTCTATCTGGCGTCAATATGATGACTGCGTAAAAAAGAATTTAAAACATTTAGCCCTTATGAGGAATAGATTAAAATAATTTCTGGGGTTCCAATATGTGGCAAAACCAAAATTGAATTACGAGGCACACTGTAGAGGAGAGCCGCATGTTAACGGCCATTTTTGACGATGTTTTACAGCAGCACTCTACACATTAAGGTTTGTCCGTGCAATAAAGCTGCTTTCTCCGGTTATACTGTGTGCCAGGGGCGTAGCCAGGAGGGGGGGGGGGTGTGCTTATGGGGCCTTCAGGATAAAGGTTCGTTCATGCTCTCATGCACTGGGTTGAACATGGTTGCATTACATAACGGACACTCCAAAAGTTGAACAGTGTGGTGTTGCAAGGTTTTCGACAGCTGGAGGTCTTTCCTAAAGAGAATTTAGTCGCCGTATGGCTGCCGTGTACGTTGAGCATTGCATTTCATTGGCCACTGTGAAACGTTGGCGTAAACGGTTCAAAGAAGGGCGTGAGAGTTGCAAAGACTATTTGAGACCGGGTCAAGGCCACCATGCAATCACCCCCAACACAATTCCACAGGTTGACGAGCTGATTAGACAGTAATGGAGGATAAGCATCAATGAACTGGCAGAGCGTGTGAATATCAGCCAAGGTTTGGTTCACACCATAATTCCTTGACATCTCGGTTATCGGCTCTTGTGTGCGCAATGAATGCCCAAGATTTTGAACCACCGCCAAAAGATGGAGAAGTTCGGCGCTGCATTGACTCATCTGATCCGGTATCACAATGAGGGTGACGACTTCTTGTCTGCAATTTTGACCGGGAACGAACCATGGTGCCACTACTACGAGCCTAAAACACGACGGCAAAGCTTCCAGTAGAAACATTCAAATTTACCACCCCCAAAGAAAGCAAAGGCCGTCATTTTCGCCAGAATGGTGGTGTTGACTTTTTTTTTCAATCATGAGGGACCTATACTGATAAAATTTGCTAAACATGGAGAGAGACTACCAATCTTTTCCGATATTTTGAAATGGCAGATCGGCCGCGCGTAGCAATCAAGAACAAATGACGTGGGAAGTCGATGAATGCGGTCATCTTTCTCCACGACAATGCCCATGCCTATGTTGCTGATGTGGTTAATACAAAACTGACAAAGTTCAAGTGGAAAACACTGCAACCTCTGCCATACAGCCCAGACGTGTCGCCTTGCGACTTCCACATTTTTGGGCAATCGAATATACAGCTCAAGGAAACCAGATTCGTGTCGGACAATGACGTAAGAGGGTCAGTTACAGACTTTTTGAAGCAGCAACCCAAGGAGTTTTACGAGACGAAAATCACGCGACTCAGTCAGTGGGACAAATGTCTAAATGCTCACTGAGACTATCTTTAAATAAAGTACCCCATTTGTCATATATTCACATTGGCTCACTTTCATTTGACTCACCCTTGTATATTTTGCAGAACTCCTGCTTTTTATATGTACTCTCCATTGCGACTATAATTTCAGTGAAATTATTCACCTACATGACCTGTGACAGCTTCTCCTGAGCAATACACTGGAACAAATGACAGCGTCATTTGAGATTTTTCCCTGGCTCTTGTATATGTACAAGAATGTAAACAAGGTTCTTGACTGACAAAATTTCATTAAAACATTTGTCATCAATTTGTTCATTTCACGGCCTTTACATTTTTCCTATCAGCATCATGCAGTGCCTTGCTGGTTTCGAACTGATATAGTTTCTAAAGCTAGTGCGATATTTGCTTCACTTGTTACATAGAAAAAAAAAAAAACATGAAAGCATTGATATCAGTTATTTTGGACAAATTTTGGGACATACCAGTGTTTTCTTTAATGAAAAAATACATATTTTACTTGTCTTGACAATATATAGCATTCAAGAATTCGTTTGCAGCATCTTTCGCAATGGCAATGCAGTTATTATTAATGTATTTGATCCCTCGACAAATTTTATAAGGAGGAGGCTGAGCTGCAACATGAGCACCCTCCCCCCCTTCCTCCCCCCCATACGAAATTTCTGGCTACGCCACTGCTTTGTGCCACAAGATGGCACCGCCAATTTGGCTGTTTACGACGCCGATGTCTCAAGAATACCAGTGTTCCACAAACCACAATTCGCGTTACAGACTTCCTACACTACATTTAATGACAATGCTCAGCGCAGCTGTAAGACGGTGTCGCACACAAACTGTGTGTCACAAAGATGATCGCCGTTGATCTCTCCTGTGAACTCTCACCTGCAGGTGCTTTGTAGATGGGCCAAACCAGGTGATACCAGGCCACTCGATGGTACAGTCCAGCTGGTAGATCGGTTCTTCATAGAGGTTCCTGCTTGGCTTGCGGTACACCTCGCTGAACGAAAATGTAGCGTCGACGTCCAGCAGCGGGGCCTGCTCGCTGAAAAAGGCTCGGTACTCATCTAGGTACCGGTCGTGGCTTTCTCCGGGGTCAGAGAGGATCCACCATAGCTGAAGCTTCAGCTGGTGGTACGTGCCGGGCATGCTGCATAGCATTTAGGAAATTGAATTCCCGAATTTAATGCTGCGAAGCTGCACGATGAATTAGAGGGACGCCATAGCAGACGGGGTACCCCGGGTGAATTTTGACCAGCCGTGGTTCGTTAACAAGCACTCAAATCAAAGAAGATTAGCCTTTTTGCATTCCGCTCTTCACCGGAATTTGACCATGGGCAGTGGGCAGACAAATGCCCGATTTTGTGCTCTGCAGCAGAATGTGACCACTAAGCCACCACGAAAAAATGCACTGCATTTGCTCAGCTGTTAGTTCTGGTTCATTCAGGATCTCTGAAGTATCACAGGGCAACAAGCCAGTCGATATGAAAATCGTGATGAGGACCCACACGAATTCTTAACATTCCAGATTCTATGCGATTTCCATTAAGCGGTAATGGTAGTATTTTGTCCAGTTTTTGTATCAGAAATGCTTTTTTTTGCTAGCGTTTCATGAAACATTCACTCCTGTCACAAACCAAATTTTGCATGGAGGCTGCTATGTATCTATGCTATCTGAAACTAAACTTTCCATGCAGCTTGAAATTTCATTACAGCTTTTTTTCACCCTTAAGTTAATGCTTTACAACAAAACTGCAAAATATATGGTCATTACTCGCTTGCTTTACTATTTTGCCAGGCAGTATCTTGCCAATACCGGCACCGGGTCTACTCACATTCCGCAAAGATTTACCTGGATAACTATAGTCTCCTGTGTGAAAATCCTGTCCATGCTTACGATTGAGTAAACTTAAGTTGCACCTACAATAGGATGTCAGTGAAAGTTATATTCACAGCAATGCATCTACCCTGCAGTTTTCAGGTTCCTTCCAACTTTATTAATTACAAGTTGATTACAGGTTTCAGAAACTTAATGGACAATTTAGATTACTTGTCAATATCTACACAATTTCTCGCCAAGGCACATGTACCTCTGAAGACAAGAAGGCTCAGCAGTTTGTGCAATATTACACAAATGCAAAGATAAAACCATGTGATGGAAGAGTAGGGATGTGGGCGTGGTTTTTTTTATGAACCTGTTACAAACAGAACTTAGGGCGACAAGATAAAAAAAAATTGGGGAAGAAAGAAAAGCTAGATCTGTCCAAACAAATAGGCAGTCAAGAAATGGTGGGTTGTGTTTTCATAATGGAAAAGCATAACTGCCACCTAGAGCTGACTGGTGTGCTTTGGTTTATCCGGTTTCAAATATAAACACTAATATTTCAGTAATGGTCTTCATTACAAGCTGAATAAGCTGAGCAAATTTTTGTCGAATAAAAGACAAATAAAAATTATAAGAGGAATTTTTAGCTCAGGGCCAACTTGGATGCCGCCTAATCAAATACACGTAAAACACAAAAATGCTTTTATGAGACAACCCGTGGACCAATCAGAATGAAATTTGTTTCACTTGAAAGAATGTTAAATTCGAGTGACATTGCAAGCAGAAGTTTAATTTACAGCCTGAATCGGTGTATTAAAATTGCCAGAAATCGGTATTACACACACACTACGCACGCACGAAGTTTACAAATCTGCATTAAAAACAGGTATCGCAGTTTTGTAAACTGCATCCATTAGAATACCTAAACTGGACGACTTCTATATATGAATTTATAGCTGACGTGAATTTATTACAATATATGTTTACAAGGTCTCTGCAGAAGTCCCACTCGCACATTAGTGGTATGTTTCAGAGTGCTGTATAATACATTAATGTTATCCGCTTTAGATGTATTTTTATTGATGGCAGTAGTTTACAGACTTGATATCGTTTTTCATTGCCGAGTTAGAGTTGTAAAGATTACATTCCGTTTTTGAAATTTCGCGATTTTCAACGAATCTTATTTTAAAGAATCGGCGGCCAAAACAGAAAATCTGTTGCCTAGAGTCACTAGACTGGAATTTATGTCTTTTGCATCAAAAAAAAAAAAACTTCAAATTCGTTGTAGCAGTTGCCGAGAAAAACGACTTCTCTATTATTCGCATGCATTTAGACAGAAGTCTCCACGCGAAAGCTTCATCAGGTCAAATGATCAGGTATACATTCGACAAGTCTTTTTCGAGCGCGTTAAGTCTTGCATCGCGGTTTAAATCGAGCGCTCGGAACACATTCGACTGGGTCACTCGGAGCGCTCGAAGGTGTAGAGTATGAAACTCTATGCTCGGAGGCGCTGCTACCTTTTACCTGGGAGCGCTACCGAAATCCGATAAAAACTCTGTCGCGTACATGATAACTCCGATTGCGCGTTGGGCCCCCAGCTCGATCCGCAACGCTGACTTCATAGCCATGCACGTTTCGGGGGCAGCTATTTTCGCCTCCTTGCCACGGTGATACGGCAAACAAATTGAACAATTCACAGCAATCATACACATATAAGTACGCTGCTGCGTTCGGGCGGCACTCGCATTTGCCAGTCTACAGGTTGTGGAGGGCGACAACTTACTACAGTTTCTCAGCAATGTTTCAGGGTATGCCATGCGGGGTACGCGTCGTACGTTATTTACACCATTACCGCCCCGTCGCGATGATCGTTTTTCTTTTTTTTATATTTCTGCCAAGTCCACTCGGATTATTCGTAATTATATTAAAGTTCTGAGTCTATCCAATAGGAATAACACCACGATGTTTCACTGGTCATAAGAAAGTTTTGGTATATGCGCAGCTAGGCCACTTAGAACGAGACGAGCAGCAGACGACGCGCGCGGAGGCCTGCGCCCTGTCGTCTGCACGCGCTCATGCACTATATCTGTATGGTGAACGCTCGTTCGCCAACAATGGAGTCAAAATTTGTCAAATTTCTCAAGGAATGTGCGTTACGGCCATATGTTTCAAGTGCAGCGCTGTGCAAAATATGCAAAATCGTTTCCTTTCGCTTTACTGTGCCGATAGCAAGTACGGGACCAGCCGGCTTCGACTGAACTGAACAAGGATGGCGGCTCGGGCAAGTTGGAACATATCCATGACAGCAGTGCCCGGCAAAACAATGCATACACGATAAGAGGACAGCGCTTCTCCGTCTTTTTCCTTTTTCCGTGTCTTACAGTTTTGCCGTGTGCTAGCTAGCTGTTATCACGAGTGACAAAGCACATATATGCCATGCGCGACAAATGTTAATGGCAGTGCCTACACTAAAACGCGACACGGGGAATAAAACCCGAGCCAGAATAGGAAGAATAAACCACTGCAGATAATGAACCCTGCGACAAGACGCCAAATTGCAAGCTGACCAAGCCTTCACGACTCGGCGAACGTAGTTAAAGGCCAAGCTTACCTTTCGACGCGCTGCCGCCGTCAACTCGGTACACGACAGAACATTCTGGATGATAGCACTGAAAGCATCACGTCGAATAATTAGAACGCGATCACGAGAGCGCTCGACTCACGTGCTGCGCGTTCTCTCGAGCTGTCCGCAGCATCACATCCCAGAAGTCCCACGGAAGCCCTGACAAAATAAAGACGCGCACGTGAGACGCATGTGCATCACGGCGCTGACACTCCGCCAGCCTACCACGACAACCAACCGACGGCATACTCATGGGTAACTTTTTTTGCCAATGCAGGCAAAGATACGGGGGCGGAGCTTGTAACATTTGTATCAATGCGCCATGTAGTCCGTCCAGGTTTGACATCGCTTTCGGTTCCGCTTTTGTTTTTGGCGGCGTAAATGTCAGATGTCGATGTTTATTTATCGGTCAATGAACAAGGTTACCGTTCGTGCGACGATGCTTTTACGGCAGGTTGCAATTTTTCGTTTAGAACTATCGTTCAAATTCGTGTTTCAAGTGTATGCAGAGAAACTGCAGGTTTTTTTTTTAGATGTGGCGCTGTTACACTACACATTCTTACACTAAGTTTACACCCTTTACACTACACTCTTAAAACGGTTGCACCCTTTGGGGTGTATATTTGTCCCACAACAATAATCGTCATCTGCCTTGCTTGCGTTTCCTTTCCTGAAAACTCGGCGCTCGCTACTTTCCTGTCGAGAATGCTGCGTCACACTGATAACGCGCATGCCGTTCGTGACTGGGAAGTACCGGGCTCGCAGCGTTAAAGAAAGGAAACGCGGGTAACACGGATGACGATTATTGTTGTGGGACAAGATACACTCCAAAGGGTGTAAATTTTTCTAAGAGTGTACACTCTTAGAAAAATTTACACCCTTTGGGGCGTATCTTGTCCCACAACAATGATCGTCATCCGTGCTGCCCGCGTTTCCTTTCTTTAACGCTGCGAGCACGGTACTTTCCAGTTTGAGTTTTTCCAGTTTTTCCAGTTGAGTTTTTGATGATACAAAATTGTTATTTTTTCATAGTGACAAGACTACCAGAGAAGTCGCTGAAGCATTTCATATCACCAGAAAATCTAATAGTTGCGTTAGCAAAACATCTTTAATCTTGTCGGTGAAAGAAATGGCATTGCTGCATAAAGGGTAGATTACTGGGCAGGTACAACGCGTGCGAATGTGTGCTGTGAGGAGTTTGTATGTGATCATTGATGTATTGACCGGGCGCATGCGTGCCCAGTTTTCTACGTATAAATGTTCGATTTCCTACTTCAAATAAATCAGTTGTAAGTTCAGCGCCGTGTTTGTCTCCTCCTCATTCTGGTCCCGTCGTTCATGCGCTGTTTGAATTTTTATTGTTACCATGCAACACCAACTCGCCCAATCCGCTGCCCTTCTACAGGGAAAGACACTGAGGCGCACCACACAGGTCAGTCGTAAGAATGGGTAGTGCAGCATGCAATGTTGCTGCGAGGTATCTAGCTTGGTTTGCGTTCGTTCGATTCTTTCGGCATCTTTCCTTGGTTTCCCGCGGGCCTAGCTATTGGTGTTCCTGAATTCATAGTGCGTACATGTATGAAACTGAAAAATGAACCTTTATTTGAACGTAAGCAGCGCTTGTGCCTGTTCCTGTTATTACTCCTTTGTTTCTGAGCTGTAGTCGCTTTCAATCCAAGATTTCACGAGATGTCCTACGACAACCACGAGCGTGTGAGAATGGGAAACGGCTGGATGAGAAGGAAATTCCGATGGCAGATTCGGATCACTTCCGGAGCAACGTTTTCCGCTCTTTCTGGAGCAACACTGACCAATGCTCCAGAAATCCAATGGCTGATTGAGAGCCCTCGTGCAGGCGCGATCACACCGCGGAGCAATCAAAACTGCTCGGCCGAAAATCGGCAGAGTGGAGCGGAACTGACGACCGAAGTGTTTCCTGTTTTTTCCCAGCATGCCTCTAAGCCTCTGTCTACACCAATATCAACGGATGCCATGGACGCCGCTATATCGCGCCATGCACTTTCGCTCGCGCTGCTTGGGAGTGAGAGCTCTCAATGTGACCGTTAAAGTTCGAATAGTGTATAGGGATGAACCTCACCACGACGCCGAAGCCACCGCTTACGAGCAAGTCTTCGAAATATGTTTTGGCTTCCTGCCAAGAGATCGGAAGTAGTCGGCTACATCGAGGATGTCGTTCGCCCCTACTTGGTCAGAAGCTGCACGCGAGTTGTGAGGATACGGTGGTTTGAAAAGAGCGGACTGTAATTGCTAGCACAGCATCCTAGAAGGCTATGATACAAGTTAATCGCCTTGATGTCGGGATCGTACTACCTGCGAGAACCAAACATTACTTACCGCGGTTGGCGTGACTGGCTCTGCTCAACATTGACAATATCAGAAGACTATCGGCTGGTGTCGGTTGTGTTTATCTCCAGGAGGGTCGAGGAGACGAAGATTGCTACGATGTGGTCTAGTAGGCTACAAATATTACAAGCATAGCGTAACTACAGTGGCTGATGCGTAACCGTGGCGACAAGCGACCGCGAAAGATAGCTCCGGCTATGAAGTGTGCCGTCTCTCTCCGCGCCATGCCAGCAGTGCATTTTGCTAGACGGAGCGTGGTTTCGCTTCGTACTGGCGTTTCGGTTCGACAGTGCCCCGCAGCCTTTCTACAATCCCGGCACGTCGACATTGTGCGATATGTGTCCAATTACAGATTCCATCTCCCGTCCCCCTCTGGGCATATCCGCTTGCCCCGTTCCCTTATGAATTTCATTATGCTTTTAGTACGTTGTAGCTGCAATTGTCCCCCTACACGTTGTTTTCGAAAATGGCCTCCTTTTCTTCACAGACGCCGACAACCATATATATTTGCCAAGCCGCAACGGGAAGTCAGCAATGTTGTAAAAGATTCTCTTTTCCCGTGTGATTGTTTGTACGCCTGCTTGTGCCATGCCTTTTAGGAAATAAACGCTCCATTGCTGGTTGGCGCTTGTGTTGTCGCATGTCTCTAGGTCCACGTATAGTGTCGTGCGCGCTACGCAATGCATCACGGAGAAGCCGCCGCTGGCGGGCGGAGACGCAGACGAACCGGCACGTAATGCCAGCGCGCGCCGAAGCTTTCGGCGCGTGCCAGTGGTTGGGGCATTAAAGGGCGCTGGGGTTGCATGGTCCGCACTAGCGCCTCGTTGCTCTGGCGGCAGGGCTTGTGCTCCAAATGCGGAGTTGGAGGCGTCGCCCTACGCCTTCGTACAGTGTACTAGAATTATAGCCGCAGTGATGCGCTCCCACTCCGACTCTGCCATAGGAATTCGACAGCAGCGCCATAACCCAGCTTGCACGTCCTGCGGAACCGTTGAAGGCGTGGCGGCAGCATTAAAAAAAAAGAAAAAGAGAGAGAGAGAGGGGCACGGCACGAACGCCCAAGGCACGGCGGCTGTAACGATGGTCTAGGTCCACGCGCTTGCCCGAACAGTCGCTTTCTTTTTTTACTCGCCGTAGCCTTACCCGAAGCACAGCGCTCACATCCATGCCTCGGGAGGGGTAACTGGGCTTTTACTGATCCTCCTCCTCCCTTCGCCTTCACTCCCCTCCCCATCCCTCGAATAACCCTGCTTCCCACTTGGGCGAATGCAGTCCTCACTTGTCACGAAGGTTTTTTTTTTGTTTCTTTCGGTCATTCCTTATCTCTTTTTCTTCCTCTCTTTTCTAATCCTGCTTTTGTTGTGACGAGCGAGCAAAGAATGAACGAAGAATGCGCTCTCCTGCCAACAGCCCGTTTGCGGCAGCTCCCTTTCTTTCTTTTTCTTTTTTTTTTCACATGCGATTTTCACATGTGGCAGTCGGGTATAGGTCTCTCGCATCGAGCGCCCACGCGGACGGACGTAGCGCTCCAGCTGTAACTGGCGACGAAAGAAATGCATTTCCACGTGTACTTGAGAAAAAGAACAAACAGACCAGCACTGACAAGCCTGCTCTGAATATCGCCTCTGGACATCGGCCTCCCATGGGCCTCTGCCTCGCTCGCCGGCCATCGCCCCCTGGTGTGATGCTGTCGCATGCTGCCTGACACCCACTCTCCCTTCCCCCTCTATACCCTCATCCTTCATACCCCGCCCCCATCCCCAATACGCTGCGCCGTGCTCCCATGCGGGCTGCGGAACAAGCGTACTTTCCCTCACCCAAACCACGAAGAAGACGCGGCGCCGTTGCCTGGGTGGTGTCGCAGCCGCCGTCTTCCTCCTCATTCTCGTTCATTCTCGTACCGCTAATCCCAAGGTGCGGATTACCGAGTCGCTTTCTTCCTTCTGGAGGTGCGAAGACGAGCAAATTCTTTCGTCTCTCTTGATGAGGCTTCGGAGTATACAGAAAGCTTGCGGCAGGTGGGGTGATCAGGATGAAAGTGAAGATGTCGTCCTGTATGCGTCGGCTTTCCGAATGCGGAAACGGACGGGTTCGGTCGCTCTCTCTTCACGAGGACATTTACGCAAGGGAGAGGACCATGATTTTCGCGTTCCACTGTTAAACGGCACAACTTGTTCCACGGAGTGTTAAGTGTTAAGCGAGCAAATCGTCCGCGTAGCGCAGAAACATCTACGTTGGCTTGAGGGCGAAGGTGCCAAGCGCCCGCTTTTCGACGTCCTCCGCGGTGAGCGCGGCGACTGTGGCCGAGATTGCGGAACCCACAGTAGTTCCACTATTGTCTACTAGTAGAGCTGGTCGTTGAAAGAGAATTAGGAATTCCAATAACAGAGAGATGTGATCAATAGAAAGGAGTGTACGTGCCAGCGCACAACGTTTCACAGAAAGCGCGAGGGGAGCAGACACACTAGCGAGGAGCGGAACCACATCAACGGACACCCCGCAGTCGTTGTCATCAGGACTCACATTGGACACCGTTTCCACCAAGTGTCCCGAGCGGGGAATGCAGAAGGCCTCCGTTATTTTCCGGTGTATGTTGTCACACACATTGAGAATGAATATCGGTAATCTGGTGTCATACATTAAAGTTTCATTCCAAGTGGATACACTTGGCGAACTCACCACCTATTCGTAATTTGCGATATGTCCCATCAAGTAAATCACGAAAAACAGAACTAGATAATTTTGGATATCAATCAATCAATCAATCAATCAATCAATCAATCAATCAATCAATCAATCAATCAATCAATCAATCAATCAATCAATCAATCAATCAATCAATCAATCAATCAAGTTTATTTTCATTCTGTCAAAGATACAGAAAGAAGGACTGTGACAAAAAGCTGCTTGTCAGGACAGCTTGACTAAGTTACAGCCATTATGCGTTTCGATTTCTCTTGCAAGAAAAGTCTTCGAGTAATCCAGCCCAACGACTAAAATTGTGCTATCTGCCACAGCTGGTGGTGAAAAGCTTTATTTTTGCCCGGTTAGTTAAAAGGGCGGGCTTCACCCTGCCTGGGCGTCTGCCCCGAGGCCTTCGGCTCTGGCAGCGGTGTAGGCCCGCTGTATTGACCACAGTCGATCTCCTCAGGCTAAGCTGAGCAGCACACCAACGCGTGCGGAGGCTTTCGCTGGAGGCTGCATCCCCGTGGCTACTCGTCAGCCCATTGCATTCCCAGAGCACATGATCGAGGCTTGTTCTTGAGCCACATAATTTACACTATTTTGTCTTGTTTCTATCTGGATAAATTATACTCAGCATTATTGGATTACAGCGTGTCCCTGTTTGCAATTGTGGCTACTGGACTGACTGCGACTTATTTAGTTTTTGATGAGGTGGTGGATAAATACACCTCTGCATCTTGTAATTTATTGTTATGCCTTTGTATATGGTCAGTCTATATTCCCACTCCCTAATCTGCGTCCTCACCTTCTTCGGCGGCCACCCGAGTTGACGGCACTAATGTTTGTCGCAAGTCGGTCGGTTAGCCCTCGAGCTGCGTTGTGTGCCACCCCGTTGTTTCCGCCATCCCTAGGTGAGGTCGGAGTATGGGCAGGTAGGTGTCCCTACACTCTAAGAAAAAGGGACTAAAAGGGGTAGGGAGGTTAGTTCTTTTGGGGACTAATTGATTTGCCACAAACATTAGTCCTTTTGGGGACTAACTGACATGGGATAAACTGTTACTCCACATGCGCTTACTCCTTCGAGGACTAAAAGTTACCCCTTTCCGGGGCTTCTCAAGGGAGAAACGGTCATTCTTTCCGATGCTCCGCAAAGGTGGAATGAATAAGACTGGGCATTCATACCCTGATAAAAAAATTACTCAGCTTAAAAAAAAAAGAACGGGGCCCGAAAGTAGGATTCGAACTCACGTCCTGTCGCTTACAAGTCAGGTACTCTAACCACTTCACCCCAGTGGTCTTTTTTTTCTTTATTATATGGAAAACAAAACTGAAGGTACATTACAAAGTGGACACAACTACAAACTTAAAACTCAGGAAAACACACACATGCATCTAACAAGTGCATCCAGTCTGGCGGAGGTTCCTGCGCAGCGTACACACTTTTTACATAAGCAGCACTTTCGCGAAAGAAGGATTCTGTAGATCGCGGGCTTTCGGCATGTCGATCACACGGTCTACATCTCCATAGGCTGGATAAACCAAGTACTATGAACACGTCATAGGGGGGACCACCCGTAACCTTAAACGGTGGAAACCTAATTGAATATGGAGTGATCTCAATGTCCTTTTTAAGCGTCCGTTAGAGAATGTCCCAGAAAAATGCAGCATCCCTACAGTCTACGAAACAGTGATGTATGGTTTCGGCATGTGGACAGAGCCGACAGTTTGTTGACCATGGCACAAAGCAGCCCCTCGAATTAACCAAGTTTTAACAGGGAGTGTTTCCGAATGTAATTTAAAGAAAAATGTTTTTACTCCAGGAGGTACACACATTTTTCGGACGCGCTTAAGTACATCCTGATAAGGTCGGCTTAAATAAGGTGCACGATACAAAGGATCTGGGAAAACAGAGTCCTCCAGTGCCGCAGAAATTGCTTTTCGACTCGCAGTGAACACGTACTCCAGGCTGAATCTAACTTTCAAGAAAAGAAATGTGCCAACAACCTCCTTGAGAAAGCTCTAAGGAGCCTGTGGGACATCTTTGGCATTTGATGCCACTACTATCTTAGGAACATAATGAACTAAACGGAGTTGCAACATTTCACGCAAAAGCGGATGGTCACTGTCTCGAAAGAAAAAACAGGCGAGAAACAATTTGCCTGACGAAGAGATGGACTAATCCTAGACCACCACGTTCAAGCGGGAGGAACAGATTGCCGCGCTGCATCGATTCACAACTCGAACTCCAAATAAACGTTGTAAATACGCGATTCAGTGCCTGAAGGCGAAGTCGTGAGCAGTACAGTACTTGCAGTACATACATAAGACGGGAAACTAAGAACACGTCGCACACTTCAGCACGAATGAACATTGACAAATTTCGCCCTCGCCATGAATTCACTTTACGTTGAATTTTGCCAACTTCTCCCGACCAATGAGCGTTGCTATTTCTATACTGTGAGATAGGTACATCTAAATAACGCATATCTTTTTTTCCATTGAATGCCTGCGTAATGTGATGGCATTGTGACCCATAATCCAAACCAAAAACCTGAATTTTTTCAATGTTAACGTTTGCACCAGAAGCCGCACAAAACATTTCTGTAATTGCAAGAGCAGTATTTACACTCTTCTTATCGGTACAAAAAAAGGCCACGTCGTCTGCATATGCAAGAACCCGAACCTCATTAGTCGGTCATTTAAACCCTCGGAAATTTTGCTCTTGAAGAATGGTCATACAAAGTGGCTCTAAATACAAGCAGAACAGAAACAGTGCCAAAGGCATCCTTGTCGTACTGATGATACAAGCCTAATCGGATCGGAGAGAGAGCCGTTGAATTCACTATCAGCCTCATTGAGCCATTAGCATAACATATCCTGACGCCTCTAAGGAGCAGGGATACGATATTTATATGCTCTAGTACACTAAACAGGAATGAGTGATTCGCCCTGTCGAACGCCTTAGCCAGATCTAGCTGTACCATTGCCACCTGTCCAATACCCTCAGCTATACACTATAGCACCGATTTCGCAACATGAATGTTCATCTGAATCGTCCGGCCCTTGATGCCACATGTTTGATGATCACCGACCACAGATCTTAATACAACTTGTAAACGGTTAGCTAATACCTTTGCTGAAACTTTATAATCCACATTACATAAGGAGATAGGCCGATATTCTTTCACTTTTTGCGATTTAGTCCCATCATCGCTTTTGGATATAAGGACGGTGCGTCCTTCGTACATTGTGGCGGTTAAGTACCCTACTTCCTAGGCCTCACGGTACACCTGAAGTAATAATGGCGATAAGATGGAACGAAAACACTGATAAAATTCCGCAGCAAGGCCATCCGGGCCGGGCGTCTTGCCCTTCGCTAACGAATCGATGCATACAGTTACCTCATTATTATCAATATTTTCATTTGTATAATCATAATCATCCTGATTTAACTGGGGCAGCAACGATACACTTTTTTGGCAGCATCTGTATCCAATGGCTTATGGTCTCGAAATAGTTTTTGATAATGTTCCAAAAACGCTTTAGTTATTGAGTAGGTTCATTAACAATGATTCCACCATACTCTATATCTAGCATTTGTTTGGACAGCGTGTGTCGGCGCTCATCACCTAGGGCCCTACTGCAAGGCTGTTCTTGCAGGAAACGCTGTTTTCGCGCACGCACTAGTGCACCTCTATATTTTTTCTGTGTTCAAAGTTTGCAACTGTGCCTTGACCTTATGAATATGATCAGCATATTGACCCGGATGTAGACACTCAAACTCATGCACTTCACTCAGAAGTCTGTACAATGCTTTGTAAGTATTCTTTTTTTTCAAAGGCCAACAGTGATGATTCTTCGATAGCTATCATTTCAGGTTTCTGTTTCAATAATTCCCACGCAGCAAAGAGTGACAAGTCTTTGCGGCATGACACATGAGCTATAAGCTAAGTAACACGATTTAATAAACACTCACGCGAAAGTAATTTGTTATTAAACTTCCACAGCTCCCAGCACATACGCCGTGGTACCGACGGCTGCCAAACGATGCTGAGACTACGCAATGGTCATTAAAGAATATAGGGTGCTCCATGATCCATGATCCAAGTAGTGATGCGTTGCAACGCCGGATATATGATTATCAGCTTGTAGACATTGGGGAAAATGAAAAGGCGGGATGTCGATATACACAATTCCAGGGTACCTCGCATGCAAGGCTTGATCGAATTTACGTTTAACTTAGCGCGATATCTGTTATTTATGGTTACGCTGTTCACCATGGTGGTCGGTTGACAGGACCGGATATCGAGACAAGGTTAAGCATCAGAATGCAAGTGCGGCAATATAAAAGCGACTCGGCCTTTTGTGTATGCTGTGCGGGGAGAGCGTAACGTTGAGTGTACTTGCAACCATAAGCGACAGCGAAAAGAAATCAGCCCGAGTATTCTTAGGGTTATTTAAACTGAGGGACTACGCGATGTATACTTGTAGATGGTTCAAACGGGGCACCCAGGACGTCAGAGAAGGCCAATTTCTCTATCGCTTAGCGTGTACCGTTTGAGCTACACATCGCTTCAGTTACGTTCGTAACCTCCTTGGAACCGAAGACACTTAGGTACTATTGACCAAGAAAATCTAGCCGTCTATGACTTGCGCGTTTAATGTGTATCGCTCACTTATGGTGTGCGCACGAAAGGCATGGCTCTTCACGTTCCAGCTTTTAACTTTCACGCAATTTTGTCACGAAGAGGCACGGTGCTGCTTAGTGCAGGAACTTCGAACTTTTCACGATTTATAGACAATACCGTTTTCGCCGCATCGCTCACTGACACGGACGAAAACAGAGAAGTGCATGGGGAGTAACTGTTGTCGTTCGTCCTCCCATTGCTCTCTTTCCGACCAGGGACTCTCCGAAATTTGCACACGGCACGAACATTGATGCAGTTAGTCCTTTGAAGGACGAAAACGTCCTTTTTAGGACTAACGGCTCAGTTACTCCCTTTTTTCCCCGGGATTTTTTCTTAGAGTGTACTGACTTCCGCGTTGCAGCTTGCACGTACTGCTGTCGGCGTCCGTATAGAAAAGGCCACGCTTGCAAAGATAGCATGCAAAGGGACAACTGAAACGACTACGCAAAGAGCCTAATGAAATCCAGAAGGGTACACGGCAAGCTGTATGCCCCGAGGTGAGCGGCAGACGGAACTAATGAGACACATATGGTGACGCACGGCACCGGTGCGCTGTTGCGTCTGCCGAGGTATGCGCGGCCGCCAGGAGGTCTGGACCCCACTTCACGCAGAGTCAGAGACGAGGAGAGCTTTCTCGGCGAAGAATTTTTTATACAATGTGTACAAGTTGGCGTGGGTATCAGGAGAGAGCAACAAAGCAGCTCCAAGCTGCTTAAATAACACCTCCCCGTCCCCAAATCCCCCAGACAGTCCCAAAGGACGAACAAGGTCGAGAGAGGGTCCGGACAGCCTCCGTGGTCCCAACGCCGCTTTCAGTGGCCGGCGCCTCCGGGCACCGCGCTGCGTCGTCAGGCCAATCTGGCGGTCGGTCGGAATGGTGCGCCGGGCAAGTTCAATGGCCCGGCATATGACAAAGGGAACAATCCGCAAGGCAGGGTGTCGAAGCATAGTCCTTGGGTTGTCGGTAAAAGGGTTGCCCCTGGGCGCCGCCGCACCAAGAAGGTGGGGGGGGGGGGGGGGGCTGCATTGCTGCCGGCACGAGGAGGGGCTGAATAGCAGTCCGTGAGCCGGCGGCCGCTTCCGTCGTTGGCGCCGTGAAGCCGCGAGGGCACCCAAGCCGTGCACGTAGTCGTCATGTGCCCGAAGCGGGCACCATGTGGGGATGAATGCTGCCTCTACGGTCGACACACCGCAGCACTGGCCTCCCGTCAGGCAAATCCCAAGGCACAAACATAACAGCGGGTCCTAGCAGGGCACATGGGGAGATACCAAAGAATTTTGTGGCCACGTGAAATGCCGAAAGGCGTCGGAGTAGTTTACAGAAAAAGCGGGTGTTCTAGACAACTACACGACACTGCGGGCCAAGCGTTGGTACGAAGAGAAAGCGCCCGCTCGGTATACGGTTGTCGCGTACTGCAAAAGAGGCGCGCGGAGACTTCACAATATCGAAGTGGCTCTAGGGACAATCCTGCTACCACGGCAATGTCATCGAAAGCAGCGAGACTAGAATACAATGATGAGCTCATTTCAGCAGTGCAAATACGTGGCATAATTTGGGATTGTGATCGCCAGGACTACAAGGACCAGCGAAAGAAAGCTGCGGCGTGGGCAGAGATCATCGCCGATATCGGAACCGTTCCAGAAGGTAAGTTTACAATGTTTGTTGGTACTGATGGAAACAAATTTATATCTGGAAGCGATTACCCGATGATACCACCCCTTGTGCTTTCTGTACGCGACCGCGTTGATTTATATATTCGTCGCGCCAGCTTATTGTCGTTTCTAATTGTAGGATAATTGTATAATTATTGCGCCCTTGATGACCCATCGAACTCATTCCCTTCTGCTTTCCTGTTGTTGCTTTATTTCTTTTTCCTTCCCCTTTATCTCAGTATATAGTATTCAAAACTAGTGCGCCATCTATGCGTGCATGTATACACGGAATGTTTTGGGCGCCAAGCCGTGTTTGGGTGCAGCAGCTTCAGGCGCTGTTTACACTGCGCGTGTTTAGATTAGAAACTATTATAATTTCTTTAACCAGTTATTTTAGGATCACGCTCGGCTGCGACGCGCAGTCAGGTGAGCGATGCGCTTCTACGAAAACCACAGCTGAAATCAATGAAAGTTAAGCTGTAACCAGAGCGGGAAGTATTCATTCGGGAAGATGTCGTTTTGCTGTTGACTTGTGATGTATTATAAACACGCTTAATATTAACGTGGCCCTGTATCCAGGTTTAAAATTTCCAAGCAACGTGGAAGAGCCTCAGGGACACATTCGGAAAAAAATACCCCGTTTGGAAGGATGGTGCACCCAGTGGCTCTGGAGCGAGCGAGTCAAGGCATGTACGCTGGCCGCACTTCCACAAGCTGATGTTTCTGAAGGACCAGGTGGATATTGGCAGGTGTGTCCATTTATTGTTTGGGTGGTATGTCTTATTTAGATACAAATGCTGATGAAGCACCTGATATTATCTCATAATATGTGCAATGTTGACTTATTTCGTTGCTGGCTATTGAACATTTGATTGTCAAATGATAGACAGCATTGCTGACCAAGAAATAAAATCAGGCAAGTTGGTCTCTCAGACGGGGAAACTGAGTTGAGCTAAAGGGAGAAGGTTGGTTGAGAATGGCAACACACGACGATGTGTGTTTTTATGTTCGTGTACTTGTTCTTTTAGCATTACTCAGTTTCTCAACTTTGCCAAACCTTATTGTCTCTTGGCTATTTGTATATCAAAAGTTGGGCGAGTTAATGTTGGTTCATTTTTGGAAGAACTCGAAAAGATGTGTCATGAAGAAGCAAAATATGTTTGTCATGCTGCCGTAAAAATGTTGGCCTGATAGAGGGGTGTGTTAACGTGCGCTTTATTGAACATGAAAATGCAGTAAAAATAATGAAAAGTTGCACTTAGCTCTGCATTGCCGAGAATGTGGATCTGTTCCTTGCTTTATGCATTATGCAGGTATCGCGATCAAAACACGAGGGAAATGTTTGAGGCGTATCATATCGAAGAAAAAGCAGATTCTTGTCTAAGCCACGCAAGGATTGCGCTGTAAAAGAGATAAATTTTGTTTCTAGATGTACGATAGCCTTGAAGCTGCCGTCGTTTGTTCGTTTTTGTTTGCGCAGTGCTGTTTATGTTTACATTTTTGTACACTTCTATTTATTGTTCTAAGGACCATGTCTAACATGGGGGAGCCAGTTGAAGACACGGCAGAAAGTTTTCTGCGGAGAATGCACAGCGAAGAAGGTAAAAAAAAAAACTTTCGCATCACAATCGTGCGATCATGGTCTCATAATACCTGCATTGACATATTACTGCAGCGAGTATATGACATTTTTAATGAATAGTACTGCCTGTCACTCTACCCGGAATTGAAAAGCGAATAGTTAGTTACTGCTAGCTTTCTTGACTTCTGCCTGTTTAGACAGAGCATAAGCCCACAGAAAGCAACAAAATGACACTTAAAAAAATGTTGCTCACAAAGGCACTTTATGTATCACTGCCGCACTGCTGCGGTCGCTGGCAGCTATATATACCTTCTGAACGTTTCGTATGGTAACTTATTGTGCTGTGTGCAAAATAAATGTTGAACTGTAACGATCATTTCTCTCATCTCTGACTATAATATGATCAGCTAAATCGAAAAGCTCGCGCTTTGCTTGCATAAAAATCAAGTATTTTTATACGATCTTGCTTGGTCAGATGTACCTTTGAAGTTTTTGAGAAATTCTGCTTCGAAATGTTGCATTGTAGCACAATTAACGCACTACAATTCGTCTGCTGTCTGACAATTTCTTAAGACTTGGGAGTGCCAGAAGCAGAGCTTTCGGGTGAAGTACTGCCTCATGGTGTCCCAGCTAGCTGCCAACAAATGAGCAGTCAAGAAACAAGCACTGATGAGCCAAGCACCTCCGACGCATCAAGCTCCGAAAGCTGCCCTTCTCCTACTCTTCAGTGCGGTGTTCCTGCACCCAAGAGGAAGCGCACCACGAAAGGCGAAAATCATTGGGAGCTTGAAATAGAGAAAATAGATCGGCTCATCAATGATGACAGAGACGAGGCTTCTTTGTATGGACAAATCGTAGCCCACAAACTGCGTCTACTTCCGAAGACATCCAAGAAAACAATGGAGTTTGAGCTTATAGAGTTTATTAAGAAGTAAACATTCGATGAGATTTATTAAATATACAACTAATTATTCCACAAAAAAAAATAAGTCACTTATGAAAACGACCAGGGGCCAGCTTACGATCGACATACGTCACTACTATTTTTGAACAGCAGGAGTGTGCTGGAGTGGGCTGGTTGGGGCATGTCGAAGGTGATCGAGCAGCGCAAAGACGCAACGTGAGGGAAGATGTTGTGTCTGTCATCTTCCCTACATCCAATCATTCGTGCTGTTTGCTCCTTTTCAACTGCTTTCAAATATAGCACGTTACAAGGGTGGTTTATTATTTGAAACTACGTACTGCAACATATACATAGCAACACATTCTGACTACACGATAACCGCAATTATTTTCTTATTATTACGAGACACAATAAACTATAGACTACAAACAAGGAATAATTATGACAAGCACACAGTCAGATAGGGAATAACAGTCCAAATAGATTGGAAAATTATCTCAATTTAATGAGATTCAGAATGCGTTCAAGAAATACTTGAATTTATTTCTAACAGTGTTTAGGAGACGGATGGTGGAAAGGGATGAGGAAGGCTTTTTCTCTTTATTGATTTTTTCCCTTTTTTAGAGATGAGAGGCATTCGGGAATGTATGTATATGTACTTTCTGCCTTTCTTTCCTTTGTTTTTCTTAAAATAAAGGTATTAGTGTTTAGATCATGTTTTATGTACGATACCCATATGCACATATGCATGCAGTAAATGAAAAATTATTTATGAGTGTATGTTCGTAAGTCACTTGTGAAAGCTCTGTTTCGTTACGTAGATACTTTTTGTTACAATTTTTGTGACTGTGAAGTTGTTTAAACTATTATTGGAAATTTTCTGTGCAAGGTATGTGAAGTTTCTTGCAATATGCAACGTTTTCTTTGTTTAGCTGTCAACATTATGCTAATAATCAAGGGATGTATATCTATATTGTATGGGTACCGGAGCCTCTGTCAGGCTTTGCGTACCTTTAGCCCCTTTGTTGAACTGTACTCAAGAAAAATAAAGATTCAATTCACATCATCATCATTCACGACATCATCATTTTTTCCCAGAGCAGCAAAAGACTGGAACGGCCTTTCTCGCAGCATCGCCACTATCACCTGCCCATCAAGCTTCATGCACAGCATATCAAATATAACATCGCACTGATCGTTATCAACAATATCCTGTCTAACAAAAAAAACCCACCCCTTATGTAATACCCCCTCGGGGGTCTTTAAGGAAATAAAAATGAATGAATGAATGAATGAATGAATGAATGAATGAATGAATGAATGAATGAATGAATGAATGAATGAATGAATGAATGAATGAATGAATGACCACAGGAGTGTGCTATGCATTTTGTGGTGTAGGAAGGTTGGTGTGCGCCCACTGCCATGAAACTGTACCTTCTTTGACACTCGCTATGCACTCTTTGACAATGTTTCACCACATTGTCAAAGAGTGCGTAGCTAATTTCGTACCAAAAAAGTGTGTAAAGCGAAACCCGAAGCACCCGTGGTATACTAGAGAGATGATGCAGTTGATTCGCCGGATAAAGCGCTTTCGCCGTGGCTCTCGCACTCAGAATTCCCGAGATAACTCAATGCTAACATCACTTAGACAAATTCTTAAGACTAAAATGCAGCATGCTAGGGACTACTACTATAGCAACACTCTGACGACATTCCTAAAAGATAACCCGTACAAATTCTGGAAGACAGTTGTTCCTCCTGTGTCCAACTCAATTTCTATTGTCATTAATGGACAGTCGCGGCTAATGCTGTCATAATCTCTGAAGCGTTCAATACATATTTTAAACCTGTTTTTGTTGAAGATAACGGCATTATCCCTACGTTTCACTGTGGCAGTGCTTCAGCATGTTTTCCAAAACTTCAGATAACGTTCAGTGGAGTTCACAGCCTCTAGCTAAATAGTGATGCTAGTAAAAGTGCAGGACCAGATAACATTACAAACGTGTTTTTAAATATATACTCGGAATACTGTGCGCGATATCTATCATCTTTTGAAAATCTGTCGAATCGCAAACTGTTCCCAGTGTCTCGAAGGTTGCTCAAGTTGTACCAATATACAAATGTGGCATTAGGCAAACAATTTCCAATTATAGACCAATCTCGTTATTATCTACTTGTTGTAAACTACTAGAGCACATAATTCATAAGCATATTATAGAGTACCTCAACGATAAAATTCTTTCACATCATCAGCATGGTTTTAGAGCGGGTTTCTCCACGGTCACGCAACTAATTGAATTCACTCCCGACGTTGCCACTACAGTTAATTGTGGCCAGATTGACGCCATTTTTGTTGACTACTCCAAAGCGTTTGACAAGGTAGGCCATGCTAAGTTACTTATGAAGCTTGACACTATTTTCAGAGGCATACAGGGCAATCACTTGCTTGGCTGGATAAGAGACTACTTGCATCTGCGGTCCCAGTTTGTCAAGAGGAACACTCATCTTCAGTCAATGTTTCCTCCGGCGTCCCAGAGGGCTCAATATTATGACTACTTTTATTCATTATTTGCATTAATGATGTCGAGAGCGTTGGTACTAACACTGCTGTTAAGCTCCGTTTGTATGCAAACGACTGTGTCTTGTACTCTAACATCACCAGTGTCAATGCCCAGGAGATTATGAATAATACGTTAAATGCCTTCTGCAACTGGAGCAAGACCTGGCAAATGGAAACTAACTTCGATAAAACGGTATCTATGACCTTTTCGAACAAAAAGGAACCCCTGAAATTCACCTACAGTAATAATGGGAAGATTTTGACTGATATCACCGAGTGCAAATATCATGGTGTAACTTTTTTTCCAACTTAAAATGGCACAAGCACGTCAACTTCATTTATTCCAGGGCACTAAAGCGACTTGGATACTTAAAAAGAGCACTAAAAACAGCAGCCAAGGAATGCAAATTAGCAGCTTACAAATCCCTCGTGAGGCCCACTGTAGAATATGCCTCTGCTGTCTGGTCACCACACTGCGTATCTGATGTAGCAAAACTTGAGGCTGTGCAGAAGAAAGGTGCTAGATTTATTTTTAGCCGATACGATCCCAATTTATCTCCTTCTCTGCATGCTGGCCTGGTATCGCTTGAGCCGTTGGCACATAGACGCACGTGTGAAAGGATTATAATGTTGCACAAGATTGTGTATGCTTCTGTCAGTGTCGACGTGACATTTGTTAACTCCTCGGCACGTGTAACGCGAAGCGACAATCCTTTGAATATTGTTCCCTTTTGAGCTCACTTAGCTTCAAGTTTTCTTTCTTGTCATTCATCATTGAATTGTGGAATAACCTACATACTCATAGTCGAGAATTGCCACATGAAAGTTTTGTAGACGGCTTTTGCCTTGATAGGGCTCCATAAAATCTGGCCGCAGTTGGAATGCTTCGTCCCCGACGAAGACGTGGGGTGCGACGATGTTGCCCTTAGGGAGGCGTGCAGGGCATGGCAAGGAGAGGGCATTGTCTTCCATTTGTTTTCCAAGAGATGTGGCTTCGAAGACACCCCAATCACTGTGTCGCCCTGGAGCCTCGACGTCAACCATCACAAATCTGTCCACTATAGTGGATGCGCACTACAGCCATCAGAACGATGTAATTAGCCATCAGAACAATGGAGAATGTGCCCTGAAAATGTCGTAAAGAAAACGCGTTAGCAGCTATGCTATATGACTCATGACGGATGCTAGTTCGTTCGTGTATAGTCGTTGTTTATCACCTCTACCTTTGTATAGTTAAAGTAACCGCTGCCCGAGTTTGCTTGCGCCATGATTTGCACGTGCTTTCCATCTACTGCCCCAACGCAGTTCGGGAAGTTCCAGTGCTTGGAGAAGCCACGGGCAATTTCTTGAAAACGTCCTGGACCTGAAACCTACATAACACAAAAAGTGTACCTGCTGCTCTCTAGCTAGGTATATGCTGCTCTCTAGCTTGGCTCATCCCCGCCATTGCGCTCTTCATCACTGATAGAATGTTATGACCTGATTTCTCGTGGATACTTCTAAGTCCTGGCTAATGCTTCACGAGATAAGAAAAAATTAACAGAGTTTACCAATTCTTTTCAAGTATTTATGTCTTGAGATACGTTACTCCGGACCGCGTTTCCAGAGAGCTTTGCAGGTCTGATGAATAGCCAGACGACAAGTGGTTTGTGCCACTTTAAAGACCATGGCAATTTGCTTAGGGGCCATTCCCGAAGACAGGTACCTGCAAGAAAATGTAGGGAGTTTACGCGCACTGCACCCTGATGTGTGTGCACAATATTGATGTTGCAATTATGGCTGGTGTACCTAAGAGTAATAACCAGTCTCTCTCTCTTGAGCATACAGGTTTCCTGCATAGGAACGTTTTGGTCAGTTCCTTTTTTAAAATGCAGTGAGGATGGTCGAGCATATCGGGGGTCATTCGATAATACTTGAAAAACATGGGAGATTGCTTCCTCATTACGCGCAGCTGCAATAACATAAGCGTTGCTAAATGCATCGCTTTTGTACAAAAGCAATTAAGCATATCTGCGGTTTGGAGGAGGTACGTATTGTGCTTTTCTTGGCTCGAGCATCAATTAAAGGCATTGTAAAATAACGTAAATTAAACAGATCTGCTAAGCTGTCCAGAAAATATTGCCAAGAGCGGATAAATTGCACATTTCTCGCCTCGTTAACGTGTCACGAAGGTTGAAAATGAATATCGCAAAGTACAGTGCAGTCTAAGGCCTTGGTATTGATACTCAATTAATTTCATGTCGTTCGTCATTGCACCAAGTTGCACCATGTCGTTCGTCATTGCACCATCTTTGCGATTACGGTGGCGCATCTTTGAGCCAATAACGACGTTGAAAAATGAAAACCAAAACACATATTTACAAGCTACAGCCTGATGTAGATGGCTTGCGTCGTTTCACTGACTGAAAAGTATAGAGGGAGTGGAGTCACAGACGTCAGCTGCATACACCCTTGCATCTCAGGAAGGCGCCCAGCGCTGGTGCAGCTGTGGCTTAGCAGTGCGCGCATGCAGCTCTGACAGGTGACATACCGTTTACATATAGATATACCAACTCCGCAGTTAAGCCATCCGAACAGTTTCAAAGAAAGTGCTCTAGCATATCTTGTGTTGTGTTTATCGCCTCTTGCTGGGCGTCAGAAACTAGACACAGGTAGGATATGCATGAATGAGGCAGCAAAATTGCACTTCTCGACAGGAAGCGTATGTACGCAGGAAAAGTTACTCATCGCAGTGTAATATTCCCCTTGTTTCTTTTTCTGTCGCCACGCGGGGTGCACCCAGAACCTTCGCTTCTTTTCATAAGGCTCTTGCAGCTGCCTCAGTATAAGCTTCTTCTTAAGAAGAAGCAAACGCCGCAGAACTCCCATGGAAATTTTGAAATGCTGTCTTCTCTGCGGTGCTTTTCAGGATATTAATTTTCCAACAGCAGATAGCGAAAATAACAACAAAGGACTGCGTTGTTCAAAAGCAAGAGGTTTTGTCCCAGAACATGCGCAGTGGCCCGTAGCGTGAGCAAACCCCTTTTGCCCACAACGGCGTCAAGGCACGCAGGAGCTCGTGCGCTCGACGCTTTTTTTTTTCTGCTAGCAGACGACAACCAATGACGAACGAAGCGGTCCAAGGTTCCATGGCGCAAAATAGTGTGCGCATCGCACTGCTTTTTTTATTATTGCCTTTTTTTGGGAGGGGGGTGGGATGATGGTGGCGCCCATATGGGCTTGGGTATAGGGGACGAAATGGTTTCTCGTTGGCGGCGCACGAAGCTGTTCTTTTCCGCTGTCGGCACGCGTGCTCGTGAAGTTTGGTTTTGTGCTTCTTCGGTCCGAAATCACCGCTGCTCTACTACAACCAAAAGTGCCTTCTGCTCGAATGCCTCGAGGAAAAAGAGGGACGACACATTGTAGTTTGAAGCCGACCGTGCCTGGTCTCCTGGCTGTTTGCATCTGTGTGGGCCCAGGTGGCACACGCAATGCCTGGGGCACCGAGAACGAGAGCCGGTGACGGGCCCATTTCACGCCAAACATCGATAACTCTATCCTCTGTGGCTGCAATACTAAACGCTTGTTCTTGGATAAGGCTGTAAAACAGGAACAGAAACTGGAGTAAACACGAATCACCACAATTTATTTTTACACAAAGCAAACGTGGCTGTTGGAGAACCACAAAACCTTCTGCAACGTCTGCACTCCGCGGTGCAACCGCTCACTCAACGTAGCCAGACGGAGCAAAGCCAGCCCGCTAAAATGCTTGCAGCTCAATGAAATGTGCAGAAAAGGTTCGTAAGCGCCTGTGTGAAACCTTTTTCGACGTTGTTAAGTCGTTAACAACAAATAATACATAAAAAATTGGAGGACGCTTAAGCTTCGCCTTCAAGAGTGGAACGTGACAGCGTTCCCGTCGACCCGCCAAGGGGTGTAAGACAATGGGCTACGGCGCAGAGACTACGCGCCCCGCATCGGACGCGGTGAGCGTCGAGAGCAGCGCAGCGTTCGGCGCGACAACGAAATGTGCGCCTGAGCAAGCGACGCACGCCTGGGCCGACGCCGACGACACCGGCTTTTCTGCGACACGAGCTCCTCAACGGAGTCGCGTTAAAATAAAGGCTAGTATGCTTCGCATCCTGGGCTTAACCTTAGCTAAGCCACATCCATTTTTTTTTCATAGTATTTTCTGTTTGGAAGGCAATATAATCAGATACGCCTGCGTTGAAGCCGCTTAAAGTAACAATTATACGGCCTCTTAAAATCTCTAGATTTCACAAAAAGACGCTAGATCCCTAAAGCAAAGAAAAAATCTCTAGGCCTAGGGATAAATCCCTAGGGTTGGCATAGTGTACTAGGCAAAGGTTCAGTGGACCGAAACCGAACGGCGCTCTCGCGCTGAGGCGCCGCATGTGGAAAAATTGTGCGAGGGCGCTGCGAGCGAACTGGATTTAATGCCCTTAAATCACGGAGGAAGGAAACTCAGTAGAGGCCCTGACGTCACTCTTTGTGAAGCTAAAGTGAAGCCGAAAGTTGGCGTTGCTCATGGCGTTGCTCCGCCTATCGTGCCAGCTCTCCTCTCTTGTTTACATTTCTCGCGAAACCACGCCGCGCTGCGCGCAACCGTGCTGCTCGGACCCGCGCACTCCGCAGCAATACTAAGCAATCGTTAGCACGTTCGCATTATTCCGCGAAAAATGGAAGATTTCCCGCGGATATTACTTCGTCCGTAGCCACTGCCGTGGCGCGGAACATTGCGTACAGCGTTGCATGCGCGTTCATTTCACGAACTTTAATTCCTCCTGTCCCACCTGGCCACAGCAACATCCGGTAGAGCACGGTCCAGATAACGCAGTACAACAAAACACGGAGATTAACGCAAACCTGCCCGCACGGCGCCTTTGCCATGGTACGAAACCTACGGAGCAACACGTGTGAGCGCACAGAACCATAACAAAGCCGCCATTGTGGCCCGAAAGGCGTGGCCGCTACGGCAAAGAAATAAAATAACAGCAAAAAAGAGGAGAACCTACAACGTCATTTCCTCCACACTTTTCTCCTAGCGCGCGGAGGGGGGCAGGCATAGAGTTTCCTACAAAAATTCTTGTAGGAAACTCTGTGGAGGCAGGGCCTCTCCTCATGCCTTAAATAAAGGAAGCGCCATCTCTTCTCTCCTGCTACGGCGTTGGCTCACCCTACGCGGATCCGAACTAGCAGACGCTCTCCGAATCAAACGCTGTCGCTACGTGCCACTCGCGCTTTTGAGGCTGTATTTTCATTCATTCGAATACTTTCATCTATTGCCCTGCGATCTGGTGGGTGCGCATGGACCCAGCCTACGTTTCGGCCAAGGGTTTCTGGCCCTTAGCGGCTTCCTCCGCTCGCTGGACGGCCCACAGTTGGTGCTGCAGTTCCGAGCTGTGCAACGTAGACTCCCAGCGCGCGCGGAGGCTGTCGCTGCTTGAGGTTGCATCACAGTTCATCATCTTCAACACCAACATCATCATCATCATCATAATCATCATCATGGTTACGCCCACTGCAGGGCAAAGGCCTCTCCCATACTTCTACAACTACCCCGGTCATGTAATAATTGTGGCCATGTTGTCCCTGCAAACTTCCTAATCTCATCTGTCCACCTAACTTTCTGCAGCTCCCTGCTATGCTTTCCTTCTCTTGGAATCCAGTCCGTAACCCGTAATGAACATCGAATATCTTCCCTCCTCATTACATGCCCTGCCCATACCCATTTATTTTTCTTAATTTGAACCAAGATGTCAGTAACTCGCGTTTGTTCCCTCACCCAATCTGCTCTCTTCTTATTCATTAACGTTAAACCCACCATTCCTCTTTCCATATGCGTCGTCCTCAATTAAAGTAGAACCCTTTTCGTAAGCCTCCGGGTATCTGCCCCGTAGGTGAGCACTGGTAAGACACAGCTATTATACACTTTTCTCTTGAGTTATAATGGCAAACTGCTGTTCATGATCTGAGAATGCCTACCAAATACACCCCAGCCCATTCTTATTCTTCTGATTATTTCAGTCTCGTGATCCGGATCCGCAGTCACTACCTGTCCTATGTAGATGTATTCCCTTACCACTTCCAGTGCCTCACTACCTATCGTAAACTGCTGTTCTATTCCGAGACTGTTAAGCATTACTTTAGTTTTCTGCAGAATAATTTTAGACCCAACCGTCTGCATTGCCTGTCCAGGACAGTGAGCATGCATAGCAGTTGGTCCCCTGAGTTACTAAGCAAGGCAGTATCATCAGCGAATCGCAAGTTACTAAGGTATTCTCCATTAACTCGCATCCCCAATTCTTCCCAATCCAGGTCTCTGAATACCTCCAGTAAACACGCTGTGAATAGCATTGGAGAGATCGTCTCTCCCTACCTGACGCCTTTGTTCAGTGGGATTTTGTTGCTTTCTTTATGGAGGATTACGGTGGCTCTGGAGCCGCTGTATATATCTTTCAGTATTTTTACATACGGCTCGTCTACACCCTGTTTCCGTAATGCCTCCATGACTGCTGAGGTTTCGAGTCAAGCAAATGCTTTCTCGTAATCAATGAAAGCTGTGTATAAGGGTTGGTTATATTCCGCACATTTTTCTATCCCCTGATTGATAGCGTGAATATGGTCTATATTTGAGTATGCTTTACGAAATCCTGCCTGGTGCTTTGGTTGACAGAAGTCTAAAGTGTTCCTGATTCTATTTGCGATTACCTTAGTAAATACTTTGTAGGCAACGGACAATAAGCTGATTGGTCTATAATTTTTTAAGTCTTTAGCGTCTCCTTTCTTATGGAGTAAGATTATGTGGGTGTTCTTCCAAGATTCCTGTACGCTCGAGGTCATGAGGCATTGCGTATACAGGGTGGCCAGTTTTTCTAGAACAATCTTCCCACCGTCCTTCAACAAATCTGCTGTTACCTGATCTTCCCCAGCTGCCTTCGCGCTTTGCATAGCTCCCAAAGCTTTCTTTTCCCCTTCCGGCGTAATTGTGAGTTGTCAAATTCCTCTAGACTATGCCCTCATCCATTATCGGCACGGGTGCCACTGGTACTGTATAAATCTCTATAAAACTCCTCAGCCACTGGAACTGTCTCGTCTATATTAGTAATGATATTGCTGGCTTTGTCTCTTAGCGCATACATCTGATTCTTGCCTATTCCTAGTTTCTTCTTCACTGCTTTTAGGCTTCCTCCGTTGCTGAGAGCATGTTCAATCCTATCCATATTATACTTCCTTATGTCAGCTGTATTACGCTTGTTGATTAACTTCGAATGTTCTGCAAATTCTCTTCTGGCTGTAGGGTTATATGCTTTCATACATTAGCGTTTCTGAATCATATCTTTCGTCTATTGCGATAGCTTACTGGTATCCTGTTTAACGAAGTTACCACCGACTTCCATTGCACACTCCTTAGTGATGCCCATAAGATTGTTGTTTATTGCTTCAACATGAAGGTCCCCATCCTGAGTTAAAGCCGAATATCTGTTCTGTTGCTTGATCCGGAATTCCTATATTTTCCCTCTTACCGCTAACTCATTGATCGGCTTCTTATGTACCAGTTTCTTCCGTTACCTCCTCAAGTCTAGGCTAATTCGAGTTCTTACCATCCTATGGTCAATGCAGCGCACCTTGCCGAGCACGTCCACTTCTTGTATGATGCCAGGGTTAGCGCAGAGTATGAAGTCTATTTCATTTCCAGTCTCGCCGTTCGGGCTCCTCCACGTTCACTTTCGGCTATCCCGCTTGCGGAAGAAGGTATTCATTATCCGCATATTATTCCGTTCTGCAAACTCTGCTAATATCTCTCCCCTGCTATTCCTAGAGCATATGCAATATTCCCTCACTGACTTGTCACCAGCCTGCTTCTTGCCTACCCTGGCATTGAAGTCGCCCATCAGTATGGTGTATTTTGTTTTGACTTTACCCATCGCCGATTCCACGTCTTCATAGAAGCTTTCGACTTCCTGATCATCATGACTGGATGTGGGGGCGTTGACCTGTATGACCTTCACTTTGTACCTCTTATTAAGTTTTACAACAAGACCTGTCACCCTCTCGTTAATGCTATAGAATTCCTGTATGTTACCAGCTATATTCTTATTAATCAGTAATCCAACTCCTAGTTCTCGTCTCTCCGCTAAGCCCCGGTAGCACAGGACTTGCCGCTCTTTAGCAATGTGTATGCTTTTTTTGTCCTGCTAACCTCACTGAGCCCTATTATATCCCATTTACTGCCCACTAATTCATCCAATAGCACTGCTAGACCCGTCTCACTAGATAATAGTCTAGCGTTACACGTTGCCAGGTGCAGTGACAATCGCGGAATAATTCCACCAGGACTTCAACATATACACAATCCGAAGCATTGTGTACACAGCATGTTTTCAAAGTAGTGTCCGAGTCCTCACTCACTAACATATAACCACACAGACCCACGGACAGGCATAGTTACACATAAGCTAATCGTCCGATGTGTAGCATGATGTTCAATATATACAGCGTACGCAATCGCTATGTACAATGACGATGTGACAGGTACATTTCACATAATTTTGAAGTGATGCTATGAGATCTGTATATACAAAAACGATCATATATACGAGAGCACACACACAAAGAAATCACGGGAACCTACATTCTATGCACATTCAATGAATACTTCTGATGGCCTGGCTACAAGTACCAGGCTGGTCTAAAATGAAGTCTTACGTATTTATCTGCCACTGATAGGAAAAGCCGTGACCCCTCTCGACGCAACATCTTCTTAAGGAAGGGTAACTCCTGGCACAGAAACGACAGTACACTACAGCTCAAAGTAGAGCCTCCCCAGAAGTGGAAATAGAGCGCGGTGACGATGCCCCGTGGCAACTGCCTCGCGCCGGTAACGCCAGAGACCAAAAGCCCCCGCAGCAGTTAAAGGTCTCGAAAAGCGGCCACGTGAGCAGCGACCAGATGTAATAAAGCGGCTAACTCCAAGGCCACGAAAACCAGCATGCACGGGCTTCCAATAAAATAACCTGGCAACGACGCATTGCAGCAGCACATGTTTATTGGATTCTTGAAGGGGGCTATTGGGACACAGTGAAGATGGGACTACGCACCAGTGCTCTAGCCTGTCAAGAGTTAGAAGCACTTGCCACCCTAGACGCCACATGAAGTCGCGTAGGGGGCCAGGCAGAAATGTAGCCGTTATCGCATCCCACGACACATTATTGGAACGTGTGCGGTGCGCAGGGGGAACTAGAGGAAGCAGTAAAGCTGACATAGCAGCTACAACCCGGTTTTAGAGAACGTCTACATCAATACATACCTGCTGTATGTGGCGATAAAATGCTATGGCCGTAGAGCAAAATGCAGGTGCGTTTAACACTTATGGTCCGTGATTTACGTGCACGCCCTGTAACGTGTAACCAATTTTCGTGCCAAGGGATCAGCAGGCTAGTTCGCGCGCAGGACACTGATCACGCTGCAACAGACAGAGCTGAAATCGCAGAGCGAGTAACCGGCAGCTGACAGACACGGATGGGAACGGGAACCCACCGCGAGAGCGTGGTTGCCCAAGCGCCGCGCGACAGTAGAGTTCTGTAGTGCCCGACCAGAAGGAACCAAGAAGGGACTGCAAGAACCTAGTAACCTGTAACGGTGGCAGTACAACGTGACAAACCTACCACACTCGGCCGCAAAATACAGACTGTGCTAAGTACCTTCTCTCTAATAGGGGTTAGTCATGAACTTGAACATCTTCAATATTTCGCCTCACTTATTCAAGAATTGAGGGCCACACAGAGTCTGATATGCCATCACAGGTGTAATAAAGGCCTAAAGTACGAAGAGAATCGCTCTTTTGAAGACGGAAAAGGGGATTTGGGCGTATCTGTGGTGAACCAATGAAGAAACAACGACATTTTGAAATATTTAGAGCAGCACCTGAAATATTTCAAAAAAAATTAAAATATGGGGTTTTACGTGCCAAAACCACTTTCTGATTATGAGGCACGCCGTATTGGAGGACTCCTGAAATTTCGACCACCTGGGGTTCTTTAACGTGCACCTAAATCTAAGTACATGGGTGTTTCCGCCTGAAATATTTCCGTACACAGTGAAAATTCGAAGGCTACGGGATAACCTGTCTGCATTCCTGAGATACAATATGACGTTATCGGCGAAGGCTGTCACCTTCATAACACAGCAACCAGGCAGTGGGAGACCGCACACGCATGGGTTTATGGCTGATCAACACGAGTACTTGGGATAGAGGACACCCTTGACGAACACCACGAGTAACAGGAAACGGTGCACTACCACGACCATCAAGAAACAATGTACTTCGGATATTTGAATACGCAGTCCTAATAAGTTACGAAATAATTTTACGAAAAGCCGATTGAGGTAAGTAGTTTAAATATCTAGCTATGTTCAAGGAGATCGAATGCCGTTTCTTGATCTAGTGAAACTAAGAGACCACGTGCTGACCTTGTCAACGTGTACGTCATTATGTTACGCGTAAAGAACGAGAGACTGTGTATCTCTCTGCCAGGGACTGATCATGCCTGATGGTCTCCTATTAAGGAAGGTATCAGGCTTCCGAAGCGTCGCGTGAGAATAGCTGTGAAGGTTTTGTAGTCAATATTGAGAAGCGTGATTCGGCTCCATTCCTCTGCACGAACCAGTGCAGAGGAATGCACTGGTTCTCAAAGTTCTCAAAGTAGCGGCTGATAAATAACAGACACGAAAGTGGCTCCAATATCGTCTCAGAATGTTAGACAAAACTCTACGGGTAACCCGTCCAGCCCTGGGGCCGAGTCACTCTTCATGGAAGGTAATGCTGCTTTCACCTCGTAAGCTGACGGTCGTACACAAAGACGTTCAGTGACCTCAGGTGGAACTTGAGGCAGCTCACTAAGCATTTCAACGTTATTCGCATATTCGTACGCGCCATGTTTTCAAAATGCGATACAAAGAGTGAATAATCATGCGTACAAGTGCTCTTAGGGGCGCAGTACGAAATTACATTGGGTTGTCTTAAAGGCGTATTGCAAATACGAATTCGGTGCGGAGACTGATAGTCAATGGAGCCAGAATCATACACTCACAGGCCTGCATGTCATCGCTGATAACCACAGAAGTCATTCTCATAATGTTTGCAGTCTTTTGAAAAATACTTCGTTATTTTATATCTTAGCTAGAAAACGAGAACAATCATTTTGCATCGCTTCGGTAGTAGCAGAGGACTCTTAGCTCAAAATCCCCCAGGCAAAGCCCTTAAAGATCAGAAACGTGACGTTATAATATTTGGCAAGAAGGCAATTTTGAGAGTCCGCGGAAAAAAGCGCATCGTCGACGTCGACCCTCATTTGGAAGAAAAATCGCATTACGTGAACGTCACCATGTTGGTTTGATGTTGTGATACTTGGAATGACCCAAATTGATGTCAAGAAAGGTTAATTGAAGAGTGGCAGATGCCCGTTGGCTCAACGAGCACATACCGAGTGCCACACAGCCAGCGGCCACATGATACATACCCAATGATATTGATTTCACACACATTCATATATTGTCGGAGAATTTTTTCGCGCTGCTCCGCTATTTATAGATTATAAGAAGTGGTGACATGTTTATACATTATGCATTTATACAATATAAAAAGGCATGCCATCTGCTCATGTTTGTATTAGCACCAAACAATGAATGTGCTGGATCAAGGAAAAGAAGCAGCGGGAAATTGTTCGCTGAGAAGACAGGTAAACACAGTGCGACGCAACCTGAAGAATAATGATACTGAAGCGTCCAAGAATTTCGAAGAAAAAAAAATGATTGTATCGTCCGGACGGCAGGTCGCAAGTCTCCGCAGTGTCAAGAATGGCGAACTGCGAAACAAGATTGCCACACAGTTACGACAGGGCGACACGACGCGCACCTCTCCCTCTCCGTCTCTGCAGCTGGGAGGCGTTCAAAGAAGCGGCCTTTGCGCTGGAATCCGCCGCCTTCCTCCAGCCCCTTCGACATTGTGACGGAACTAGTTCGGTGCGTGAACAATGATTCCGGAGTTCCCCAACGCGGAGCTGATTTGACACGCATGGACAAGCTGCCGCGGGAACTACGTATTTTTGTGCTTCTCACGCTTCGGAGTGGCGCAGAACAACGAGCGACCCTCGATCGGCTCCGATAGTTCCCGGAACGGCACCCCGCGCGGTTGCCTCTGTGTACAGAGCGCGGTTGCCTTTGTGTACGTAAACTGATCTGCAGTGCAGCGGCGAGTTGGTGATGAGTAAACGAACAGTCGCCGCGTCGTAGGACCGGCGGATCGAGTGTATAAAAACTGTGGTTGTGCGAATGCTGAGGACACTTCTCTTGAGCAGTCATGTTAGACTGAGTCACTTCTCTCATGCAGTCCTGTTGGACTAATACTCTTTTTCTCAAGCAGTCATGTTAGACTGATTTAGTTTCTGTAAATAAACCCTTTTCCTCGTTCTCGATGAGAAACAGTTCTTCACTTCATCAACGATCTCAGCGTAAATAAGTTGGACGACGGCATGGGCCAGCTACCTTCGAATTCATGCCGTACTCCAATCTTGGCAAAGGACCACGGACGATGGGATTGAGCCCCCAATCCTGACAGCAGGCATCGATGTCCCTAGTTCTAACGAAATTATTTTTGAACAGCTCTGATAGTCCACTCAAGAATTTGGTTGATTGTGCACTGCTGATAAAATGCTCACGTGCTGCGGCCTAAAGTTCACAGCACGAAGCGACACATTGTGCGCGGACATGTACGAAGACGCGCGGTCAATCGCTGCAAACCCATGTGATCGCAGCTTTGAGACTTCATTCTTTATGCTCTGTTTGGTTATACACATACTCCCTATAATTTTACACAGTTCGCCCTCAGCGAATGTCGACCTTTTACGCAAAAGGCCGGTTGGGTGTGCTCCATGGTGTCGACCGCGCGCAGTGGGCGTTGTCGGGGTTGTGAGACGATCTCGCCGCTGGCATCCATTTGTAATGGTTGGAGGTCATAGGGGGGAACTTGGAAGGAACTAGGCGTACATGATTTATTTACAGATGTTTCTACGTTAGAACAGGGGATACATTCGACAGTCTAGCGTGGATCCTAAGTGGAACAAGCTAGACGAAGCATACAGCATACGAGCATGAAGCTCCAAAACACATTGTTAGGTAAAGAGACGGCGTCTATAAACCATTCTGTGCTTTATGTTTGCCCAAGATTACAATTTCGACAGTTAAAAGCTTCCCTCGTGGCAACCGTAGCAACTGCAAGAGGTGGTCAACCCAGCGCGCCTCCGCCTACCTTCCTCCTCCGCAACGCTTCGCCTCCTTTCTCCGCTATGGGGCTGGCCCGGTGGAGTTTTGAATAAAACCCGTCGATTTTCCAAAAGTAGCGCAATTCTTTGAGTTTTCCGCCACGCCGCTTGACCCGGCGTTTCCTCTTCCACGCATCCTGTCGCCCCAGCCTCCTCCGCTCCTCCATTGGCCAATCTGTGCCACGTGGAAGCATGCGACGCACTTTTGTGTATTTTTTTCGTTCCATCGCGCTCCGACGGCCATTGTCGGCTCAGTATGACAAAAGTAAGCGCAGATGGATTGATCGAGGGAGGTCGCGGGGTCAAACTGTGCTGTAATTTTGAATAACGTGCAGAATGTTTTAGCAAAATGATTGGGAAAGGTAGACGGCTGGGTGTTTTTACTCTGCGTCAGTATGTTGTATGTAGTGGGTTCACTTCTTTCATTGTTTTTTACAATGTCGTGCACCAGGCCTAATTTTCAAGTGGCTGGATAAGTGCTTTTCAAGCTTTTCAAAACTCGAAATAGCACATGTTCCCATATTTTGTGTTCCTGTATTGAGTTTTCGCATGGAGTTGAAATTTTGTAAATTTGACAAAACTCCTTAAACAACTGAAAATTCTTAATATTTTCTGCAGCTGCACACTTTCTACGATTCTGAAGATGCAAGAGATCTGGTGAAAGTAACTTTTCAATCAAAGGGATAAAGTGGTGCCTGAAAGGGTTACGACGCATGGAAGCATACTTGTTCCCTGTTCTCACAAGCATCTTCAATAGTTCCCTAAAGTCTAGTACCTTTTCTAGCACTCGGAAGGTAGCATGGACATCGCCCATGCACAAATCAGGTGCTAGATGTGCAGTTACTAACTACCTACCTATATCTATCCTCTGGACTGCATGCAAAGTGTTTGAATCGATATTGGATTCCTTGGTTTCTGTTAGTGCTAAGAGCATTTTAATAACTGAACAGCATGATTTTGTCTGCCGACAACATAACACACAAAACTATTTGAGACAGTCCAAGGTGTTCAACACTGCATCGACTTCCAGAAAGAAATTTTTTCACTTTCATGCTAGTGCAGAAACTATAGGTACTCTTAAATTCTTCCAATACTATGTCATTAGGTTATATGCAGAAAACGCCCCAAGTGAAATTTTGTTACACCCTACGTGATGCTCCACTCCTTAGGGTCGATGAAATGAAAGATCTTGGTGTGTACTTCAACGAAATGCTAAGCTTCTCTTCACATAGATGATTACACAGCATGATCTTCACGCTCTTGGAATTGCGTGCCGTATATTGCAAGATTTCCACTCACCTGTTGTTTTTCTGAAATTCTGCTGTGTGTCTTCAACTACTAGAATATTCCTCTGTAGCAGAGGGTGCAACTACTAGCGTAGCAACAGGGAGGGCCGGGGGGGCCGTGGGCCTCGGGTGTAAGGGGCCAGTGGGGAGGGGTGGGTCATATACGTCTAAAGACACCCCTCTTTCCGCCGGCTACACTCGGGGGAGGGGGGGACAGAAGACCTATGGGCCCCGGGTGGCAGACGACCTAGCTACGCCACTGGGTGCAACGAGCAAATGTAATTCTGAGCTCATTGAACACATTCAGAATAAATTTATATCTATCTTAAAGCACCACTTTGTCTATTCTGGCGACCACCGTTGAGTCTTCTCAAATATACTTCAACTTGCACCTCTAGATTTAAGACTTAATTAATCACAACTTTTGTTCTTGTATAAGGTGGTCCACGACATTATACATTCCCTAAAGCTTCGTGATCATATGCATTTGTTCTTGCCGCAACAGTATACAAGGTAGCGTTCCACATTCGTTGCCTGGGCTTGTTGCAAGATTGTGCTATATAAGACTGGACTCAAAACATACTTCAGAGTTCATTTTCTGCGTTTTGTGTATCTGTAGATAATCGCGTAGGATCAACTCCCTTCTACTTTTCCTCGTTTCCTTTTTCCCTATTTGTTTCTCTATCTTGCATTTCTTTGTCTAGCACATTCATGTTTTCTGTACATTTTGTCTCACATATTGCTCATTAAGTGCACCAGTATAAATGCTCTCTAACTGTTCCTGGGCACTAGAATAAATATTTCAATGATTGATTATGACAGTATATTATCCTGCTTTTTTAAATATGTACTACTATACTATTTTATTGCAGTAGCGTTTGTGCAAATAAATAAAGGGCATGAATTAAGAAAGTGCAATAATAATATGCAATGTGCCTGATCATATGCATTGCGCTATTAATTTCTTCTGAGTTTTCATAATGGCTGGCTACTGTATCCAGTGTTGTGCAGTAAAATAATGTGCCACAGCAATCATTGCGTGCCTCGCAGAACAAATTGAATATATCTTTCTCAGTCAAAACCTCATAGCAGGCTGAAAACCATAAACTGCATTTCTTTTGTGGTGAGGAAGTGTGTAAATTGTAAAAATAACCTGTTTATATATTTCTTACACTATGCAAATGAGCTGCTCCCATACATTCGAATATGCGCTTCAATAGTACGACTTCGCAAAGCGCAACGAAAGACCCCTATTACAACCCTCCAATTTTCAAGCTTGTATTATCTGACGGTATGTCACTTCATTAATGTAAAGAAAGACAAACTTGACATGTGGAAACCAGTTACAATAGAACATGGTCCTTACACTGTGAAAATGTTTTGTAGCAATATACGAAAAGTGAAGGCCTCCGGACGCGGTGTTGATGCGTCAAAACAACCTAGGATAATGGAGGTGCTCCATGGGCTATATTTGACAGAATCAAGAATCGGTGGGAGACAAGCTACGAATTACATAAATTTTAGCTATTCTAGTTTATCTTTGTGAGTGCTATAGGTGTTTCAATTCTTTTTTGCTGATTTTCTGAGAACCCACTTTTTCACGTTTCTTTCATGCACCAACAAGCATAACTATATAGACAGGGATGCTTTATCTGTATCCAGTTACCGTATTTCACCGGCTAAAAAATGTTAAACGTTTGCGCTCGGCGTAGGATGTGCCTGAATGTATGGGAAGTTTAGCGAATGTTATCGGTGGTTCTGTCAGTTGTATACAAACCTTGTTAATCTTAATGCGTACGTGACACGAATTGTGTAATAGTTTGTGGAAGGCGCGCGCGCACCAGCGAATAGGCAGCAACTTTCGACAACTGATGTATGCGAACCGACGAGCTTGACCCGCAGATGAGATTTTCGACGATTTCCGACATTTCTCGCCGCTATCGTTGCGATTGAGTCGGTACTATTTATTTACCATCAATCCTGCGTGGCATTATTTCCAACACAGATTTTGTAGTTGGCTGTGCAATGACGTATAAAAAAAATGGCTGTGGCTTAGGTAAGGTTAAGCCCAGGATGCGAAGCATACTAGCCTTTATTTTAGTTGTTGAACCACTGTTTAGCCTGGTGAACTGCTGTTGCTTGGCTATATTTGGTTCGGCTAGACGAAGACACAACTCATGCATTACTGCTTCGCCTTCAAGAGTGGAACGCGACAGCGTTCCCGTCGACCCGCCAAGGGGTGTAAGACAATGGGCTACAGGGCAGCGACTACGCGCCCCGCATTGGACGCGGTGAGCGTCGAGCAAAGCAGCGTTCGGCGCGGCAACGAAATGTGCGCCTGAGCAAGAGACGCACGCCTTAGAAACAGCTCGTTTCTAAGGCAACACCGCATTCACTAGAAGCGCTTTTGTACCGCTTTGAAGCATCGTACTCGTGGCTCAGTGGTAGCGTCTCCGTCCCACACTCCGGAGACCCTGGTTCGATTCCCACCCAGCCCGTCTTGCAAGAGTTGAGCCAAAGCCACTTCTCCTCTGTCGTGACGTCACGGTGTCACGTGGTTTCAAGGCGACACCGCCGCGCCTGAGGAGCTGGGTTGAGCTCTCGTAATATGCTTCGCATAAAAATGAAATGGTACAACAGTTTTTGAAATGATATGGCATCGTCGTGCAGGTGTTTGCAAAGCGATCTTGCAGAAAGACGACGCGCGAGCGGTGATGTCGATGTATTGTGCCCTATTGTTACTTCAAAAATAAAAACAAACTGTTGCGGCAGGCGTATATTCATTATTAAAACGTGTTTTTTATATCTAAAAGAGCATACAGATCACTAAGGTATCGTTTGAAGCTAGGTTTATAGCAGGCTGCTTTAGGCCGGACTTTGACGGGTGAAGACAGAATAGTCCACCAACAGTGCGCCGCAGCCGAGAATGCGAGCTTCGGCGCGCGTCAGAGCTTCTGTCTAGCGGTTGCGTTCTCTGTTCCTCCCACCAACGCGAAGCGAAGCGTTCGCTTGTCGGCGCGCGCCGAAGCTTGCCGACGCGCGCCGAAGCTTGCCGACGCGCGCCAGTGGTTGGGGCATTACGGAGTCACCATATGTGGGAAGCGCCTCCCTTGCGTAGTATGACGGATCACGCGGATCGCTCCTCATAGGTTTCGCTTACGGCGCTCAATAAAAAAATGGCTGTGGCTTAGCTAAGGTTAAGCCCAGGATGCGAAGCATACTAGCCTTTATTTTAACGCGACAGCGTTAAGGAGCTCGTGTCGCAGAAAAGCCGGTGTCGTCGGCGTCGGCTCAGGCGTGCGGCGCTTGCTCAGGCGCACATTTCGTTGTCGCGCCGAACGCTGCGTTGCTCGACGCTCACCGCGTCCGATGCGGGGGGCGACGCCGCGAGTTGGAGCCCCGTTTCTCCTCTGTCGTGACGTCACGGTGTCACGTGGTATTGAAGGCGACACCGCCGCGCCTGAGGAGCTGGGTTGAGCTCGCGTAATATGCTTCGCATAAAACACCACGCGGCAGCCCTCCTGGACATTTATGTAAGCACTCTCGAACTTAGGGAAGTTTTTGACTGTCGATATAATAATCTTGGGCAAACTGAAAGCACAGAATCGTTTACAGACGCTGTCTCTTTACCGAACACGTATAGTGAACGCCATTAAGCGCGGCCGCCACGATGGAGTCTCCCGGACGGGCTTCTTGGGTGAAAGGTAGGCAAACGCTGAGAGTTAGCTATGTGAAATATGTTCTTATAGTGGGGTTGTGTGTATAACCAAATGGAGCACAACAGAATGAAGCTTCAATGCAGCGATGGCACCGGTTTGCAGCGACCAACCGCGCGTCTGCATGCATATTACAATGTTTTGCTTCCTCTGTGAGCGCGTTTTCACACCGTGCCGAGCGCTTTAGGCCGCAGCATTTCGCAGTACACTAGGAACCATTGTTACGTGGACGCTATCAGAACTGTTCAAAAGTAATTTCGTCATAGAAATTTTGACGCCTACGGTGACTGTGATGTGCTGTTATGCCGATTCAATCTTTTTTTGTCTTCTAAATTCTTGGACATTCCAATAATATTTCTCAAGTTGCGTCGCACTGTATGTTTATTGGCCTTCTCAGCGTGCGATTATCCTCGGTTTCTTTTTAGTAATCCAGTGCATTCATTCATAACACAAACATGCATGACAATATGCCATGCCTTTTTTTAGTGTGCGTGTTACCGCTCCCTCTAGGGTGGCTCTAGAGTCGCAATGTCTGCACTTGTCAGTCGTGTATAAATCTGGGTGTATGAGGTGCCTGACAGCTATACTCTGAAACAACCTGGTTTGTAACTGCCGCTATTCGACAGGCTGATTTTTGCTTAATTTTGGACGCGGCGGTGGGAATGTGCGCCTCTGCAGTCTGTGGTGTTGTGTAATTCCGTGGAATATGGTCATTCGATCTTGTGGGGTCTAATGTGGGATATCTCACACCGTACTCTTGGGACAAAGGAACGACAACACAGTAGTGCAAACAGTCACAAGGGCATTTATTGCACCTTTCATACATCAATGCCTGCTAGCCGAGTTGCTATCCACAAACATGCCGATTGGCGCGCGACAAATCTAGAAGTCCGACTTACCGCGACCGGAAGCGAGCGAACATGTTCGCCCCATGTTGGATCCCAACGCCTGGTCGTTCGCGTGTATAGTCACGCGAATCGTGGCGCGTTCGAAGGCGGCCACGCGAGGCGGTCTCGCAGATGCATCGGTCGCCGCGCGCGCGGGATGTCCGCGCTGCTTCGGCGACCCGCCGGGGCAGCGGGTTGCTGCACGTGCGGCACGCTTCCTGTCTCGAAGCCAAGAGAGCGCGCCTTCTCTCTCCCGCCGAGGGTAACCCCGCAGCCGCGCAACACTAGCGCCATCTCTCGGACTGCGCCTGTACCACTCGGACCGCCGCATGTGCGGCGAAGCCGCACTACAGGAGACGCGCTATGCGGGAAAAACATCAGGGGAGGCGCGAGGGTCGCGCATCCCCACATCCCCCCAACCTTAAATCACTACATATTCCGGCGAAACATGTCACTCGGTCTCACATCAACGCGCGCTTCGCGACAAGGTAGTACATGTAACAGTGGCCGCGCCGAAGAAATGTCCACACGCTGTCCATAGCATGCGAGCCGACATTGTCCCTGGGTGCACCGCTGGCGTCCGCCGGTCACAGCAGCAGCTTTGCAGCCTCGACGGCACGATCCCAGGCCAGGACTCCGGAGACGACGACGCAGTAGTCGGTACGAGCAAGCGTCGCTCGCGCCGACTCGCCCTCCTGGCGGGAGCCGCAGTAGCTGTCGGTGACCGCCGGCTCTTTTGTCCGCCGCCGAGGGTTGTGAGCTGGATACAGGAGGCCGCCGAAGTCGCCGCGCCGAACTGGCCACAGCATCACCATCGCCCGGGGTGGCTCGATCGTAGTCCGGGGCAGCAGCGCAGACGATGTGCAGGTGACGGCAAACCAGGGGTGACTCAAATCACTCTGCGTAAACTCAACACACTCGGCAAACACTAAAGTAGTGCAAGGGAGAGGAATTATGCATGCGCATCGCCCACGTGGTACGATGTTCAACTCGGCTAGCAAAAGATCGGGCAGCTACTCAGATGCTAAGTTCACGTGAACGAAGCTCGCTTTCTTGAGTCGAACGAGTAATTTCAATTCGTGCGAGGCTAAATAGAATGAGGTAAGCAAAGTGCAACACCTCAACGCCACGGTCCACCAGGTTGTGTCCACGTGCGATAGGCAGCTTCGTAAAGCCTTAGGCCTAAAGCGTCGCTACCCTGACAACAACTGGCATCCAAAAACAACACCCAAAATGGGCGCAAAACAGGCAGCCGCGAGGAGCCGTCAGTTCTGTGAGGTGGGTCCTACTCCGCTCGGTGCACACAGCATCCGAGTTGACGGCGCCCACCGTCCCAGACGGTGTCGGAGCGCCCGGTGCCAGGCCGCAATACCAGTCAGCCCGTAGTGGCACCCGTGGCCCGCAGCCACCCGGCTCCCAGAGCCGCGACTTCATCCGAGTCAAAGAGATAGAAGAAGCTATTTACATAAGAAATTCGGACTACCCACGAGGCTTCCGTACTCACTCGCTTCAGGCTTGCCACTGCTCCGCGGGCGCTCAGCCTCGCTCTCCCAGGATGCAGACCACGTGGCTCTCGTCCCAACGAATGCCATTAAAAAACACTTGCGAAAAGGCTTAGTATGTTGACATGTTCAAACACACTACAGCCACCGCCGCCTCGCTCAAGAAAGCACGCCGCTGACGCTAGCGATCAAAATCCACGCTAGGCCTACGCTTCGGTTCAAACAAAGGTCTCGAACGAAGCAACACTTAAAATTATCGTCCGATGCCCCGAGAGCCCCACGTTGGGCGCCAGATGTGGGGTCTAATGTGGGATATCTCACACCGTACTCTTGGGACAAAGGAACGACAACACAGTAGTGCAAACAGTCACAAGGGCATTTATTGCACCTTTCATACATCAATGCCTGCTAGCCGAGTTGCTATCCACAAACATGCCGATGGGCGCGCGACAAATCTAGAAGTCCGACTTACCGCGACCGGAAGCGAGCGAATATGTTCGCCCCATGTTGGATCCCAACGCCTGGTCGTTCGCGTGTATAGTCACGCGAATCGTGGCGCGTTCGAAGGCGGCCACGCGAGGCGGTCTCGCAGATGCATCGGTCGCCGCGCGCGCGGGATGTCCGCGCTGCTTCGGCGACCCGCCGGGGCAGCGGGTTGCTGCACGTGCGGCACGCTTCCTGTCTCGAAGCCAAGAGAGCGCGCCTTCTCTCTCCCGCCGAGGGTAACCCCGCAGCCGCGCAACACTAGCGCCATCTCTCGGACTGCGCCTGTACCACTCGGACCGCCGCGTGTGCGGCGAAGCCGCACTACAGGAGACGCGCTATGCGGGAAAAACATCAGGGGAGGCGCGAGGGTCGCGCATCCCCACAATCTTCCCGCTTCCACTCGTCGGTAGTTGGTGAGGCGGGGCTAACCGAGGCTCGGTCCGTAAGCTCTCGAGCCATGCGGTGCGCCGCCTCATTGGTAACGTGTAGTCGTGAGCGCAGGGAAGCGTGGGTGAGCGTAGTAGTGAGCGTAGCAGAGGGTGAGCGGATGTCCAGGTGAAATCGACACTGTCGTCGTGGTTATTAGCTTATTTTAGGAGTCGTATTGCCTCTGGGGAGATTCGGACGTTGGCTTTTGGTAGGATTTTCTTTTTTTGTTATACCGTGACTGGCTTCCGGAACATCAAGAAAGGACGTCTGAATGTCGTTGTGGTTGGTTGGCTCAATATACTCTACTCATTCGCGCTGCCTCTCTCGTTTCAAAGCGAACGAAGCGGCGAGAACGCGCCGTTTCAGCAGCATCTCAGCAACGCCGCACTCGGCCACTTTCGCAGATCGCTTTTCAGGTTGCGGGCCCGTGCGTCTCTTTTCAACGCTAAGTAAGCGTCGAGAACACAAAGCGCGAAGCTATATCAGCAGTCGGTACTCTCTGTCGGCATCAAAGGTCGCTTTCAAGGTACGGTGGCAGCACCGTCACCGCTTCGTAAAGTACGGCGATACACTAAAAAAGCTCTGCTCGCATACATTGAGGCCAAACAAAGATAGCGCCATGGAATGTAAGACTCAGTCGACGAAAAGCACGTGCGTTTGACGACGACTTGATTCAAGTCGGCCAAGAAAGTTGCAAATAACCGCAGCGCGAACATGCGGCACTTAGAGCGAAAAACTAACGAAGCCACATACAAGTGGCAGCACATGAGATTAGTGATGAGCGAAGAATCGCTCGCTTACCTCACAGAGCCGGAACCATTGCGTTGGGTTCAAATCAGCCCGGCTGATTCTTTGAAGCCAGACGTTCCTCCGCGCCGCGTCTCGCTTCGCAGATGGAATCCGGAAAAGTCGCTTGCCGTCAGTTTCACGCGTGCCGCATCCGAAGGCACATAATACGTCATCGAGAACACGGAACTACGCTACCGAAGCACAAAGAAGGCGCAAAACGCGGCGTCTTCGTACGCCGCTCGCAATGTTTGGCCCCGATGTGCCGGAGGAAGCAAAAGCAAGCGAGGAAAAAAAGCGCATGCCTTTTGTTTTAGAGCGCAGTTTCTGGGCGCCCGTTCCCGCGTTTTGCGTCGCCGTCGGCCTCGCCGTAACCAGTGTCATCATCCGCGCGCTGCTATAGCTGCGTGGAACCGGAACAAGCGTGCCTCTTTTAAAAGCAGCACAGGCTCCAAGTGAAGGAATCGATCTTTCCTAGAAAGGAAATGAATGCAATTTTTGGACGATTATTGGACAACAGTATTAGAGAAAATACATTGCCTATGTACTCCGACTGAATCGGGGAGACCAGGAGGTATTTACCAATGTAATCACTGTGGCTTGTCTGGTGATCTCCTTCAACGTGCCACCAGGCGAAATGAAGGAGAAACATGTAGACTAATCGAATGGTATTTGCTATTCAAATCGTATTCGTCTTCAGAACTCGCCATCAGAAAATGAGAGCCGCTCCACTGTGTGAAGATGGAATGGCAGCGAAAGCTGACGACAGTCAAAGCTCTCAAACAAAATGCAAAGTGCTTTCGCTGCCATTCCATCTTCACCGAGTGGAATGGTTCTCATTTGTTACGTTGCCAGTTGTTGTGCCATTACCACAAGCCCGGATTCCGAATCTGCAAGATGCGGAATCTATCCTGCGAGCGCCCTAATTCTCCCTTCACAAGTCAAGATGCTGAGCCGTCAGGCAGCGGTGTCCTGCTGCGGGAGAAGCCTCGGCGAGCCGCATGTTTGGACGTGTCAGCGTGTGCCAGACAGCCCGGCGCCGCACCTCCCTTTGCCTGGAGGTCACCGCGCGCGCGAACTTTGAACCGGGTGGCCAGCGCGGTCGCTGGTTGGACCCCTCGGACGACCGTCGTGTGCTGACTTTGTATTGGGCAGTTTGAGTGACAATGGTTCCTCGGGGATTATAAAAGCAGCAACGCGCTGCCTGAAAAACAGGATCCGCCGACCCACCGGGAGAGAGTGTCGCTCCCGACTGGGGTGAGATGTGTCACGCGTTTTCGCCGGACGTCGTCGTGCGAGAACAGTCGCGTTTGTTGTGAGCACTCGGCCCCAGTGTCGACCCGTTCATGTCCTGTATGATAACCTGTATATAATGTATAAAGTCCCTTTTGTTATTCTCATCGACGCCAGGCTCGGAGTCTTCGCTACCAACGCTCTGTCACGAAACGGGTGACGAGCGCTACGGGACCACAAAGCCGTAATCGTGGTGCAGCGGTTCAAAGTTCGTAACACTGGTGGGAGCGGTGGGATGTCCGTAACACTGGATGGCAGCTACGGGATTGACCGGCATCAGCTACCTCGGCGCGGTGAGTGCCTGAAGTTTACCTCAAACACCAGACTTTCTCTGACACAGGTTATAGTAGCTTAGGGAAGGATTTGGTGTTGCATTGTGATAACCTTGTGTGTTTCAAGCCTAGTAAGAGTGTTTTGAAAACCAGGGGATGCTGAGGGGGTAAACGGGGCAGTGTGTGAAATACTTGCATATGTCTTACTAGTAGTGCTATAGTAGCGTACGGCAGGTATATTCAAAAAGGGTAAACAGCAGGAGGACAGTGTGAACGATGGAGAAGTACAAGGTGAAGGAACTTCTCGAAATTTGTGAGGAGTTGGGCATTGAGTTGGGCTCAACCAAAAGAAAGAATGCGATCCTTGAGGTCATGAGGACTGGGGACGTAACGGCTGAGGAAGCCGCAGAGGCCTGGGCGGAAATCAATGAACGTCGGGAAAGGGAGGAAAGGAGAGAAAAGGAACGCCGCGAGGAGGAAAAGGAGGAAAGGAGAGAAAAGGAACGCCGCGAGGAGGAAAAGGAGGAAAGGAGAGAGAGGGAACGACGCGAGCACGAGTTTAAAATGAAAGAGTTGGAGACCCGAAATAACTCGCCGGCGCCTAGTCTCACTTCTAATGTTCCCAGAATACGCGATCAACTTCCACCCTTTGTCGTCGGAGAGGATATGGCCAAATACCTTGTGAAATTTGAGCACGTGTGTGAACGGAATAGCATTGAGCGATCCCTTTGGGCACAGAATCTGTTAGCCTTGCTTTCTGGGGAGGCATCAGACGTAATAACTTGCTTATCGAAAGAGGCGTTTGAGAGCTACAGTGATGTGAAGGAAGCGCTACTGCGGAAGTACAAATTGTCGCCCGAAGCTTTCCGGCAGAGATTCCGGTATGCAAAAAAGGGTAAGGAGTCGAATGTTGACTTCGCGTTTCGTCTAAAAGCCGACCTGGTGGAATGGCTGAAGGGCGAAGAGGTTTACGACGACCGCGACAAAATTGTCGAATGCATCGCGTTGGAGCAGTTCTACCGTTGCATTGATGAGGATGTCCGGCTCTGGCTGCAAGATAGGCTAAAGGATGTTAAGCTAAACAAGGCAGCAGAGTTAGCGGAAGAGTATTACACACGCCGCAGCTTGCACAGCAAGGCAGTGCGCGTAGAAAAAGCTGATAGGAGAGATTGGTTTTCCGGGAAGCCCGACGAACGGAAGCAAATCACGCGTCGCGAGTTTCGGGACGACGAATCCCTTACCAAAGAAACTGTAAGGGAAGTACAGAATGCATCTCAGAATGATGACGATGGTCCGAAACAGTGAAACGAAATGACGCGTTCTTTTGAAAAACGGAAACCGTTAACCTGCTACAATTGCAAAAAGCAAGGGCACATCGCTGCAAGCTGCCCAGAGAGAATTGCTTTTGCAACGATACAGGAAACTCACAAAAACATACGTCTATTGGAGCCTTATGTGCAGGAAATTAAGGTAAACGGCAAGAAGTGCCGAGCACTGCGGGACTCTGCAGCAACTATGGACGTTGTTCACCCGTCTTTCGTCTCCTCAAGTGATTTTACGGGAGAGTGCGTTAGGATACGGCAAGTGGCCGAGAAGGAGAGCGTCTGTTTACCGATCGCAACGGTTATCATTGAAGGAGAATTTGGGAAACTTAACACCGAAGCCGCTGTGTCAGCCGCCCTGCCGGAGCAATTTTCCTACCTCTTCTCAAATAGCTCGGAGCAGCTGCTGAGGGATCACGGCAAATCATTCTTTGCCGACGTGGCGTACATGGCCCCCACGCGATCCAAAGCGCGCCCGCTGTCGAGGGAACTTGACTTAGCGTCGGTGAGCGAACAGCGGTGCGGTACAGGGACCGATCAGGGTAACTTGAGTGGCGAGCAGTCACGGGAAAGGCAGAGCTCGGAGGCTGGCCTAGGCGAGCGGGTCCTGGAGGTGAGTGGGAGTGACGCGTGCAGTGCTAGCCGCGATAGAGACGCGACGCCGCAATTAGGCGACGCGGGCTCCACACTCGCTCCGGTTTCCGCCAGCCGGCAGGAGCAGGCTGCAGTTGAAAGAGAAAGTCTGATTCGCGAGCAACAGGAAGGCTGTTCATTAGCCGATCTGAGGAAGAGCGTCAAACGGGGAGTGAAAAAAAAGAGGGTTTCATTTGGCAAAGAATCTGGCTTATTGTACCGCCGCTACACGGATAAGCAGGGTCGCAAATATAAGCAGCTTCGGATTCCGCGAAAATATCGCCGGGAAAAATGAATGACCTCATTTGCTTCCTCAGTGGTATGTTTTCGGTCCAAGTGATTTCAAGGGGACCATTCTATTTGTCATTATTATTGATGATTAATAATTGTTTCTATTTTGTTGAGTTGTTAATTTGAAAACTGGTTGTTTCAGCCTTGTGTACTAGATCGTACACCTGCCTCTTGTTGCAGCGGGAGAAAAAGGGGGATAACAATTTAGTTAGGTTGATTTGAATTATGGCCTTGTCTGGTGTTTGACGGGAGACAGAGGGCACTTGTTCGTGTTGGGTGTTGCTTTTTGCCGGTCGGTTTTGCAAGCTGCAGAACGACCAAGCGGGACCAGTGGCGAGAAGCAAGGTCTTAGGAACGACCCGAGCGGAGCTGGTCAAGGTGCCTTGGCGACGACGTGGTGAGCAGAGCTCCTGTCCTGGCGAGTCGGACCTGGGCACGTGAAGTTACCTGGCGTCCCGACACTGGACGTGAACTTGGACGAGCCTGACGAACGTGCGCGCCTGGCATCCGAGCCACGTGGAGGCAGCTCGTCTTCCCGGCGCCTTATCTGAGGGCGGGGATGCTGTTGTGCCATTACCACAAGCCCGGATTCCGAATCTGCAAGATGCGGAATCTATCCTGCGAGCGCCCTAATTCTCCCTTCACAAGTCAAGATGCTGAGCCGTCAGGCAGCGGTGTCCTGCTGCGGGAGAAGCCTCGGCGAGCCGCATGTTTGGACGTGTCAGCGTGTGCCAGACAGCCCGGCGCCGCACCTCCCTTTGCCTGGAGGTCACCGCGCGCGCGAACTTTGAACCGGGTGGCCAGCGCGGTCGCTGGTTGGACCCCTCGGACGACCGTCGTGTGCTGACTTTGTATTGGGCCGTTTGAGTGACAATGGTTCCTCGGGGATTATAAAAGCAGCAACGCGCTGCCTGAAAAACAGGATCCGCCGACCCACCGGGAGAGAGTGTCGCTCCCGACTGGGGTGAGATGTGTCACGCGTTTTCGCCGGACGTCGTCGTGCGAGAACAGTCGCGTTTGTTGTGAGCACTCGGCCCCACTGCCGACCCGTTCATGTCCTGTATGATAACCTGTATATAATGTATAAAGTCCCTTTTGTTATTCTCATCGACGCCAGGCTCGGAGTCTTCGCTACCAACGCTCTGTCACGAAACGGGTGACGAGCGCTACGGGACCACAAAGCCGTAATCGTGGTGCAGCGGTTCAAAGTTCGTAACACTGGTGGCAGCGGTGGGATGTCCGTAACACAGTCTAGCGTCGTTGCTCGTTCGCAAGTGCCCGGGCTCGTGATTGTCGTTTTCGTTCAGCAGCGTGGCAGCGTTCTTCGTCGGTAGTCGTTTCGCGCCAGCGCTGTTAACATTCTCGTTTCTGTTCCCTCCGACGCTCCTCGTACGCATGTTGTTCTTCGGGTGTACGAAGTATACGTGTCCGCCCCATCGCTAACGCAGCTGTTTTTAGCGCCGATACCTCTCCTGCTTACATACTGCGCCAACCTTTACGTCACGGCATAGTTCACGGCTCATCTCACTTACTCATTAAATTTCCCAGAGCAAACGTGTAGGCTATAGAAATGAATTTTCTACGATAGCTATAACGTCGTAGCTTGAATAAACCGCGTCGTTAATTTGTTTTCGACTATTTCATGCAGGTTAAGTTGCTTCTATTCTCTGGAGAATATTTCTTTCTTGTACAGAAACCAAAAAACATTGAATACGTTGCAGATTTTGTATTCTTACTGCCCCTGCGTTACCATTTGCTTTGAACGGTAATTAACGCTACAGTTAGTAAACCAAGTAAACTATTCGCTTGCTATAGTGTCACAGTGACAACGTACCATTCTGCACCGTCATCTAAAACTCGTGCAACAATGCCAAAAGCAGGCTCACAGCCTGTTCTTGTGAAGATGAAACTGTAGAAAACGACCCGTTAAAGAAAAGCAAATCAGAACTGTGCAGTGAAGTCAGCCAGTTGCATGACTTCCTGGGAATCACTGAATCTTTTAAGTCCAAACGGTTCTTACACGTTCACAGCTGATCAAGTGTGCAGAAACATCCATGCCTTACATATTTCTAGTAACGGTTTTTAATAGGTTTGTGATCACATACATTAGTGTGCAAACCAATATAACGATATCCGCCATGATTACTATCTTTATTACCATGCTGCTTGCATGAACATACCACCTTGGGGTTTTAGAAAAAATTTCCGCATTTGAAGTATACACAATATGCGGTTTATTCAATAAAGGACTACAAACTGCGTTTTTGCAATGACAAGCTTATTCCAAATTTTGCTTACATACGTGTACAGGCAAGAAAGAAAAACTTATTTGTAGACAACGAAATTGTTAAAGTTATTCACCTGTCACTGTGGCTATAGCATTCTCCTACTAACACAAGGCGAGGGGTTAAAATGCCAGCCATGGCAGTCGCATTTCGATCGGAGTCAAAGGTAAAAAAAAGCTCTTGCACTTAGATTTATTTCATCATCAATTATTGAGCCCTTAAACTTCAAAATACTATTCTATAGGGGAGCATGTTTATGGAAAATCTAACGCTAATCGAAAGCAAAGGGTACAATTGTAAAACAAGCATCTTTTCTGATACTTCGATCATGTAAACATTCATTGCATCAATATGTATTGTTCAACAGCACTGCACAAATAAGCCTAATCAGGTATAGAAAATACTTTATCAGGAAGCTGGTTCTGCAGATGTATAAATGACAGGACATGAATGCTCATACTACATCAGGCACACAGCACAATAAAAACCTTTTTCAAGAGTTGTGCCTTCTGGTAGATACGAGTTGGCCATAAGCAGCAGAAGCTTTACTACTGGGCATTGTGTAATACCGCTTAAGAAAGAATAAAGTGAGTGAAGAGGCTTTTAACAGCAGCACCTCATGCTACTCTAATAAGAGGAACGTTGAGCTAGAAAATTCCTGGTAGAGCACTTCACTTCAAGGGTAACTTTTTGAAAGACAGAAAATTCCAGGTGAGAGTTCGAGGTACATTTGGCCCACCCACAACAGCAACACATGGATACTACAAAACGTACTACAGTCTATGGGAAAGCTATCTTATACAGAAATCAAGAATGATGCAACAAGCTCTCGACAACACTACAGACTTTCTTGGCCAGTTTGGCCTCTCGCTTTCTGATAAGTCAGCTTACATCGACGTCGGAAAAAAAACTAGAATCAAGAACTAACCGCGATTGCACAATGTACTCCCTATAGCTGGGCAAATATACCCGCAAGTCAACATCCAGAAATACATTGTTTAGCGCAATACAACGGACGCAGGAAAGGCGACAGGACAAGGCGCTTTGTCATGTCGCCTTTCTTGTGTCCGTTGTATGGCGCTGAACAAAGTATTTATGTATCCGCACCAGCTAGCCCGCCAACGCATTGTGCTCAACATCCACAAACCCTCAGCTAGTGTAAGACCATTACGGCAGAGCCAGCACACGGGCGAAACAATTAGGCCATGCCTGGACGCAAATTTTAAACCTTGTGAAAAGAATACTCTCGAAATCATGGGCGGCCGACGAGCGGACACTCTGTAAAATCGCAGATGCTGTACTTGTGTCCAAGGCATTGTACTGCATGAATTGTCAGCAGCGTACAAAAAAGACAACTCACTACGTACAATGATGATGTGACAGGCACGCTTCACATAATTTTGGAGTGATGCTATGAGATATGTATATACAAAAATGATCATGTATACGAGAGCACACACACACAGAGAAATCACGGGCACCTACATTCTTTGCACATTCAATGAATACTTCTGATGGCCTGGCTACAAGTACCATGCAGGCCGGTTCAAAATGAAGCCTTACGCGTTTATCTGCCACTGACAGGAAAAGCCATGACCCCTGTCGACGGAACTCTTCTTTCCCAAGGAAGAGTAACTCCTCTGACAGAAACGACCGTATACTAGAGCTCAAAGTAGAGCCTCGCCGAAGTGGAAACAGAGCGCGGTGACGATGCCCCGCGGCAACTGCCTCGCGCCGGTTACGCCAGAGACCAAAAGCCCCCGCAGCAATTAAAAGTCTCGGAAAGCGGCCACGTGAGCAGCGACCAGATGTAATAAAGCGGCTAACTCCAAGGCCACGAAAACCTGCATGCACGGCCCTCCAATAAAATAACCTGGCAACGACGCATTGCAGCAGCACATGTTTATTGGATTCTTGAAGGGGGCTATTGGGACACAGCGAAGATGGGACTACGCACCACCGCTCCAGCCTGTCATGAGTTAGAAGCACTTGCCACCCTAGACGCCACAACATGAAGTCGCGTAGGGGGCCAGGCAGAAATGAAGCCGTTATCGCATCCCACGACACATTATTGCAACGGGCGCGGCGCGCAGGGGGAACTTAGAGGAAGCAGTAACGCTCACATAGCAGTTACAAGACGGTTTTAGAGAACGTCTACATCAATACATACCTGCTGTATGTGGCGATAAAATGCTATGGCCGTAGAGTAAAATGCAGGTGCGTTCAGCACTTATGGTCCGTGATTTACGTGCACGCCCTGTAACGTGTAACCAATTTTCGTGCCAAGGGATCAGCAGGCGAGTTTGCGCGCAGGACACTGATCACGCTACAACAGGCAGAGCTGAAATCGCAGAGCAAGTAACCGGCAGCTGACAGACACGGATGGGGAAAGGGAACCCACCGCAAGAGCGTGGTTGCCCAAGTGCCGCGCGACAGAACAGCTCTGTACTGCCCGACCAGAAAAGGGACTGCAAGGACCCAGTAACCTGTAACGGTGGCGGTACAACGTGACAAACCTACCACACTCGGCCGCAAAATACAGACTGTGCTAAGTACCTTCTCTCTAATAGGGGTTAGTCATGAACTTGAACATCTTGAATATTTCGCCTCACTTATTCAAGAATTGAGGGCCACACAGAGTCTGATATGTATTCATAGGTGTAATCAAGGCCTAAAGTACGAAGATAATCGCTCTTTTGAAGACGGAAAAGGGTATTTGGGCGTATCTGTGGTGAACCAATGAAGAAACAACGACATTTTGAAATATTTAGAGCAGCACCTGAAATATTTCAAGAAAAATTAAAATATGGGGTTTTACGTGCCAAAACCACTTTCTGATTATGAGGCCCGCCCTAGTGGAGGACTCCGGAAATTTCGACCACCTGGGGTTCTTTAACGTGCACCTAAATCTAAGTACACGGGTGTTTTCGCCTGAAATATTTCCGTACACAGTGAAAATTCGAAGGCTACGGGATAACCTGTGTGCATTCCTGAGATACAACATGACGTTATCGGCGAAGGCTGTCACCTTCATAACACAGCAACCAGGCAGTCGAAGACCGCACACTCATGGGTTTATGGCTGATCAACACGAGTACGTGGGATAGAGGACACCCTTGACGAACACCACGAGTAACGGGAAATGGTGCACTACCACGACCATCAAGAAACAATGTACTTCGGATATTTGAATACGCATTCCTAATAAGTTACGAAATAATTTTACGAAAAGCCGATTGAGGTAAGTAGTTTAAATATCTAGCTATGTTCAAGGAGATCGAATGCCGTTTCTTGATCTAGTGAAACTAAGAGACCACGTGATGACCTTGTCAACGTGTACGTCAATATGTCACGCGTAACGAACGAGAGTGTGTATCTCTCTGCCAAGGACTGAGCACGCCTGGTGGCGTCCTATTAAAGAAGGCATCGGGCTTCCTATGCGTTGCGTGAGAATAGCTGTGGAGGGTTTGTAGTCAACAATGAGAAGCGTGATTGGCCTCCATTCCTCTGCACGAACTGATGATGGATCGTGCTTAGTTATCAGCACAATACGGCCATCGCGAAAACTACACGGGAATTCAAAGTTATCAAAGTAGCGGCTGATAACAGACACTAAAGTGGCTCCAATAGCTTTTCATTATGTTAGACAAAACTCTACCGGTAAACCGTGCAGCCCCGGGGCCGAGTCACGCTTCATGGAAGGTAATGCTGCTTTCACCTGGCCAGCTGCCGGTCGTACACAAAGACGTTCAGCGACCTCAGGTGGAACTTGAGGCAGCTCACTAAGTATTTGAGCATTATTCGCATATTCGTACACGCCATGTTTTCTAAATGCGATACAAAGCGTGAATAATCACCCGTACTAGGCGACATAAGGGGAAGTGCTCTTGGGGCCGTAGAACCCAATTACATTGGGCTGTCTTAAAAGCGCATTGCACTTGAATTTGATCACCCGGTACCAGTGTCGATGTAGCCAGAAAATACTCTCGCAGGCCTGCCTGACATCGCTGATAACCACAACAGCTAGTCTGGCAATTTCTGCAGTCTTCTGAAAAGTACTTCATTAATGTATATCCTGACTATAAAATCATAAAATTTTTCTGCATCTCTTCGGCAGTAGCAAAGGCCTCTTAGCTTAATATCTCCCAGGTAAAGCTCTTAAATATCACAAACGTGATGTTGAAGATAATATTTTGCAAAAATGCGCTTTTTGAGATTCGGTGGAAAAAAAGTGCATCGTCGACGCCGACCCTCATTTGGAAGCGGAATCGCATTACGTGAACGTCATCGTATTGGTGTGATGTGATATTTACAATGACCCAAACTAACGTCAAGAAAGGTTAATTGAAGAGTGGCAGATGCCCGTTGGCTCATGGAGCACATAATCAGTGCCACGCAGCCAGCGGCCGCATGATACATACCCAATGGTATGGATTTCACACACTTTCATAGATTGTGGGTGAATTTTTGGGGCTGTTGCGCTATTTATAGATTATAAAAAGGCGTGACATCATAATACATTATGCATTTATACATTTAAAAAAGGCAAGACATCTGCTCATGTTTGTATTAGCACGAAACAGTGAATGTGCTGGATTAACAAAAAGACGAAGCGGGAAATTGTTCGCTGAGAAGACAGGTAAACACACAGTGCGACTCAACCTGAGAAATAATGATACTGAAGCGTCCATGAATTTCGAAGAAAACAAATGATTGTATGGTCCTGACGGCACGTCGCAAGTCTCCGCAGGCGTCGATGTCCTTAGTTCTAACGAAATTATTTTTGAACAGCTCTGGTAGTCCAAGCAATAATTTGGTTGATTGTGTACTGTTGATAAAATGCTCACGTGCTGCGGCCTAAAGCTCACGCACGAAGCGACAGATTGTGCGCATGTACGAAGACGCGCAGTCAATCGGTGCAAACCCGTGTGATCGCAGCTTTGAGGCTTCATTCTTTATGCTCTGTTTGGTTATACACATACTCCCTATATTTTACACAGTTCGCCCTCAGCGAATGTTGACCTTTTACGCAAAAGGCCGGGTGGGGGTACTCCATCGTGGCGACCGCGCGCAATGGGCGTTCTCGGGATTGTAGGACGATCTCGCCGCTGAAATCCAGGTGTAAGGGTTGGAGGTCGTAGGGAGGAACTAGGCGTACCGGATTTATTTACAGATGTTTTCACATGAAAACAGGGGATAGATTCGACACTCTAGCGTGGCTCCCAAATGAAGCACGCAAGACGAAGCATATACAGCATACGAGCACGAAGCTCCACACAGACTGCTTCTCGAGCCCGAGCACGGTCACGAGCACCCGAGCATACTCTAGCAGCCGACAACAGCTGCTTATGAACACTATGTCTTCCCTAGATCCCTAGGAGAGGCAAAACGTCAGGCCACCGCCTATTCGTAGCGTCCAACCTCAGCGTAGTCGACCAGCCTTTTTGGAGGAGGAGGGCTCACACACACACGTACGCACTGGTTTCACTACCCCCACCGAGGTGAGACGCGCTTCGCAGAACTCGGGGCTTACATCTGGAAAGGCGCGTGGGAAGATGCTGCCAAATACCTTCCCTCGAGAACTCCCCCGCTCACGGCAGAGCAGGTCGGCGGTGGCGAGTTCAATAACAGAGCCTGGTTCGTCGAACTCATCTCGGCCTTCCCTCGCCGGAGAGTCGCTGACGCGGCGTATTGTCCTCCTCACACAATAGACCTAGTGGCGCCGTCTGGCTGGAGAAAGATGGTCAATTCCTAGAAAACGCCAGCACTGCTAATGCAGCTGTATGAGAAACTTTGCATGTCGGCACCTTGGCACGCCATTCCTAACAGCGTACCCTCTACGTATTACGTAAAGAAATGGCGTCTGTAAACCATTCTGTGCTTTCTGTTTGCCCAATATTACTATTTCGAGAGTTAAAAACTTCACCCGTGGCAACCGTAGCAACTGCAAGAGGAGGTAGGCCCAGCGCGACTCCACCTACCTTCCTCCTACGCGACGCTTCGCCTCCTTTTTCCGCTATGCGGCTAACCCGGTTGAGTTTTGAATAAAACCCCTGGATTTTCCAAAAGTAGCGCAATTCCTAGACTTTCCCGCCACCCCGCTCTCCCCGACGTTTCCTCCTCCACGCATCCTGTCATCCCAGCCTCCTCCGCTCCTCCATTGGCCAATCTGTGCCACGTGGAAGCACGCGACGCGCTTTTGCGTATTTTTTTCGTTCCATCGTCGGCTCACTGTGACAAAAGTGGATTCATCGAGGGAGTCGCGGGGTCAAACTGATCTGTAATTTTCAATAACGTGCAGAATGTTTTAGCAAAATGAGTGGGAAGGTAGACGGCTGTGTGTTTTTACTTTGTGTCCGTATGTTGTATGTAGTGGGTTCACTTCTTTCATTGTGTTTATACAATGTCATGCACCAGGCATAATTTTCAAGTGGCTGGATAAGTGCTTTTCAAGCTTTTCAAAACACGAAATAGTACATGTTCTCATATTTTGTGTTCCTGTAGTGAGTTTCCGCATGAAGTCGCAATTTTGTAAAATTGACAAAACTCGCTAAACAATTGAAAATTCTTAATATATTCTGCAGCTGTACACTTTCTACGAATCTGAAGATGCAAGAGATGTGGTGAAAGCAACTTTTCAATCAACGGGATAAAGTGGTGTCTGAAAGGGTTAAGGCGCATGGAAGCATACTTGTTCCCCGTTCTCACTAGCATCTTCAATAGTTCCTCAAAGTCTAGTACCTTTTCTAGCACTCAGAAGGTAGCATGGACATTGGCCATGAACAAATCAGGTGCTAGATGTGCAGTTACTAACTGCCTAGCTATATCTATCCTCTGCAGTGCGTCAAAAGTGTTTGAATCGATATCGGATTCCTTGCTTTCTGTTAGTGCTAAGAGCATTTGAATAAATGAACAGCATGACTTTGTGTGCCGACAACTTAAAACTATTTGAGACTCTCGAGAGTGTTCATCACTGCATCGACTTTCAAAAAGACATTTCTTCACCTTCAAACTGGTGCAAAAGCTATCATCATCATCATCATCATCGTCGTCGTCGTCGTCGTCGTCACCACCACCACCATCATCATCATCATCAGCCTAGTTACGCCCACTGCAAAGAAAAGGCCGCTCCCATACTTCTCCAACTACCCCGGTCATGCACTAATTGTGGCCATGTTGTCCCTGCAAACGTCTTAATGTCATCCGCCCACCTAACTTTCTGCCGCCCCCTGCTACGCTTCCCTTCCCTTGGAATCCAGTCCGTAACCCTTAATGACCATCGGTTATCTCCCCTCCTCATTACATGTCCGGCCCATGTCCATTTCTTTTTCTTTATTTCAACTAAGATGTCATTTACCCGCGTTTGTTGCCTCACCCAATCTGCTCTTTTCTTATCCCTTAACGTTACACCGATCATTCTTCTTTCCATAGCTCGTTGCGTCGTCATCAATTTCAGCAGAGCCCTTTTCGTAAGCCTCCAGGTTTCTGCCCCATATGTGAGTACTGGTAACACACAGCTGTGTTACCAGTACACTTTCCTTTTGAGGGATAGTGGCAACCTGCTGTTCATGATTTGAGAATGCCTGCCAAAGTACCCCAGCCCATTCTTATTCTTCTGGTTATTTCAGTCTCATGATCCGGATCCGTGGTCACTACCTGCCCTAAGTAGATATATTCCCTTACCACTTCCAGTGCCTCGCTACCTATCGTAAGCTGCTGTTCTCTTCCGAGACTGTTAAACATTACTTTAGTTTTCTGCAGATTTATTTTCAGACCCACACTTCTGCTTTGCCTCTCCAGGTCAGTGAGCATGCATTGAAATTGGTCTCCTGAGTTACTTAGCAAGGCAATATCATCAGCGAATCACAAGTTGCTAAGGTTTTCTCCATCAACTTTTATCCCCCATTCTTCCCACTCCAGGTCTCTGAATACCTCCTGTAAACATGCGGTGAATAGCATTGGAGAGATCGTATCTCCCTGTCTGACGCCTTTCTTTATTGGGATTTTGTTGCTTTCTTTGATGAGGACTACGGTGGCTGTGGAGCCGCTATAGATATCTTCCAGTATTTTTACGTATGGCTCATCTACACCCTGATTCCGTAATGCCTCCATGACTGCTGAGGTTTCGACTGAATCAAACGCGTCTATAATTTTTCAAGTCTTTGGCGTCCCCTTTCTTATGGATTAGGATTATGTTAGCGTTCTTCCAAGATTCCGGTACGCTCGAGGTTAGGAGGCATTGCGTATACAGGGTGGACAGTTTCTCTAGAACAATCTGACCACCATCCTTCAACAAATCTGCTGTTACCTGATCCTCCCCAGCTGCCTTCCCCCTTTGCATAGCTCCTAAGGCTTTCTTTACTTCTTCTGGCGTTACCTGCGGGATTTCGAATTCCTCTAGGCTATTTTCGCTTCCACGATCGTCGTGGGTGCCACTGGTACTATATAAATCTCTGTAGAACTCCTCAGCCACTTGAACTATCTCATCCATATTAGTAATGATATTGCCGGCTTTGTCTCTCAACGCACACATCTGATTCTTGCCTATTCCTAGTTTCTTCTTCACTGTTTTTAGGCTTCCTCCGTTCCTGAGAGCCTGTTCAATTCTATCCATATTATAGTTCCTGATGTCCGCTGTCTGACGCTTGTTGATTAACTTAGAAAGTTCTGCCAGTTCTATTCTAGCTGTAGGGTTAGATGCTTTCATATATTGGCGTTTCTTGATCAGATCTTTTGTCTCCTGCGATAGCTTACTGGTTTCCTGTCTAACGGCTTTACCACCGACTTCTATTGCGCACTCCTTAATGATGCCCATGAGATTGTCGTTCATTGCTTCAACACTAAGGTCCTCTTCCTGAGTTAAAGCCGAATACCTGTTCTGTAGCTTGATGCGGAATTCCTCTAGTTTTCCTCGTACCGCTAACTAATTGATTGGCTTCTTGTGTACCAGTTTCTTCCGTTCCTTGCCGAGCACGTCTACATCTTGTATGATGCCAGGGTTCGCGCAGAGTATGAAGTCGATTTCATTTCTAGTCTCACCATTCGGGATTTTACACGTTCACTTTTGACTACCCCACTTGCGGAAGAAGGTATTCATTATCCGCATAATATTGCGTTCTGCAAACTCTGCTAATAATTCTCCCCTGCTATTCCTAGAGCCTATGTTATATTCCCCCACTGACTTGTCTCCAGCCTGCTTCTTGTCTACCCTGGCATTGAAGTCGCCCATCAGTAGAGTGTATTTTGTTTTGACTTTACGCATAGCCGATTCCACGTCTTCATGGAAGCTTTTGACTTCCTGGTCATCATGAGTGGATGTGGGGGCGTTCACCTGTATGACCTTCACTTTGTACCTCTTATTAGGTTTTACAACAAGACCTGTGACCCTCTCGTTAATTCTATAGAAGTCCTGTATGTTACCAGCTATATTCTTATCAAGCAGTAATCTAACTCCTTGTTCTCGTCTCTCCGCTAAGCCCCGGTAGCACAGGACGTGCCCGCTTTTTAGCACTGTATATGCTTCTTTTGTCCTCCTAACCTCACTGAGCCCTATATTATCCCATTTACTGCCCGCTAATTTCTCCAATAGCAATGTACTTCAGATATTTGAATAGGCAATACTAATAAGTTGAGAGAATTCCACGAAAAGCCGATCGAGGTAAGCAGATTAAATATGTAGCCATATTCAAGGAGATCGAATGACACGTGCGGACCACCTTGTCAACGTGTACGTCATTATGTCACGCGTAACAAACGAAAGACTGTGTATCTCTCTGCCAGGGACTGATCATGCCTGTTGGTGTCCTATTAAGGAAGGCATCAGGCTTCCGAAGCGCCGCGTGAGAATACCTGTGAAGGTTTTGTAGTCAACAATGAGAAGCGTGATTGGCCTTCACGAACCGCACGAACTGATGATGGATCGTGCTTAGTTATCAGCACAATACGGCCGTCGCGAAAAGTACACGGCAATTCAAAGTTCTCAAAGTAGCGGCTGATAACAGACACGAAAGTGGCTCCAATATCTTCTCAGAATGTCTACGGGTAACCCGTACAGCCCTGGGGCCGAGTCACGCTTCATGGAAGGTAATGCTGCTTTCACCTCGTCAACTGCCGTTCGTACATAAAGACGTTCAGCGACCTCAGTTGGAACTTGAGGCCGCTCTCTAAGCATTTCAACATGATTCGCATATTCGTAAGCGCCATGTTTTCAAAATGCGATACAGAGCGTGAATAATCACGCGTACTAAGCGACACAAGGGTAAGTGCTCTTGGCATAGAGAAAGATAAAGACTAAGAGCGGACACTCCGAGAAATCTGGCCTCAGGAAGATACACTCCTAATGATATACCGTATGTACGTTCGTCCTGTACTAGAATTTGGTTGCGTGCTCTTCTCTGGAGCTCCAGCCTACATGTCCCGTCCTCTAATCCTCTTAGAAAGAGAAGCATTACGTCTGTGTTTAGGTCTTCCTAAATTTGTTGCAAATTCTATTCTTTATCTAGAATCCCGTGTTCCGCCACTTCCGTGCAGGTTCCGGCTTTTGACGGTGCAGACGTTCTTAAGGATTTACGAATCACCACTGCGTCATCCCCAAATAATCTTTATTTCACAACCTGCTTTGTTTTTCGGTGTCATCTGGCCGCGACTACATAATCCGCAAATTATATTTGTCCAAAAATTACTTGACTCTTTGGGCGTGCGCATATGCGATGTTCTTCCTATTACCGACAGAGCTGTTGCCACGGATATTCAATTTGATGACATCTTTCCTAATAACGCAAAATTACTTCCACACCATATTCTAGACGGTATATTGCAAGATCATCTGAAAAACCTTCAAACAAACGTTGTAATTGCTACAGATGCTTCACAATGTGAAGAAAAGTCAGGTGTAGGAATTTTTTCCCCGATTCTCGATTGGACATTTTCTCTTCGACTGCCAGATTTCATACCGATTTTTTTAGGCGAATTCATGGCCGTGGTGCTGGCATTACGCAAATTAGGACCATCAATTACGTCAGCCGTGATAGTCACTGATTCTTTATCACTGTGCTCATCCCTTACTGCTTCTAGTGATTCTCGCGTGATGAGGACATTTCAATCATTGGTACCTGCTTACTTGAGAAGCGTGCGTTTGATTTGGGTGCCTGGCCATAAAGGACTAATCATTAATGAAATTGCAGACTCTCTAGCCAAGGCATCGATAAGTGGCCCGATTCTTCCTTGCTGCCCTTTGACTGCTTATGTTACTGCAGCTAGATTTCGCAGGAGTATCATTATACAGTCAGTGTCAGGCTCCGCAATTACTAACTCTGCGGATTACGGACATCTCCTGCACCCTTGGAACAGAGATTTTTGCCGAACACGGAAAATTGAAGTGTCTATCACGAAGCTGCGCTGCCGTATACCTGCATTGAACTTCTACCTCCACAGGTCTGGTCTGGTCCCCTCACCATTATGCTCATTCTGTGGCGAAGCGGAGACAATCGACCATTTCTTGTTGTCTTGCAGACGTTTTTCTATTATAAGAAAACGACTGCTTGAAATCCCGCTTCGCTCTATTGGTTTAACTTTATCAGTGCCTGTGATCCTGTCTTTTGGAGCCTCCATTGTTGGGTTCAGCAACAGAAATGTTTGCTTGGCGATCCAAAATTACCTCATTGAAACCAATCGATTTCCATGTTAGATTGATCGTTCTCCCTCCCAACCATAGCTTTTTTTTATTTATTTCTTATCTTTTATTGATTATTATTGTTAATATTATTATTATCTTATACCCGGTTTTGATCTGATTATTTCCTTTTTTCTCCAAACACAAAACGTTTACTTTTAAACTCACACGCCCAAATTGTTAACTCCCTTGTTATCATTATTATTTTTAGGCACCTAATTAAACCGCCCGATTCTTGGCCAATCCCCCACTGTGGGTATGTGCCACGGCCACTAAGGACAACAACAACAACAACAACTACGTCACGGCTACGTAACGAACTCATCAAACGCCAGGGGACGCAGGCGCAAAAAAAGAAAATGTTGTAATGAATTCTGCTCAATCGCTTTACAAAATAATAATTATACACCCAAATTTGGCGTGTTTCTGATACATAAAAACAGAATTTATCGAAGACACCTTCCGTGCTTTTTGTTCATCATTCGTACTGCCATCAACACCAATCACCATTCGTCCATCGAGAAGAAATCAACGACACCAGCGGCGTCCCAGCGGGAACGTCTCGTGAACGTCGGCTGCGGCGGTCTTCTTGTGTGTGAGAAAGGTGAGTCACATTTTAAAGCGAAGGTTGGAGTAATTGACTTGTGAGCGCGACGAGCTAGGTTCGCTAAAAAAGCAGTTTGCGGTTGTATATGTGGCGGCTAGACGCGAACAATGCGAAAAGCATGCCCCCTCAAGAAACGCGTAGCAAGAGGGCTGTACTAGCTGTACTTCCTTGCTATCCTCACCGACAACGGCATAATCTTTGTTGGTTGCGTTCCGTGAAAATAATCAAACGACGCGAAGCTACCATTAACTTGCACCGGTTCACGGCTGTGCACTGCGCTGCGACTCGCAGCTTGTCAGACGCCATCGAGACGCTGCGTCTCGGTTTGCGAGGGTAAACCGTTCTTGCCCAGCGCTGTTTGCGATAACCGCGGTATCGGCGTTCCATTGAAATAGTTCGTGTTGGCGGATTAAAAATGATCTGCTGGACAACGCTTAAGGTCAATATCATGAATTGCACATTTCAGGAAATTTCCGGTTCCGAGAAAATTGAATTCCTAAACCGCGTTTAAATGGTCGCGTCATGGTTGACGGTCTTTTCGTTGGCCCGTTCTAGAGGCTGACGAACGCTGGAAAGCACATAAAAGACGCCACGCTGATTCAGACGGAAAACGGCGTTCCGGGGACGGGCGCTACCTAAATAAAGAAAGCAGGACGTTAGGCACGCTGTAGCCAAGTTTTGCTTGCTCGTTTCCCTTATAGAGTAAGGGCTCCTGAATATTTTAACGATATTGCTGGCAAACAATGGCATCTTACATAAACAGCGAGCATAGCTTATTGCGTTTGGTACTTTAGCGAGGTGTGTATCTACGGCGCACGGACGTACGCTGGTGTATGCATCCGCGCGGATTGTTTATACAGAAAAGTAACGGTGGGGAAAAGTCACCAATGACTACTGCATGTACTTATTGCGGCGGCCGTGTTGGGAAGTACTGCGCATTCTAGTAATTTTCGGTTCCTTATTTTTTCATGGCGAAGGCATTGCACAACGTATTGTCGCGTAGGCGTGGCGCGGCGCGCATTTGAACAAAGGCCTCGTATTTGGACGTTTCGAATGTATCTTCATCACGCTTATGTGAACTGCTATTTTGCCTACCAATGTACTCCTTATACTGAGTACGTACAGGGGTGTCCAAAACTTCACAGGCCGCGATGCCCTCCATGGGATTAAATAGGATGGCGGCCTGGGAACTTTTGAACACCCCTGTACGGGGTATTAACATTTATCCTTGTAAGTCCGGGTTATATGGGTCAGAGGTAAGGATGTGTCGGTGGTTTTATATTGTGCATCGGTTCGCTATTCTTTCAAAGCGGTTTCCTGGTACAGTTATGACATGTACACATGTTTTTGGTAATAATGAAGCATGCACTTATCGATATTTTCAGACCGTGCTGATGCCATGCCATCCGGCGGTCCAAGCTACGGCAGCTACTGCTGTGTGTCGTGGTGCTTTGACAACGGAAGAACCCAGAAGAAGCCTATCTTGACTTGGAATAAAAACATTACGGAAGCTCTGTCTCTTTGATACATATGAGCGCTTGTACCAAAACACAGAAGACAAGCGCGATGGATAAAGCCGTAGTGAATTATGATTACCTCTATCTCCATCTGTTACAACTTAATCGAAATAAATAAGGCGTCACTACCTCAATTCACACCAAATATTGAACTAGACAAAACAGTGAATCGCTAAATCAAAGCGACAAATAAAAGCGTTGCCATTTGGGTGACGAAAAGTGATCTGAAATGACAGGCTTCCGCGACAGCCCAACGTCGGTTACGAGGGGTAATTCAAATTTCGCGCCAGCGAAACCGAAACAGGAAGTGCAGGCCAGTTCCTCTCATCAACCGCCAGGCGCGCTAGGTTCGATTGGGCGGCTGGGGGTGTATGGGAGTGTCCGCTCTTCACTTTTTTTTTCTTCTCTATGCTCTTGGGGCCGCATTACCAAATTACATTCGGCTGCCGCAAAGCGAACCGGGCGCATTAGCGTCACTGTCCATAGAGCCAAACTCATACTCTTACAGATTTAGATGTCATCGCTGGTAACCACGAACCTTTTTCTGGGAATGTCTGTAGTTCTCTTAAAAATACTTCATCAGTTTACGCCTCAGCTATGAAAGCAGAACAATATTCCTGTGTCGCTTCGGCAGTAGCAAAGGCTTCTTAGCTCAATATCTCCCAGGCAAAGTCTTTAAAGATCACAAACGTGATGTTGAAGATAACATTTGGGAGAAACGTGTTTTTGAGTGACGGTGGAAAAAAAAAGTGCATCCTCGATGGCGACCCTCATTTGGAAGAAAATCGCATTACGTGAACGTCACCGTGTTGGTGTGATGTGATACTTGTAATGACCCAAACTGACGTCAAGAAAGCTTAATTGAAGAGTGGCAGATGCCTATTGGCTCGTGGAGCAAATACCCAGTGCCACGCCGCCAGCGGCCGCATGGTACATACCCAATGGTATGGATTTCACACACTTTCATACATTGTCACTGAATTTTTTCGAGCTGTTCCGCCATTTATAGATCTTAAAAAGGCATGACATCTTAACACATTCACATTTATACATTATAAAAAGACATGACTTCTGCTCATGTTTCTATTAGCACCAAACAATGAATGTGCTGGATTAAGAAAAAGATGAAGCAGGAAACTGTTCGTTGAGAAAGCAGGTAAACACAAAGTGGGGAGCAACCTGAGAAGTAAAGATACTGAAGTGTCCAAGAATTTCGAAGAAAAAAAAAGATTGTATCGTCGCACGTCTCCGCAGGCGTCGATGTCCTTAGTTCTAACGAAATTATTTTTGATCAGCTGTAATAGTACACGCAAAAATTTGGTTGATTTTGTAAAGTTGGTAAAATGCTCACGTGCTGCGGCCTAAAGCTCACGGCACGAAGCGACACGTTGCGCGCGGACATGTACGAAGACACGCAGTCAATCGCTGCAAACCCGTGCGATCGCAGCTTTGAGGCTTTATTCTTTATGCTCTGTTTGGTTATACACATACTCGCTATAATTTTACACAGTTCGCCCTCAGCGAATGTCGACCTTTTACGTAAAAGGCCGGTTGAGGGTAGTCCATCGTGGCGTTCTCGGGGTTGCAAGAGGATCTCGCCGCTGATATCCAGTTGTAAGGGTTGGAGGTCGTAGGGAGGAACAAGGCGTACAGGATTTATTTAAATATGTTTTTACATTAAAATAGGGGATACATTCGACAGTCTAGCGTGGCTCCTAAATGGAGCACGCAAGACGAAGCATACAGCATACGAGCACGAAGCTCCAAACAATCTGCTTCTCGAGCACGAGCATGGTCACGAGCACCCGAACACACTCGAGTAGCCGACAACAGCTACTTATAAACACTGTGTCCTCTCTAGATCCCTAGGAGAGGGAAAACGTCAGTTCACCGCCTATTCGTAGCGTCCAACGTCAGCGTAGTTGACCCGCCTTTTTGGAGGAAAAGGGCTCACACACACATACGCACTGGTTTCGCTGCCCCCACCGAGGTGAGAGGGGCTTCGCAGAACTCGGGGCTTACGTCTTGAAAGGCGCGTGGGAAGCTGTCGCCAAATACCTTCCCTCGGGAACTCCCCCGCTCACGGCAGAGCAGATCGGCGGTGGCGAGTTCAGTAACAAAGCCTGGTTCGTCGAACTCATCTCGGCCTTCCCTCGCCGGAGAGTCGCTGACGCGGCGTATTGTCCTCCTCACACAATAGACCTAGTTGCGCCGGCCGGCTGGAGAAAGATGGCCGGTTCCTAGAAAACGCCAACACTGCTAATGCAGCTGTATGAGAAACTTTGCATGTCGGCACCTCGGCAGGCAGTCCTAACAGCGTACACTGTACGTATTAGGTAAAGAAATGGCGTCTGTAAACCATTCTGTGCTTTCTGTTTGCCCAATATTACTATTTTGAGAGTTAAGAACTTCACTCGTGGCAAGCGTAGCAACTGCAAGAGGAGGTAGGCCCAGCGCGACTCCACCTGCCTTCCTCCTCCGCGACGCTTCGCCTCCAATCTCCGCTATGGGGCTGACCCGGTGGAGTTTTGAATAAAACACATCGATTTTCTAAATGTAGCGCAATTCCTAGACCTTTCCGCCACCCCGCTCTCCCCGACATTTCCTCCTCCACGCGTCCTGTCACCCCAGCCTCCTCCGCTGCTCCATTGGCCAATCTGTGCCACGTGGAAGCACGCGACGCGATTTTGCATATTTTTTTCGTTCCATCGCGCTACGACCGCCATTGTTGGCCCAGTGTGACAAAAGTCAGCGCAGACGGATTGATCGAGGGAGGTCGCGGCGTCAAACTGTGCTGTAATTTTGAATAACGTGCAGAATGTTTTAGCAAAATGAGTGGGAAGGTAGACGGCTGGGTGTTTTTACTCTGTGTCAGTATGTTGTATGTAGTGGGTTTACTTCTTTCATTATTTTTTATAATGTCGTGCACCGGGCGTAATTTTTAAGTGGCTGGATAAGTGCTTTTCGAGCTTTTCAAAACACGAATTAGTACATGTTCTCATATTTTGTGTTCCTGTAGTGAGTTTTCGCATGCAATCGAAACATTGTAAACTTGACAAAACTCGCTAAACAGTTGAAAATTCTTAATATTTTCTGCAGCAGTACATTTTCTACGATTCTGCAGATGCAAGAGATGTAGTGAAAGTAACTTTTCAATCAACGGGATAAAGTGGTGTCTTAAAGGGTTACGACGCATGGAAGCATATCTGTTCCCTGTTCTCACAAGCGTCTTCAACAGTTTCCTAAAGTCTAGTACCTTTTCTAGCACTCAGAATGTAGCATGGACATTGCCCATGCAAAAATGAGGTGCTAGGTGTGCAGTTACTAACTGTCTACCTATATATATCCTCTGCAGTGATGTCAAATTGTTTGAATCGATATTGGATTCCTTGTTTTCTGTTAGTGCTAAGAGCATTTTAATAAATGAACAGCATGACTTTGTCTGCTGACAACCTAAAACTATTTGAGACTGTCGACAGTGTTCAACACTGCATCGACTTACTGTATCACTGCATCGACACTTGGCAGCGGCGGCAGCAGCGGGACAGCACGGCTTACGCTGTGTCTCTTCTTCTATGCCTCGCAGATTGCCTATCGTCAGCCGGCCCCATCGATGTATCGGCCGCCCATGATCATCCCGTGACAAGCCACGAGCCCGCTTTTACGTCACGGTCTACGTCATCACCATACCGCAGTGCCAGCTCTACATAAACCCGACGCAAGCACTGGGACGCTTCACTTGGCAGCGGCGGCAGCAGCGGGACAGCACGGCTTACGCTGTGTCTCTTCTTTTATGCCTCGCAGATTGCCTATCGTCAGCCGGCCCCATCGATGTATCGGCCGCTCATGATCATCCCGTGACAAGCCACGAGCCCGCTTTTACGTCACGGTCTACGTCATCACCATACCGCAGTGCCAGCTCTACATAAACCCGACGCAAGCACTGGGACGCTTCACTTGGCAGCGGCGGCAGCAGCGGGACAGCACGGCTTACGCTGTGTCTCTTCTTCTATGCCTCGCAGATTGCCTATCGTCAGCCGGCCCCATCGATGTATCGGCCGCCCATGATCATCCCGTGACAAGCCACGAGCCCGCTTTTACGTCACGGTCTACGTCATCACCATACCGCAGTGCCAGCTCTACATAAACCCGACGCAAGCACTGGGACGCTTCACTTGGCAGCGGCGGCAGCAGCGGGACAGCACGGCTTACGCTGTGTCTCTTCTTCTATGCCTCGCAGATTGCCTATCGTCAGCCGGCCCCATCGATGTATCGGCCGCCCATGATCATCCCGTGACAAGCCACGAGCCCGCTTTTACGTCACGGTCTACGTCATCACCATACCGCAGTGCCAGCTCTACATAAACCCGACGCAAGCACTGGGACGCTTCACTTGGCAGCGGGACAGCACGGCTTACGCTGCGTCTCTTCTTCTATGCCTCGCAGATTGCCTATCGTCAGCCGGCCCCATCGATGTATCGGCCGCCCATGATCATCCCGTGACAAGCCACGAGCCCGCTTTTACGTCACGGTCTACGTCATCACCATACCGCAGTGCCAGCTTTACATAAACCCGACGCAAGCACTGGGACGCTTCACTTGGCAGCGGCGGCAGCAGCGGGACAGCACGGCTTACGCTGTGTCTCTTCTTCTATGCCTCGCAGATTGCCTATCGTCAGCCGGCCCCATCGATGTATCGGCCGCCCATGATCATCCCGTGACAAGCCACGAGCCCGCTTTTACGTCACGGTCTACGTCATCACCATACCGCAGTGCCAGCTCTACATAAACCCGACGCAAGCACTGGGACGCTTCACTTGGCAGCGGCGGCAGCAGCGGGACAGCACGGCTTACGCTGTGTCTCTTCTTTTATGCCTCGCAGATTGCCTATCGTCAGCCGGCCCCATCGATGTATCGGCCGCCCATGATCATCCCGTGACAAGCCACGAGCCCGCTTTTACGTCACGGTCTACGTCATCACCATACCGCAGTGCCAGCTCTACATAAACCCGACGCAAGCACTGGGACGCTTCACTTGGCAGCGGCGGCAGCAGCGGGACAGCACGGCTTACGCTGTGTCTCTTCTTCTATGCCTCGCAGATTGCCTATCGTCAGCCGGCCCCATCGATGTATCGGCCGCCCATGATCATCCCGTGACAAGCCACGAGCCCGCTTTTACGTCACGGTCTACGTCATCACCATACCGCAGTGCCAGCTCTACATAAACCCGACGCAAGCACTGGGACGCTTCACTTGGCAGCGGCGGCAGCAGCGGGACAGCACGGCTTACGCTGTGTCTCTTCTTCTATGCCTCGGAGATTGCCTATCGTCAGCCGGCCCCATCGATGTATCGGCCGCCCATGATCATCCCGTGACAAGCCACGAGCCCGCTTTTACGTCACGGTCTACGTCATCACCATACCGCAGTGCCAGCTCTACATAAACCCGACGCAAGCACTGGGACGCTTCACTTGGCAGCGGCGGCAGCAGCGGGACAGCACGGCTTACGCTGTGTCTCTTCTTTTATGCCTCGCAGATTGCCTATCGTCAGCCGGCCCCATCGATGTATCGGCCGCCCATGATCATCCCGTGACAAGCCACGAGCCCGCTTTTACGTCACGGTCTACGTCATCACCATACCGCAGTGCCAGCTCTACATGAACCCGACGCAAGCACTGGGACGCTTCACTTCGCAGCGGCGGCAGCAGCGGGACAGCACGGCTTACGCTGTGTCTCTTCTTCTATGCCTCGCAGGTTAGGCACTATGTGTGACTGAATTATTTACGTTGCTTTTTTACTGCTGTTGCTACTGCCAAAGTCATTTTTTCTGTGTCTGTTTTTGCTGCAATGTCCCCTGAGGAACAAAAAATGCTGAAAGATTTGAAACAAGAAATTCGTGATATGCGCGCATCTCTGGAGAGAGAATTTAGGAAGGAAAATAGAGAGATTAAGAATAGCCTGGATAATATGAACAAATGTTTTGAGGAAATGTGTACCACCATAAAAGACATTCAGAAGGAAAACGCTGAAATCAAGGCTGAGAACGCTAGCCTCACTTCTGAGTGCACACTACTGAAGAAGCGCGTACTGGAAGCTGTGCTCAGAATTGTACAACTAGACCAATATTCCAGAAATAAGAATCTGAAAATCAAAGGTGTTCCAACTTCACAAAGCGAGAACCTTTCTGCCATTCTGAAAAAAATCGGAGACGTTGTAAGTGAGCCTATTAGTGAAAATGATGTTGAGATCTGTCACAGAGTTCCAGCGAGGGATTCTGGGCAGTCTAACATTGTGGTACAGTTCCGCAGCCGATCAAAACGCGACGCTGTCCTCAACAAAACTCGAAAGAAGCGACTATCAGCCACTGATCTTGGCTACACACAGTCTTGTGCTGTGTTTGTCAATGAACACCTGTGCTCTGAATTGAAAAAACTTTTGGGCATGACGATCGCGCGAAAAAGGGAAAAGAATTGGCGTTTCGCTTGGACGTGGGACGGCAAGATTTTCGCTAGGAAAAGTGAATCCTCCCGATCACTGCAAATAATGCATGTCTCTGATCTAGAAAAAATTGACTCACCAAGGTTTCATGGCTACTAATGATGACGTCATGTCTGGAAGCACTACGCACGCATATTTTGCGCCGCATGAAGTTGGCAACCTGTATGCCGAAAATAAGAACTGCCTATCTTTTATCCATCTTAATGCGCAGTCTGCCCGAAATAAAGAGGAACAGATTCTTGCACTTATCGCTACGTTTGGCTTTGCTCCTGATATATTAATGGTGACAGAAACATGGTATCAATGTGAATCGGAAGTTCTTAAGTTACCCGGCTACGCAACATTTTTTATGAATTGATCATGTCGAAGAGGAGGTGGCGTTTTGTTAATGGCAAAAAGCACACTCCGTTGCAACATTGTTGCATCTTTTTCTCTTGTTACGTTGGTTTATGAAGTGCTTACTGTTCATTGCAATGATAATATTTTCTGCGTCCTATATCGACCACCAGGATCGAGCACGCAGAACTTTCTGTCTTTTATGGAAAAATGCTTCTGCTGGGTGACTGATAATGGTTACAAGTTAATTCTAGCAGGGGACCTAAACATTGATTTCTTAAAGGCTTCTACTTCTCGAGAACTTAGCAAGACAATCGAATCTAATGGTTTTGAAAATGTTATAAATAGTCCGACTCGTATTTCAACAGATGCATCGACATTAATTGACGTCTTCATAACCAACATCCACCATTCTAACATTTTATCTGGTGTTGTGAGTGCTCATATAAGTGATCACCTTCCAATATTTCTTTTGATGACCCAGTGTTCACCTTCAACATTCAAACACCGTTTACCACAAATGGTTCGTGATGTCAATATGCAAAGCCTGAAGTATTTTTGTGAGGCAATATCGCTAATAGATTGGTCAGAACTGATGCGTGCCAGTGATCCAGAAACTGCTTATGAATATTTTTGCGCTAGGTTTAGGATACCTATGATAAATGTTTCAAATACAAAGTAGTTAAACCAGCACGTAAAGCCAAAAAACCATGGATAAATAAAAACTGTATCCGTGAAATTCGTGCCAAAAACCGCCTCTATACGACTTTTATTGACACCAGGAGTGAAAAAGCTTTGCATGAATTTAAGGTGCAAAGGAACAAAGCAAATAGTCTTTTGCGTAGAGAGAAGAGACAGTATTTGAATAATTTGTTCAATAATGACGTAATAAAGAAATCTGATGTTATCTGGAAGCGTATTAATGGTTTTCTTGGGCGAGGAGATAAGAACACGACTATAGCAGAAATTACACTAGGTGATAAAGTTTTATCAAATGAGACGCTTGCAAATACATTTAATAACTATTTCACAACCTTAGTAAACAGTACTCATGATCCTAATTCTTTGAGTTATCTTCGCTGCAGGACTAAACAATCTGCATTTTTGGCGCCTACTACGGAAAATGAGGTATTTACTACTTTTATGTCTATCAAAAACAGCCGATGTTGTGACGTCGAAGGATTCGAGATCATGCCAATTAAGCATGTCCTGGACTTGATTCTACCTGCATTAGTACACATAATCAACTTGATATTTTCCAGGGGCTCGTTCCCGAAAAGACTTCAGGTTGCGAAGGTAGTAGTTTTATACAAAGGTGGTGATAAAAACGAGCTGACAAACTACCGTCCAATATCTGTGTTGCCCATTTTTTCTAAAGGTATAGAAAAACTAGTACATGCCCGCATGACATCGTTTCTGATCAAACACGACCTTATAACTAGTATGCAGTATGGCTTTGTGAAAGGGCAGTCGACAGAAACTGCCTTACTTACTCAAAAGGAAATTATATTGCAGTCGTTTGAACAGAAATTATGTACTCTGGGCATCTTTGTTGATTATTCGAAGGCGTTTGATTGTATAAATCATTCCACACTACTCAACAAACTTGAACATTATGGATTTCGTGGCGTATTTCTTGAATTAATACAGTCGTATCTGCAACACCGTATGCAACAAGTGATCATAGAACGATATGTGTCTAATTTAAAGCCAGTTCACGCGGGAGTGCCACAAGGAAGTATTCTGGGGCCCCTGCTTTTTTGTATTTATATCAATGACTTAGTTACTATAGATAATAATGTGAAATTTATTATGTACGCGGAAGACACAACTATTCTGGTTACCGCACCGAATTCCACAGAGGCTATCGGTATCGGAAATGAAGCACTAACAAAACTGTCCTCGTGGTCTACCGCAAATTCACTTAGTATAAATACTAAGAAAACAACAGCTGTTCTGTTCAGACCGAGAAATCGTAACGTCGCTACAGACCTAACACTACAACTTAATAATTCTATTATTCCGATTGTGCCTACTGTTAAATGTCTTGGGGTTGTATTCGAACAACATATGTCATGGAATTTGCATGTGGATTTAGTCGCTGCGAAAATATCCCGTGTGAGTGGCATTTTATGCAGGTTAAGATATTTTCTCCTTAAAAACATCAAACTTCTCCTATAGAAATCCTTGCTTCTCAGCCAAATTCATTATTGCCATCTTGTTTGGGGTACTACGACACTTTCTAATATCACCACATTACATAGAATACAAACAAAGGCCGTCCGTAGTATTCTGGACGTTCCCCACGACACACATACGCGTCCACTTTTCAAAAAACTGAATTTACTTCCTATGCCTGATATTTATGAGCAAACACTAATTCACCGATATAAGACAGGTGTTAAAAGAAATAATAACACGCTAAATACTATATCTAACTTAAAACGTAGAGATGGGAAGCTAAATAGGCGCAGTTGCGAACTCTGGGAGATGCCACGGGCAAGGACTAATTACACATACCAAATGTTGCGCTTTACATTACCATCTTGTCTCAATAGAATCAACACTGTATAAGGTTCATTATTGTGCTTTTTTTTCTTGTCTTTCCTTTGTTTCCGCAAAAATTGAAGAAATTGTTTTTGTAACAGTGTATTTGCCGAAGTGTGCATTGCAGTATGTTTTGTGTGACACATTTGTTGATTTCATATATGTATAATGTGCATTAGTAATTAACGTCAATTGTTTCGGTTTTAATTGTACGTGAGTGCTATATGTACTGCATATACATTCTGTTTCACTTGAATTCATTTTACACTTGTATGTATGTATATGTTATACATATACATTATGCCTGACACTCGTGTTATTGGGACTTAGGTAATTCTAACTCAATATGTAACACCTAACCCTATGCGCTGTCACTGCTTGTTAAAAGGGGCTGCGGACCTTGTCAAGCCATAAAAGGCTTTTTGTTCGCGGTCCTCAACATTGTGGTGTTGAAATAAAGATGTTGGCAGCACGACGCGCTCTCTCACTTCCAGAAAGAAATTTTTTTCTCTTTCATACTGGTGCAGAAACTATAGGCACTCTTAAATTCTTCCAATACTATGGCATTAAGTTATGTGCGGAAAACGCCCCAAGTGAAATTTTGATACACCCTACGTGATGCTCCACTCCTTAGGGTCGATGAAATGAAAGATCTTGGTGTGTACTTGAACGAAATGCTAAGCTTCTCTTCACATAGATAATTACACAGCACGATCTTCACGCTCTTGGAATTGCGTGCCGTATATTGCATGATTTCCACTCACCTGTTGTGTTTCTGAAATTCTACTGTGAGCCTGCAACTACTAGAGCATGCCTCTGTAGGAGAGGGTGCAACCAGTGGCGTGGCAACAGCGGGGGCCGGCGGGCCGTGGGCATCGGGTGTAAGGGGCCAGTGGGGAGGGGTGGGTCATATACGTCTGAAGACACCCCTCTTTCCGCCGGCTACACCCGGGGGAGAGGGGGGGGGGGACAGAAGACCTATGGGCCCCGGGTGCCAGACGACCTAGCTACGCCACTGGGTGCAACGAGCAAATCTAATTCTGAGCTCATTGAACACATTCAGAATAAATTTATGTCTATCTTAAAGCACCACTTTATCTATTCTGGAGTTGAGTCTTCTCAAATATACTTCAACTTGCACCTCTTGATTTAAGACTTAATAATCGCACCTTTTTTTCTTGTATAAGGTGGTCCATGACATTATACATTCCCTAAAGCGTCTTGATCATATGCATCTGTTCGTGCAGCAACAGTATACCAGTTAGCCTTCCACTTTCGTTGTCTGGGCTTGTTGCAAGATTGTGCTATATAAGACTCTACTCAAAACGTACTTCAGAGTTCATTTTCTGTGTTTTGTGTATCTCTAGATAATCGCGTAGGATTAACTCCCTTTTACTTTTCCTCGTTTCCTTTTTTCCCTATTTGTTTCTCTATCTTGCATTTCTTTGTCTAGCACATTCATGTTTTCTGTACATTTTGTCTAACATATTGCTCGTTAAGTGCACCAGTATAAAGGCTCTCTAGCTGTTCCTGGGCACTAAATAAATATTTGAATGATTGATTATTACAGTATAATATCCTGCTTTTTAAGTATGCACTAGTATACTATTTCAGTGCAGTAGCTATTGTGCAATTAAAGAAAGGGCATGAATTAAAAAAGTGCAATAACAATATGCAATTTGCCTGATCATATGCATTGTGCTATTAATTTCTTCTGAGTTTTAATATTGGCTGGCTACTGTATCCAGTGTTGTGCAATAAAATAATATTCCACAGCAATCATTGCGTGCCTCGCAGAACAAATTGAATATATCTTTCTCAGTCAAAACCTCATAGCAGGCTCAAAACTATAAACTGACTTTTTTTTTGTGGTGAGGAAGTGTGTAAATTGTAAAAATAACCTGTTTATATATTTCTTACACTATGCAAATGAGCTGCTCCCATACATTCGAATAAGCGCTTCAATAGTACGACTTCGCAAAGGGCAACGAAACACCCCTATTAATACCCTCCAATTGTGAAGCTTGTGTTATCTGACGGTAGGTGACTTCATTAATGTAAAGAAAGACAAACTTGACATGTGGAAACCAGTTACAATAAAACATGGTCCTTACAATGTGAAAATGTTTTGTAGCAATATACTCAAAGGCCTCCGGATGCGGTATTGATGCGTCAAAACAACCTAAGATAATGGAGCTGCTCCATGGGCTAGATTTGACAGAATCAAGAATCGGTGGGAGACAAGCTACGAATTACATAAATTTTAGCTATTCTAGTTTTTTTTTGTGAGTGCTATAGGTGTCTCAATTCTTTTTTGCTGATTTTCTGAGAACCCACTTTTTCACGTTTCTTTCATGCACCAAAAGCATAATTATATTGACAGGGATGCTTTATCCGTATCCGGTTACCGTATTTCACCGGCTAAAAAATGTTAAACGTTTTCGCTCGGTGGAGGATGTGCCTGAACGTATCGGAGGTGTCGCGAATGTTATCGATGGTTCTGTCTGTTGTCGACGAACCTTGTTAATCTGAATGCATACGCGACACGAATAGTGTAATAGTTTATGGAAGGCGTGCGCGCACCAGCGAATAGGCTGTCGACGACTGATGTATGCGAACCGACGCGCTTGACCCGCAGATGAGGTTTCCTACGATTTCCGACATTTCTCGCCGCTGTGGTTGCGATTGAGTTGGTACTATTTATTTACCATCACTACTACGTGGCATTATTTCCAACACAGATTTTTTTGTTGGCTGTGCAATGAGCTATCAAAAAATGAAATGGTACAACAGTTTTTGATATGATATGGCATCGTCGTGCAGGTGTTTGCAAAGCGATATTGCAGACAGACGACGCGCGAGTGCTGATGTCGATATTTTGTGCACTATTGTTACTTCGAAAATAAAAATAAACTCTTGCGCCAGGCGTATAGTCATTATTAAAATCAGTTTTTTTTATATCAAAAAGAGCACGCATATCACTAACTTATTGTTTCAAGCCTCGTTTACAGCAGGCTGTTTTAGGCTGGACTTTGACGGATGAAGACAGAATAGTCCAGCAACAGTGCGCCGCAGCCGAGGAGCGAGCTTCGGCGCGCGTCAGAGCTTCTGTTACAAACTCTGTAATTATATCTACGTATATGTGAGGCATGGCGTTCCATTAATTGCTTCGTTTTTGCCCTTGTGGTATATTGCAGCGGATAACTGGAAGCAGCCCTTTATAATACAGAAGCTGCTTAGTTAAGTGGATGTAGAGTTGGGAAAGGCATGGTTGGGAATGGCGCCTCGCTCAACAAGTGCAATGTGCGGAGACGTGGATTGCCGAATTCGGTACGTACGCGAAGGGTGAATAGAAAAGTTGTACCGCAGATTACATTCTCCCATTTCTATGCGTTCATTGACAGCCTACGCAGCAAATGAAGTGCATTTTCACGTTTGCTTCGTACACCTTTGCGAGTTGCCACGAGACGACATGGCCATTTGCAGTGTTCATAATTTTCTTTTGATGAATCGAATACAAAAATCGAGCGTACGGAGCAGCTTGAATAATTTCAACGTCTGCAAGGGCAAATGACAGGACAGCAAAGTACCCGAGAAGTACACGAGAAGTACTACAGTCTATGGGAAAACTATCGCATACAAAAAGCAAGAATGATGCAGCAATGTCTCATCTCACTGAACTTCGGAAACCGCCCGTTGCGGACTTCAAAACAAATCTTAACTTCAGCAAGTTCTTAAATGACAAAACACGCATAATATTTGCTCACAAAAAAGAAAAGTCAACGATATTATAATGTTAACGTTTTATTCATTACAGTAAAATAATTACGCAGCGTGTACCACGAAACCTGGCACTAAGCAATCCTGGGTGCCGCACCACTCGCATTGTTTAAATCGCTATCACGTGAAATGGGCCCTCGAAAAATCGCATTCCGACGCCTGCGACTGCACCGATTTTTGTCGTCCCAGTCGGAGCGTGTCAAACTGCCTACAAGCCTGTTTTTTCACATGATGCGATTTTCGTCGCACTGGACGTGTGATTTCTTTCGTTTGCGACGACAATCGCAATAGCAGTGACGACCGCACCCCCCCCCCCCCCTGATATCGTGTGCATCGAACTTTGTGCTGTTAGTGATTTTTTTTGCAGTTTATGTAGTTCAAACGACGCATGCGTTTGAAGTAAAAGCTTGCTTTCCCCCAAGGTGTTCCAATTTGAATTATAAACAGCGGTTATCCCCACAATATAAAAATGGAAATGCAGTAAAACGTATTTATTTCAACTTTTAATTGAGCAATTTAGAAAGAATTCGCATAAGGGAACTGTATAAATACTGATCAAATAATTAAATTGAAATGAGACAACGCATAAATCGGGTAATTAACTAAATAACTAATTAATTGGTTGACTGATTACCTAATTCATGATCGAACTAAAACTAAATTTGCGGTTGGTTTGTATACGCATATTGCCTAAATATTTGAGTAGCTAGGTAAATGATCATTTTGTTATTCATTTATTTTGCTATCTCAAATGGAGTGTCGATTCTGGGAGGTCAGAAATTAAGGAGCTAGCCTTTTTACAGAATGTCCACGTATTGTTCGAGTGATACCTGCATACGATGTAGTAGGTATTCATTCATCTTTTTTTAATGTGTGACACGTAATTGAATGAATCGCATGTGCATTTCCACAGTTGTTGATTATCTGCAGCCTAACGATGCATAAGCAACAATTGTGACTTCTACGGCTAACTGTTGTATAACACTTGATTTCATAATGCCAAATTTTATGTAACGAGCTGGCTCGCTCACCTTTTCAATATGTTTAGCATTTCTTAGACCTCCTCACCCAATACTCCACATCAAAGCATGTGAGGGCCTTGAATAAAAAAAAATTAAGCTACAAAAACTCACGAGCGCAACCGGTGCAACGAGCCGTCATTGCGGACCATGCCAGTGTAAAAACGACGGCTTCCATACAGTCCGCGCTGAAGTGGCGCCACCTGGTGACGTCTACAAAAGGAACCTCAGCCGTGGGCCCTCTCTTAACACAATACCCCCCTTCCAGTACAATGTAGTCGTGCTAAGCCGTGTTAATTGAACCATGACTCAAGATCGGGCTAGTTTCTAAGACATTAGGAGGGACGAACCATTGTAAAGATAAAAAATAATTGCAACGGACAGAGAACGGGAACTAACCGACACATGTGCGATGGGCGAATGAGCTCAGGAAACGAAAAAAAGGGAGACCTATGTCTCCTTTCTTTTTGTCCATAATTTTAGAGGGCAGCTCTTAGGCGCCTGTTCCTGCTTCGACGGTCGGCGTCAGCGTAACCGAGCGAACGATCACAACGAAGCATGAAAGAGCGAACACCGAGAGCAGCGGGGCAAGAAAGACGGCGATAGCGAAGAGCGCGAGAGGAGGAAAGCAGGAGGGGAGGATATGGTGAGAGGGCGAGAAGAAAAGGGTGGTGCCACGGAAGATGGACCGCTGCAAGATGGCGCCAGAGTGTCGTCGTCTGTTCACCGATGGCATGTGGAAAGCGCGTCGACCGATACCATATATGGAAACAAAGCACTGCACGAGCGAGGCTCTGTCTGCTGCGGATGATGTGAATCGAGCCCACGCTTCACCCACGCTTTACCCACGCGCTGCCTCTCGCGGCCTCTCGATTAAGGAGGCAGTGGCGCCGCATTCTCCTCCGTTTGCAATGGGCCACACGAGAAAGATCGTCCGCGCTAGTCGATACATCGCCAAATGAAAACGTGTATAGATTTCGCGTTAGGGAGTATCGTAATCATCGGTGAATTTTTCACCCCAGAAGGAAACAATACAGCGTACCTGAGCCGAACCCGAAAGCGGTGCAATGTCTAGCAGCATTTTCGTAGCATTGAGCTACGAGGAAAGGACTGGGTAATGAGAGCCGTCAAAGAAGGACGTGGGAGCAGTTTAACACAGTTCCCCAAAGCGTTAGCTGCCACGAGACGAGAATGGGACCGACTGACATGCTGCCGGTTGTTACGGAAGGAAGAAAGTGACTAATTCTGGTGACCGAATGGAAGCTAAGTGCTTTAGCTCGCACTATGTGGAACGCAACGTATTCGTGCCAGCCGTGTCAAAGAAGTGTAATGCAGTCGAACTCCTTTATGAGGAAGTGCTTGGGCCGCCCGAAATCCTTCGTTATGCTGGTCACATTGCATTGTAAATGTCGCGCAGCGCACAGCTCGCACAAGAACCGGTCATTCCGTTCTATAAAGCAGTCGTGTGAAAGAAGTAATGCAATGGAACTCCTTTCTGACGAAATGCTTGGGGCGTCCAAAATCGAAGGTCGCGCGGCGCACAGCTCTGAAAACAGAGACACATGTGTACGGCTTGAACACTGCGCTGCTGCGTTTTCCGTGAGGGTTTCTGTGTTTAGAAAAAGTTTTTTCAACATGAGGTGATACGAACACTAAGTGACATTATCATCATCGTAACCACCACCACCACCAGCATCATCATCATCATCATCAGCATCACCATTAGCCTGGCTACGCCCACTGCATGCCACAGGCCTCTCCCATACTTCACCAACTGCCCCGGTCTTGTGCTTATTTTGGCCATGTTGTCGCTGTAAACTCCTTAATCTCATCCACGCACCTAAATTTCTAGCGCCTCCTGCTACGCTCCCCTTCCCTTGGAATTCAGTCCATAACCCTTCATGACCATCGGTTATCTTACCTCCTCATTAGATGTCCTGCATATGTACATTTCTTTTACTTGATTTGAACAAAGATGTCATTAACTCGCGTTTGTTCCCTCACCCAATCTGCTCTTTTCTTATCCCTTAACGTTACACCCATCATGCTTCTTTCCGTAGCTCGTTGCGTTTTCCTCTACTTAAATAGAACCCTTTGTGTAAGCCTCCAGGTTTACTGACCTCCCCGTAGGTCAGTAGTGGTTACACACAACTCTTTTACACTTTTCTCTTGATAAAGAATGGCAACCTGCTGTTCATGATCTGAGAATGCCTGCCAAACGCACCCCAGCCCATTCTTATTCATCTGATCCAGTCTCATTCCGGATCCGCGGTCACTAACTGCCCTAAGTGGATGTATTCCCTTGGCACTTCCAGTGTCTCGATACCTATCGTAAACTGCTGTTCTCTTCTGAGACTGTTAAGCAATACTTTAGTTTTCTGCAGAATAATTTCAGACCCAACCTTCTGCTTTGTCTGTCCAGCTGAGCGAGCATGCATTGCATTTGTTCCCCTCAGTTACTAAGCAAGGCAGTATCATCAGCGAATGGCAAGTTACTAAGGTATTCTCCATTAACTCTTATCCCCAATTCTTCCCCATCCAGGTCTCTGAATGCCTCCAGTAAACACGCTGTGAATAGCATTGGAGAGATCGTCTCTCCCTACCTGACCCCTTTGTTTATTGGGATTTTGTTGCTATCTAATTGGGGACTGCGGTGGCTATGGAGCTGCTGTAGATATCATTCCGTATTTTTACATACGGCTCGTCTGCACCCTGGTTCCGTAATGCCTCCATGACTGCTGAGGTTTCGACTGAACTAAACATTTTCTCGTAATCAATGAAACTATATATAAGGGTTGGTTATATTCTACACATTTCTCTATCACCTAAATGATAGTGTGAAGATGGTCTATATTTGAGTATGCTTAACGAAATCAAGCCTGGTCTTTTTGTTGACAGAAATCTTAGGTGTTCCTGATTCTATTTGCGATTACCTCAGTAAATACTTTGTAGGCAATGGACAGTAAGCTGATCGGTCTATAATTTTTCAAGTCTTCGGCGTACCCTTTCTTATGGAGTAAGATTATGTGGGCGTTTTTCCAAGATTCCGGTACGCTCGAGGTCATGAGGCATTGCGTATACAGGGTGGCCAGTTTTTCTACAACAATCCGCCCACCGTCCTTCAACAAATCTGCTGTTACCTGATCTTCCCCAGCCGCCTTCCCCCTTTGCATAGCTCCCAAGGCTTTTTTTCCCTCTTCCGGCGTAACTTGTGAGTTGTCAAATTCCTCTAGACTCTGCCCTCGTCCATTATCGTCATGGGTACCACTGGCACTGTATAGATCTCTATAGAACTACTCAGCCACTGGAACTATCTCGTCGATATTAGTAATATGATATTGCCGGCTTTGTCTCTTAGCTCATACATCTGATTCTTGTCTATTCCTAGTTTCTTCTTCACTACTTTTAGGCTTCCTCCGTTCCTGAGAGCATGTTCAATCCTATTCATGTTATACTTCCTTATGTCAGCTGTCTTAAACTTGTTGATTAACTTCGAATGTTCTGCGAATTTTATTCTAGCTGTAGGGTTAGATGCTTTCATACATTGGCGTTTCTGGTTCATATCTTTCGTCCCCTGCGATAGCTTACTGGTATCCTGTTTAACGAAGTTACCGCCGACTTCTATTGCACACTCCTTAGTGATGCCCACAAGATTGTTGTTTATTGCTTCAACATGAAGGTCCCAATCCTGAGTTAAAGCCGAATATCTGTTCTGTTGCTTGATCCGGAATTCCTCTATTTTCGCACTTACCGCTAACTCATTGATCGGCTTCATATGTACCAGTTTCTTCCGTTACCTCCTCAAGTCGAGGCTAATTCGAGTTCTTACCATCCTATGGTCACTGCAGCGCACCTTGCCGAGCACGTCCACTTCTTGTATGATGCCAGGGTTAGCGCAGAGCATGAAGTCTATTTCATTACTAGTCTATTTCATTTCACGTCCACTTTTAGCTACACTGCTTGCGGAAGAAGGTATTCATTGTCCGCATATTATTCCGTTCTGCAAACTCTGCTAATAACTCTCCCCTGCTACTCCTAGAGCCTATGCCAAATACCCTCACTGACTTGTCTCCAGCCTGCTTCTTGCCTACCCTGGCATTGAAGTAGCCTATTAGTGTAGTGTATTTTCTTTTGACTTCACCCATCGCCGATTCCACGTCTTCATAGAAGCTTTCGACTTCCTGGTCATCATGACTGGATGTGCGGGCGTTGACCTGTATGACCTTCACTTTGTACCTCTCATTAAGTTTTACAACAAGACCTGTCACCCTCTCGTTAATGCTATAGAATTCCTGTATGTTACCAGCTATGTTCTTATTAATCAGTAATCCAACTCCTAGTTCTCGTCTCTCCGCTAAGCTCCGGTAGCACAAGACGTGCCTGCTTTTTAGCACTGTATGTGCTTCTTCTGTCCTCCTAACCTCACTGAGCCCTATATTATCCCATTTGCTGCCCGCTAATTCCTCCAATAGCAATGTACTTCGGATATTTGAATAGGCAGTACTAATAAGTTGAAAAAATTCCACGAAAAGCCGATCGAAGTGAGCAGAATAAATATGTAGCTATATTCAAGGAGATCGAATGCCACGGCGGACCTTGTCAACGTGTACGTCATTAGGTCACGCGTAACGAACGAGAGATTGTGTATCTCTCTGCCAGGGACTGATCATGCCTGTTGGTGTCCTCTTAAGGAAGGCATCAGGCTTCCGAAGCGCCGCGTGAGAATACCTGTGAAGGTTTCGTAGGCAACAATGAGAAGCGTGATTGGCCTTCACGAACTGCACGAACTGATGATGGATCGTGCTTAGGTATCAGCACCATACGGCCGTCGCAAGAACTACACGGCAATTCGATGTTCTCAAAGTAGCGGCTGATGAGAGACACGAAAGTGGCTCCAATATCTTCTCAGAATGTTAGACAAAACTCTACGGGTAACCCGTCCGGCACTGGGGCCGAGTCACGCTTCATGGAAGGTAATGCTGTTTTCACCTCGTCAGCTGGCGGTAGTACACAAAGACGTTCAGCGACCTCAGGCGGAACTTGAGGCCACTCACTAAGCATTTCAACACGATTCGCATATACGTAAGCGCCATGTTTCCAAATGCGATACAGTGCGGGAATAATCACGCGTACTAGGCGACACAAGGGAAAGTTCTCTTGGCGCCGCATAGCCAAATTACATTGGGCTGCCTTACAAGCGTTTTGGAAAGCGGATCACGCACACGCAATCGACTGTCGATAGAGCCAAAATCACTCTCTTACAGACTTACAAGTCATCGCTGATAACCACCGACCTTTTTCTGGGAACGTCTGTAGTTCTCTTAAAAATGCTTCACTGTTGTACGCTTCAGCTATGAAATCAGGACAAGATTCCTGTATCGCTTCGGCAGTAGCAAAGGCTTCTTAGCTCAATATTTCCCAGGCAAAGCTTTAAAGATCACAAACGTGACGTTGAAGATAGCATTTGTCAGAAAAGTGTTTTTTGAGTGATGGTGGAAAAAAAAAGTGCATCGTCGATGCCGACCCTCATTTGGAAGAAAATCACATTACGTGAACGTCACCGTGTTGGTGTGATGTGATACTTGTAATGACCCAAACTGACGTCAAGAAATGGTAATTGAAGAGTGGCAGATGTCTTTTGGCTCGTGGAGCAAATAACCAGTGCCACGCAGCCAGCGGCCGCATGATACATACCCAATGGTATGGATTTCACACACTTTCATACATTGTCAGCGAATTTTTTCGGGCTGTTCCGCTATTTATAGATCTTAAAAAGGCATGACATCTTAATCAATTCTACATTTATACATTATAAAAAGACATGACTTCTGCTCATGTTTCTATTAGCACCAAACAATGAATGTGCTGGATTAAGAAAAAGATGAAGCAGGAAACTGTTCGTTCAGAAAGCAGGTAAACACAAAGTGGGGAGCAACCTGAGAAGTAAAGATATTGAAGCGTCCAAGAATTTCGAAGAAAAAAAAAGATTGTATCGTCGCACGTCTCCGCAGGCGTCGATGTCCTTAGTTCTAACGAAATTATTTTTGATCAGCTGTGATAGTACACGCAACAATTTGGTTGATTTTGTACATTTGATAAAATGCTCGCGTGCTGCGGCCTATTGCTCACGGCACGAAGCGACACATTGTGCGCGGTCACGTACAAAGACACGCAGGCAATCGCTGCAAACCCGTGTGATCGCTGCTTTGAGGCTTTATTCTTTATGCTCTGTTTGGTTATACACATACTCCCTATAATTTTACAGAGTTCGCCCTCAGCGAATGTGGACCTTTAACGCAAAAGGCCGGTTGGGGGTAGTCCATCGTGGCGTTCTCGGGGTTGCAGGAGGATATCGCCGCTGATATCCAGTTGTAAGGGTTGCATGTCGTAGGGAGGAACTAGGCGTAAAGGATTTATTTAAATATGGTTTTACATTAAAACAGGGGATACATTCGACAGTCTAGCGTGGCTCCCAAATGGAGCACGCAAGACGAAGCATACAGCTTACGAGAACGAAGCTCCACACAGACTGCTTCTCGAGCACGAGCACGGTCACAAGCACCCGAACACACTCCAGTAGCCGACAACAGCTGCTTATAAACACTATGTCCTCTCTAGATCCCTAGGAGAGCGAAAACGTCAGTTCGCCGCCTATTCGTAGCGTTGACCCGCCTTTTTGGAGGAGGAGGGCTCACACACACACGTACGCACTGGTTTCGCTGCCCCCACCAAGGTGAGACGGGCTTCGCAGAACTCGGGGCTTACATCTGGAAAGGCGCGTGGGAAGATGCCGCCAAATGCCTTCCCTGGGGAACTCCCCCGCTCAAGGCAGACCAGTTCGGCGGTGGCGAGTTCAGTAACAAAGCCTGGTTCGTCGAGTCGCTGGCGCGGCGTAGTGTCCTCCTCACTCAATAGACCTAGTGGCGCCGTCCGGCTGGAGAAAGATGGCCGGTTCCTAGAAAACGCCAACTCTGCTAATGCAGCTGTATGAGAAACTTTGCATGTCGGCACCTCGGCAGGCAGTCCTAACAGCGTACACTGTACGTATTAGGTAAAGAGATGGCGTAAAGAGATGGCGTCTTAGGGTCATAAACGTCTGAAGACACCCCTGTTTTGTCTGACATAGTGCTCGTTAAGTGCACCAGTATAAAGGCTGACTAGCTGTTCCTGGGCACTATAACAAACATTTGAATGATTGATTATTATAGTAGTATATCGTGCTTGTTAAGTATGTACTAGTATACTATTTTAGTGCAGTAGCTTGTGTGCAATTAAATAAAGGGCATGAATTAAGAAAGTGCAATAATAATATGCAATGTGCCTGATCATATGCATTGTGCTATTAATTTCTTCTGAGCTTTAATAATGGCTGGCTACTGTATCCAGTGCTGTGCAATAAAATAATATGCCACAGCAATCATTGCGTGCCTCGCAGAATAAATTGAATATATCTTTCTCAGTGAAAACCTCATAGCAGGCTGAAAACAATAAACTGTAATTTTGTTTTGTTGTGACGAAGTGTATAAATTGTGAAAATATCTTGTTTATCTATTTCTTATACTATGCAAATGAGCTGCTGCCATACATTCGAATAAGCGCTTCAATAGCACGACTTCGCAAAGGGCAACGAAAGACCCCTATTAAGACCCTCCAATTCTCAAGCTTGTATCATCTGACGGTATGTCATTTCATTAATGTAAAGAAAGACAAACTTGACCTGTGGAAACCAGTTACAATAGAACATGGCCCTTACACTGTGAAAATGTTTTGTAGCAATATAGTCAATGTGAAGGCCTTCGGATGAGGTGTTGAGGCATCAAAACAACCTAGAATAATGGAGGTGCTCCATGGGATAGATTTGACAAAATCAGGAATCGGCGGGAAACAAGCTACGAATTACATAAATTGTAGCTATTCTAGTTTTTTTTTGTTAGTGCTACAGGTGTTTGAACTTTTTTTGCTGATTTTCTCAGAACCAAATTTTTCACGTTTCTTTCACCTACAAACAAGCATAATTATATTGAGACGGGTGCTTTATCTGTATTCGGTTTCCGTATTTCACCGGCAAAATAAAATGTTAAACGTTTTCGCTCGGTGCAGGATGTGCCTGAACGTATCGGAAGTTTAGCGAATTTTATCGGTGGTTCTTTCTGTTGTCGAGCGACCTTGTTAATCTGATTGCGCACGCGACACTTATTGTATAGTAGTTTGTGAAAGGCGCGCGGGCACCAGCGAATAGGCTGTAACTTTTGACGACTGATGCATGCGAACCGACGCGCTTGGCCCGCAGATGAGATTTTCGACGATTTCCGACATTTCTCGCCGCTATCGTTGCGATTGAGTCGCGACTATTTATTTACCACCACTACTACGCGGCAATATTTCCAACACAGATTCTTTAGTTGGTTGTGCAATGAGCTATCGAAAAATGAAATGGTACAACAGCTTTTGATATCATATGGCATCGTCGTGCAGATGTTTTCAAAGCGATCTTGCAGACAGGCGACGCGCGAGCGCTGATGTCGATATTTTGTGCACTATTGTTACTTCAAAAATAAAAACAAACTGTTGCGGCAGGCGTATATTCATTATTCAAACGTCTTTCTTATATCTAAAAGCGCATACAGATCACTAACTTATTGTTTCAAGCTTAGTTTACAGGCGGGTGTTTTAGGCCGGACTTTGACGGATGAAGACAGAACAGTCCAGCAACAGTGCGCCGCAGCCGAGGAGCGACCTCCGGCGCGCGTCAGAGGTTCTGTCCAGAGGTTCTGTTCAGCTCGCCCCTAATAGCTTATGCACCAGCGCAAAATGCGCATCCAACACTACAGTGTACAAACAACGGTCCAGAGTGCCGAACGGCGCTCTCACGACGAGGTGCCACGTGTGGAAAAATTGTGCCGGATTAGGGTGAACAATTATATTTTTAAATTTTATGACGCGCTCGGCAAACCTCTCCTGTATGGCCCCCACACAGAACTCCTCAAATGTTGCTTTGAAGGAAAACTTATTGGCTGCTAGCACGTGTGTTAATTCCTGCGTATGCGCCATGTGCTTTCAGGCATTCTTCAGCTTAAGTGTCTAGAAAAGTGTACCACACGAGGCGTTATGACAAGTCTTTCCTCTGCGGTAGTTCGAATCGGTTTATGGTGGTAGATGTACTGTCAGTAATTCGATTCTCGTATAGTCATTTCAACCGTATTCGTTTTTGACTGTCGAGTATCGTAATTCATTTATAAAGTATTACAACGTTTATATCTAATTGCGTACTTCTAAGAAGTATGCGATCTGAAGAGAGGTAAAAAGAACAGCGTGTTGATTTTGATTTATTACTAATAAAACCAAATAAAAGATGAGAAAACGCAGGCTTCAGTAGTTTCCTTACTCGTAATGTACTTTATTGACAGTTATGTAAGTTTGTTTTATTTTGCGAAGTAGCACACTGACCGAAATCTCTCGTACGAAGACTGATTTATGAGTGATCGGTGCCTAGGAGGGATGTTTTTACGGCATTTTACGCCGTTTTTGCGGCATTTTTTTCAGTGACAGTGGTGACATGTTTGCGCACGCGCCTTCCTCATTCGCAAGCCCCATCGCCACCTGGGCAACAGCAGATGAGCCCAAACTCCTGCGTCACAGCATCTGTTAGGGAGCATAACAAAAATGTTCTTAGACCAAGCCTCCTCATTCGTGCTGACAGCGTCAAAACTGCGTAATTTTTAAAATAAATATTACCTGGCTCAAGTAACGTGTAATACTAGTCGAGAACAACATAGGTTAGTTAACGAAGTGCAGCTCACCTTTCGGAGGAAAAACTCGCTGTGTTCTGCAGATGAAGCGAGGCCTAAAACATAAGGAACTGCGTCTGTGCTGCTCGCGTGCTTGCTCGAGCGCTCCTCGTGTGATGGTGCGTACCCACTACGCGGGATTTATCAAGAAACCTGCCGTTATACGTGTGAGGGGGGACACAAGTTCAGAAATAAAGTATATGTCGTGGTAAAGCTGAATTTGTACAATAAATGAAAGAATGAATTAAAGGTAGAAATTTTTTTCTTTATGAAAGGATAGCAAATGTGAAAGCAGTAAATTTGGATCGATCTAAATTGGAATTTTGTGAAGTATGAAATGATAAATAGGTAAGTTAACCGGGTATTCTCCTTGTGTCCCAAGACAACTCGCAGACAGCCATGCATACGTTACTATGGCTAAATAACAATGCAGATGCCTCAAGTTGAGAATATTTAAGTGTTTACAACAATGCCTAAATTTCTAAATGGTATTTCTAAGTACTTGTTTTCCTGTATTGTGAAATAACGGCAGGTTAACAAAAATTTTTTTAAATTGTTCGAGATTCTTTGCACAAAGACATCGAGGCGCGCCAGAGTGGACCTGTTTAAATAATAATTTATTCGTGTATTACGGCAAAAGTATTATTTGAGGGTGATTTTCCGTTTACATGTGGCACACCATGAATTTATTTATTTATTATTTGTTATTTATTTAATTATTTAATGTATTAAAAATAAATTGGTACTATTGATTGTACCAAAGGAAAAGACAGTGATTCCAAATACCAGACTTCAACCACTATTTGGAATCACTATAAGGGACAGTTGACGATATTAAGAAGATCTTCAGGAGATTTGTGAAATAATATGTTTAACATGCTCGTCGTAATACCATCTCGACCTGGGTCTGCGGCAGGTAGCAGTCGCACAACGCGCGCAAGCTCTTCGATGGTTACATTTACAAAAATTCTCCACGATGCAGTTCCGGCAAAGTTAAATTGTAACTGAGTTGTGAAACTTTTTTTGTCTCTGACGACTTAGTCCAATCATTCTAATAGGTTTTATGCGATAGAACTACTGAATCAATATTCATAGCCGCTGGTTATAGCCTTGTGAAAGCGGATAAGCAAAAATGATTTTGTTCGTTTCCTCGCTTTGACAGACAGTTGTAAGGTTTTTCATCGTAGTTATTCTTTGCTAATGATATTGTTTCGACATATAGTTGCTGCATACGTAAAGTTAGTCCAATCAGTAGCGCATTGGTTAAGAATAACTTTCTTCCACGCAGCCTTTCGGCGTCTGTTATCTCGTTTAAAAGTCACAGTTCCAGCGGGTAAAGCCAGAAATTTTGTTCCCGTCCACGAAGAGGTCCGACGCCAGACCAGAATCGACCCCATACCGAAGAACACGAATCCCGAGTTCAACAAGGGAAGAAGAGCGGCGAGGGCCAAGGCTCTCATCGACCAGCATGCCAACGACGAACACGCGCGGTACGTGGACGCGGCCGAATACCAACGGAACGCCTTCGCAGCGGTCGTCATAGAGGCGTCAACCGGCGCCACGAGGACGGCAGCGAGCGTGAGAAGCGCCGGAGCGGAACAAGTGGAGCAGGTAGCCATCGCCCTGGCCATCGCCGACGCAGACTGCCACACGGTGCTGGGCGACTCGAGACAGGCGGTGCGAAACTTCGCCAAAGGCCAGGGAGTGCTTAAACTTAAGCAGAGAGTGCTTAAACTTTTTAGAACATTCATACACACGGGTCCTCGCAACTTGCCAGACATCTTTTTTAAGAGGTATGCGGCGTGGGTCGGTAAATACTTATGCATAATATTTAATTAATCACTAAAATCTTGCATTGTTGAAATACCCATACATAAATCAAGCAGCAAAACCATGGTCTCAAATTACTGACCAATATCACTAACTAGCTCCACACGTAAATTACTAGAGCACGTAATAATAAAACATATAACTATACATCTGGAAGAACAACATATCTTGTCTCCTGCACAGCATGGTTTCCGCTAGGGTCACTTATCAATTACTCAAGTGATAACCACAAACAAGTTGATCTTATTTTTTAGACTTTTCTAAAGTGTTCGACCGCGTTTCACATAAAAAACTAATAAAGGAGTTAGAGATAACAGTTGGAGATGAAGTCGAGGCACGCCACACTGTAAGCACCACTGCCATTGTGGTGTCTTGGTACTTAAGGCATCAGTAGAAGTCGGATATTGAAGTCCAATACATCATAGCGTCCATCTAAGCTGTGATGTAAAATCACAGCTATGACTTTTCCACAACACTACCACAGGTGCTACAGTCACATTATACTATAACAGATCTACGCCGACGGCAAAGTGGTTCACCACTGTGCTTAAGCAAAACCATTGTTCGCAAATTTTGAAGAACTATGTAACCAGATGCCGTTCGTAAAATCAGTTAATGTGGCGCGGTTTATTACGGTGACATGCCTGTCCTATTCCTAAGTTACAGCGGATCCGAATGCGGTACCTTTAAAAACCGTCTCGTAAGCATTCTGCACAGCATTCTTACCAGACATACATAACATGACACTATTGCGCGATAATCGCCCGGCGGAGTCGGCGTGACCTAAATGTGTGACCAAAAATCACCGACGGCGCAAATAGTGAAAACACGTCACAACGTGCTCGCATTGTGCGCCAGATTTTAGAGCACGGTTCCTTTAAAAAGAGTGAATATTGTCTTTGAAAGGGAAGTTTAGTCACTTTGTGTTTTGGTCGTAATCGAACATGGGCCTCTGGGGCGCGAGACTACATCCCTTCCCCAAGCCAGGGCGGCTCCACAGTTCTCCTTTTCTAACGGCGTGCATATAGCGTGCGTTATTGCGCACGTGACAGCAAGTCACTCCCGAGTAGGAGACGCCACGTCATGAGAGTATGAAATGAGTAAAAAATTTTAAAAAAATGTCAATGCCGTTCCACTGTGTGAAAGTGGATGAGAAGCGAAGCTCTGTATGTGGGGCCCCTTAATGGCGAACTGTCCGTTGCCGTTCTAAAGGAAATGACTCACATAGTTATCCTTGTGTTCAGCCCAACATTTTCGACGTCTAGTAGTTGACCGACAACCATTACTGCTATATGTCCGAAACGCCAACACTTGAAGCAATGTAGTGCTTGCGGGGCTAGGAGTTCGACCCTATTGGGCGCTCGTCTCTGTTGTCATTTTTCTTTCCTTACCTGAAGTGGGTCGTGGAATCGTTCGCCTGAACTAAGACTAGTAAAAACTGAAAGTTGAAAACAAAGAAAGAGCAAAAATTCAACAGTAATAAATCATTCATTATTGAACATGGAGTAAAATAACAAATAAGGAAACAAATATTTTGGGGACTAAGAATAAAGGACGCGCACTTTTCTAAGGTTTACTTTGATTTAGGTGCAAATAAAATTGGCAGTTTCGTACGTAGAGCGATCACGAACTTCACGAACTGCTGGTCGTCGCAGCCGTTCGAGACGTTGTTCAAGAAGTCGGCTACCAGCGGTGTCGCTACGAAGTCCGCGTAGACGGTATCGAGCTTGAGAGTCTGCAGCTGGCATTGCGAGCCGATATCCGCAACGGCGTCTTTCTCCAGCCAAGACTCGTAGCGGCCGTCCTCGTAGAGAGACCATCGCATCATCTTCAGGTATACCAGCATCTGAGACAGCAGCTGAAAGAACGCCGGTGGCTCGGCGATGAGGTTTGCACAGCGGAGCTCGAGGCATTTCGCAATAAATTCAAGTAGGACTTCAGACGCCACACCGAGGCAGTGGGCGAGCCGAAGTTGACGCGAGTACCGTACGCTCACCTTCTGATGGCGTTCATTCGGCGTCCACTCGTCCACGTCATAGAAGAACGTGACTCTGGACGAGCCGATCGCAGTAGGCTACTAATGTCAATTCCGTTTGGGCCACGTCCAGGCCGAGGTGTTGGGCAGCGTCTGATATTTCGAATGTCGCTGTCCACGTGGTACGAGCTAGGCCGGTGATGAGCTTCGCGCAGGCGGAGACTTGCATGATGGTGGGTCACTTCCGTCACCTATTTGAGGATTCCCTCGCCTGTCCCCAACTCGAAAGTTGCGTTACTTTCTACAGAATTCTTGAGCGGTCTGACCAGACACGTTGGCAAGGAGCCGTAAGACGGCGCGAAATTGTGACACGCGATGAGGTCTTCGTGACGGCTGGTAGCCTCCCGCTACAAGACAGAAGCACGTCCAGAGGAACAGGTCTGGAATGTAGAACGGCATTTGTTACAGTCGGTATTCACTTACCGCTTAAGAAAGGTGATCAGGTGGTAAAAGTGCAGCCCTTTGGATTGAGTTGGAAACGAGCGAAATGAAACTACGGAGAAACTAGTCGGGTGGCGGTTCGACATGCACCTTGTGAACAGTCATTTCGCCCCACTTCGTTAAATGTGTATGCACGCCCGGTTTCATAAGTTTTCGTCGTTCAGATAGCTTCAAACAGGAGAACGTTGAACAAAACCTCCCCGAAAATGGCCTACCTAGCGCTATGAGCATCTGCAGTCAACGTCACTGTCGCTCACCTGGATTCTCAACTTCTGTCGTAGGCGCTGATCTCATAAACGGGACTTCTTACGAGTTATTTCGGTGGGTACGCAACTTTGCAACAAAAAGCAGACTTACAAAACTGCCAAAAAACTTTTTCGAGCGACGAAACTACTGAGGCCTGCTTTTTCTTCTCTTTTTCTTTTTTCTTTTTTGTTAGTAATAAGTCCAAATCAAGACGCTGATTTTTATCTATCTTGAAATCTCATATTTCTGAGAGTACGTAATTAATAACAAATGCGTGAATACTTGATAAATTATTTACGATACCCGACAGCCAATAGCGAATGCGGCTAAAAAGACTATGCGAGGATCGCATTACTGACAGCTCACCTACCACCATAAACAGATTTTAGCTAACGCAGGGGAAAAACCGGTCATGACGACTCATCTGGTCCAACTTTACAGACAAACCACTGTGGTTGCTCTGGGGCTATGGTGTTGGGCTGCTGAGCACGAGGTCGCGGGATCGAATCCCGGTCACGGCGGTTGCATTTCGATGTGGACGAAATGCGAAACCACCCGTGTATTTAGATTTACGTGCACGTCAAAGAACCCCAGGTGGTGTAAATTTCCGGAGTCCCCCACTACGGCGTGCCTCATAATCAGAAAGTGGTTTTGCCACGTAAAACCCCATAATTTACCTTTAAAGACACTTAACTTGAAGAATGGCTGAAAGTGCTGCGCGCAAGTACAGGAATTTACACACGCACTAGCAGCCAAGCAATTATTCCTGAAGGCAACATTTCAGGAGGACTCTACGTGGGGTGAAAACGAGAGGTTTGCAAAACCTCTCATTTGTTATTTACCCTAATGCGGCCCTTTACCAAGACGTACGGTGTATAGATTATCAAGCTTTTGCATCCGGGCTCCCTATACATGTCAAATTTTAAATATTTTTGGAAATAGTGTGCGCTGCAGGGATGTGGTGGCTAAGCACTTTTGCCACGAAGCGCGATCGAGGTGAGCGGTTTCTATTCTTGGCCACGGCAGGCGGATTTTTTCAGGCTCGGAATGTAAAGCGCTGCGTACTTTTTTTTTAAAGCCCTGACTGGCACAAGTAACGTGTAAGACTGGTCGAGAATGGCATAGGTTAGTTAACGAAATGAAGCCCACCTTTCGGAGGAAAAAACTCGCTGTGTTCTGCAGATGAAGCGAGGCCTAAAACAGAAGGAACTTCACGTGGGCAGTTCGCGTGCTTGCTCGCGTGCTCCTCGTGTTACGGCCTGTACCCACTACGCGGGATCGGTCAGGAAACCGGTCGTTAAACGGCTGAGGGGCGACACAAATAAAAAAAAGTATATGTTGGGGTATGCACCCTGAATATAACAGGGCCCGGCGCCAAACTCGGGCCGGAGCTATCATAAACCCCTTGCCCACGTACCTGACGTCACATTTGTTGATGCAGCCCAATACTCCCATGGCACACGATTTGTGGCCGTCGCCACACGCGATGGAGTATACACCACGCCTGCAGCGTCACTACCCCGCTGCCGAGACGGCCGAAGAAGTGGCCATCGCCCTGGCCACTTTAGATCCCACCTGTCACACCATAGTGTGTGACTCTCGCTCAGCTATTACTAACTTCAGCAAAGGCCGCATTTCTCCCCATGCTCTTCGCATCCTCTGCCAGGCACCACACTCTAAAGACAGCATAATCTCCCTAACATGGATCCCGGCCCATGCGGGCCCTGTCCACCCACACCTCCCCAATCTCAACGAGGTCACCCACTCCATTGCGCGAGGCCTAGTCAACCGCGCCGGAGTCACTGGAGATGAGTTGGACACCAGGTACAGTCTGACAACTTATAACGATCTCGTTAAAGCCTTTTACCTCAGTCGCCGAATCTTCCCCCCACCTCACTCAAAGTTCAGCCAGGCGCAGGCTACCACCCTGCGCCTACTACGAACAAACACGTACCCTTCACCCGCCCGCCTCCACCTTATATTTCTGGACGACTACACTACCCCCAACTGCCGGTGCTGTGGAATTCACCCGGCTACGCTTCCGCATATGCTATGGGAGTGCCCAGCACAGTACGCACAGACTAACACCACGACTCTCTCGTCGAGGTTGCATGAGGCTCTGCGGAGCTCCGCCCTCGACGACCAAACCTGGGCGACCCAGCACGCCCGCGAGGCTGCGGCGAGGCAAGCCCTCGACGTCCCTTCGTGGGAGGCGTAGGCCCGGCCATCATAAAGTGCTGGTTCTACAATAAAAGTTTATTCCTCTTCCTCCTGGGTAAAGCTGAATTCGTACAATAAATGAAATAATAAATTAAAGATAGAAAAATTTGTGCTTTGTGACAGCATAGCAAATGTGAAAGTAGCAAATACTGATCGATTTAAAATTAGACTTTTGTGAAATATCAAACGAGAAAAAGATAAGTTACCAAGGTATTCTCCTTGTGTCACACAACAACCCGCAGACAGCCATGCATACGTTACTATGGCTAAAACACAATGCAAATGCCCGAAGTTGAGAATATTTAGGTGTTTACAACAATGCCTAATTTTCGGAATGGTATCTATAATTCCTTTTTTCTTTGTATTGTGAAATAACGGCCGGCTAACAAAAATGTGTTTAAATGGTTTGAGAGTCTTCGTACACAGGCATCGAGGAGCGTCAGACCAGACCTGTTTAAATAAAAATTTATTGGTGTATTACCGCAAAAGTATTCTTTGAGGGTGATTTCCCATTTACATGCGGCACATATTTATTAAATAATTAATTAATAATAATTTATTTATTTATTTAAGCTAAATAAATTGGTACTATTGGTTGTACCAAGGAAAAAGCAAATGGTTAAAATCTGGTATTTGTAATCACTATTTTCCGGTGTATTTTAAAATAGAAAGTATTTTCCATCTAGCCGCGGTGATACAAAGCAGAAGTCGGCCGAACACACACCAACAGGTGCATCAGTACGGACGTACGCACAAGTGTGTCGCCCATTTCATTTAAAATCGAGAAATGATGACCTGGTATCGACATCTAGGTCACCGCACTTAAGGTGGAAGGTGTTTAATGTTTCTAGCACTTTCAAAACTGTTCGGTTTGAGTTTAGTTAATTGGAAATTTGGAGTTTGAAGTTTATCGGGGTTCATTGTCCGAGGATGAGGTGTGTGCTGTGCTCACGAACAAGCAATGGATCACTAATACAGCTGCCGAATAATTTACAAGAAGTTTTCGAAACAGTGAAGCAATGGTCAATGATACTGCCTGGAATGTGAGTGTGAAATCAGGAAGTCGCAAGGAATAACCGCAGGGTAGCGTCTCAGAAAAAAGTAAACCTACCAGCGCTTTCTCTCAAAGTATTATGCACCCGTCTGCATTACGTTATCTGTTTTCAATTGCGCTTAATGATTTTATAATAGGGAGCCTAAATATTTAACGTAGAATAGTTTGACATTGGAAGGAAATGTATCATCTAATTCAAGCTTAGTAGTGTTTACGGGCTTTTTGAGAAAAATGATCTAGAGTGTCTGAACTTTTAATGGTTCTGGATGTGCTTCCACAAGAAGAACCCGCGTATTGTATAAACGCGACCAAGTTTGGTCAAAGAACGCAGATTTTTATGCGAAGCATATTACGAGGGCTCAACCCAGCTCCTCAGGCGCGGCGGTGACCATGAAATCACGTGACACCGTGACGTCACGACAGAGGAGAAGTGGCTTTGGCTCAACTCTTGCAAGACGGGCTGGGTGGGAATCGAACCAGGGTCTCCGGAGTGTGGGACGGAGACGCTACCACTGAGCCACGAGTACAACGCTTCAAAGCGGTACAAAAGCGCCTCTAGTGAATGCGGTGTTGCCTTAGAAACGCGCTGTTTCTAAGGCGTGCGTCTCTTGCTCAGGCGCACATTTCGTTGCCGCGCCGAACGCTGCTTTGCTCGACGCTCACCGCGTCCAATGCGGGGCGCGTAGTCGCTGCCCTGTAGCCCATTGTCTTACACCCCTTGGCGGGTCGACGGGAACGCTGTCGCGTTCCACTCTTGAAGGCGAAGAAGTAATGCATGAGTTGTTTCTTCGTCTAGCCGAACCAAATATAGCCAAGCAACAGCAGTTCACCAGGCTAAACAGTGGTTCAACAACTAAAATAAAGGCTAGTATGCTTCGCATCCTGGGCTTAACCTTACCTAAGCCACAGCCATTTTTTCTTAATAATTAGAAACAGCGATTGCCTCAATTTTTAGGTACGTTTTTTTTTTTTTTACTGTGACACTGCGGAATCTGCAAAACCAGTGTCGGCAACCGGGCTTCTTCATATATTGCATCATTTGCAAAGAATTTTGGTAAACGAAGACAAATCCGCAGAGCCTAACGCTCTAGAAGAACGAAGGGGTTTAATCTCGCATACTCCCGCGCCAGAAAATAACACGCACCCAGATTACAACATGGGTCACATACGACAAATCACTATTATAGTATCCATGCGTAGCCCAAAACGGTGGTGGCCGAATCTGCGAATCATGCAAAACAGGGTGCGATTGCTTAGAAGTAACATGTTCGAAGTGATTGCATCCGCAGAGTTTCGAGTCCTATATAATGCCTAGATATTTAATAAATTCAGATTTAGAGATTATTCCTTGGCGGTACTAGAGAGAGAACTTAAGAAAAAATTTAGGAGGCATTCAATGAAGGCACTCTTGCTAAAATTTATTGAGATACGAAGGTCCTCAAGCCGATCACCAAGTATCGATAAATATGATTGTAGCGTTCTATGCAATGAGTAAATGTGGCTCGTTGACGCAGAGAATGCAACGTCGTACAACTGCATTACATTTGTACGTCATGACACAATGGACTTGAACTCATTATAACGTTAAACAAAATAGGAGAGAGAACGGAATCCACTCAAACTCCTGTGGATTGATTATACTTTGGCGTCGAAACGCCTCCTTGGTTGCAATATAATTTTCTATATTTTAAGAATGCATCGGTACAATTTGTGCAATATCAAGAAAAATTCACGCTCTTTACGATATGCAGGAGACTGACATACTCCACACCGTCTCATGTCTTATCTATATCAAGAGTCACCAACGTTCAACGCCTGTATTGAGCGAATTTAAAGGGACCCTGAAACAATTTTGACGATATTGTACAGATGTACTGAGTCGTTAGGGTAGGTCCATCTGATCATTACTTGACGCATCTAAGTGCTTCGCGTAAATCGCGTAATTTATTATAAGGTTTTAAAAATGTACATCGCTGCCGATCGCAGCACACTGATCGGCGGAATTTGCAGCCGCCCCTACCCATATGACGTAAATCACCCAATTGACGTCGGGAGGGCGAGCTCTCCGATGCGCGTCATCGATAACTTTTTCAGCTTTATGGCGAACAAATGATGTTCGTAATAGTCAGAATGTTAGTTAATTTGTCTGTATAAGATGAAAGTAACCGAAAGAGAATGCACAAGAACAATTCATCACTACACTTCACTTCCGGCACACAGCAAGTGTCGTCTGCTTGTGTTGCAACGTGCTCCATTTTGACTAGAGCTCCGCGGTCAGAGTCGGTCTCAGTCTTTTCGCGAGCACTAAGATTCGACTTTGTTGCCTTGTGGACTACAAACGTAGCGACTGGCTTGAATTAGCATGTTTGCGGCCGTCACTTTACGCCGGAAGATTGCTAACGCAATAGCATTTCGTGAATCCGGTATTAGGGTAAACGCAAGCGCAAGGGGATAGTGATTGGCCGTTTGACCGTGTCGTTTCAGGGAATGAGCAGAAGCGATAATCCGAATAGTCTGCACGCTGCAGGCATCTTGTGGCACAGTGCTCAACAACACACAGTAGCAGTAACGAAAGGTATTATTATTTTCTGCTGGTGTAAACTTTTCACAGGAGTGTAATCGTTAACACGTTGTTTTTGTAAATGTTTATAATGTTTTACTCTTGGTTAGAGCAATATTAGCGCTTTGTTTGCCTGGTTAACCTCTTGACCGTGCAGACAGATCAGGAAGCTCACGTACGTACGCCTACGCTAAAGTTCCTTCATTAGCATGAGTTTATGCTTCCGCCCTTCCGTCGAAATGCCCAGCTCGCCTGTAGTTACCGGAATGCCAGACACGTTTGGCGCCTGCGGCAGAATGCTCTCAACGCACGCTGCTTCGATAGCTGTCGCTTGCGGCCGACTGCCAAGCAGCTGGCGGAGAGTTTGGAGAGGCTTCGCGCACTCGCTCGCTGCTAGAGAAGCGGAAGTTGACGACACGACGTGTCATCATGACGTAGATCCAGTGAAGGCGGAGCTTAGTCCCGATCACTCGTCGAACGAGTCGAGGAGACTATGCACGGCTATGAAGGAGGGTAACTTGCAGTTGTCCGTAGCTCTCTTATTTGACGCGCTTGACACAAATTGTGGTGCGAACGAATAACTTTAGCTGTATTCTACACGTTTACTAACATTTTCCGAACCGTTTCAGGGGCCCTATAATACGGACCTCCCAATCAATGTGCGCGTGCCACATCGATCATCCGGGTCTAAACACAGTCTAATATTCAGCCCAGTAACTGATTATCAGTTGAAAACCTCCTTGTAAGAACATACAACACTCTTTCTATTAATTTCCTAATATGAGAAGTTAGTGCAATGGGCATTTTGTTGTTCATATGCAATCCCACTCCTTGTTCCTTCAGCAGGGGTAAAATATTAGCGAGCCTCCAATCTGGAGGAACCCAACCACGCTTAAGGGAGCAGTGGACGATATTAAGAAGGTCTCGTGGAGATATGTGAAATAATATGTTTAACATGCTCGTCGTAATACCATCGCGACGTGGGGCTGAAGCACGTAACATTCACACAACGTGCGCAAGCTCTTCAATCATTACTTTTAGAAAGATTGCCCACAATGCAGTTCTGGCAAAGTTCAATTGTAACTGAGTTGGGAAAGGTTTTTTTTTTATGTCTCTCGATGTTTCGTCCAATAATTCTTATGGTTATTTATGCGATAGAACAACTGAATCAATATTCATAGCCGCTGGTTATAGCTTTGTGAAAGCCAAAAAGAAAAACGATTTTTTTTCATTGTCTTTCTTCGACATGAAGTTATAGCGTTTTTCATCGTTGTTATTCATTCCTAATGATATTGTTTCAACATAGTACCTGCATACGTAAAGTTACTCCAAACAGTGGCGCATTGGTTAAGTTTCTTCCACGCAGCATATCGGCGTCCGTTATCTCGCGCGCAGTCAGAGTTTCACCAGGAACAGCCAGAACTTTTGATGTCAATGCTACAAATTGATATTTATTTAGGGTGCTTTTAAAACTGACTAATCTCTCATAGCTTCTGCGTCTCTCTCCATACATATCAAAGAGGACAACGTGGACTGTAACGTTTTCATAAATATCGAATAGTCCGCGGAAATATGTAGTGAAATATCTCAACGAATTCATTGACAAGCAAAATTTTTCAATAGAGGGCGGTAATAAAAACTTGTGGCGTCATCATCCACAGGCCAAGACGAGATTGATGTTACTGAGCTTGCAAATATCAAATGTAGGACAGAGAGCCGCGACTGATATCGAGAAAAAATCGCAACATTACAATTGAGTTTAAAGAAAGTAAAATGGTTCGAAGCGGCCCGATCGCACAAGGCTTTTCCAGATGCATCTGTGCGAAAACACCCCACCACATGATGTGAATTGAGATCACCCGCATATAACATGTTCTTTTCGCAGCAATCCATGGTGACTTCATACGCACAGACATCTCGCATCCTTGCAGTGAAGTTGGTACTTACTACAGACAGTGGCGCCGAGCTTTGAAATGCTTTGTTTTTGTAATATTATTACTTTGCCTTCCGGCGACATATTCTGATACGAAATTTTCGGTCTATGACAAATTTTAGACGAAATGAACGAAGCCAACTTTCCACCTTGGGAAGGCCTATCCTATCGAAAACAATGATCGTTCTTTAATTGAAAATCTTGACAAGCTATCAACCAAGTTTCTTGAAATAGTGTAGTATCCGTAGTATGTTGGAATATTAGATACGAAAATACTGAAAGGCAGTTCCACTGGAGTACTCTAGGCACCTTGCTTTGCCGAGAGGCGAGGAGCAGCAACTGCTTGGTCCAGAATACTTTATTCCAATTGTGGGTCCTAGTAAAGGATTCTTTCACACACTTTTTAGTTTTGGAGTGAGGAGGATAATTAGTCAATTTGTTATTAGGAGATCTGTGGACGTATTCTCGTATGGTCGCTTTCGGCGATGTCACTTTTAGGGCTCGCTCATTGGCTAATTGAGCACTATGTCACGCGAAGACGATAGTATCGCCGAATGCAATCGCCCGAGAATACGTATCCTGGTGCGTTGTACGTGTCCTGATTGCCTAGTCAGTATTGCTCACAAATAACTTCTTGACCAAATTATTGTGAATTTGAAGCTCGCGCTAAATCTGCACAAGCAGATGGGAGACATTTCGGCAGTTGTGATTTAGAAGACTTAGCAAGAGCGAAGGTCCTATTTTGGACACTAGACTTTGTTTTAACCTGAGACATCTCAGAGAACTGCGTGTACAGCACATGAGGCAAAGAGTATATCAAATTCGTTAGAAGCTTTCTGGTTCCTTTAACAACAACTTTCTCTATCAGAGTTGTGGCCGTCTGGGACAGAGGTGAGTCCATGCTGATCCATTGGCGGGCGGTTAGTCCAGCATATCCCTGCGTTATGCTCTGAATTTCGGCAAGGGCTTCACGACGAGAGCAACGTCTCCTTTCAGTCATTTCGACCCCCTGAGGTACCTTTGATTTGGCAGTGCGGTTAGAATCGTCAGACGTGTGGTTTCTATTGCCCAAGTAACATTATAATTATTATTTATTCAATACTGCACACATTCTGCAGGTTCAAGCAGGGTGAGTGAGGAGATAAAGAAAGCAAATATAAACATGGTCACGTTTAGAAGTATCAAAGTGTTAAAAAAGGCAATAAAGAATCATTCCTATCGGTTACAGTACGAGGAAAAAAGGAAAACTTGAAGAAATCTGTTCGTGCAAAGTACGCTGTCAGCGAATTAGGATGATGGTGACGAGTATGGCTTGATGTTGAAGACGATAGATAAGGCGATGGGATAATTGATAGGTTCCGATTCAAAATCAAGAAAAGAAATTGACTCATATTGCTCAACCGATTAAGAAAGAAGTTCAACACGAAACCAGCAACTCTAACTAGAAATGATCTTGCAGTAGCCGCTAGTTATTCGAGGCATAAACTTGCTTGAGAAGATTAGTTTGCAGATCCTTCCCAACTTTACGAAAAGATGCTCCAAATATATTTTGGAAATATCTGAATACACAGGAAAATGAGGTGCACGCGCATTTCTCTCTGACAACAATGCCTTTCTTAACCTCTTTAACGATTACTTCCAATCAGTTTTTGCCATAGAATATAAAAACATACGATCCATGGTACCTGCCAACCGCACACAGATAAAACTACTAACATTTACTGCGCATGGCGTGGTTAACCTTTTTAGGACATTGATACAAGGAAGGGCATGGGTCCTCAACCCCCCTTACAAAAAAAAAGGTTTTGAAATGTTATTGAAATGTAATTCTTCAACGTCAACAAATGACCTTGAAGAAACATTGGGCAATTGTCGAAACATGATTCAGGAAGTTGTTGACAAGTGTCGATAATTGGCTCGCGACATTTTGTTGGACAAACATTGGGCCTTCTAAATTTTCAATCTTTCTGAAGAGGTATGTGGAGTGGGAAGGCAAATCCTTATGCACAACATTTAATAAATAACTGAAACCTTGGATTGTTCCCACAAAATGGAAGACCGCCAAAAAATACCTATACGTAAATCAGGCAGCAAAGCGGCGGTCTCAAATTACCGACCAATATCACTGACTAGCTGTACGTGGAAAATACTAGAGCCCGTAATAAATAAACACATAACTATACATTTGAAAGAAAGCATATGTTCTCTCCTGCACAGCATGGTTTCCGTAAGGGCCGCTCATCAGTTACTCAAGTGATAACCACAAACAAGTTGATCTTACTTTTTCGATTTCTCTAAGCTGTTCTTCCGCGTTTCACATAAAAAAACTAATAAAGAAGTTAGAGATAACAGTTCGAGATAAAATCGAAGTGTGCCACACTATAAGCACCACTGCCGTTGTGGTGTCTTGGTACTTAAGGCATGAGCAGAAGTCCCATGTTGGAGTCCAGTACGTCATAGCGTCCATTTAGGCTGTGCTATAAGAAACACAGCTATGACATTTCTACAATATTACCAGATGGCCGCACATTATACAAGAACAGCTTTACGGCGACGCCAAAGTGGTTCAGTCTGTACTTAAGCAAAACCATCATTCGCAAGTTTTGAAGAACTATGCAGTCACAGGCCCTTGTAAAACCAGTTTATGTGGCGCGGTTTATCACAGTACCATGCATGTCTCATTCCTAAGTTGCATCGGCTACGAATGCGGTAGAGGATAAGCAGCTCTGCGTGATTATGGAACATATTCGCAGGCACCCTACGCAGCATTCTTACCAGACATGCATAACATGACACTCTTTCGGTCCGCCGGCGTAGTCGGCGTGATCGAAATAGGGTTCGAAAAATCGCCGACGGCGCAAATAGTGAAAACACGTCACGACATGCTCGCAATGGTGTCAGATTTTCAGCTAGGTTACGATTAAAAAGAGAATAGTGTCCTTGAAAAGGACGTTTAGTAACTTTCTGCTTTGGTGGGAGTCGAACCTGGGCCTCCGAAGTGGAAGACGAGAACCCTTGACCAAGCCAGGGAGGCTCCACAGGTAAAATTATGGAGTTTTACGTGCCAAAACCACTTTCTGATTATGAGGCACGCCGTAGTGGAGGACTCCGGAAATTTCTGCTAACTGGAATTCGTTAACGTGAGCCTCAATGTAAGTACACGGGTGTTCGCGCATTTCGCCCCCATCGAAATGCGGCCGCCGTGGCCGGGATTCGATCCCGCGACCTCGTGCTCAGCCGCCCAACACCATGGCCACTGAGCAACCGCGGCGGGTAAGCTCGACAGTTCTTTTGTCTAACGGCGTGCCTAGTGCATGTGTCATTGCGCATGCGATAGCAAGTCATATATGAAATCAGTGTATAAAATAGAAAAAAAAGTCAGTGCCGTTCCACTGCATCAAAGTGGATGACCAACGACGTTGTGTATGAGGGGAGCCTTAATGGCGAACTGTCCATTGCTGTGCTATAGGAAATGACTCATATAGTTATCGTTGTGTTCAGCCCAACATTTTCGGCAACTAATAGTTTACCGACAACCATTACTGCTATACGTCCGAAACGCGAACACTAGAAGCACTGTAGTGCTCGCGGGGATATGGGTGCGACCCTATCGGGCGGTCGTCTCTGAGGTCAGCTTTCTTTCCCTTACACAAAGTGGTACACAGCCGTGGGTATGTCGGAGGATCGTTCGCGTGAACTAAGACTATAGTCAAAACTGAAAGTTGATAAGCAAGAAATAGCAAAAATTCAACAGAAAGAAAGCATGTATTACTGACGTGGAATGAGATAACAAATAAGGAATCAAATATCTCTGGAAACCAAGAACAAAGAACACATCTTTGTTTTGAAGGTATACTTTGATTTAGATGTAAAAAATATGGCAGTTTCAAACGTAGAACGAAGCACCAACTTCAATAGCAAGGCTTAGCTGTGACGTTGCACTTCTCTGACGGTGTTCTAACTCTATGCGGGCGACTAAAACTTGGTCATGACATAGGCGGCCGTGCCAAAAGTTGTCGCACCCTAAAAAGTTTTAACACACCCTGCAGGGCCTGTAATGACATCGCACAGGCGCCACTACGCTGCCTCTTACGAGCGGCGCCAGTAAAATTACATCACTTGCAGGTATGAGTACTGATATTGTTTTCCATTCTTAATATTTACCAAGACGAAATTTTTTTAGGCAAAAGGCATGCGCGACGAATGTTCAAGTAGCAGAAGCTTGATGTGGGCGAGTTGGTTTAACATACTCGAAGAAAAGAAAAGAACGCGACAGAGACGCGGACTAAAAGAACAACATGTACGACGGACGGGCGCCATCGTACGTGAAGTGTAGACAAATTGACGTTTCCGACAGTAATTTGTGTACTTTAATTTATTCTACAAGTTCAGCTTTACCCCGACATATACTTCCTTTCTCAAGTTGTGTGACCCCTCACCGCTTTAACCGCCGGTTTCTAAGCCAATTCCGCATAGTGGGTGCGCACCATAACGTGAGGAGCATGCGACAAAGCAAGCGAACTGCCCAGGTGCAGTTCCTTCTGTTTTAGGCCTGACTTCATCTGCAGAGCACAGCGAGCTTACTTTCGGCAAGGTGAGCTTCACATCGGTGACTCAAGTATGTTGTTCTTGTCTTGCACGTTGCTAGGGCCAGTTGGCATTTTTTATTTCACGCTTCGGCGTGAATAGGAGGCTTGGTCTAACAACGTATTCGCTATGTTCTGTATTGGATGTATATTTCTGCTGTCGTGAGTCTGTCGTCTGTCTGAAGGAAATGGGAAGAGGGCTTTCAGGGTGAAGCATCTTGACGGTAGGAGGCGAACGCAGGAGTTTGGCTCATCTGCGGTTACCCATATGGTGATGGAGCTTGCGAATGAAGAAAGCTTGGGTGCAGGTATGTCGCCACTGTTACTGGGGGAAAAAAACCAACAAAGCAACGTAAGAAGGGAGATGCTGAGTTGGGGACGGACAATGACATGCTCAATCAGCCGTGGAAGTCGCATTGGGACGAGAGCCGAATGCGAATACGCTCATGTAATGAGTCTTGGGTGCAACATCGCGGGCGCATATTTTGGGACGTTGCATTTCGTTTTCGTTTTCCATTATTCTTATGCGTCCGAAGAGCCCAATCCCAATGATAACGATGCCCTTCGAGCCACCTCCGAGGAGCGAATGACAAAGAGCGGGAAGAATGGAAAATAATATGGGCAGTCAAAATACTGTGCCAGGCGGGGAAAATTGATGAGCTACAGAGTTTGTCTTAGCCTTCTTGCTGTACTAGGAATGCTTAATATAGTTGGGGCTTGCTCGCAGGAAATTTTGAGAGCGAGATATAGAATATCCTTGGAATTACTTAATATGTATCCGGGTTCATGCGAAAGGTGTGACTAAACACCTGTCCACAACGTGGTACACAAATGCTTTTCATTCAGAGCCCGTAAAAATGCGGCCAGGAATAGAAACCGTCTACTTGGATCGCGTTTCGCAGCAGAGGTGTATAGCCACAGAGTTTTTGCTGCATGCACTATATCCAAAAGTTTTTGAAATAATGCATATATTGGGAGCCCCGATGAAAAACCTTGATGATTTGAACCGTAGATGCTGGTAAAGGGCGTGATTATGGTGATTAATTTCTTTAATTTTTTTATGGGCTTTGCGAAACCTCTCGTGTTCAGCCCATGTCCTCGTGTTCGGCCCTCTTGAAATATGTTGCCTTGTAGAAAAACTGCTTCGCTGCTAGTACGCGTGTTACTACCTGCCCATTCGCCCGGTACTTTCAACCATACTTCAGCCTAAGCGTCTAGAAAAGTGCACGAGACGAAGCGCCATGAAGAGCCTCTCCTCTGCGTTAGTCCAAATAGGTTTATTGTGGTAGGTGAACTGTGAGTAATTCGATTCTCGCATAGTCATTTCAGCCGTATTCGTTTTTGGCTGTCGAGTGTCGTAATTCGTTAATGAAGTGTTCAAGCACTGATAGATAATTACCTAGGTCTCAGAAATATGGGATCTCAAGATATACAAAAATCGGCTTTTTCATTTGGTTTAATACTAATAAAACAAAGATAACAAGCAGCAGAACAACCAGGCTCCAGCAGCTTGCTCGCTAGAAAAATAGCTTTTTTTTTTTGGCAGTTTTGTAAGTTTGCTGTTTAGCAAAGTTGCGCACGCACCGATATCTCTCATACGGAGAACAATATATGACAGATGGGCGCCCACGAGATACGTCGAAGGTCCAGGTGATGGACAGTGATGTTCACTGCAAAACAGCAGATTATAAATTCATTGCGCAATGGAGGCCGCTCTCGGCAGACGCTTTGTTCAATGTTGTCCTTTTCGAACCTCTTTGAGCGACCAAAACTTATGAAGCCGAGCGTGCATACACATTTAGCGAAGTGTCCCGAATGAACTGTTCACCGGCTGCATGTTGAACACGACACCGCTACACCACTAATTTCTCGGCAGCTTCATTTTCTTCATTTCCGAGTCAATTCACGAGGTTGCACTTTTACCACCTGAGCGCCATTCGGAAGCGCGAAGTCAGTGCCGACTGTAACAAATAGCGTTCTACATTCCAGACATGTCCCCCTTGACGTGCGGCTGCCTTGCAACGGGAGGCTAGCAGCCGGCAGGAAGACCTCATCACGTGTCACAATTTCGCGCCGTCTTGCGGCCCCTCGCCAACGTGTTTGGCAAGACAACTCAAGAATTCTGGCAAGTCATACAGCTCTTGCGTTGGAGCAGGCGAGGGAAACCGAAAATAGGTGAGGAATGTGACTCACCATCATGCAAGTTTCCACCGGCATGAAACTCATCACCCGCCTTGCTCGTGCCGCGTTGGAAACGATATTCAAAATATCAGGCGCTGCCCAACACATCGGCCTGGACCCGACCCAAATGGAATCGACATTAGTAGCCTACTGCGATCGGTTCGTCCAGAGAGTCACGTTCTTAGATTTGATATAAGACAAAACCCCGCGACTGACATCGAGCAAAATTTGCAATATTACAATTTGAAAAAATTTAAATCATTATAAGCTGCCCGATCGCAGAAACCTTTTCCAAATGGATCTGTGCGAGAACACCACACCACATGACGTGAATTGAAACCATCTGCATATGCAACGTTTCTTTCATAGCAATCCACGCTGACTTCATTCGTACAGACATCACGTATTCTTGCAGGGAAGTGGGCATTTATTACAGACAGTGGTGCCGAGCTTTGAAGTGCTTTGTTCTTGTAAGTCTATTACTTCGCCTTCCCAGATATATTCTGATATGAAAATTTTTGCTCTATGACTTATTTTGGACGAAATGAACGAAGCCAACTTTCCATCTTGGGAAGACCTGTCCAATCAGAAACAACGATAGTTCTTTAATTGAAAATTTTGACATGCTGTCAACCAAGTTTCTTGCAATAGTGTAGTATCCGTAGTATGGTTGGGGTATTAGATACAAAAGTATTGACAAGCAGTTCCACTGGAGTACTCTAGGCACCTTGTATTGCCGAGAGCCAAGGAGCAGCAGCTGTTTGGTCCAGAAAACTTTATTCGAAATGTGGGTCCTGGTGAAGGATTCTTTCGCAAACGTTTTAGTTTTGGAGTTAGGAGGATTACTAGGTAACTTGTTATTAGGAGATCCGGGGGCGTACTCTCGAATGGTCGCTTTCGGCGATATCGCTTTTAGGGCTCACTTATTAGCTAGTTGAGCACTACGTCACGTGAAGGTGACAGGATCGCCCAAAGTAATCACCCGAGAATACGTCTCCTGGTGCGTTTATGAGGCCGGCGTTTCATGTACGCCTCCTGATTGCCTAATGAATCTTGCTCAGGATGAACTTCTTGTTTAAATTGTTGTGATGCTGAAGCTCGCGCTAAATCTGCACTAGCAGATGGGAGAGATTTTGACAGTTGCGATTTAGAACACTTAGCAAGAGCGAAAGTCCTATTTTGCACACTGCGCATTGTTATAACATGAGACATCTCCAAGAACTGCGTATACAGCACATGAGGCAAAGAGTATATCGAATTCATTAGAAGCTTTCTGATTGCTTTAACAACAACTTCCTTTATCAGGGTTGTGGTGGTCTGGGACAGAGGCGAGTCCATGCGGAGCCATTGGCGGTTTGTCATTCCAGCATAGCCCTGCGTTATGCTCTGAATTTTGGCAAGTGCTTCACGACGAGAGCAACGTCTCCTTTCAAACTTTTCGGCCACTTGAAGTACCTTTGGTTTGGCAGGGCAGTTAGAATCGTCAGTAGTGTGGTTTACATGAAAAAAGTAAAATTAAAATTATTATTTTTTCAATACTGCAAACATTCAGCATGTTCAAGCAGGGTGCGTGAAAAGATAAGCAAAGGAAATATAAACATGGTTAAGTTTAAAAGTATCAAGGTGTTAAGAAAGGCAATAAAGAATCATTCCAATCGGTTACAGTACGAGGAAAAAAATGAAAACTTGAGTAAATCTGTTCGTGCAAGCACAGTGTCAGCGAATTAGGAAGATGGTGGCGAATACGCCTTCATGTTGAAGACAGTAGATAGGGTGATAGGTTAATTGCTAGCTCCCGATTCGAAAGAAAGAAAATAAATTGATTCATATTGCTAAAGCTTTTAAGAAAAAAGCTGAGCGCGAAACCAACAAGTCTAACTAGAAATGATCTTGCACCAGGCGATAATTATTTGAGGTGTAACCTAAAATATGCTAGAGACAATTACTTTGCATATCCTTCCAAACATTATGAAAGATGCTCCAAATAAATTTTGGAAATATCTCACAACAAAGAAAAATGACGAGCCCACACACTTCTCTGAGGGCAACAAAACATTTATTTGGCCCATAGAGGTGGTTGCCCTTGAGGTCGAGTGGGTGGCGTCCTGCGTCCAGGACTCCACCGGCCATGGCTGCTCGACGTACTTGCTGGACGAGAGCTTCTTGTCCCGCCAGGGTATCGCCGGTCAGCTGTACCTACCACCGCTCAAATGATGTGCTAGGCGTCTTTAAGTGTTGAGGTTTGCCCCCGCACCCCCTGGAGATGTGAGAGACTTCCAATCAGTTTTTACCATACATTTTGGAAACTTACCATCCATCGTACCTGCCGGCCGCACACAAATAAAGCTACTAGCAGTTACTGAGCAGGGAGTGCTTCAACTTTTTAGAACACTTATACACACGGGTCCTTGCAACTTGCCAGACATCTTTCTTAAAGGGAAGCTGAAGCGGTTTTCAATTTCCATGAATGGCTGGGATTTGGAAGAACATACCTAATAATTTACGGTTCCGAAATTTTTTTCTTCGTTTTGTTAATATAAGGGGCGGAAATCGCTTTCTAAATCACCCCCGCGGACACGCCCCCATCGCTTCCCGGAGCGCCGGGTGAGGAGGTTACCAGAGGAGAGAACCGGCGAGAGTGACGTCACTGGCGGGGACCGAGCTGCCGGACCGGCGTGCTGCTGGCATGCGCTGGCATGCCTCTTTCCGTCCTGCGCTTTACTGAACGACGCTACGAGAGATTTGCCGCCGCCGCCGCCGCTCACGTTTGTTTTGCGATTTTCGTAAACTGTTCTTTCCTTCTGTGCTGCGTGAGTGCCTACAGCCAAGGGCGCCCAACATGCCCTCGTTCTGTGCAGCAATCGGCTGCGCGAACACACGCGGGCGAGACGATGTGGTGTTTCACAGGTTCCCGAAGCACAAGAAGCTCGCAGCGCAGTGCGGTGAGGAGAGATAAGTTCGTGCCGACGAAATCAACTGTGCTGTGCTCGGACCATTTCCGCGATAGCCGGATAGCCTTACGACAAATGCGGAAACGCGTTGTTGCTAGCGTTGCTATACTCCGTTTCATACATCAGGTGCAAAGCTGTGGAGGCTTGAGATACTTCTTGCAGTGGTTGCGTTCGCACTTAGAAAAAGTTCGGTGTTTCTTGACCCGATTTTTGAGAAAACTTTTCATATATAAGCTCAGTTCTGAATGAAAAAAAAAGAATTTACCCATAGATACAATCCGTGTACTTATACGGCTGCTAACACGTTCTTTTAAATCAATTTTGTTTTCGGCATTCTTTAATTGCAGTCCGTCGCGGCAGCTTCACGTGCATGCTCGCGCGAAGAAATGCCGCTGGCACGCTGCGAACCATAGACGGAAACGCGCGCAGTCATAAATTTTGGTAACCGGACTTCGTGCGTAGCTTCCACAGCATTGCACCTGAGGTATAAATTGGAGTATCGGCTTGCCTAGTGACATTCGACGTACGGTTGCAGTTATCATGTTTACCACACGGCGGTGCTAAAACTGCCTAATATCTTTATGTCAACACTAGCATGGAGCGCGCATACCGATTCTTGATCGAGCCACAATCGCAAAGTCGTCGAACCATATTCTGAATATTGCACATATAATCCCTCTGACCATCTCGATCTGGATGTGTATGATAAGCAACTTCCATGACTGTACCTCGCAGCACTGCATGTGCGCGCTTTGAAACGCGGCACTTATGTTCGCGATCGTGTATCAACGCTCAGAAAACCACGGGACTTCAGACAAGCAGCGGCAAGGTGCTTGACATCGCGGAATTGTACCCGTGTTTACAATCTAATGAGAAGTTAGTGCTTCGGCATTCTTCCAGCAGCAAGTTCCCAGTGACACTTTAGCGCATTTTTTCTCCCGTCATTGGAACGTGCAGCTACATGAAAAAAAAAAAGCATACGTAACAGCTAAGATTTCCAGCGCGCGAGAAGGTGTACACATCGCTCTCGCTTTTGGCACACTCAACATCGTCGTTGCCGCCGTTGCCGCCATCGTTTTCCGTATCGGCTGTCGGTTCGAACATGTACGGCGAAAATACAAGCTAATAATAATATTTGGGGTTTTACGTGCCAAAACCACTTCCTGATTATGAGGCACGCCGTAGTGGAGGACTCCGGAAATTTCGCTCACCTGGGGTTCTTTAACGTGCACCTAAATCTAAGCACACAGGTGTTTTCGCATTTCGCCCCCATCGAAATGCGGCCGCCGTGGCCGGGATTCGATCCCGCGACCTCGTGCTCAGCAGCCCAACACCACAGCCACTGAGAAACCACGGCGGGTGAAAATACAAGCTGTCCGAGACAGCGAGAACGTTCCATAATGCTTACAACTCAGCTATGCAGCCAGAACAGAACAGCGTGCTACGCTCTCAAACGGCGGCGCCGACCGGCGACTGCCGCCACTGACGTCACAGCGGATCCGACCAATCACGGGCAACAGCGGCGTTCGCGCGATACCCTGAGGCGCTGGTGCGCGTTTTCATGAAAAAACAGCCGCTTGCGCTTGTTTCCGCCCTTTTTGAACGAGATATTCGTGTTCAGCGGACTCAAAACTGTAGAATGCCGCAGAGAACTCATTTTTTTCGAAAAGTGTTTCAGCTTCCCTTTAAGAAGTATGCGGAGTGGGTCGGTAAATACGTATGCATAATATTTAATAAATCCCTAAAATCTTGCATTGTTCCAATACCAATGCATAAATCAAGCAGCCAAACCATGGTCTGAAATTACTGACCAATATCACTAACTAGCTTCACATGTAAGTTACTAGAGCACGCAATATTAAAACACATAACTATACATCTGGAAGAACAAAATATCTTGTCTCCTGCACAACATGGTTTTCGTTAGGGTGGCTTATCAATTACTCAAGTGATAACCACAAACAAGTTGATCTTATTTTTTAGACTTTTCTAAAGTGTTCGACCGCGTTTCACATAAAAAACTAATAAAGGAGTTAGAGATAACAGTTGGAGATGAAGTCGAGGCACGCCACACTGTAAGCACCACTGCCATTGTGGTGTCTTGGTACTTAAGGCATCAGTAGAAGTCGGATATTGAAGTCCAATACATCATAGCGTCCATCTAAGCTGTGCTCTAAAACACAGCTATGACTTTTCCACAACACTACCACAGATGCTACAGTCCCATTATACTATAACAGATCTACGCCGACGGCAAAGTGGTTCAGCCTTGTACGTGAGGAAAACCATTGTTCGCAAATCTTGAAGAACTATGTAGCCACATGCCATTTGTTTATTACGGTGCCATGCATGTCCTATTCCTAAGTTATATCGGCCCCGAATGTGGTACGTCAAACACTGTGTCTCAAGCATCCTGCAGAGCATTCTTACCAGACATGCATAACACGACACTATTGCGCGATAATCGCCCGAGTTGGCGTGACCGAAATGTGTGACCAAGAATCACCGACGGCGCAAATAGCGAAAACACGTCACAGCATGCTCGCATTTGACGTCAGATATTACAGGACGGTTCCTATAAAAAAAGTGAATAGAGTCTTTGAAAAGGAAGTTTAGTAACTTTCTGTTTTGGTGGGAATCGGACATGGTGCTCCGGGGCGCGAGACTACAACCCTTCTCCAAGCCAGGGCGGCTCCACAGTTCTCCTTTTCTAACGGCGTGCATAGAGCGTGCGTCATTGCACACGTGACAACAAGTCACTCCCGAGTAGGAGACGCCACGTCATGAGTGTATAAAATGAGTATAAAATAAAAAAAACTCAATACCGTTCCATTGTGTGAAAGTGGATGAGCAGCGAAGCTGTGTATGTGGGGCCCCTTAATGGCGAACTGTTCGTTGCCGTGCTAAAGGAAATGACTCACATAGTTATACTTCTGTTCAGCCCAACATTTTCGACATCGAGTAGTTGACCGACAACCATTACTGCTATATGTCAGAAATGCGAACACTTCAAGCAATGTAGTGCTTGCGGGGCTAGGAGTTCGACTCTATTGGGCGGTTGTCTTTGACGTCGTTTTCCTTTCTTAACTGAAGTGGGTCGTAGAATCGTTCGCGTGAACTAAGACTGCATTGCATTATTTAACGTGGAATAAAATAACAAATAAGGAGACAAATATAACTGGGAACTAAGAATAAAGGACGCGCACTTTTTTAAGGTTTACTTTGATTTAGGTGCAAATAAAATTGGCATTTTCGTACGTAGAGCGAAGCACGAACTTCAAAAGCAAGGCTTAGCTGTGGGCTTGCACTTCTCTGACGGCGTTCTAGCTCTATGCGGGCGACTAACGCGGACATAAGCGGGTGCGCCGAAATTTCTTCCACCCTGATAAGCTTTACCACGCCGTGCAAGGCCTGTAATGAGAACGCACAGACGCCACTACGCTGCCCCTAACGAGCGGCGCCAGTAAAAAATACCTCACTTGCAGGTATGATTATCGATACAGTTTTCCATTTTTTTATTTAATAAGATGAACATATTTGAGACAAAAGGCATGCGCTACGAGTGTTGAAGCAGCAGAAGCTTGATGTGGGCGAGTTGGTTTAACATAGTTTAAGAACAAAAAAAAAAGAACGCTACGAAAACGCAGACTAAAAGAAGAACATGTACGACGGACAGGCGAACACGTTCTTCTTTTAGTCCGCGTCTTTGTAGCACTCTTTTTCTTTCTTTTGCTACTGTTATTTTCTTTATTTTCCCTACTTTCCTTTGATACTTTTATTTTGTTTGTGTTATTTTCCATGGCATTTGCTTAAAAGTTGCGATCAACGTTTTGGGGGAATTATTTAGCTAAGAATGTAGCACCTGGTATGAGCAACTTTAGTGATTGAATAGTGAAGCAATATACAGCCCGCATATACGGCGCGGATGAGCATATAGCATGCATATACTTTACTATACGCGGATGCCACCGGCAACGACGACGGCGAAAGATCGCTTGGAGTGTCCAGTGAATTGAATAAGAAAAGGCTTCAGTGAGACAGAAAATTCGCAAGAGCCGTGCAGAAAATTGCATGCGCTCGCACAAAGAGTCTCCTAAAGACAAGATGGTAGGTAAGGTCAAATCATTGTTAAGTCAGCGAGCGCGTGCTCCTGAAAGCTTTCTAAAACACTACCCCCCGTATTCAGAAATGCAACTTAAGTTGAAACCCATGCTTGACTTGATCCGAGTGACGCCAATCGGGAACGCGCCGAAGGAATCGCAGTGAGCGTCTTTGGGCACGTTAACGCCAGGCGTCATGTAAATCAAGTCAAACACGTGCTTCGACTTAAGTTGCATTTCTGCATACGGGGGTAAGGAGGTTTAGCGACAGTACAACTGATCACGAGCATCGGCTTCACCGCAGATTGAGCCATCAGCACCGACAATGACACACTACGTGCCCAGACCCCGAACCCTAAAACTGTTCGCATCACCAATGAGGAAAGGTGAAGGTCTGCGTAATTTCGTGGCCTCCGAGATCGTGGTCTTATTGGCAACGGTAGTTTGCTTCGCGTCACTGCTGGTGGCCCACACTCCTGACACCCACCGGCACTGTGCCGCTTTTAGAATACTTTATGAAACAGACATTTCAAAGAACAGATTTAAATCATTTCCTTCTCTTATGGGGCCATCAAAGGAGTCCGACACGTAAATTGAAAACCGTTCTCACAAATTCACTGTGCCGTACGTATCCTTTGATGGCCCCATAAATTTTCATTTAGACAGGTCTGGTCTGGCGCTGTCCGGGCTATGCCATACCTGCAAAGAACCTGGAACAATTTGTCATATTTTATTAACCCGCCGCCTATTTACAATGCAGAGTGCAGAAAAAAATGTACTTCGAAATTCCATTCCGAAAATTAGGCATTGCTGTAAACATCAAAATATGCTCGCCTTTGGGCCATCTACCATACATACATTACAATGTTTATATTGCATACATTTTGTTCTATATTAAGTTTTAGCCACAAGAATATATGCATGGCCTTCTGCGAGTTCCTCTGGAACACAAGCAGAACAGCTGGTTAGTTTACTGGTTTATTATTATTATTGGGCAAAATTCTACTTTCAATCCTATTAAAATTTATTACCTTCATTTATTCTTTCATAAAGCACAAGATTCCCTTGAATGATAGGAAACGTCTCTAGCATTGGTTTGTCTATTTGGGTTTCTTGTGCAATGTCAACTTTACCTTAACAGGGGGACGTTTATCCTCATTTGATAAACTGCACGCGCTAGATCCGACGTTATACCCAAGCTCGTGTGCGTGGTGCGGAGCTAGGCCCACACTCTACCACATTTCGCGGGGGTGTGAGAAAAAAAAATGGCTGTGGTTTAGCTAAGGTTAAGCCCAGGATGCGAAGCATACTAGCCTTTATTTTAGTTGTTGAACCACTGTTTAGCCTGGTGAACTGCTGTTGCTTGGCTATATTTGGTTAGGCTAGACGAAGAAACAACTCATGCGTTACTCTGCTTCGCCTGCAACAATGGAACGCGACAGCGTTCCCGTCGACCCGCCAAGGGGTGTAAGACAATGGGCTACCGCGCAGCGACTACGCGCCCCGCATTGGACGCGGTGAGCGTCGAGCAACGCAGCGTTCGGCGCGCCAACGAAATGTACGCCTGAGCAAGCGCCGCACGCCTGAGCTTTAGAAACAGCTCGTTTCTAAGGCAACACCGTATTCACTAGAGGCGCTTTTGTACCGCTTTGAAGCACCGTACTCGTGGCTCAGTGGTAGCGTCCCCGTCTCACACTCCGGAGACCCTGGTTCGATTCCCACCTAGCCCTTCTTGCAAGAGTTGAGCCAAAGCCACCTAGAAACAAGCGCAGCTGCTTATATACCGCCGCAACGCCGCGAGCGACGGCGCGAGTTGGAGCCCCGTTTCTTCTCTGTCGTGACGTCATGGTGTCACGTGGTATTGAAGGCGACACCGCCGCGCCGGAGGAGCTGGGTTGAGCTCTCGTAATATGCTTCGCATAAAAACCAGAAATCCATATAGCTACCTAGGTAAACCATTAACCACAGTACGGAGCAATGGTAGGTACAGCTCGCCAGCTCGGACCCAGAGGTGCAATTGGCACTTCTCAACCGAGTCCGGCAGGCAGCCAAGGCCAGTGGAGCTCAGGACCTGGGGCCACACCCGCAGGATCTCAAAGACCATCTTACTACCTCAGGAAACGTTCTCGCCCCCATCATCATCATAATCAACATGATCAGCATCATCATCTGCGGTTTCCTCTCCCTCCAGAAGCGTAACCGTCAGCTTCTTCGCCCATTCCCTGCAGTGGGTACGTGCCATCGCATAGGAAGCACGCGAGCAATCGAACGAGCGAGCGAGGAAATGCGCTGGAGCCCAACGGTCCTTTGGTTCGCCGTGGTCTGCTGGCCGGCCGCGGTCGTGTGGACGCTGGAGACGCGCAACGTGTCACACCCGATTCGCGGCAGTCACGCGAGGGCGTCGCGGTTCCGGCCCGACGCGGTGCTGCGACACGGGTGCGACGGGACGCAGTTCGGGTTCGCCGACACCTGCGACTACGACGGCAGTCGATGGAGCAGCAACAACGACGCCTTCCGAATTGTGCCCGCCGAGAGGTCGGTTGATTTCAGGTCGTCATTCACTCGTACTCATAGCGGTAGGCTGCATGTTGGCACGTAAGGAGCTCTGTGTTTAGCCAGCAGCGTACACACCACTTGTGAAAGCACGCAGAAATGGATATCGAACTTGGACATTGGAAAGACGTTCTTATAGGGCATATCTTTGCCAGGGCCGTTCGCCATGGAACCCTCCTAGCTTTCTCCCCACAGTCGAGGAGACCCGCATAAGCAGCGTTGCCACAATATCTCGACCGAGGTTTCCGCGGTCTGATCAATTGTCTTATTGAATGTCTTCATTATTGTCATACAATACACCAGTAAGCTCGGCGTAACAACGCCAAATTGCTTATTTGTAGATGTACGCCTAAATTCCGCTTAAAACGACAAGACAGTTTACAGTGCGGGTCAACGCTTGAAGTGATCAACAGTGATCGAACGAATGTCGCTGAGGGTGCGAACTGCAGCGTCATTCCTTGTTTGGCCACAATAGATCGCTCACGTTTATAGAGTTTCTCGAAATTAACTGTGCACGTGATCAAACATAAGCGTAAGCTACGTCCATGTGCAAATTAATATTGTGCGAGGTTACTGGTTGCTGTTGTCATCGCTATATTTTAGTCAACAAAGTGACTGTTTTAATGAATCAATTCAAGAGTAAAATGGAAATCAGACAGTTGCTTGGCTTCTTTATAAATACGAAAATAGAATATTTTTGAATCGGCTGAGGGCGTTGCTAATAAAACCCACATAAATTCCTTATGTAAAATACATGTTATCTAGAGAGCTTAAATCTACAAATATGCCGAGTCGCTAAAGTTTTTTTTTTCATATTTCACGGACTTTCTCCACAACCCTGGGGAGAAGCCACACGAAAGACACTAGCCGTTCAGTTCTTACTGTATTACCTAGAAGAAAGTCTGGCACCACCGTCAATAAGAGTTTTCTAACGAGCGCTGGACCGTCATGGAAATGATGGTAAATGGGTGTGCGAAGATTGCTTTGGCTGGTGTTGAACGAGGCTCCGTCTAAACGTGTGTATGGCTACGCAGATGATGTGTTCATAAACTAAAATACTAATAAAAGGTACTCTTTCACCATTACTATATCATTCCGTGAAGTTTACTCACATACAATGCATAATCGAGCGAAGAAATGCAAAAACAGACGACAAACTGTTCCAGAGCGAGCGCGAATCTTGTCGTGTTTCCTCCAAATTTGCCAGACCGCTGATGCTTCTTACTTTTCATGTAATTGTACATATAATCATAAGTCCCCATAGTTAAAGAAATTATGTTCTTGTGTAATAATAAAACAAAAAACAGCTCTTTACGTGCCATTTTTGTAGGAAATGATTAATGTGACAGACGGAACGGGCCTAGTCAAGTGCATCTCAAAGCTGGCCTGGCTCTCTGAGGACGATGCCAATACAGCGCCAACGCACTGGCATTCCTGGTGTGTATTAGGCATTCCCATGCATACAACAGCGCAGCAACGCCAGATTCTCCTCTAGGTAAAAAAGTGAGAAACTGTATATAACACCATAGAAACAACCTTACTGAGTGTTTCGGAGTACCCGCTCATACTTTTGCGCCATATATTATGCCCTAAAGCTGCAGAATCCAATGTTGCCTCCAACGGCCATTTAGACATGCCAACTAATCACTCTTCAAGGAAATGGTTCACTCGACTCGACATGAAATATGTGTGTTTGTCGGACACACCACTGCAACTGCGTGATAAAATGTGGCTTACCCACAATAGCAGGTTAGCAATATATATAGTATCAATAATCTGTTGCTACAAGCGCATACTGTCATTCAGAACCTTCTAGAATACTTGAAATGGTGGAAATTTACGTCCCAATGTTTGACAGTCGAAGATGAAAGACATCGTAGAGTAGGGCTCCGCACTATATTATTGTTATAACAACGAGGAGTTTCAACGGTCATGGCACGGAACACCAACTTTTGCGGATCCCTCCCCCACCAGAATGCGGCCACGCTGCTAGTGATCAAATCCGTGACATCGTGCGATTCGGTATTGTCGAGTGGTGCTGACAGTTTGGATGCAGGGGGCGAACTGCGTCGTGACTGCGGAAGAAGCTGAATAAGACGACGTACACGGCCCAAAGCGGCGCCGATAGAAAAACTACGATCCGCGAGCACTTCTGCATTAAGTGAAAGACGCAAAAGGCAAGGGGCATGTATGTTCAGAAAAAGGAAAAAATATAGAGAAAGAGAGAGAAAGAGAGAGATTGAGAGAGAGAGACAGAGAGGCGAAGATCGTTAGTACGTGACGTGGGCGTTGTCCAGAGCAGACTAGACTGCAGCTGCGCTCAGGAGACAGCGACGAATGGCTTACAAGAGTTGTCCCGGATACGAGACCCACCGGCCGCACACCGGCCATGGTGCCCTCTTGGCGCCGTTGTATCGTAACATTCTGCGGGGTTCTCGGTGCCTGTCCTTGTCCACGAAGGCTAGCCGAGGGTCTTACAACGTTGGCGCTCAGCTTCCCTCGTCATGTGCTACGGAGGCCGTCTACTCGTCTTGTGCTACTGCAGTAGTCTAAGTAGAGGACGCGTGTTCTACCCTGAGAAGGCGGTACTGACGTATGAGTGGTCAAGAATTTCGATACGAGCAGGACTGTGTATATTGTTTAGGAGCTTGTATTATTTTAGTCTTTGTAACAGGTGTGCAGTGTTCGTCTTGTGATGTTGTTCTGCATTTCTTTGTTACTGAATTGTAAATATCTATTTTGTACAGGTGACCCTGTCTTCTTCCCGCCGGTTTGAATTCGTACCGGTTAGCCGTGTGCGATTGTTGCAATAAGGAATAATTTCCTGGCGAGCTAAGTTTATATCAAGCCGGCGCCACTGCAGGTTCGAGCACGCGGCTATCAAAGCCCGCATCGACAGGTTCGAGGCAATCATGTTGGCGCAGCCTCAGTACGTCAATATATCGTTCTACGATGCGTACTACACCTGGGGCGATGTCCTCGCGGTTCCTGGGCCATCTGCTTACGACGAAGTTCCGGGCAAAGACTTTAACGTAAGCCCGCCACTCCAGTCTCTTTGGTGTTAGAATTCAATCTAAGCTATGGAATATTTAAAGTTTAAACTTTGGGGTCCAATGCCCCGAAACTGCACAATGACTTTCGAGGGCCGCCATAGTGGATGGCTCTGGGTTAACATTAAACACCTGGAATTCTTTAACGTGCAAGAAAATAACGGTGCTCGAGCGTTTCCGCATTCCGCGCCTATTGAATGTCGCCGTGTCTCTCGTGAGGCGGCCGAAGCAGTAGGATGGAGCTGCACCTCGGAAGAAGTCCTCACTCGTTGTAAGCACGGATGGTCAAATAATCTGATCGAACACGTTGCGTCCTTCCCCCCAAAAACGTTCTTTACATGTGCCCTCCCCCCCCCCACCCTCTCACACACATGCGCCACACAGATAGGGAGGGATTGTTTGATGTTGTATCCCGTAATATCTTTGGTTTTAATGCTAATCACGCGAGTGCCGCTGTTTTCGATTGCAGCGTCGGGGCGCGCATGCCGGAATTCAAGAACCGAGCACGAGACATGTGCGAGAAGTTTAATCTAGACAGCATTTTGGGAAACATAAGCAAAGGAAAAAAGAATTACGTTTGCTCACTTTTGCACATCACAGCCCTTCTCTCCCGTTGTAGCGGAGATGGCGGGAGAAGCGGAGGGCAGTCCCTGGAGAAATTGGAATGGGAAGAAAGGGTGGCGGTGGGAAAGCGGCGTTTTGCCATCGCTTGTGCCTTCACTTGGTGCTCCAGAAGCTTCGCCGTTGCCTTGCCGTTCGCTTCACCAGCCCTTTATCGCTCGTGCATGTTAGTAAAACAGGTCATGCAAGGGTTTGAAATTTACTTTAGGAGCTATAACGTGATCCCCTTTCCATCTCCAAATACGTGCGCACACAGGAAGATTGGAAAAAAAAAGAAATGACGCATGTTCTGTTCCAGCAGGAAGAACGGCTCCTGCGGAAAGTGAAACGCGGCCCTGTACGCGAACATTGGCGTTCGGTGATTCGTTTTCATCAACAATAACCTTCATGGTTCGTGCACATTTTCTTAGAGTTTTGTCATCACGAGATACTGTTCACTTATCCGGGCACAGCCCGACATTTTTATACTGTTGGTGTACTCTTGCACATTGGTATGGTCCACCGATAATTGTGACCCAGAAAAATCAATACATAGGGTCTGCTTCATATTTCTATGTAATCCTACCTCTGAAGCTAGCGAAACTCCACCTCCATAGTAGTTACGGACAAGTCAAGAATGCAACAGCTCGTCAAAGGGAACCTGTATAGGAATTCGCCAGCGAATCTCCTTGTCCCATTTTTTTTTCGTCCAAGCACATTTGCATTGCTTAGGTACCGTTGTGTGTCGGGAACCGCCGGGTGATGATGGAACTCCTGAGATTCCAACGACTCAACCCTGTATGACAGGATTTGTTACTTCTTTTGTGGGGTGCTTTCTTTTCTTTGCGAGAGAACGCTGATTATATTTTAGGAAATACACGGCCGTGAACTGTAGACACGGCCACTTAAGACAGGGCGAGTGCCAGTTCCATAATTGACGTTATCACTTTTAATGTACAGCGAAGTCACGTGATCTTAATCAAAGCCACCGACTAGCTTAAAACCAACTGGCTCAAACAAAAATAACGCTTGTTAGCTGAGCGACATGCGTGACGTAAGACAGCCCCCCTAATCCCTTTTTGACTATTCCTTGAACAATGTAAGTGCATTCCGATTCAAGGATTATTGATCCCTCTGATATATGGGCTGTTGGTGAACGACCGTGGGGGCCCTCATTGTTGCTTGGCCTCTCAAGGCCTGCATCCTCGTGGTCGTGTTGCGTTCTATGCGGGACCCATTTTCCCTGGCCGCGAAGGCACGCACAGAAGGCGCAGCGCACTTCTGGGGGAAGTGCTGCAAACCTCTGAAGCGAATTTGTCCCTAGATGGGATTGAGGAATGCCCTATATTACCCTGGTTCTCTTTAGGATGCAGCTCGCTTTTGCCGACACACTTTCTCTAGAGATAGACTTGTTTGTTATGCAGATAGACTGCGAAAGCTTGATTCCAATTAATTGCTAAGATCGTTTTTTTAGGAATTCAACTAATGAAATCACTGCGCTCAAGCCCTAATGACGTTGCAGAGCAAGTTTGTTTTAGCAGTACAACAGTGTTTATTTCCATCACAAATTTTCACTAGGTATAACAAAGTTTTTCCTAAAGACCCAACATCCCTAGATCTAAGGAACTTTCCCGTATAGTACTGGCAGCACACTTCCGTGGGACAGGCTTCTTCTGCGTCCTTCAGCTGTCACTGGCTGCAGCCAGAATCGCCGAAAATTCGCTGCAACGCATCCGTTGTCTCACAAAGTGACAGGTACGGCCCGATCTCCTTGAAGCGAGCGAAAGTGCTCCATGCGATGCTTGAGCTTTTATGCTTGTGCCGAATGTGCGTCAAAGTTCAGGTTATAATATAATATTTGGGGTTTTACGTGCCAAAACCACTTTCTGATTATGAGGCACGCCGTAGTGGAGGTCTCCGGAAATTTTGACCACCTGGGGTTCTTTAACGTGCACCTAAATCTAAGCACACGGGTGTTTTCGCATTTCGCCCCCATCGAAATGCGGCCGCCGTGGCCGGGATTCGATCCCGCGACCTCGTGCTCAGCAGCCCAACACCATAGCCACTGAGCAACCACGGCGGGTGAAAGTTCAGGTTCTCAAATGGCTTTCTGTTCACGAATAACACGGTTCATTCGTTCGCCTGCGCATCTTATCAGAACTTGGTCACGCACATATTTGCTCGTGTATTTATTTTTTTTTATTTTTTTGTTTTAATTGCTAGCTCTCGGAAAAAAAAAAGTGGGAGGTTTCTCTTATCAGATCGAAGCATACTATAGAGACTAATTATTAATTGTCGAGAAATACGCACCTCAACCGATCGACGGCGCCTACTGTTACGGGATGCTTAAATTTGCATCAAGCTTCATTTTTTGCACTAATGATATTTCGTCTCGGGGTAGACTAACGTCCTTAGCCGACCTGCGTTTGAGCAGAGGAGCCAGCTACCTTATCGGTTAACTTATGAGTATTTCTAGTTGAATAAGCATACGCGCGAAAGAAACAATGTGGGCACGTCGAGGCGTGTACTTTCAAGCGCATGCTGGTGCAGGTGCGGGTATCCAAGCTCCTTAACGACACGGAGAGGAACTACCGCAGCCCGACACTGAACCACACGTACGCGTTTTCGGGCGACTACTACATCACGGCGGCCCTGCTGCATCGGGCAAACCGCACCATCGAACGAGTCAGCGTTACCAAGGTCACTGTCGTCGACGAAGTGCAACTGTGCAGGCCTCGGCTTCAAGTGAGCAATCAGGGACCCTATGGCGCAAGGCTATTCCGATATGTTTGTATTCCATTTTTTGTATTACTGTTCTGCGACTGGTCAACAAATTGCGTGCCAGGCCCACTTCTCCCTGTCTGTGACGTGACGTCAGGAAAATTGCCAAGACCGCTGCTTCGTATTTGTCAGCCCTACTTCTTAGGAGAACCGACAGCAGAACCAAACCCCTACCTGTTGACTCGCTAGTAGAACTGAACTGCCCTTAAGGCTGCTATCTTAAGGCTGCCATCAGACATATTACGACCACTTTCTATTGCTCCGCATAAAGGAATTCTGGCGGCTTAATGGTATTAAATATGGTAATACCATCTCGGCATATCTCAGTACGCAGCGCCACGAGCGAACTGCAGAAAGCCAGCACAGTTTCGTATCCAATATTGTTCGTGAGTGGAAGGCAACAACCAGTGACGAAATTTCCGTATTCTATTGACATTCTCCGTACACTTTCACAAATGTTTCTACAAGCGACATAACGGATGTGCAGTTTCCGTCAACTGGCGTTTTGACCCGCGAGATGGTAGGCCGCGCAGCTATCGTGCCAAGCACTTCTCGTCCTCGCCGTCGCGACATAGGTGAACCGACCTTGCCTTGTGCCGGAGGTAACGTGATCAGGCACGCAGTAAAGGAGGCGAGTGCGCGTCTGCTCCTCTAGGCCGGCCGTGGCTGCCCATGGTTGTCAACGCGGAGGAGCGCATAGGTGGCGCGCCCGGAGTGTCCTGTAGATAATCTGCGCCAGGAGGAAAGGTCAGGGGCGAGCCAAGATGGCGCGCGGCTTTATGCGCACTGCCTTCACGCCCGTCTAGTATTCGAGGCTGCATTGCCGCTTTTTCCGGAAACACCGCGAAGCCAGCGGCAACTCGAAGCCAGCACTTCTCTCTGCAGCCTCTCTCCATCACCACAGCGTTGTGACAACCATTGCTTGTCGAGTCAACGATTCATATTTCATGAAGTTTGACTGTACGCGCGTGACACAATGCTTGGTCATTTAATTGGTTAGCGAATGCTTGCTCCACTTTACACGGCCGATAAATTTAGGGACCTTATTTTGGTGTAGTTGTCTAAGGATTTCACTGTCGCGAACAAATTTTCACCTTTCGGGGGAGAATGCGAAATTCTTTTTGACACTACTAGTTGCCCTACCGTGCTGCTACTGCTCCCCACTGAGCGTGGGGGAGAGTGAGCTACACGTACACCAAATCTGCCAAGGAAATCAAATAAAAAACACCGGTAAAAACGAACACAAAATGACGAGAGGACAGGCAAAATCTATCAACAAAAACTTATTACTGAAGTCGTGCTGGCACATTTTGCGCCCAGAAAAATAAATACCTGACGTTGTTGACACAATAAGATACCCCAAGAAGCACATCAGGAACCTACTAGAATTAAATCAACACGCCCTTTGCTCGCCTTACCGGATGTTACAAAGCCGTTAGAGCTATTGAATATAGTACTCGTGCAGTACTATATCTGAAACACAAAAGCGGACATCGAAAAATAAGACTTGTGGTGACAATCTGTTATCATTAGTAGACATTCACCGAGGCAGAGGTCAACGATGCACTCAACGATTACAAAAAGGAACATGGGAAGTTGTAATGACGCTTCTCTATTTCACAACGAACCTGTGAACTAGACACATGTGTCTTTTCACTGATATCCAAGCTATGACTTTCGGTGTTGCTCACAGGCCATGAAAGATATACCAGAGGCGAACGCGCTGCTAAGGCTGCTAATTAGGAACCAGGGCGGCGACACGTATGTCACCCATCTGTTCTGACATGGAAGACATACTTGCGAAAAAAAAAAATGGTCGGTGGCACGTGGCCTGAAACAAGTGTGGCAGTTTGGGGGAGTTGATATATTTATTTTATGTTATTTATTTATTTTATTATTTTATTATTTATTTACACTTTTTATTATTTATTTATTAGTATTACACTCAGGGCCAGAGGCATAACAGAGGGGAGTGGAACATACGGAAAGAAATACACGATACAGGTTTTTATTCTGTTAATACAATGTTACCAAAAAATATGTGGTAACAGCAGGAAGCAACAAAAATTCAAGCTATTGATCGATAACAAATACGATTACACACTTCGTTAGTTACCTGCAATACACTTGTGTTTCAAACGTTATGAACCTGGGAATAGTGAGCAGTGGACGTGACTGATCCCGGAAGGTGGTTCCAGTCCTGTGAGGTGCGGGGTACAAGTGATTGATAACGTGTTTGCGTTAAGCACGACAATATTCCCACCTTTTGTTCATGATCAAGACGACGAGAAATGTATGATGGAGGAAGAATAAGGTCGTTGTGTAGGGCGGGACTGTAGTGTATTTTGTGGAACAGGCATAGGCGAGAAAACTTGCGGGGACAGGCGAGTGACGCAAGCTGTAGGGACTGTTTCATTAACGTGATACTGGCAGTACGACTGTAGTTTCCTAGAATAAAGCGGACAGAATTATTCTGGACAAACATGAGGGCAGAAGTTAATACAGCAGTGCTGGGGTCCCAGATGGACGAGGCATATTCAAGTTTACTTCGGTCTAAAGATATGTAAAGGAGGAGTTTTAAAGAAACAGGAGCAGATGAAAAATTGCGCCGGAGGTAACCTAACGAGCGGTTTGCATTGCAAATTATTTTTCTAATATGAAGAGAGAGAACGAGAAAGAGAGGAAGTTTTGTGGACACCTAAATAGCAATAGGATGTTACGGATTCGAGAGTGGGATTCTCGAGCAAGCAGGAAGTGGGGCAAGAAATTGTACGGGAGGTACGTAATACCTTACATTTCGTTGTGTTGAGTTCCATCAGCCAGATTTTACACCTGTTAGATATACAGCTGACATCGTTTTGAAGGACCCTAATATCATTTTGGTCAATAATTTCTCGGAAGACTACGCAATCGTCGGCCAATAAGTGAATGTTAGAGGTCACGCATTGCGGCAAGTTACTAATATATAGGAGAAGCAGGAGAGGGCCGAGCATTGAATATTGGGGCACGCCAGAATGAACTGGCCTCGGGGGAATTCGTGTTAGCAGACACGAATTGTGATCGCCCGGTTAGAAAATATTCGATCCAGGAGAGAAGTTTCCTATCAATATTCAATTTCCTTCACTTAAAGAGATGTAAACTGTGGCAAACTTTTTCAAAAGCTTTTCCGAAATCTAGAAAGAAACAGTGTTCTCTAGAACATACATCTTGACTATAGAGATACACCTTGACTTTAGATATGTGGCGCACAAAAAAAGAGAGCGAAAAAAGCGATGGATATAGACGCATATTAACGTCTCTCTTTTTTTAGAGCGCAGCGCTTAGGTGCCCCTTCCTGCGGCGAGCGGCGGCGGCAGCGTAACTGAGCGAGGTATACACCGTAAATTAATTTACACCCTTAAAAGTGAGAAAGGGGTGTAATGTGTCTATAACTCCCACCCGTAGGTTGTCCGTTATATAAATAACACCCTAAGTATGTGAGCTATAAGCGCATTTACACCCTTTTTCACTTTTAAGGGGGTAAATTATTTTACAGTGATTGCACAGCTAAAGACGAAAATCAAACAAGGAGCGCAGCAAGGGATGAAAGTGGCGAGGAGGAACGTGAAAGAGAAGTGGCTAAAGGTTGAGAAGAAAAACCTAATGTGGCCGACGATGGCTACGAGATGGCGTCAGAGTAGCTCGCCTCGTCCGATAGTTCTGTCGGTGGTGGCTTCTGTGAATCGCGCCCATGGCCCGTCACCCGAGCGCTGGCTCTCGCGATCTCGAGATTAAGGAGGCAGTCGCGTCACATATCGTGCTGGCCTGCCCTGCTCACCTGCAGCACCGCGGCCGACTTCTGCAAGAGTTCTACCGCCTGGGGTTCCCCTTTTCACGACCGGAAGGTATCCTCTACCACTGTCGTAATCAGCTACCAGCCTTCCTAGGTGTCGTCGAGTACCTCGACTCGTCGGGGCTCTCGGCGAGACTATAGGAAATTTCTACAAAGAGGCATGGCCTAACGGCCATCCCACCACCTCGGGCTTCCTGATCCGCAACTACTTCACTTCTACTGGGCAACCTCCGATACGGTCTACCTCCAGCCTACTCCTCCGTTCGAACCCACTGGGCCCTCCCGGCCGGGCTGCTATGATGTTGCTGGGACGACCCTCTACTTTTCTCCCTCCTACCCTCTCTCTCTTTTAATCCCATCTCCCCCACCCTGCTGTCGCTGTGCCGTGCTCCCGCATGGGTTGCAGAAGATAGTGTCAGCCATTCCTCCTTTCCCACAAGAACCACTTCTCGCTGAGTTTTCAACGTGCCGCACGAGATAGATTTTCCGCGCCAGCCAATATATCGCGAAATGAAAACGCGTATAAAGCTGCACTCAGATTTCGCATTACACTCTAAAAACAGTTTACACCCTTTGGATTGCCCCTTTTGCCACACAAAAATAATCGTCATCTGCCTTGATGCGTTTCCTTTCTTTATCGCTGCGAGCCCGGAACTTTCCAGTAACGAACGGCACGCGCATTATCAGCATAGAACAGTTTACACCCTTTGGAGTGCCTCTTCTGATAACGCGCGTGCCGTTAGTCACTGGAAAGTTCCGGGCTTGCAGCAATAAAGAAGGGAAACGCATCAAGGCAGATGATTATTTTTGTGTGGCAGAAGGGGCAAGCCAAAGGGTGTAAACTGTTCTTACACTGTTAAAACGGTTGTACCCTTTGGGGTGTATATTTGTCCCACAACAATAATCGTCATCTGCCTTGCTTGCCTTTCCTTTCCTGAAAACTCGGCGCTCGCTACTTTCCTGTCGAGAATGCTGCGTCACATTGATAAGGCGCATGCCGTTCGTGACTGGAAAGTACCGGGCTCGCAGCGTTAAAGAAAGGAAGCGCGGGCAGCACGGATGACGATTATTGTTGTGGGACAAGATACGCCCCAAAGGGTGTAAATTTTTCTAAGAGTGTAGAGTGTAGATAATAGCGTAATCGTCGGTGAATTTTTTACCTCGTTTCTCGCGCGCTACGTATATCAAGCCAAGATGCACCATATGAAAGACGTACGCAGCAAAAAGTGTTCAAGCTGTACCTCGATTCTTCCTAACTCGGTGGATGACCTATTGGAAGATAAAGCAGAAATTTCGTTGGAGTACGATGAAGCAATATATTTCAAAACGTGCGCAAATATGTCGCCAATGCGAAATCTGTGAGAGGAAGCTCAGACCCTGTGGCAACGTAATGGTTATCGCAAAACACCCAGAAAGTGCCTTGAGACTGTACAAGTGTATTTAGCGGAGCTCACGAAAATTCGGCAAGTGGTGTGACTACGCAACTTTTCAACTGACCATCGACGAGCACGCACGTATGGCGAAATGCAGGCCTCAGTGAAAAAAAAAAAGATCCCAACAGTGTCGTCACAATGCTTAACCGATAAAAAATTCAAGTGATGTCAAAGGAATTGTTGCCGACAATAGGTTTAGAGGCGGTCGTTTGAAGCGTTGGACTAATGGGAGGAATGCAGAGCTTTGTTTTGCGGCGCCATACCATTCAGAGGCAAGTGGACAAGCCAATAGTGCGAAGCGAGTTGTCAAGCGGTTCGCTGCGTGTACTCATCCCAGAATTCCTAGAAGGCTGAACCCCCGAAGCCGCTGTTGAACAACGCCATCGCTCATGCTGAGTGGGCTTGGAGTGCACACCCTAATTTGATAAAATGGCACGTCGGAACGGCTTCCCGTCGATCATTCGTGGGGAACTACAAATGTGTTGCAAAATGTGTTATAAATGTGTTGGAAGACCAAAAGAAGCTCAAAAATCAAAGCATAGGGTATGTAAGATCTCCACGAAGAGAAATCACGACCACCGCCATTCACTGAAACTTTCATCGAAAACAAAGCTGAGGTATTATATGCTTGTTATGAGTGGTCGGGAATGATCAAATGCTTGCTCCTCTTAAAGGATTTTACAGGGTAGTGAAGAAATGCCCACCAGCGAGGTATATTGTAGACTCCCGGATGTAATGGTCCACAATATGTTACTAATGCGACTTCTGTGAACAACATGGTGATATGTGAAGCCAGGTAGGTTGACGAGAGGGGAAAAGGCCCGTGTAACGCACGTGAAGAAAACGAGGGAAGGCGAACGTCAGGCAAGGAAATGTCCATAAGAAGAGGAGGGTAGCTATGGCTGATACCTAATAAACGAAATGGTGCAACATTTATGCGGCCCATAAACCTACCGCCCTCTTCTTCGTGAAGTAATTTTGCTGTTTGTCCTAATGATTTACCTTTCGGACAGAAAAGCGACCTTTATCGTATTGCTGTAGCAGCTGGCATCTGCAGTCCTCCTATCAGAGAGCAACATTCCTGGCAAGTTGATAACGCATTACTTAAATGCATTACGGATCCTATCAGCTGCCGATTACGTCAACATAGCAGGCGAGATCTATACGATGTGCTTAATTGGGAGAGTAATATACTGAGTAAAATATTTACACTTGCTTTCCCGAAATCCATAGCTCGAGACACACTCAGGGAGTTCGTCAAAACAACTAAGCCTTGCATCGCTTTCTGAATTGTGCGTTGCACAGCTGATAGCGTGAGCCTGAGCTCTGAAGGCGCTTTTGTGGTCATCGACCTTATGTGACGGAGAAAAATTCTGTCCTATAACTATATTTGCGCTGTAGTGAGAGTAAGCGCTGCGTTATAGCAGGCTGTTCTGTAGGTCAATTGCTTAAATTGAGTAGAGTGACGTGAAAAGGCAAGAAAACGCTACTCCTATAAACACGACAGCGGTTACGGATCAACGGGATAAACTTAAGTTCATGGTACCGCACGGTATGTTTCTGCTATTTCTGAAAAAGTAAACACCATGCAGATATGTAGACGTGCAGGCGTGCAGACGTGCAGACGTGCACCATGCAGACGTGCAGAAGCAGAGCTGCATTAAAGCGCACCCTAGGTGACCCTACCGAAGTGCGGCACCGATTTGCTGTCACGCCAACGCTGACAACTACGTCGGGTTTTCCGCCTCGTGATCCACATAATGCTTCAGCATTAAAACACATTTACGTCGCACGCTGAGTTGATAAAACAGGGCCCCCGCCCACGCGCGGTGGCAGGTGGACGGGCTGGGCCCATGCGGACGTCCGCTCCCGGTGAGCGCACAGCGTCCCGCGGTCGTCTGGGTGCGCTCGCGAGTGTCCGGGCACTGCAGCCGACCCCTGGAGGCGCGCACCGACGTGCAGTTCGTGGTGCTCTACGCTGGCGGACCGGGTCAAGCGCCGGCGGTCCAATGCAGCGGCAGCACGGGCCCGCACGAGTCGTGCGCACCGGGGAATTCGTCGTCCGATTGCACCTACAAGGTCACCGTAGACAAGAGGTAAGCCCGTTTAGCTGCAGCCTGCGAAGACTCTGTCTCCCATGCAAACCCAGCGCTGCCAGTGCCAAGGCGATTCAACCTCTGCAGTGTGAGGTCGATCAAAGACAACGTCTTCGAGGGCGAGTTGGGTTGAAAATGAAGTGTGGTCACTGCGCATAGCGCTTCACCCCTCGCTCGATCAAAGTATAGGAGGAGCGTCGGAGGGCTTAAATTTTTCGACAGCGCTCTCTTCAGGATCGGCCAACGAATTCTCGATAGCAGGCCTGTGCACTCTGCTTTGTGACGTCATGCTACATGGACCAAAATTTTCGTTGCGAAGCCCCGGGCGTGACGAAAGCGGTGACGTGAAAGTCATCGCGATTTACACGGGAGCGTGCCCCTCAGATTCTATGGCACTCGGCCAAGGCAGGATGACGACATGGATTGAAGTGCGCAGGCCTCCTGCTTACTTCGGGATCGGCTCACCAAACAGGATAGAAAAACACACACCCAATTTGTAAAAGTGGGCTAACTCATTAAGAAATGGATTGTGCTTAAAAAAAACGTAGCCTACACGTTCGTGCACATCGCCATAATCTAGTTCGGTACACTGAAACTGCAGCCACTTCTAGGGAGGCCCGGCGGTATTTCAATTATTCGAGCGGCTTCTGTATACGGCCCCTATCTTATTGAAACTGTATAATTTGAAACTGGATAAGCTCTTAGGTAGAGTAATTAGGCAGAGCGGCTGGATGAAAAGAATAAAGTATATAGTGTCATCAGCATACACCATACATAGCACGTATCAATGTTTACAAGATCTTTACCAAAAATCTAAAAGAAGGGGCCCTAGAATCTTGCCTTGGGGTACAGCTACATGGACCGACCGAACTTGGGACCTAAAATTATTTATTGGTGCGAACTGCTGTCTATGCCAATTGCAATGCCGCGTATACCCTAGGGGTTTAGCTCACTAAACAAGAGGTCATCATCCATGGAATCAATCAATCAATCAATCAATCAATCAATCAATCAATCAATCAATCAATCAATCAATCAATCAATCAATCAATCAATCAATCAATGAATCAATCAATCAATCAATCAATCAATCAATCAATCATGTTCATTTCCGACGTTGGTGTGCACGATACAGCGAAAACAGGTGGCAAGAGAAAAAGTTGCTTTGTCGCAGCTTGACTAAGCTCTTTCCACCTGTGCACAGAATCAAATGCTTTTCATATGTCGACAAATACTGTTCGCAAACGTTGCTCAAAATTATTTAGAATAACTTCTTCAAGCAAAGCAAGCTGTGTTGTCAACCTGGGTCTGTCAAATGTCTCTGCAAATCCTGGCCTTTCGCGATGTGTGGCACCGCCGTAGTGAAAACTGCCACAGTCGCTTAAACGTTGTGATGGCGTAGCTCTGCTTCGGTTGTCTATTCTCAAACACACGCTGTGGAATAAAACATTCTAATCGGGAGAAACCCACTTTCTACGGACAACCTCCAGTTGCCTTCGCGCGTCATTCAGGAGCGGAGCAGTGTAATGATTTCCCGGCGCTTGTCATCGATCTCGTCGTTTGTTATCAAGGGTAAATTTTAAGCTGTATTAACAAGCAAACTCGCCACGCAGCAGCAGAAGGTAGTTTTGCGAACACTGGCGTTAGATGACGAGGCGCATGGCTTGACGAAGTCTATGACTATTTCACACAAGTGCGATGCGAACATGCGCATATGTGCTATTTCTATCAGGGTCCAATTATTTATTCAGATCGCAAGGCCTACTCCGTTCCACAGACAACGTCACTGCAAGAGAAGCGAACAATATTGCCGTTATCGACCACTAAGGCAACAGTGAAACTGCCACATGCGCGAGAGTTGGAGGCTGGGAACTCGCACGAAGCGTGCTGCCTCATTTCTCGCTTTTCTCTTTTTTCTCTTCGCACTATTATCGCATAACCGTAAGTCCAGTACAACGCGCCATCATTTTCTGTTCGCAAACAACGCCGTTCGACTGCCCTGCGCTTTCATTGCCTTCGGAAGGAGCTGTCGTGCGTGGCATGCTAAAAACAGTGCGAAATTTGCACCGATGACTGATACCTCTGGCGTTCCCCCTCGAACTTGTAGGACACTTGCAACGAAACGTCTGAAGCTCGGTTCACCGCGAAACACCTTGTTCAGCACTAAAACGGCGTGTGAAGGTTGTTTCGACGTCGTATAACGTGGACACTGTTCGCGCGTTCGGCGGCCCCTCGGCACCGTCTCATCGATTGAAGGCGTTCTTCTTCTGCGTCGCAGCTGCCTTAGCCAGGGCAAGATGGCCAAGGTGGTGCTGCGCCAGATGTGGCGCGGCAAGACAGACGTGCTGATCGAGGCTCTGGCCGTCGGCTACCTGACAGCGAGCAACAACGTCCTGCACGCCTCCATCGACGGCGCGCCGATGGTCTTCCTCTCCGACGTCGAGACGCTAGTCCTCAGTGAGTGACTCGAAGCGAGGCGAATGCAGTCAGCGCACGCGATGTACGATACACGATAGGCAATGCAGCGTCACGCAGAACACGTATGCTTGGGGCTTCTCCTACGCGTCACTGCATACACACCAAAAAAGGGCAGCGATCGAAAGCCACGCCGCAAACGAATGGGTCAGAAATCGGTTCGAATGTAGTAACGGCTTCTAACCGGCTATACTTCCGGTGTGCGAATTGAACGCTATGGTAAACGAAGCGATCGCCGTAGTTTTATAGAGTCGCAAGCCGCGCTTTTTCGAAATCGGCTGTGTACGAGATTGCAGCGACTTGAAATTTTTCAGGAAACTGCGAAAACCTCAGGAGGATACAGACAGTGGTTTCGTTTGCGAATACTGTGGCCACATGCGGGTTGGTGCCAAGAAATTTCTGCATCCTTTTTTTTTCTTTTGAATCCAGAGGTGCTTGTATTACAGTTAGGCTTCTTTGTCTTCGCAGTTTATTCTTCGGAAAATCCGGAGAGTGTCTTTTAGAACATGTTTTGTTACCTGACTTTGTAGTTTTTTCGATGAATTTGCATTTAACATACGGCTTCATGCCCCCAAATCAAATTTTTTCAGGTTTTATTTGTTTCTGCCAATATTCAGGCAACTTTTGCAAATTTGTAGGCACAAATTGGAATCAGCTAGCACAACGCTTGGGTAACTGGAGATTACCGCATACAACCACAGACACACACATCTGCGCGCGCGCACACGGACACACAGATAGAGAGTTACCCTACATCCGGCATGATTCAGTACGATTTCTTTTTCACCAGAAGCACAGGTGACGCCCATAGACTGGTGGAGGGCTGTATGATGTCGTCGGTAAGCATTTGTTGGACTTGATTTCGGATGGTGTCTTGCTCTTTACGAGAAACACGGTAGGTACGTTGGCGCACAGGTCTTTCATTGGGATTTGAAATAATTCTGTCTTTCGCTATAGGCGTTTGGTTGACTTTCGATGTTGAAGCGAAACAGTCCGCAAAAGACTGTAAAAAGGCTTCTAATGATAGCTTGTTGTTCACCTGATAATTTAGAATTCACATCAATTTTGCTGTTGGCTGGTACATCACATTTAGAATCTCCATCATTGTGTCCTACAGTTAAACAAGCAGGAGAGTCACTGATTGGCTCCATATAGGCGATGGCAGTTCGTTGGGCGAAGTGCTGGTATTCACAACTGAAATTGGTCACTAAAATCTGAGCAGTCCGTGACGACAGCTGCAAGATGCCGCGGACTACGCAAACTTGTCGAGCCAACAGGACTGACAGATCGCCTTCAGCGATTCCGAGATGGGGACGATCATCGTCTGTTTCTACGGTGATCAGCGCAGTAACTCCGAAGTGCTAAATCACTTCGGAGTTGATAGTCATCCGAATGAGTAGCGTGTTCACTAGAAAAAAGTGACAAGGAACTCGCGAAGGTTTATGATTTCGCCGTACTCCCGAAGAAATTCCATGCCGAGTACGACTTTCTTAGAGCACTCTGCCAGTATAATAAATGAACCGTGCAATGTGGCCTCACGAATTTGTACCCTCGCAGTGCATTTGCCGAACGGCAGGAGAACATGACCGCCGGCTGTGCGGAGCTTGGGTCCTGGCCACGGTGTCGTCATCTTGCGAAGTGCAATAACCAGTAGTCCGCTCATGACAGAAAAATGGGCACCAGTATCGACAAGAGCGCTTCGGGTGGTTATCTACAGAAACGAGTATGTCAGCTGAAACAGGTTCACGGTTTTCGAAAGAAGGTGCCGAACGTACGCAGTCGTCGTCGTCGTTGATGTCGCCGTCGGGGTGGACCTTTCGAAGTGCGTGGGATAGCGGTTCCACCCCCGGAGGTGGCTGTTCTTAGTTCCCCCGACTTGGGCCCGTGGGGCGGTTGTCCACGGAAGCGCAGAACGTAGTGTAGGAGGTAGGTAGTGATCGTGAGTGGCACCTCTGCGGAGACGGAGATCGGGTCGTTTGCAGGGACTGTTCAACCGATGGGAACTGCGCGTACGGCGACGAAGGCTGACTGGCCAGATATTGCTGTACTTCCCTCAGGCGCTCTTCCTCAAGTGGGCGACCAGCGCCGGGGTGATAGTCCTGGAGTCCTAATCTTCGGTAGTAGGTGGTATGGTAGAAGCGGCTTGCTTCGCCACACTGGCAGCAGAGTGGCTTATAGTCAGGTGCGTGCGTATTTATTCGGGGGCTCATGGTCCCGCACATATCTGTATGCGAAGCTGGCCCTGGAAGTGGCAGAGCAGTTCTTCAGAAGAAGGCGGGTTGCGGTGGTTCACGGGTTGCGCAGGTAGCCTCACTGCTCGCGCATAAGTCAGTACAGGGTCGGCTTCAGGTCTGGTTTGCACGAATGGCTGTGCCGCCTTGCAGACTTCTTCGCGGACGATATTTGTGAGGGATGTTACGGTCGGTTGAAATCGCAATCCCTATTGCCGATCAAGCTCCTCACGCACGACACTACGCACAAGTTCTCGAAGCGCATCGGTGTCACAGGGCAACGAGAGAGAAGATGCTGATCCCAAGTGGATTTGGCGTCCCCGCAGGGGCGTCTGCGTAAGCAGGCGTTTGGTGTGTTGCGACACCACGTACCCGAGCACACGAGGGTTGGACCCTCCCGCGTGTAGCCGTGCGCGGCTTAGCCGTCTCCGGGGAAAAGGGGATCCTGGGGGTTGAGCCAATCCCGGGTGTTTGGACCTTTATGGCCCCTCGGTGGCGGTAACACACCCCTTTGGCCTCGGCTTCACGTAGACGGCACCCCCGGACTGACCCACCCGGGGGAAATCGGTAGTTGCCTTTTCCCGTCTCTCTCTCCCTCCAGCCTTCGTCTTTCTCTCACTTTCCGCCTTTCCTGTCTTCTCCTAGCTTCCGTTTACTTCCAATTTTTCCAGGCAGCAAGGGTTAACCTTGTGTGAATAACCAACCTAGGTTATCTCATATTTGGTTATAGTGATAACGTACAACTGGCGTTTGCAGGACCTGTTCTTACAGTCCCTGTAACGTCCCCTTGTAGGGCTCCACGGTGGGTGGTTGGCGTTATTGCCGAAAATTACATTATTCTATGGCTAGTTCCTTCCCTCCCCTCCTTGATCGCCCTCACAAAAGAGGGCGCACCGAAGATGTATTCAAGTTCTTTGGTCATGAAACAGCCAACTTCCCACGATTTCATGTGATTCACTCTGAAAAGTCAGACACACAAGTGTGTGCAATCTCCCCATTTCTAGTATCAAAGTCTTTAACTGACGCCCTTGGTCCAGGTTACAAGGCGACATGATGGCAAGTGGAGATCTCCTCTTGGAGCTCCACGATCTGAAACAATTTGAAAAGTTATCCAGTCTCGTGTCATTTGGGGACGTTCAAGTGACAGTGACTCCGCACCGCACTATGAACACTTCACGCGGCGTTGTCTCAGATGATGACCTGCTTCAGTTGACAGAGGCAGAGCTCCTAGAGGGCTTCAATGAGCAAAATGTTGTTAATGTGAAAAGAATAAAGATGAGGCGCGATGGTAAAGAAATTGCAACTAAACACCTAATTCTCACCTTCAATTCAAGTGTCCTGCCCGAATCAATTGAGGCCGGGTACATAAAGCTCCGTGTCAGGCCTTACGTGCCTAATCCACTCCGATGTTTCAAATGCCAGCGCTTCGGCCACAGCTCGCACAGCTGCCGAGGCCGCCAAACTTGTGCTAAATGCAGTGCCAAAGAACACACCACTGAAACCTGTGAGAACGCTCTCCGCTGTGTAAACTGCGATGGAGAGCACGCCGCGTACTCGCGGTCGTGCCCATCCTGGAAGAAAGAAAAGGAAATTGTTACAATTAAAGTCAAGGAAAATATCACTTTCAAAGAGGCACGCAGGCGGGTTTCATACCTGCCCAAGAAAAGCTTTGCCGAAGTGGCGCGTCAGGGGGCAGCGTCACAACGGCCTCCGGCGGCTGTCCGACCCACAAGCAGTGAGTCGGCAGTTACGCCGTCTGCCCCTGCGGCGGTTGCAGCTAGCGCTTCTCCGTCAACCGTGGAGAAGGGACCATCGATCCCGAAGGTGGGCGCAGCCGAGGCTGCCTCAACCTCCCAGGTCCCTTCCAGCGCTGGCAACGGCCGGCGCAGCCAAATCCCCCAGGGAGCCCCATCGTCCTCCGGGCTGGTGGGCGCAGCGGTCTTGCCCTCCAAGGCGGGACTCTCCCTGATAACTTCTCGCTCGCAAGAGCACGTGTCCGGCGCCTCACAAGAGGCAATGGACACAACACCTATCCCCACGGCGTGCCAAGCGCCTAAGGAGCGGCGATGCTCCCTCGAACGCTCCAGAAAGAGCAAAACTCCCGTTACAGGGCCTCGAAAGGGTTCTGTAATCTAAACACTGTAATTTCCATAAACACTACTTCTGTTTCTGTACACACAGCACATATCTCCCAATATGGATACACAAATAATTCAATGGAACGTCAGAGGTCTTCTCAGAAACCTTGATGATGTGCAGGAACTTATACAAAAACACAATCCAAAAGTGATGTGTTTACAGGAAACACATTTAAAAAAATTACCGACGATTACGTTACTTCCTAATGCAAAATTTGAGCGCAGCAAATAAGCTGTTTCACCTTTTCGATAGATTGAGGCAAAGAAATCGAGCAACGCATGTATGCGCTATCACAGAATTTTTTTTTATTTTTCACACGTATTCCTTTAACAAAGACTCCACTAACAGTTCTTGACAGTCATGAAGGAAGCTTTGTGGTCGGAGAAATAGACTGATATATGTTCGACTTGGTACACCAATGCTTGATTCTCAAAGACGAGATCTATACAAGTGCCTCACGAGGTTGTCACAGCCGTGGGACGCGTTACGAGCGAGAGGAACGGGATGTTCTCCCGCATAAGTGTTAGGAAATTGCTGTTTGTCTTTATGTCAACATTAAAGTCCCCCACTACTAACATCGGTGTGGATCGATGGACGGTTAATGCGAGTTGCAGGAAGTGCACGACGTCTTTCGTGAGTGCGGTAGCGGACTCACGAAAGCGGTATCAGTCGGTCGCTGCTAGCGCTGGGGGGATGAAAGGGGGGCGGAGCTGGTTACGAGGCCGACGACAACGCCGACGCGAAACCCAGGAACGGACGCTAAAGAGCCATTTGTGTAGCCAGCCCTCCTCCACAGTCTCTCCTCCTCCCTTCCATCATCCTCCCTCGCCCGGAGAGCCGACAGCGCGCATGCGCGGCGGCGGAGCAGATTCGTCGGCGAGCTGGTTACGAGGCCGACGACGACGCGAAACCCAGGAACGGACGCCAAAGAGCTGCGCTCTAAAACAAACACACAAACTTTCTTCGACAGTATCTAACTTTTCGCAAAGATCGCGATGATGCCATCGCATCATCGGGCGGTGTTGCCATAGTCACTCATAGAAATATAGCGTGCCAACCTTTACAGCTACAAACGCCCCTTGAAGCAGTGGCGGTTCGAGCTGTCCTACTAAACAAACTCATCACCATTTGCTCGCTTTACATACCCCCGCATTACCAACTAAACAAACATGAATTTCAGTCCTTGATAGATCAATTGCCAGAACCCTATGTTGTTCTTGGCGATCTCAATGCGCACAGCAGCCTGTGGGGAGACTCTCGTATCGATGCGCGAGGTCGCCTCGTTGAACAATTTCTTTTTTCGTCCGGTGCGTGTCTGCTGAATAAGAAGACACCCACATATTATTCTCTCGCAAACAGAACATTTTCTTCAATTGACCTCAGCCTAGTTTCCCCTTGTATACTGTCTGAACTCGAATGGGAAGTCACCAAGAATCCTTACGGAAGCGACCACTTCCCCATACTGCTAAAAACACATAAAGAAAAAGAATGTCTACCACAGGCTCCTAGGTGGAAGATCGATACAGCCGACTGGGAGAAGTTCCGCAACTTAACTAATATCTCATGGAATGATATGTCTTGTTTAGGAATTGATGCTGCTGTGCAGTGTCTCACAGCCTTCATTATAGATATTGCATCTAAATGCATATCAGAAGTAAATGGCTTAACATGTAAACGGCGGGTCCGTTGGTGGAACGAAGACTGCAGGATCGCTCGTAAGAAACAAAACAAAGCGTGGGGGTTGCTACGTGCTTCGCCCACTGCAGAGAATCTAGTCAACTTTAAGCAAGTAAAATGCCAAGGCAGGCGAACCCGCCGACAGGCCAGAAGAGAAAGCTGGCACAAGTTTTTATCGAGTATAAACTCATTTAGGGATGAGGCCAAAGCCTGGAACAGAGTTAATAGGATTAGAGGGCGGGAAACACATTCGCTCCCCCTGGTAAACACACAGGGCGATACACTGCAAGACCAGGCAGATTCACTTGGGGAATATTTTGAGAGCGTGTCAAGTCAAACCAATTATACACAATCCTTTCTCAAATACAAACAAACAGAAGAACGTAAGCCATTAACAAGAAAAGGTCGAGAGAATGAGCCTTACAACCGTCCTTTTTGTATTGCCGAATTGAGAGCTGCCTTGAGCGCATGCAACAGCTCCGCACCAGGATCTGATGGAATCATGTATGAAATGCTCAAAACTTACACAATGACACGCAGGATACACTACTCACACTTTTCAACACCATTTGGGATGCAGGGTACCTTCCGATTGCGTGGAAGGAAGCCATTGTGGTCCCTGTTTTGAAACAAGGAAAAGACCCTTCCTCAGTGGCGAGTTACCGCCCGATAGCCCTCACAAGTTGCATTTGTAAGGTGTTCAAAAAAATGATAAATCGGCGACTCATCTTTTTACTTCAACAGAGAAAAATGCTTGATCCTTATCAGTGCGGCTTTCGAGAAGGACGCTCCACAGCTGACCACCTTGTACGTGTAGAAGCAAATATCCGGGACGCATTTGTACACAAACAATTCTTCTTATCCATATTCCTCGATATGGAGAAGGCGTACGATACGACGTGGCGTTACGGAATCTTAAGAGACTTGTCAGAAATGGGCATTCACGGTAATATGCATAATATAATAGAAAGCTATCTGTCAAATCGTACCTTCCGGGTAAAAGTCGGCAATGCACTCTCACGCCCTTTTACGCAAGAAACGGGTGTACCCCAAGGAGGCGTGCTGAGCTGCACGCTCTTTATCGTGAAGATGAACACGCTTGGTGCTTCATTACCACCCGCCATCTTTTACTCTATCTACGTGGACGACATATAAAAAGCTTTCAAATCTTGTAACCTTGCAGTCTGCGAGAGACAGGTACAGCATGGCCTGAACAAAGTCTCAGTGTGGGAAGACAAGAATGGATTTAAGATCAATCCTAACAAAAGCTCTTGCGTTCTTTTTACAAGAAAGAGAGGCCTGGTTCCGGATCCTTCCTTAGAACTGTGTGGACAACGAATACCTATCAGCAAAGAGCACAAATTCCTAGGTGTCATACTTGACTACAGACTCACTTTCGTCCCCCACATTAAATATCTTAAAGAAAAATGTCTGAAAACAATGAACATAATCAAACTCCTATCCCATACTACATGGGGTAGTGACAGAAAGTGTTTAATGAATATCTATAAGAGCCTCATTCGATCACGACTAGACTATGGTGCCGTGATCTATCATTCTGCAGCCCCCAGCGCGCTAAAGATGCTAGATCCGGTTCACCATCTAGGAATCCGACTGGCCACTGGCGCTTTCAGAACGAGTCCCATACAAAGTTTATATGTAGAATCAAATTAGTGGTCACTTCATCTGCAGAGAACATGCATCAGCCAAACATATTTTCTGAATGTCCACTCAAATCCACAACATCCCTGTTTTAATATCATTAATGACATGACATATGCTACACTCTTTCGCAATCGTCCCTCCGTAAGACAGCCTTTCTCGCTGCGTGTGAGGGAGCTTAGTGAAGAAATGCACGTTCCACTCCTCGAGCTTCCCCTAATGCATCCAGCCAAGCTGCTGCCTCCGTGGGAGTGGCAGCTCATACAATGTGATATATCTTTCGTGGAAGTCACAAAGCATGCTCCAGAGATTGAAATCCAAATGCACTTTCGGGAACTCCAGTACAAATACTCCTGCACTGAGTTCTACACAGATGCATCGAAGTCACGCGACGGGGTGTCCTATGCAGCCGTCGGTCCATCCTTCTCGGAATCCGATTTACTGCATCCGGAAACTAGTATCTTCACGGCTGAGGCCTACGCAATACTGTCGACCGTGAAGCATATAAGGAAATCAAAACTCAAAAAATCAATTATATACACGGACTCCCTAAGTGTTGTGAAGTCTTTGATATCGTTCTGTAAGCACAAAAATCCTATGATCATTGAACTCTATTCCGCCCTAAGTAAAGCATATGTATCTAACCAGCATGTGATAATATGCTGGGTGCCTGGACATAGGGGCATCCAGGGTAACGTGTTAGTGGACCAAATGGCCACATCAATTGCATCACACACTGTTAATTCTACCGCTACAGTCCCTGTCGCAGACCTGAAGCCTTTCTTAAGAAGGAAACTGCGAAACTACTGGCAGCGCATGTGGGACCTGGAAACAAATAATAAGCTACATGTAATAAAGCCACAATTAGGTTTCTGGCCTCCTGTAACAAAATCACGCCGGACAGATGTCCTTTTCTGTCGTCTAAAAATAGGACACACTTTTGGCACCCATAACTTTTTACTTACTGGAAATGAGCCCCCAACCTGTGGGAGATGCGGGGAGAGGCTGACCGTCCTCCATGTCCTCCTGGAGTGTCGGAAAGCCGAATCTGACAGAAAGAAACATTTTCCATTAGCATACCGTCAGCACATTCCCCTTCATCCTGTAATGTTACTCGGCCCAGAACCACTCTTTGACACTAACGCAGTCCTAGACTTCCTGAAAGATGTTGTGTTACATGTAATTAGCCCTATACGTTCATAGCGTCTCCTCTCTTCAGAGGATGCCGCTGTGATAGCTATTTTGTATAGCACATGCCTCTCGGCCTTTGCGTTTCAAGGGCTCTGGCGAGGCAGTAGTGCTCTTAGACAATTTTAGACTCTCGCATATCTTTTTATATAATGCATCATTCTTTTTAATGTATTTTAGTGATCATAGTACATGCCTTTAATCATTGCCATAATTTTATTACGGGTAATTTTTATGCAATTTACACAAACTCTTTTAGGCCCCTCTACAGCCAAGTCACATTAAATTCACAGAACCCATCGGACCACGACATATTCATTACCACTAGCATGGCGCTCTTTGGCCATAACTGGCCCTTGCGCCATTAAACCTGAAACATCATCATCATCATCATGGATTTGGCGATCGCAGACCGAGGAGCATTGCTGAAGGGCTCGCTCCATTGTTGTCGCCTCACTGACGAGCTCAGCTACTGTAGCCGGAGGATTTCGCATCAGTCCAGCAAACAGCTGCTCTTTCACTGCACGCATCAGCAGGCGGACCTTCTTCACTTCGGTCATGCCAGGGTCAGCACGCTTGAAAAGCCGCGACATGTCCTTTACGAACATGGCTAAGCTTTCGTTCGGCCTTTGAACCCTACTCTGAAGGGCTTGCTCTGCTAGCTCTTTTCTTGCAGGACGGATGTACGTATCGCGTATCTGCCGTTGAAATTCTGGCCAGGTAGTGATGGATGGCTCATGGTTAGCGAACCATGTTCTGGCAGAGTCCTCTAGGGCGAAGTACACTTTCCTAATTTTGTCTGTTCATCCCGTTAATTGACCTCAGCCACATGATCGAAGTCATCGAACCAGTCTTCCACGTCCTGAAAAGGCTCACCATGGAACGGCCGCGGCCAGCGTGGTGTGTGGAGAACCAGCGACGCAGGAGGCTGTCCCGTAGCGTATGTCTCCTGTGTCTGGAATGTGATTGTGGTTGACATCGTCGGCAGATCTGGCAGGTCGTATTCCGGAGGAAGTCTTTGAAGCCGTCCGCTTTTGGGTAGGTTGTCCGCTTCGACTTCCTGAGGGTCAGAGTACATAGACCCGTACCCAGCACCTCCACCAGTTGGTCACAGACAAAGCGACAAAAGACTTCGGTCGACACTACTGATCTTTCATAAAGCTCTCCTGGCATTTTCCTCGTTGTGTTCCCTCTTGGAGCAACCCAGCATGCCAACCATGTTGCCCGGAATGGCACCGAGTGGCTGTCAGTTGTGTCATGGTCGTGGCAGTATGATACCGTAAGTTCAGGTATCTTGTTTTACTACCTTCTTTTCGCGATTAAAGAATGGCTATTACGAAACCTTCATTTGCAAGTTTTGCAAGAGTAGGAAGGAAGCGTACATAAGAATTTAATTTAGTTTGTTTTGTGTTTCATTGAGAGAAAGGTGGTGCGTGAGAAAAAAAAAAGACCTGCCATTGGGCAGCCCGACGTGCTCTCACACCAACGCTCGAGTAAGTGAACACACGTATGTAAAAGCCGTGTTGGAGCGAGAGTGCCTTGACTCGTGCCTGAACAACAGTGGCCAGTGCATGTGCTAACTGCTACCCACATTGCTGTCTGCATTGCAATCTTCTCTTTTCTTGGAAGCCACAAACTCATCGGTTCCGCTTTGGCCCTTTCAGATGGCAGCGGTTCCCGACACCTCGAGAAGCCCGGTCAAGCCCTGAATTTTAGTTGGAGCTGCGACCAATGCGACAAGAAAGAATCCTTGTACCAAGCATTCGTCAAGAAGCACCTGGACCAGCAGGTAGCTGCGGTCCAGAAGTGGGCGCTCACGCTCTTGAAAGGGACCACTCTAGGAATATTGCTATGGAACAGTATTTGCGATGACAAAGAGGCGAGTAGGGTGAAAACGACGACGACGATTCGAGGCTAGCGCGGGCTGTTGCTTCTTGGCCAAATGCGGCGTATTGCCTTGTAAATATAGTTGTATATAGCTTTTCGTTCGCGTCTTCCCACGTAACATATCTGTTGGAGGTGGACGTTCCCTGTACCTCGTCACGGAGATTCGTAGTGGACGGAACGTCGAGCCTTTTTGCATGGCTCCAGGCGGCCTCGATCTCACGCCAGACGATCCGGGTGACATCGCCAGTGTTGTTGGGACGAGGAGCGTCAGCACAGGAAGATGTCACTGGGGTGTTGGGCAGACGGGCAAACTGCTGGTCTATACGTGGGCTTTTATCGAATTTCAGGCGGCGGCATTCTTTTATAGCTGCATCCACCGTCGCCAAGTTGTTAAAAACGAGCAAGCTGAAGGCGTCATCGGCAATGCCTTTGAGGACGTGGGAGACCTTGTCGGACTCAGTCATATGCGCGTCAACTTTGCGGCACAGAGCCAAGACGTCCTGAATGTACGTGACATAGGGCTCTGTTGACGTCTGCACACGGCCGGAAAGCGCCTTCCGCGCGGCAAGTTGGCGACGATATGGGTTGCCGAACAAGTCTCGGAGCTTTCGCTTAAGCGAATCCCAACTGGTGAGCTGATCTTCGTGAGTCCGAATCCAAACTCGAGGTGTGCCACCGAGGTGAAAAATACGTTGGCGAGCATGATAGTAGGATCTCACCGGTTATTGCGCCTGACGTGTTCGTACAGGCTGATTCAGTCCTCGACGTCTTCTCCATCTTTGCCCGAGAATACGCCAGGATCACGGGTAACGGGAAGAGGGATCTAGGTCGTCGAAGTGGCAGCAGGTGTCGGAGGCGGCTGATCGAGTTGTCGTCGCCGGGAGCCATGAAGGAAGGCTCGACGTACCGTCCACTGCGAAGCTCCGTGACGAGGTACAGGGAACGTCCACTTCCACCAGATATGTTACGTAGGAGCACTCAGACGAAAAGCTACATACAAGTATACTTACAAGACAATACGTCGCACTTGGCCAAGAGGCAACAGCCCGCGCTAGCCTCCAATCGTCGCCGTCGTCTTCTCACTGCTCGCCTCTTCCTCATTTCAAATACTGTTCCGTAGCAATATAATGGTCGCGATGTGCTCTGCAGCAAAGAAAAACCAACTAAAATGTTTTTTATAGCGGCAATAATGTTCACAATAATAACGAAGGCTTAAATGAGGAAGTAGACGCACCTTTTTTGGTCGAGATAGCGAACTCTGTTTTTTGAACGGCTTTTCTTTGTTCGATGCTTGGACCTGCCCATTATTGTGATTTCAGCAGCAAAGCAGGCATTGTGGAGTGCGCTCGCTTTGCGACTCCAGGCGAGTAGAAGTGTCACAAAGCACCTGCTTTAAATTCAGAGGCATATGTTTTGTCGAATAAACAAGTATACGCAAATTTTGCACATGTTCGCAGGTAATCGAGATCACGGACGAGCTGGAGTATGGCTCGACTAAAGAACTCGTCTTCGTGCTTCGTGTGAGCAGCGGTAGTGACAGCGACAGCGCCAACATCAGCGTGCGCGTTCCACGAGAACATGAAGACCAGGTGCGGGCACATGCTGAGTGTTTTGCGCTGGCGGTGCTTGACCCTCTCACACCGCCTGGCTGGGTCGATGCTATTCGGGGGCAGCCAATTTTTTTTACAGCACTTATACGTAGTTGTGAGCTAACGACTGCACTATCGCTGTAACGTCACGATCGCATAAAATACGAAACAAAAATAAAAGAGGAATGTCGCCATGACTTGAATTTCAACGCCATGGCAAGAGGCACAAAGGCTCAACTGCTACTCCGCAGGCGCACTGAATATTCCGCAAGAAATAACTGCCCTATATTCTCACGCTCCTAGTTGTGCAAAACACTTTGAATGCGTCAAACAAAAGGCGAGCGTCTTACGGTGCGAATGCGTATTTGGCTAGGGAACAGCCACGTCGCAGCACCCACGGTCACGAAAACCCGGCGAGGTTAGCAAAGAGAAGCTTTACTTGAAAAAAAAAAATACTGCGGCTCGAATTCATTTTCCTCTTTACAACGGGCTCTATAGATGGCGCTGTCCAGCCCTTGCTCCGAGTTCGGCGTTCTGAGCAGCGAGGATCTGGTAGTGGAGGCCCGGCCACAGCGCACCAAGGTGTGGGGCACCCGCTACCCCTTGGTCACGTGGCAAATACGCGGACCCGGGGCTCTGGACACAGCCGCGCACCCCGTGCCACCCGGCTGCTTCGCCGAGCAGCGCGGGGCCGTGCTGCTGCTGCCGGCCGGGTACATCACCAGGACCGGATCGTACAAGTGAGCCCACTTGACAGAGAATTATGTAGCTGATGAGAGTTTCTTTTTCTCGCCTTCCTTTGAGCAAGGGCGGTTGTTTGGGCTAGTTGGTAATTCATGGTAAAAACGACGTGCAGCTCGAATGACAAGGACGGAGAGAGACTACAAACACTGCACTGTTTATTCCTCTCTCTCAGTTTGTGTCCTTCGCGCTGTACGTCGTTTACCTTTTATTTATTTTTTTCTGTTTTGAGCCCTGCGCGAAACACACATCTGGGCTGCACTTGCTGCGACTCACGTGCGCGCGTTGTGTCGTCCCCAAAGTGTCGTGACGTTGTCGATAGCGTGGGTAGCGATAGCGATAACGCAGCTCTCCCGGGCTTTCGTTATACTCACGGACAACTTTCCGCGGCAATGAATCAAGGAAATCGTGCGTGCGGACGCAAAGCACGCGCAGGTAAGTCCCACATTCTCATCCGGGTCAGCTTACCGTGGAGAAGAGTAAGACAAGACAAACAACTTCTCCATTACGACAAAATAAGGTGAAAGCGTTCACTGAGCGTTAGCTTTGACTTACCCTTCTGCTTTTCCCTTTCGTTTTTCATGGCAAATTCGAAACCACCACGCGTGGAAGATACGCTAATTGCGCAAGAGATGCGCTGTACCCGATGGACCGAAAGCGCTGTCGAACGTTGCCAGAATAGTTGTACGATACGCAATTGCGACAGCTCATCTGACTGTGTAGTTCTAATTTAAACAAATAGATTAGATAATGCGGTCCGCGAGTGTAGCACACGTCCAAGTACACGTGCAACACTTAACGTTGCTAGCGCTTTCAGTGTGCCTTAACCAGTTCCGTCCAGTTTTCTCACCTTCGGTTGGTTAACGCCTGCGTTTCTGCTCTATACTTATAGAGAGAACGGTCACACAACGCCACAAAACCACTCATTACACTATGAACAAGACACAAAGCGATTGGTTTGGATCAGAGCGCAAACGGGTATAGATATTCTAACAGAGATTAAGAGAAAAGAGTGGCGCTTGCAGGGCATGTGATGCGTAGATTACATAACCATTGGACTATTAGGTTGACAGAATGGGTACCAAAAGAAGGGAAGCGCAGTAGAAGACGGCAGCAGACTAGGTCATGCGACGAAATTAGGAAATTTGCGGGTGCTAGTTGGAATCGGTCGGCGCAGGCCAAGGGTAATTGCAGATCGCAGGGAGAGGCCTTCGTCCTGCAGTGGACATAATAAATTATGATGATGATGATGATCATTATCAGGATGATGGTGGTGGTGGTGGGGGTGGTTTTTTTTTTAAATAATAAATATATTGAATCGAAGAACTTTAGATTCTAGCACCTAGTGGCAGAGTAAGGCCGGGATATTGTATTGTGCAAAATATTTTACTCGAACTGCTTCCGCATATAAGATCCACTGCCAAGCTCGCAGATATTTTGCGTATAGCGAAATATCGCTTGTATCGAATCACAAAAATACACGTGCTGTTGTCTGCGGTGTAAATGTGCATTGTGGTTGCAGCATAATAGCGCGAGTGATATGGATTGTTACAAATAGATGATGCGTGTATTGTGAGGAAGTAATTTAGGAATTGTGGGATCGGCTGGAATCATCATAACCTCGCTGAGGGATCCGGTACATGGCCGGGTTAGAATACGTTGTCACAACTTCATTTGTCTTACAGATTGTCATATGTAGGACAACCCCTACATCAGAAAACATAAAGTAGTGTCATCCACAGGGTTCTTTTCAAGTAAACCTGCCTTGCCGTCTCACCGACTACCATTTCTATATTTCAATGTGGGCCATAAGGTAATAAGTTAAAAACACAATTGGAATTTTTGTTAATTAGATGAATACACATTTCTATTTATGGCACAATTAATGTCCCCCTCTTCGAGTGTGCCAGCTCAAGCACTTCAATTGCGCTATCGACCACAGGCGATTTTTCAAAATTGCTCAGCATCTTCACAGAAACACCTGGCACAGTAACATGCGGGCGAACAGTCAGTATCAATAAGTAATGCAAATGAATGCACATATAATGGAAAGATTCTCAAAATCAGTACAAAAACAAGCACAGCAGTTGCACAGGTCATTTACAAGCAAACAAAATCAACAGGAACGATGTGGCACCTAGTCAACTGAGGGCGAGTGCATAGGATAACAGTGCGGCAGTAAGGGCCGAAGTTACGCGGTGTGAGTGTGTGAAACAAAAACGAATGTTGGAGGTCAAGTGCAGAAGTCTGCCGATATTTTGCAAGCTATGCCGGTCAATATTTGAATTAATTTTAACGTTTCACTGCAGGATCACGGCGAGCGCTGGGAACCGGACGTTTCCGGCCGACGTCCATTTCGTTCTGACGCACGAGCTTTTCGAGGGCCAGCGTTTGAGAGAGCAGAGTGACTTGCCCCCGACGAAAGGCGAATGCCAGGTAACTCCGAAGAAAGGCGTAGCCGTGAAGACCATCTTCCACGTCGGTTGCACAGGCTTCGAAGATCACGAGGGAGGGTCCCTCAGTTACGGCTTCTACTTCTGCAGTCACGCACCAGACAAGCTCAAGGACTTGGAGGGCGGACGCCCAAAGCCGTGGCATTCGTGCACGCACATAAAGTCTAGCCTCGGCGATGGCACCTTTGCAGGCGTCCTGCCGGCTGGGAACTCGACGGCGGCCACCACCGACTACTCTGTGGTCGTGTTCGTCAACGACAACGTCGGCCAGTACGTCTATGACCCGATAGCAGTGACAGTCGAAATGGGCTCTTGCAGCGACCTCTCGCTGGAGACCGTCAACGAATACGCCAGGCAAAGCCAGCAGAACAGTTCTGATGCCATACTGTCGTACATCAAGAGTTCTGCAATGTTGTTCAACTCGGAGTTTTACAAACGATGCAACCGTCCCGGTGGCCACCCTGGGACCAAAAATTTGAGCCGCGACGCTGAAGTCTTGGAAGACTACATCAGCTATCTGAAGAACCGCACGGTTACCACTGAGAGCGAACTGCACAATGTGATCAGCGTCCTTCAGGTGCTCGTCCCAGACAAGAACTCCGCCACGACAGAAAACTTCACAGATGCGGTGATTGAGCTCATGGATGACTGTGCCAGCGCCTTCTCCAAGCTCACTTCAATTGAGAGCAACTGGAGGATCGCGGACCTAACTGCCACCATTGGGAGAGAACTTATTGAGGGACTGACCGCACTGCTGGACCTCAAGGCCCCTACCCCTCACGAACTGCCAGTAGAAGTACCGAGTGATTTCCACGTAAGTGGTGTGGTGTTGTTGGCCTTAGGCGGCAACCTTTAAATAGCAAAGGTCAATCCGAATGCAGTCAAAAGCATTTAAGGAATCGGTTTAGTGCACTGTTTCAACAAAGCACATATATACGGATATATGGATCGTTTAAACTCCTGCTGCATGGGTGCTTGCCGTCTTCGAAGACGGGACCCCACAACCATTCCGCGCCTTGTGGCTTCCCTTTCCCAGTCGGTAAATTATGTTTCGTTATGATTTAGTACTCACAACAAAGGCTGTAGTGAAACAACACCTTTTTATTTCCTGAACTTGACCAAACATGGGAAAATATGGCTACAAAAAGACTTATATTCGGTTCATTATCACCATTACAAGCGCAGCGGCGTAATGGGCGGAAGAAGTGGGGAATGACGCACAGATGCGCTCGTTAATTCCAACTACGCGCATACAACCTTAACTACAAGTGTGGTTTTCCTCAACTAAAAATATCGAATGACCCCAAAGATGGTGCAGTATCAAAGTGTGGGCCCATCCGGAAAGTAGTACAGTTTTAAGCAGCAAACCACATGGTACACGAGTGCGCCGAAGAAGACCTTGTCTTTCTTGGATGTAAACCACTGTTGACCTGCCTTTCTCTTCGCCACTCTAAGGGCGTCGTCCTTTTTGATACCGTCACGGACCTCGCAGTATGCAAGGTTGCAGATGCGCTGACAAGCGCTTGGCAACTGCATCATAGGCGCACAAAACCCACACATCTCCACCCCCGCTACGCTTTTCACGAGCCTTCAGACAAAATGGTCTTTAAAGGGCACATTCATATATGAGATATAACATGCCACCATGACGTAGGACTGTACCATTCCTTTTGAATGCGTGGCGAAAGTTAGTTAACCCTGACACCAACTGATTTTATGCCCATTGCCAAAAGATTAAGCGGGCCGCTGTTAATTAAATTATGGGGTTTTACGTGCCAAAATCACTTTTTGATTATGAGGCACGCCGTAGTTGAGGGCTCCAGAAATTTCGAGCACCTGGGGTTCCTTAACGTACACCTAAATCTAAGTACCAAGGGTGTTTTCGCCCCCATGGAAATGCGGCCGCCGGGATTCGATCCCGCGACCTCGTGCTCATTAGCCCAACACCATAGCCACAGAGCAACCACGGCGGGTCGGGCCGCTTTTCCAACAATGCTCGAAATGGCTGTGATAAACTCAGAACTTGCTGTTGATTGAAACGTCACAGCGACAACTTTTCTAAGGAGCGATAACACACACAGCCCTTTAAGAACGGTTCGTACGGCGTTGTGTATCCCACAACGTGGAGGTTTAGGCTTGTGTGTGGGTTTTAAATAAAGTTCGAAAATCACTGTAAAGGAAAAACCCAGCAAGTCAAACATCGAGAAACTCAGCACGCGCATCGGTATGCAAAGTGTACGCAATTTTTTCCACCTACAGCCCATAAAATTCCATTATCAATGCTGGTGATGTAAAAGTTAACTATTAGATAGAAATACTTTTCACAACAACGGAAACAGTCTTGTGCGCAACTCATAGCGTTTGTCTGTTCTTTCTTTTTTCAGCCCGATCCGGAGTGCAGAACTGTGGAGAAACTGGTTAACAGCGTGGCCCGAGTAGCCGCGGGTGTGTCACGCGTGGTAGACACCGAGCAGAACGACGCGAACATCAACGCCAGGGACTACGAAGTGTGGATTCGAGACTCGCAAAGGCGAGGCTTCCTCGGCACATCCGGTGGCAGCAGGGTTCGTATGGAAGGCAGCGTCGACACGCAGACGGCCATAGTGCTCCCGTCTAATCCATTTCGATGCCACGAGACGGCAAAGCTGACAAACACTCAGGCTGTGCGCGTGGAGGCGGCACGAGGCCCCGCAGACGTTCCCTTCAGCGTCCGTGTGCCTACGGAGAGCTACCTGAAAAGGCCAACACCACTCCACTGGGACGCACACGCGGCCACCTACGAAACATCGTTCTCAAACGTTTCCATGCACGTGATTAACGTAACCGAAGCAGGCCTGTTCTTGAAGATCGACGTGTTCACCTTCGACACGCAAAAAAGATTTATAACCGCCGTCGTCTCTGGTCGACCTCCGTCCAGGTTGGACTTCCTCGAGCAAAACAGGTTTCACCTCGCAAGCAACGTGCCTCACGAGAACAGAATCGAATTTGTCCAGAAGCCTACCGTGGTCACCGTGGCTGTTCTACCGCTTACCAACAGTTCGAAAGCCAGGCTACTTGACCCGTATCGCAGGAAGGGCGACGAGAACGGCAGCGCGACTTATGCGATCAGGTCGCGCTTCTACAGCTGCCTTTTCTGGAACAACACGGAACAAGCGTACTGGAGTTCAGGATGTCGCGTCCTCGCGGATTCTGACGAACAGTTTGTTCACTGCGCTTGCGAGCACAACTCCATTTTTGCGGGTGGATTGTTCATCGCTCCGCACCCGATCGACTTCAGCGACTTGGGCTTCCTTCTATTAACCATGTCGAGCAACCTCGTGATGACCATAATTATTTCAGCTGTGTGGCTCGTTTATATGCTGGTGATGGTATGGGCCGCGAAGCAAGACGCGAGAGATGAAGGTGCCGCGGGCATAGAGTACCTCGCAGAGAACGAGCAGGACGATGCGTTCGGCTATCTCGTATCTGTCTACACGTGGTTCCTCAAGGGCTCTGGGACCACGAGTCGAGTGCTTCTCATTGTTCACGGATCTGACGACGAATCCCGAGAAGTGGTGCTTCGCGACGGCGCGCGAAACCCACTGGCGCTTCAGGCCGGTGGCCGAGACTGGTACTTTCTAAGCCATCCATCAAGTCTCGGAGACATTGAGGCCATTTCTTTGGCCCTGGAGCTGAAGGGCAACGAGAGCTCCTGGAACTTGAGCACAGTTGTCGTGAGGGACCTTCAAACTACCTCACGGGCGGTTTTCATCGTCGACGACGTGCTGACCCCGGACGTGCACAAAGGAGCGTCGACGTTTACCTTCCACGTTGCCGACGAGTCGCTTCTTCGCAACCCGTGGCGAATATTCAGCGCCAGAATCATCCGCTACTTTCGCGAGGAGCACCTCATCTTCAGCATTTTCAGCCGCCTGCCGACCAGCGACTTCACTCGCAAGCAGCGCGCCTCGGTGGCCCTGCTGCTCGTCACCACGGGCATGATGGTGAGCCTCATGTTCTACGGCCTGGACGCCGACGAAGAGGAATCCTTCAACTGGCTTTTCTTCCGCACGCTACTCGAGCTACCAACGGGGCGCGAACTCGTCATTGCCCTGCAGTCAACGCTCCTCGTCACGCCATTCGCATTCCTGGTCGTCTTGCTCTTCGAGAAGTCCCGGCCACCGGCATTTCGACGAAAGCCTACAGTGCCCAAGGTGTACGTCGAAGACGTGGTCGAAGACTGGGTTCGCGGCGCGGAAGCGTCTAGCGATTCAGCCAAAACAGGAAAAGTGCCCAGGGAGCGTCTGACGAGCAGCGCACAGCTGCCGCTTTTCCCCACCTGGGTCTCCGTGTTCGCCTGGCTCCTCTGTTTGTCGGCTTCCCTGGTCGCGTCGGTGCTCGTCATACTCTATGGCCTGACGTACGGTTACCGTCGCAGTCTGTCGTGGGTGCGCTGCAACTTCGCCAACGTCCTCCTGGGCGAATTTGTGCTAAGCCCCCTCAAGATTCTGTGCCTTTCGGCAGTCATGGCTTGCGTGCTGAAGGCGCCTGTGGAGATGGAGAACATACCGGTGCGCTTTATCGAGTAGCCACGACAATAGATTTTTAAGAGTGACTCGGACACACAATTTCAGAATACCCGCTTGTTGCGAATCATGTAACGCGTCTGGAACTGCCTGGAACCGTGATTTATTGTGGTATTTCAGTTCAAAGAGCATAGTGGACTTGTGCTCACTGGCACTCTATTGTGGGTCAAAATATCCTGCTTACGTAAGCAACTTTGCAGGAGCTGTGTTTGTGTTTAGCGCTGGCTATGTTTTCATTTGTTCGATCTCCGGTCTGCGGTCTGGATGCGAAGCAGACAAGACACACCAGTTTCAGTTTGTTTGTCGTACTTATTTTAAGGAGCAGTAGCATAAGCTAAATGTTATACAGGCTGACGAATGCCTGTGCTCGATCGTAACGTAATTCGACGTGGAGGTCTAAGAGCAGAAGCATGCGATAGTGCATGACGATAAAAACCAGCAAGTGAGTATACGCTTGCTGACCTCGCGCGACGAAGCTGGTTAAACGTGTAACTTGGCGAAAAGGAAAAAAAAATGCGATATAATAGGCACGACAGAACATAACAATATGTTTTGTCCTTCACTTGCGCCATTGTTTTGCATGTGAGCTAGCGAAAATTCTGACACCTCACTGATAACGGCTTGAGCGCAGAGGAAAGGTGGCTGATCATCCAACGCCATTTTGAACTGGTCACTTGCCGTCGTTTGTTCCCCAAAGGTACGGGGTCATGAGCTTCCGCGAATAAACGGCTGTTTTACCTTAGCTGTCTGCATCCATGTAGCAGCCGCAAATATAGTGCAGACGTTGGACTGCTGCAAATAACACAGTTAATAGGCGCTTCATAGGCTGCCCTTCGCGTGTTTTGGCCACCAGGGGGAGAGAGAGAATTATAAATGAAGGGCAGAGGACATTAACCAGAATTGAGCCCGGTTGCCTACCCTTCACTCGTGAAGGAAAGAGGGGTGGAAAAGATTAGGAGAAGAAGCAAAAGTCCACTGTGTATGTCGTCGACGTGGTAACAGTTTTCTGCTACATATCACTGACGGTCACTCATCCGGAATCACAACCGGTCACTCAGTCCGCTAGCTTTCAAAAATCGCACCAGCGCTTTGGTGGCCTTTTGTAGCTGCGATATGCGAGGCCGTGGTCCCAAAATTTTGTTCAAGGGGAGCGGCTTCCTATCGAAGTGATTTAGAAAAGTGCGGACGTCATGTCTTTTATTTTCAAAAGACGGGCAGTAGCACAGTAGGTGTTCTACAGTCTCCTCGGCACCGCAGGCATTGCACTCAGCGATATCAGCCGTTCCAATCAAACATGTACACACACTGGTGAATGCAACGCCCAAGCGATAAGCGGTACAGCATTGTTTCCTCACTTCGCGGGAGACAACCAATGTGCGACGTGCTATAGTGAAGAAGAAAGACAACGCATATTTTGGTCACGTTCGACACAATGAAGAGGCGACCGCGAACGATAACCGTCTGGGCAGTCGTAAATGCTGCATTTTTGTCGACACATTTATGGAAAAGATTGTGCAAATCTAAAGCTATGTAAAACGTGTGGCAAATGAATTAATCTTTTTAGGTTTCCAGGCGAACGCCCAGGAACGCAAACTCGCCAACGCTGTATCTTCGAATGCGGCCGTCTGCAGTACATAACCAAAAGCACAGTACTATGGTACTTCGATAGCGCGGCCAGTTAGGTAGAGTAAGGAACAAAATTACATGATATCTTGAATTCTATGTCTTCTGAGCCAATCTGTTCCGAGAAATTGGTGGTGGGCTATGCCTGAACGCTAACCTCTAGGACAGTAGCCACTCTAACGCTTACTGGCATGTACCACATAGCGCTGTGCACACACCTCGCATATTCCAAGAGTCTCACAAGAAAACCGTACACACAACCAGTATGCGAACATACGTGCAGTCTGGTGAGAGAAGTCTGATAGCGATAACTGGAGAAGTTAACCGCGCGAAAGGCTCTGGCATGTTACGACGTACCTAATAAATCACAGGGAATCAATGACGAAGAGAACATAAAAATAAAATAAAAACAAATAGGTGCACTCGCACGCAAACTCCGAAAAATGTACGCAGTAGGGAGCAGGATCAAATGAACAAAATGGAGAGTGGAACTTTCCGGCAGCATCACTGAAGGAAATTATTCATTCTTTTTGGCCATTTGGCTGCAGAAGCAACTAATAGCTTGAAACTTCGGTAACAAGTATTTCTGGGGAAACCACTTTATGCTTCTGTTGAGGGATAATCTTCTCCTCCCGTCTTCCAAATTTAATAGTTTTTTTATCATTCAAACACCGCCTTTCCACAGAACCCTTCAACAAGCTATCCACTGCAGCATACTCACCCAGCTGAATTTTCCATACACATTTCCCTTTCAAGTTGTTTTGATATGTCTTAAAAAAATTAAATTATGGGGCTTTACGTGCCAGAACCACTTTCTGATTATGAGGCGCGCCGTAGTGGAGGATTCCAGAAATTTCGACCACCTGTGGTTCTTTAACGTGCACCTAAATCTAAGCACACGGGTGTTTTGATATATTTTTTGGCCCCTGGCAAAATCGCAGTCGCATCATGCACGCAAACAATCGGTAAAAGGAATCGACAGCGTTCGCGTCGCACGCTGTGAGGATGAAGAGATCATTTTGCACAGGATTTTCATGGAAGTTCGCGCCTGCTCGTTTGCCCTGCCGCCAGGCAAATATAAGGGCGATCACTTGCGATGTTCGACTGAACACACGGCAGCGGCACGAACAAAACGATACGCTCTACCACGGTAACAACTGCATCAGAAGGGGCCGCTTTTTAAGGCGCAAGCCGTTAGTGACTCACGAGTGTCCGGGCGCAATCCGTGGTGGACGCAGGAAAGCGGTGATCACCGGCGAGTGGAGCAAAGGAGAGGAAGCGCCATGCCCGCAGCGCTGTGCGAGGGGGCGCATGGGAGAGCGCGGACATGCGCGTGGTAAAATCCCTTAAACATCGTAAAGTAGCGACACTCTCCTCCTCCGCTTTCACTCCTCCTCGTTTCTCCTCTCTTTCACGCACCCGCCTCGACCGTGGCGCCGCCTACACTGCTCGCGCGTAGCAACGGCGCCAAGATGCGCTCCTCGCCACTCCGTAGACGCTTCTCGAACAAAAATGGCGCTGATGCATGGTGCGAGGGCCGACGTGATGCTATTAGGCCAATAGCGATGCGGCGTTGGCCTCGGCCAGAGCGCGCGAGGAGGAGGCGGCATTCTTCAAAGGCTGGTACTCCTTTAGGAAGTTTGAGGGGCTTTAGCGCGTTGGGGTGCGCGCACATCGGCGACAAACCTTGCAGTCGAATGGCTGTGATTGCATCCCATGCTCGCGGCCACGGCGGCTTCCGTTCGAAGAACAGTTCAGACAACAGCAACAGAGGCATTCATAGACAGCCTTTCGCCTATCGCAGTTTAGCTCAGCAGCGTGCTCATAGATTTTTGATCAGCTCATTTCCTTCTACACGAACATATCACGTTGAATCTTCATATGAAGACACTGACGTCCTTTCGATCTCTTGTAGGTCTACTTTTCGACATTCCTGTTCCGTACCGTGCATGGAGAGAAAGTGCAATATAAACAATGACTGCTGCTGAATGTCTAGCGTGTCACTCCAGCGCGTCTTTTTTTTTTAATTCGAAAGCATACCCTTAGGCATAATACAAAAGATGTTAGAAATACACAAACAGATTCGACTCGTGCAAGAAATCTAGGAGTGAACGATGATGGGGTCCATGAGTCCAACGTTCAAGGTCGGGTGGGTGGCCAGGCCGAAGGCCAGTTGCCCGGAGATGGCGGAGACGGCTTAGATGAAGCCCTGGGCACGTCTATAATAGGTGCGTCGCTGTCACATTTTGGATTCCTGTGTTGCAAAATGGGCACGATGAGCCGTAAGGACCATGGTATTGTGGTGGCCAGAGAGCGGTCACAGACGGGGTGAGTGCGACCCCGACACGTAGCCTCCTTAACGTAACCTCCTCTCGGCGGGTTAACCCGCCAGGGAGGTCTGACCCACACGGAGGTATCAGAGCTCGTGTGGTACGTCGGAGGTTTTCCTTTTCCCGGATCAGTCGCCCACAGACGTCTTCAGGAAAATGTGGAAGTGGGTATGTTGTAATCTGTGGGTGGGTTGCCATATCTGCTTCAAGGATACCCGGCAGGGCTGCTCGAGGCACCCATGGACGCGTATGAGGATATTCGTAGTGGCAGCAAGACGGTGAATGCTATCTGACAATAGGGTGGACCGAGATACCCTACGTATGTCGTGGATGACTTGAGTCGAGTCTGTGCGAATGATGAGTTGAGAGTATCGAGCATCTTGAACAGTAGGTAGCAACGCGGCCAAGCCGTCTCGTATGGCAGCAAGCTCGGCAAGGTAGGCCGGTGGTGCAGGATCGGCAACATACGAGCACGTTTGGCTTGCCTCTGGTATCAATGGACACACGAGAGCTGTGTGAATAATGGTGCCATTAATACTGGCATCAGTGTATGCTACTAGAGTCGTATCGTCTTGATTGTCATCGGCGCGATGAAGGCGGGAAACATGGACATTCGTCTGACGAGGAACCGGGCTATACAGACGACCAAGAGGCTTATTGTCACTTAATTGTATCCTTTTCCACGGAGCTACATCGGGTCTCGTAGATGCTGGATTGTCTATTTCGTGTCCCATGTAGCGCGCCAGTGAAGCAGCCGAGCCGAAATATGATGGTTTTAGGGCGCGCGCGCATCGACGTTGGTGTACTAGTTCGTCAATAGTGTTGAGTTGGGACTCAGCCTGTAGGGTTGGCAACGGAGTGAGACGTGGTAGTCCCGTTATGGCCCGCATAGCTTCGTTATTAATGGCCTCAAGGCGAGCCCATTGTGCCTTCGTGAGATGATGAAACTGGGCTCTGTAGACGAGTCGTGGTTGCAACACAGAACGGACCAGAAGGCGAGCCATGTTGGTGCTCGCTCCGCCAGATTTCTTCGCAATCCGACGTATCAGCTGTATCGTTTCTGCGGCCTGTTGCATTGCATTCTTGACCCATGGTCCCGCAGATCCGGAGGAATCCATTTCAAGGCCGAGTACACGGAGAGTTGAAGCCTCGTGTAATGGTTGCTGATCCAGAGTTAACTGAAGAGGCCGGAGTGCCAGTAGACGGCGCCCATACTTGTTCGCTACTGACATGTACGTCGTCTTGTCCTTGGAAATTTCAAGGCCTATCTGAGCACACCAGTTGTGCGTCATGTTTAGGGCCTCTTGGAGCGCTTGTTCTTGGTGGCAGATTTCAGGATCAACTGACCAGACTGTGATGTCGTCTGCGTACATTATTTACTGTGCGTTACGTATCGTGGCTAGCTTCCAGGCTAGTGGAAGGACAGCAATATTGAAAAGGACTGTTGCGAGCACAGATCCTTGTGGGACACCCCGATGTGCGACGAACTGACCTACTGCTTGGCCAGCCGGGCGAATGGAGAAGTGCGAGCGCACAGGAAGGCTTCGACGAATGTGCAGGCATGGCTAGGGAATTGAAGCCAATGGAGAATTCCGACAATTGCTTCGTGACTCACATGGTCGTATGCTTTACGAATATCCATTGCCAGAATCGTCCGAATTCTTCGGGAGCGGCCTCCGATGAGAACCATAGAAGATAGGTACGCAAGGCCATCCTCTGCGCCTAGATGAGCACGGAACCCGATTTGGCCAGGATGATACCATGAGTACCGCTCGAGCCACCATGTAATACGTGTCGCGAGCATGCGCTCCATCAGCTTACCTAACGTTGAGGTTAGTGCTATTGGGCGCATATGAGCGATATTATCTTGGGGTTTTCCGGGTTTGAGAATAGGGACCATTTCTGCATGCCGCCAAGAATCGGGAATGACTCCTGTAGCCCAAGCTTCGTTTATGGCCCCCAACAGCACTTCGAGAACCTTGCCTTCCGTGTTCTTATAAAGTTCATACGGTATGCCATCCGGTCCTGGTGCCTTGCATGGCTTCGACAGGTCGATTGCCGCTAAAAATTCCTCCATAGTGAAGGCAGCTTGTATACCCTCGATGTCAGAGAGCGTAGGCGGCTTGCCTGCGTCCGCAGGAAGGCAGTTTTGAACAACGAAGGGAAGTGGTGCTGTGTCCAAAGTCGGAAAAAAGGTGTGGGCAACAGTTCCTGCGAATACTGCTGGTGTCTGGCCCGATGCTAACAGGGTGCAGGCTGCGGGCTCTGGAGGGCGCCGACCACGTTCCATTACTCGGAAGGTGCGCCAACTGGAGGCATTGGACGACGAAGGTCCGAGAGAAGAGCACCAGTCCATCCAGCGGCCACGTTCTAAGCGGTGTTCATGGCGCCGAGCTACTGCAGTAAGGCATTGGGCCTCTAAGCGAAGGGTATTTGATGCAGGGTCACGTTTTGATGCAAGTTCGGCTTGGCGGCGCGACGCCCAGAGACGCAGAAGTTGCAAATCAGGAGTGGTTCGCGATTCATCAACCCACGACGTACATGTCGCCTCAACTAATGCCGCCTTAAGACAATGGGACAGGTCCACCATGAAGTTGGATACATTACTTTCCGATGCCGCCCTGTATCGATCCCAGTCCACCACTCGACATAGTCGGCGGAGGCGGCCTGTTCCGCCCGAAGATAAGCCAAGGTGAATCGGATGATGGTCGCTACCCCAGCAGTCGGGTTCACATGACCACGAGACGGTCGTCCTTCCTAGCCACCAAGATAAGTCCGGTGAGTGTGGCGGCGCGCAAGGGTGGTCTCGCCGACGAGTAGGCACTGACACATTATTAAGCAGAGTGAATTGGGCGTCCATAAATGTGTCCAGCGCACATGTACCACGCGCACTGGAAATAGCATATCCCCATGTGGTGTGGGGCGCGTTAAAATCTCCTGCGACCATAAAGGGGCAACCAGGATGTTTCATTCGTAGGTGCGCCAGCCAGCCGAGACACAACCGAGCCGCACGCCCGCTGTAAGGGCGGGCATAGTATGAAACGATGATAACGTCCGTGCGTTGGAGACGAACCAATACGGCCACGACTTCTTGCCATAGAGTACACCACCGTGAAATTCTTCTACTTAGAGAGAAGGGTTTTCCCCCCGCCTCACTCCAAGTTAAGCAGGCCGCAGGCGGTCACACTAAGACTTCTGCAAACGAACTCGTACCCAAATCCGGCGTCCCTTAATAGCATATATCCAGAGATTTATACCAATTGTTCTTGCGTGGCCTGTGGTGAGGTAGCTACGTTGCCTCATATGCTCTGGGAGTGCGGGTCGCTGGGCCCGAAGTTCACCAAGGAAGAGTGGGACGCCCTCCTGCGAAGTCCCGTCTTTGAGGATCAAATCCTGGCCGTCCAGCGCGCCCGCGATCGGGCCGGCAGACTAGATCTGTCAGTCCCGTCGTGGGATTAGCTAGGTGCGAGTTTTATCGCGCTTTGCTGGACCAAATAAAAGTCTATTCACTCACTCACTCACCACCGTGAAAGATCAACACGAGTCTGATGAAGAGTGCATATTACATACGCTGCAACCTTTCCTGGAGGGACATCGGGCGTAGCACTCCTACGATCCAACATTGAAGGCGATGAGTATGCCACAAATCCTGGAATGGGTGGCAGACCATTGGATTCTTGAAGCAGTAGAGCCCAAGCACGCAGCTTCCCATATCTGAGACGCTGACGCAGCTCTCCGACCTTCCCCGCGATGCCGCGACAGTTCCACTGTAAGATGCCTTCTGGCACACTTGAAGACGTAGCAGCCCTCATAGATTAAGATTGGCCAGTAGAACCGAGGTGAGATGCTGGAGCTGTTGCGCAACGAAGGGCAGGAGTTCTTGGGGTAAAAGAGGCTTCGACACAGATGCCGGGTTTGCCATATGAGCAGGACTAGACGACGACGGCGAATGCGACGGCCGCGCTCCGTCATGACGACGCCGGAGCACTGTACGGCGTTCCTAGAGACGTTGGATCTCCCTTTCAAGGTTGGCGAGGCGAGCGTCGATCTCGAACTCTTCGTCTGAAAAAGGAAGCGGCGTGTCTGCTATCGATTGTGATGCCCGCTGCGGTGGTGAAGTGGACGACCTAACAGCTGCGCTATAGGTACGAGTGGCAGCATCACTTGTCTCTGTACTTGCTTTTGTCACCTGGCTAGCGTCCTCTTCCAGCGAGGCCAGAACGGCGTAACGGTTGTACAAAGGGACTTGTTTCATTGATGAATCTCGAGGGGTCCATGCTCGCTGTCGATAATGGCGTTGTCGAGCCTTCTTAGTGGCCTTCAACTTCGTAGGACACGTCGTGGAAGTGATGTCATGATCGTTTGTTTGGAATAGGCCGCATCTAAACGATGCCGACGAGGTTCAGGCTCCGTGGTGTCGTCTTTAGGATGATTTCATGTGTCCCTGTCTAAAGCAAGTGTAGCAGTACACAACGGAAGGCTTGAACGGACGCGGGCGCAGTACGCAGCCGTAATACAGGATACGTTCAGGTGTTGAATTAGGACCTTGAAGCGTGATTAGGCACGTACGACCGCTGCCTGGGTAGCGAGCAGCCACGACCTTGTGTGTGGGAGTGCAACGGTGGCGTAGAGGTAGAACACCCGCCTCGCGTGCAAGAGGTCCGTGGTTCGAATCCCGGTGCCGCGCAATTTTCCACCGGATAAAAAAAATCTGCGTGTTGATAAAATTGCATAAACAGGCCTGCAGTGTGGCCTGATCCCGGTGACCAGAACCGGTAACGCACTCCCTCACCAGAGCAGGATTGGCCACCCTGGTGCAGTACTTGGCCACAACCTCCTATGTGAACCCAACAATCAAACCCCGGCCCTCAGTCCCCAGCAGCTGCGAAGCAACTGACCAGGGCGGCGGCCAGACCTGCGACGCTGCAGAGGGTGCTAAGAATCCCTGGCTCCGGACAGGCCGCCATTGGAGTATGAACCTCGCAACGTTTAACGCTAGAACGTTATCTAGTGAGGCGAGTCTAGCAGTGCTATTGGAGGAATTAGAGGGCAGTAAATGAGATATAATAGGGCTCAGTGAAGTTAGGAGGCCGAAAGAAGCATATACAGTGCTAAAAAGCGGGCACGTCCTGTGCTACCGGGGCTTAGCGGAGAGACGAGAACTAGGAGTCGGATTCCTGATTAATAAGAACATAGCTGGTGTAATGAAGAAAGGAGGAGAATGGCATACCGATCATCATCAAGAACAGAGTGCACGAGACCGGCGTTCGAACACCACCATCTTGCTCTCCGCGCTCACTGTTCCGAGCTACCGCCCGTTTGTTGGACTCGCTCAATAAACTCCTTTACATTTGGTGGATCGTGCTGGGTACGCACATCGTCGGCACCCTGGAACTCCGATCCCGCACGTTGCACTCGACCATGCAAGCTGACGCAGCCCAACAGCCGCCACCTCTCCCGGCCGCCGTTTGTCCCGGCCCCGTTCGCCAGCGAGACCCCCCGGTATTTTCGGGTACGGAAGACCAGGACGTCGAGGACTGGCTGTCGTCCTACGAGAAAGTTAGTGGACCCAACAAGTGGGATGACGCTACTAAGTTGAGTACCGCGAACTTTTACTTGGCTGGCGTGGCGAAGCTGTGGTATACGAACCACGAATCGGAATTTGAAAACTGGTCTGCTTTCAAGGAGGCAATATCTGCCGTTTTCGGTCGCCCTGCCGTGCGGAAGTTACGCGCCGAGCAACGGCTGCGCACACGGGCACAGGAACCGAATGAAACATTTACCGCCTATATTGAGGACGTACTCGATCTCTGCAGGCGCGCCGATGCCTCAATGAGCGAAAGTGCCAAAATACAGCACATCATGAAGGGCGTCGACGACGATGTCTTTCAGATGCTTCTTGCGAAGTCTCCTGGCACACTGTCTGAAGTGGTAACTCTGTGCCACAGCTACGACGAGTTGAGAAGGCAGCGGGCTCTCACCCGACGTTCATCTCAGACGTACAATCAACCGCTCGCTGCACTGGACATCATGCCTGCCCAGCCATACCTTATCGCACAAATGAAAGAATCTGTGCGTGAGGAGGTGGCCCGTCAGTTGTCTCTCCTGCCGTTTGCTCAGCGTCAGGAGCTCCCACAACAGCAGCAACTGCAGCGACCAATCCCGTTGGCTCCCGTGCTTCGACACGTCATTCAAGAGCAGATTTCCGAGGCCATGCCGGTGCCCATTCAGCAGCAACCTGTCGCCGCGCCTCTTAGTTACGCTGAGGTAGTAAAGCGGCAGCAGCTTCAACAGCCCTCACCACCCCATGGTGTGTCGCATGCTGCAGCCCCGATTCAGCCGTCCGTGACATGGTCTGCTCCCATCCCTGCAAATCCCTGGCGAACGCGCGACAACCGGCCGATCTGTTTTGCGTGCGGTGGCCCTGGTCATATCGCCCGATTCTGCCGCCGTCGCGCGCCAGGATATTCAGACGCCCGTTCACCGAACTACATAGATCGTCCCCGCTCTCGTTATGAAGATCCGGGTCCCCAACCAAGCACGTCTTCACGTGACTATCCGCAACCCACGTCTCGTCGCTCACCTTCACCACGTCGCCGCTCCTTGTCGCCCATGCGTCGTCGACCAGCCCCTGAAAATGAGGGAAACTAGCCTCCGCAGTTCGTGAGGCAAGAACTGCGCTGTCGAAATGCTCAAGTCCTCGAACTTTGCCGTCGAATATTGTCGAAGTTTTCGTAGAAGGCATCCGTGCATATGCTCTTGTCGATACCGGTGCTGCCGTTTCTGTTATATACGCCACACTTTGCCGCAAGCTTCGGAAGGTGACCACGCCTCTTGAGATGATGCCCTTACGTACAGCGAATGGAGACCCTGTTCGGCCTATAGCTGCCTGCACTGCTCGACTTATTATAGCTAAAGAACACTACATTGTCGAGCTTATCGTCCTTTCCTCTTGCTCGCACGACATTATACTTGGCTGGGACTTTCTATCGTATAATCACGCCGTTATTGATTGTGCCAGATCTGAACTTGAGCTCTTCCCCTTGTGTGACGAGTCCTACTACCCCGCTCATGAAGCCGCACACAAAATAGTCGTCACAGAAGACACAGAAATTCCGCCGACAGCAGCTGTTTTGCTCCCCGTATTCTGCAACAGCATATGTGATGAAGCTGCATTCTTTGAACCATCATGCCTTCTTCTAAATCGGAAGCCACTTCTTTTGCCTTATTCGACCCTCTCTATTTCGAATGGAACAAGCGCTCTCTGCCTCACAAATCCTCTTCCATATCCCATCAGACTGCTTAAAGGTGAATCCCTTGGATGCGTGCAACCCATTGATATCGGCCAAATTTTTTCCGTGCAGCAAGATTCAGCTCGACGCGACCTCGACGTCATCAGTGCTCTTACCCCTTCTGATGTTCCAGCTGCTGACCTATTCGATTCGTCCATCGCAGACGGACTGTCCCCATTTGAACGCACTGCTCTTCTCCAGCTGCTCTACCAGTTCCGCGACTCCTTCGATGTTGCCCAACGTGCCCTTGGCCGAACTTCTACCATTGTTCACAACATCGACACCGGCTCCAACTCGCCAGTGCGACAACGCCCTTACCGCGTCTCCACCGCGGAACGTCAAGTTATTACCGACCAGGTTGACGATATGCTTAAACGCGGCGTTATTCGCCCTTCACAAAGCCCGTGGGCATCCCCTGTGGTTCTCGTTAAAAAAAAGGATGGATCGATTCGCTTCTGCGTGGATTACCGGCGCCTAAACAAGGTCACTCGAAAAGACGTGTACCCTTTACCCAGAATTGACGATGCCCTTGATTGCCTACAAGGTGCCGAGTTTTTTTCGTCGTTAGATTTGCGTTCCGGGTATTGGCAGGTACCTTTAGCAGAGACCGACCGTTCCAAGACAACCTTCGTCACGCCTGACGGTCTATATGAATTCAATGTCATGCCCTTCGGCCTCTGCAATGCGCCTGCCACCTTCGAACGCATGATGGACTCGGTTCTGCGGGGTTTGAAGTGGCACATGTGTCTCTGCTATCTCGACGACATTGTTGTCTTTGCGCCAGATTTCGCAACCCATCTAGAACGCCTCAACCATGTCCTGACGTGTCTGAAAACCGCTCAGCTGCAACTAAATCTCAAGAAGTGCCGTTTTGCTGCGCGAAAACTTACAATTCTTGGTCACGTTGTATCAAAGGATGGTGTGCTTCCGGACCCAGCTAAATTACGTGCCGTGACTGACTTCCCCAAACCGACGACTCTAAAGCAGTTACGAAGCTTCATAGGGTTATGTTCCTACTTTCGTCGGTTTGTGCGCAACTTCGCCTCTATAATTGCGCCTTTGACCCAACTACTAAGCAGCGCCTCCAATATCTCGTCATGGTCTTCTGAGTGTGACCAAGCCTTCTCCACCCTTCGCCGTCTCCTGACGTCACCACCTATACTGCGCCACTACGATCCTACGGCCGCAACTGAGGTGCACACAGACGCCAGCGGTGTCGGCCTCGGTGCTGTTCTCGCGCAACGAAAGCCTGGGTTCGCAGAGTATGTCGTCGCATACGCCAGCAGAACGCTCACCAAGGCTGAATCAAACTATAGCGTCACCGAGAAAGAATGCTTGGCAATAGTCTGGGCGCTTGTCAAGTTCCGCCCGTACTTATATGGCCGCACGTTTGATGTAGTTACGGACCATCATGCATTATGTTGGTTGTCTTCGTTGAAGGATCCGTCAGGTCGCCTTGCCCGCTGGGCTCTTCGACTTCAAGAGTTTGACATCCGCGTTATATATCGTTCCGGACGCAAGCATGCCGATGCTGATGCACTGTCGCGGTCACCACTATCCACCGACACTGCGTCCATATCCACTATAGCCCTTCCATTGTCAGCTCTTGACGTCGCCACCGTCTCCTCTGCACAGCGCCACGATCCCTGGATCGCTTCGCTTCTTGACATTTTATCCGGGGCACCCACTCTTTCGACCACACGAACTCTGCGACGCCAAGCTTCGCACTTCAGCATCCGTGATGGCCTCTTGTACCGGCGCAACTACTCGCCAGATGGTAGGCAGTGGCTCCTAGTTATCCCTCGAACGCTTCGCTCTACAATCTGCGCTTCCTTTCACTCCGACCCGCAGTGTGCTCACGGTGGTGTCTTCAAGACCTATGAACGCTTACGGAAAAGGTACTACTGGCGCGGAATGTTTCGCTTTGTCCGCAAGTTCATTCGCGGCTGCCACGAGTGTCAGCGACGAAAAAAACCACCGCATCCTGCCGCAGGTTCATTGCAGCCCCTTCCATGCCCAGAACGCCCATTCGACCGCGTTGGAATTGACCTTTATGGACCTTTACCTTTGACCACGGCCGGAAACCGATGGGCTATCATTGCTGTCGACCCTGGCACCTTACACGATACGCCGAAACCGCTGCTCTTCCCACGGCGACAGCACAGGACGTCGCCTCTTTCATCCTGAGGCGTTTTGTGCTTCGGCATGGTCCTCCTCGCGAACTCCTCAGTGACTGTGGCCGCGTATTTCTCTCCGATACAATTCAAGCACTTCTCCACCAGTGCAAAATTTTACATCGGACGTGTACTGCCTACCACCCTCAGACGAACGGTTTCACTGAGCGGTTTAATCGGACTCTGGGCGACATGCTTGCGACACATGTTGCATCTGATCAATCAAACTGGGACCTGGTTCTCCCATTTGCGACATACGCGTATAACACCGCTACGCAAGTCACAACCGGGTTTTCCCCCTTCTTCCTTTTGTACGGTCGCCAGCCGACGCACACTATCGACACGTTGCTGCCATACGCACGAGATACCTCAGAGTGCACGCCCGTGTCAGCAGTGGCCCGTTACGCTGAAGATTGCCGACAACTAGCCAAGCGCTTTACTACAGCCGACCAACAACGCCAGAAAAACGCCCGCGATGATGACCACTCTCCGGCCGCAACATTCGCTCCTGGAGCACTTGTGTGGCTGCTTGTACCACCCTGCGCCCCTGGCTTGTCGTCCAAACTGCTCCCAAATTATCATGGTCCCTACCGCATCGTCGAGCGTACTTCCCCCGTAAACTATGTCATTGAGCCTCTTACGCTGCAAGGCGACCGTCGTCGACGTGGACGTGATGTTGTTCACGTAAACCGCCTCAAGCCGTACTTCGACCCTCTTGTACCCACCTGTTAGATCGCCAGGATGGCTCCACCTTTCTCGACGGGGGCAATTGTAATGAAGAAAGGAGGAGAATGGCATACCGATCATCATCAAGAACAGAGGGCACGAGACCGGCGTTCGAACACCACCATCTTGCTCTCCGCGCTCACTGTTCCGAGCTACCGCCCGTTTGTTGGACTCGCTCAATAAACTCCTTTACACTGGTAACATTCAGGAATTCTATAGCATTAACTAGAGGGTGGCAGGTCTTGTTGTGAAACTTAATAACAGGCACAAAATGAAGGTTGTACAGGTCTACGCCCCTACATCCAGTCATGATGACCAGGAAGTCGAAAGCTTCTATGAAGACGTGGAATCGGCGATGGGTAAAGTCAAAACAAAATACAGTATACTGATGGGCGACTTCAATGCCAAAGTAGGCAGGCAGCAGGCAGGAGATAAGGCAGTGGGGGAATATGGCATAGGCACTAGGAATAGCAGGGGAGAGTTATTAGTAGAGTTTGCGGAACAGAATAATATGCGGATAATGAATACCTTCTTCCGCAAGCGAGATAGCCGAAACTGGACGTGGAGGAGCCCGAACGGCGAAACTAGAAATGAAATAGTCCTCATACTCTGCGCTAACCCTGGCATCATACAAGATGTGGACGTGTTCAGCAAGGTGCGCTGCAGTCACCATAGGATGGTAAGAACACGAATTAGCCTAGACCTGAGGAGGGAACGGAAGAAACTGGTACAGAAGAAGCCGATCAATGAGTTAGCAGTAAGAGGGAAAACAGAGGAATTCCAGATCAAGCTACAGAACAGGCATTCGGCTTTAACTCAGGAAGAGGACCTTAGTGTTGAATCAATGAACGACAATCTTGTGGCCATCATTAAGGAGTGTGCAATAGAAGTCGCTGGTAACTCCGTTAGACAAAATACTAGTAAGCTATTGCAGGAGACGAAAGATCTGATCAAGAAACGCCAATCTATGAAAGCCTCTAACCCTACAGCTAGAATAGAACTGGCAGAATTTTCGAAGTTAATCAACAAGCGTAAGACAGCTGACATAAGGAAGTATAATATGGATAGAATTGAACTTGCTCTCAGGAACGGAGGAAGCCTAAAAACAGTGAAGAAGAAATTAGGAATTGGCAAGAATCAGATGTATGCGCTAAGAGACAAAGCAGGCAATATCATTACTAATATGGATGAGATAGTTCAAGTGGCTGAGGAGTTCTATAGAGATTTATACAGCACCAGTGGCACCCACGACGATAATGGAAGAGAGAATAGTCTAGAGGAATTTGAAATCCCACAGGTAACACCGGAAGAAGTAAAGAAAGCCTTGGGAGCTATGCAAAGGGGGAAGGCAGCTGGAGAAGATCAGGTAACAGCAGATTTGTTGAAGGATGGTGGGCAGATTGTTCTAGAGAAACTGGCCACCCTGTATACGCAATGCCTCATGACTTCGAGCGTACCGGAATCTTGGAAAAACGCTAACATAATCCTAATCCATAAGAAAGGGGACGCCAAAGACTTGAAAAATTATAGACCGATCAGTTTACTGTCCGTTGCCTACAAAGTATTTACTAAGGTAATTGCAAATAGAATCAGGAACACCTTAGACTTCCGTCAACCAAAGGACCAGGCAGGATTCTGTAAAGGTTACTCAACAATAGGCCATATTCACACTATCAATCAGGGGATAAAAAAATGTGCGGAATATAACCGGCCTTTATATATAGCTTTCATTGATTACGAGAAAGCATTTGATTCAGTAGAAACCTCAGCAGTCATGGAGGCACTGCGGAATCAGGGTGTAGACGAGCCGTATGTAAAAGTACTGAAAGACATCTATAGCGGCTCCACAGGCACCGTAGTCCTCCATAAAGAAAGCAACAAAATCCCAATAAAGAAAGGCGTCAGGCAGGGAGATACGATGTCTCCGATGCTATTCACAGCGTGTTTACAGGAGGTATTCTGAGACCTGGATTGGGAAGAATTTGGGATAAGAGTTAATGGAGAGTACCTTAGTAACTTGCGATTCGCTGATGATATTGCCTTGCTTAGTAACTCAGGGGACCAACTGCAATGCATGATCACTGACCTGGAGAGGCGAAGCCGAAGGGTGGGTCTAAAAATTAATCTGCAGAAAATTAAAGTAATATTTAACAGTCTCGGAAGGGAACAGCAGTTTACAATAGGTAGTGAGGCACTGGAAGTGGTAAGGGAATACATCTACTTAGGACAAGTAGTGACTGCGGATCCGGATCATGAGACTGAAATAATCAGAAGAATAAGAATGGGCTGGGGTGCATTTGGCAGGCATTCTCAGATCATGAACAGCAGGTTGCCATTATCCCTCAAGAGAAAAGTTTATAACAGCTGTGTCTTACTAGTATTCACGTACGGGGCAGGAACCTGGAGGCTTGCGAAAAGGGTTCTACTTAAATTGAGGACGACGCAACGAGCTATGGAAAGAAGAATGATAGGTGTAACGTTAAGGGATAAGAAAAGAGCAGATTGGGTGAGGGAGGAGGAGGAGGAATAAACTTTTATTGCAGAACCAGCACTTTATGATGGCCGGGCCTACGCCTCCCACGAAGGGACGTCGAGGGCTTGCCTCGCCGCCGCCTCGCGGGCGTGCTGGGTCGCCCAGGTTTGGTCGTCGAGGGCGGAGCTCCGCAGAGCCTCATGCAACCTCGACGAGAGAGTCGTGGTGTTAGTCTGTGCGTACTGTGCTGGGCACTCCCATAGCATATGCGAAAGCGTAGCCGGGTGAATTCCACAGCACCGGCAGTTGGGGGTAGTGTAGACGTCCGGAAATATAAGGTGGAGGCGGGCGGGTGAAGGGTACGTGTTTGTTTGTAGTAGACGCAGGGTGGTAGCCTGCGCCCGGCTGAACTTTGGGTGAGGCGGGGGGAAGATTCGGCGACTCAGGTAAAAGGCCTTAACAAGATCGTTATAAGTTGTCAGACTGTCCCTGGTGTCCAACTCATCTCCAGTGACTCCGGCGCGGTTGACTAGGCCTCGCGCAATGGAGTGGGTGACCTCGTTGAGATTGGGGAGGTGTGGGTGGACATGGCCCGCATGGGCCGGGATCCATGTTAGGGAGATGATGCTGTCTTTAGAATGTGGTGCCTGGCAGAGGATGCGAAGAGCTTGGGGACAAATACGCCCTTTGCTGAAGTTAATAACGGCTGAGCGAGAGTCACACACTATGGTGTGACAGGTGGGATCTAAAGTGGCCAGGGCGATGGCCACTTCTTCAGCCGTCTCTGCAGTGGGGGTAGTGACGCTGCAGGCATGGTGTAGGGCTCCATCACGTGTGGCAACGGCCACAAATCGTGTGCCATGGGAGTATCGGGCTGCATCAACAAATGTGACGCCAGGTACGTTGGCAAGGGCTTTTATGATAGCTCCGGCCCGAGCTTGGCGCCGGGCCCTGTTATATTCAGGGTGCATATTCCTAGGGATAGGGTCTATGTAGATCCAGCTACGGATGTCGGTCGGGATCGGTTGTTTGGGGCCCTGTTGCTGATGGTAGGTGAAGCCAAGCGTGGACAGAATAAAGCGCCCCGTTTCAGTATGGGTGAGCCGTTCAAGCTGAGAGCGCTGTTGGGCTTCAATGAGTTCGGAAAGGTTGTTGTGAACTCCCAGTTGGTTGAAGAGTTCAGTGCTGGTGCAATGTGGGAGACCAAGTGCTTGCTTGTAGACCCCTCGTATGAGGGTGTCGAGCTTGTTCTGCTCAGCCCGGTACCAGTTGAGGTACGCAGCAACGTAGGTGATGTGGCATATGACAAAGGATTGGACGAGTCGGAGAAGGCTTTCTTCTTTGAGTCCTCCTCGACGGTTAGATATACGTTTAAGAAGTCGTAGGGTGTTTTGAGATTGGGCACAGATCTTGTTGAGAGCCAAGGCGTTGGAGCCGTTGGTAGAGATGGTGAGACCAAGAACCCGGATACTAGGGACGTTTGGGATAGGACTGCCATCTTGAAGGCGTAGGGTGATGGCGTCACAGGGTCGGTGATCAGATTGGTGTTTGGGAGGGCGACCCCGCTGAATGGGCTTGTATAGCAGAAGCTCCGATTTAGCCGGCGAACAGCGCAGTCCAGTCCCTTGGAGATAGGCTTCAACCGTGTCAATCGCCGTTTGGAGGGCCGATTCCACTTGACCATCACTGCCTCGGTACGACCAGATGGTGATGTCGTCGGCGTAGATGGTATGGTTGATATTGTCGACTTGCTGTAGCTGCTTGGCAAGGCCAATCATGACTAAGTTAAAGAGCATGGGAGAGATAACGGAACCTTGCGGGGTGCCTTTGCTGCCAAGGGGAAGCTGGTCTGATCGTAAATCCCCGGCCGAGAGGGTAGCCGTGCGATTGGAGAGAAAGTCACGGATGTAATTGTAGGCTCGCTCTCCCAGCTGGAGGTTGGAGACCTGATCAAGGATAGCTGCATGGGAAATGTTATCAAAGGCTTGAGTGAGGTCGAGTCCGAGAATGGCTTTCATGTTACGAGAACGATCGTTGAGCACTTGATGTTTGAGCTGCAACATAGCGTCTTGAGTAGAAAGGTGAGGGCGAAATCCAATGATGGTGTGGGGATAGAGAGAGTTGTCCTCGAGGTGACTGTTGATGCGTGCTAAGAAGGCGTGTTCCATCACCTTGCCTACGCATGAAGTGAGGGAGATGGGCCTTAAGTTATTGAGGCTAGATGGTTTGCCAGGCTTTGGGATTAAGATAACGTTGGCAGTCTTCCAGGCGGCTGGAAGGGCACCACTGCGCCAGCAATCGTTGATGTAGTCAGTCAGATGGGACACGGACTCGTCATCGAGATTGCGAAGGCTTTTGTTAGTGACCCCGTCTGGCCCTGGAGCAGAACGACCGTTAAGCTTGCGTAGAGCGGCGTGTATTTCAGATACGCTGAAATCGGCGTCTAGTGTTGGGTTGGGTCTACCGATGTAATTGCTGTGTGGACTGACTTGTCCCCTGGAGATATATCTGGTGCAGAGGTAGTCAAGCACCTGTTGTGGACCTTGCTTAAGGGTCTCCGTATAAAGGAGCTTCTGCAGCCGATCCTGTTGGGTGGTGCGGGTGGTGGTATTATCAAGCAGATGTTTGAGGAGTTGCCACGAGGAAGGGCGATGAAGTTGTCCATCCACCGTGTTACACAGCTCAGTCCATTGTTGCCGGCTGAGGATTTGACAATGCTCCTCGATGGCTGTGTTCAGTTTCGAGATCTTGCTTCTGAGGCGACGGTTTAGGCGCTGCCCCTTCCATCGAGCTAGGATGGAGGCTTTAGCCTCCAGAAGATGGGCGAGGCGGCTATCCATGCGTTCAACTGAGGCATCTGTAGTTACCACCCGAGTGGCCGTTTGAACATCAGTGCGTAGAGCTTGCATCCAGGTGTTAATGTCGGTAATGCCTTCTGCTGAGGTAGAACCTATGCGTATTTTTCGAAAAACATCCCAGTCGGTAATGGTGAATTCTTTAGTGGGGGCAGGGGCGGCAGCGAGTTGGGGTAAAGAGAGAGCAAGGATATAATGGTCGCTGCCCAGGTCTTGCTGGGTATTGGTCCAGTGTGCATTGGTGATATGTTTGATGAAGGTGAGGTCGGGGGTAGAGTCCCGGGTAGTGGAAGTACCGAGGCGTGTAGGAAAGGAGGGATCCGTGATGAGCGTAAGGCCTAAGTCGTGGTAATCTTGCCAGAGGTTGCGAGCTGCAGCTTCCGTGCGAACGTAGCCCCAGCCTGTATGGGCGAGGTTGAAATCACCGCCGATGAGTAGGGGGTGCGCTCCAGCTACGTGAAGAGCCTTCTTAAAGAGGGTGAGGAAGCGACACCTTGCTTTATCCTTGGGGCTATTGTATATGTTCAGAAGGAAGATGCATTCTTTCCGTTTACGATTGGGAATTAATTCGAGGAATAGATGTTCGATGTGAGGACTATTGAGATCATGTTCAATAACAGGAATACGACGCCGTACTAGGGTGGAGACCCGGCGAAGAGGGTGGGTGGTATGGAAGGTTTGATAACCGGGGAGCGTGGTCGGGGCGTTGTTGGTTTCTTGAAGTAGGATAGGGAACAAAAAAAATTAAATTATGCGGTTTTACGTGCCAAAACCACTTTCTGATTATGAGGCACGCCGTAGTGGGGGACTCCGGAAATTTCGACCACCTGGGGTTCTTTAACGTGCACCTAAATCTAAAGCACACCGGTGTTTTCGCATTTCGCCCCCATCGAAATGCGGCCGCCGGGGCCGGGATTCGATCCCGCGACCTCGTGCTCAGCAGCCTAACACCATAGCCACTGAGCAACCACGGCGGGTGAGGGAACAAACGCAAGTTAATGATATCTTAGTTGAAATCAAGAAAAAGAAATGGACATGGACAGGACACGTAATGAGGAGGGAAGATAACCGATGGTCATCAAGAGTTACGGAATGGATTCCAAGGGAAGGGAAGCGTAGCAGAGGGCGGCAGAAAGTTAGGTGGGCGGATGAGATTAAGAAGTTTGCAGGGACAACATGGCCACAATTAGCACATGACCGGGGTAGTTGGAGAAGTATGGGAGAGGCCTTTGCCCTGCAGTGGACATAACCAGGCTGATGATGATGATGATGTGTGTGGGACACGATAGTTCCTGCAGGAGCCTCTCGGATTCTTCGTCAAGGTCAACGCCATTAACCACGTAGCGTCTTAAATCTGTACCACTGGCGAGGTATGCCTGGACTGGAAGGACACACTCTTCCGAGACTTGTATTTGTTGCAGTTCTTCGAGTTTATAAACTAGTGCCATAGCAGACACCCATACTGAGACCGTATTAGTGGGTTTGTGTAGAGCAAAACCTCGAAATCGGGAAGTCTCGAGGCAGGCGTCCAGGGCCGCTTGAATGATACGGTTGTGCAGAGTGGACATGTCATATCTAGCACGAGGCTTGATAACCACTTTGTACCACGATGTCATTAGCGACTCCGGAGACGTGCGTGTCGGTCGTGCAGGCAGGCCTTGTGATGAGCGTGGTCTTTTCGGGGCTGCTGGAGCTACATTTTCATCCGATGGAAGGCCAGTAGCTTCCTTCGTCCTCTTGGCTGAGGTGTGCGCCACGACAGCAGGGCTGTTCTGCTGTCGTGGGTGAGAAATCTCGCGTCACTACGTTCATTAAGAGGAATATTGCGGCAATCGTGCACGAAATCAACTCGAGAGACATTGAGGCAGTGCTCCTGGAAATTATTACGGGACGAAAAGAGGAACCGAGCGTGTTCCTATTAAACTTGTACAGCACTCCACAGCAGAGAAAGGTGCGATTCAGGGCCCTCTTCCGCAAAGCTATTCAGGCAGCCGGGATAAATGCCTTACTAATAGTAGGTGACTTTAATGCAGCGCATCCGGAATGGGGTTACGCTAAACAAGATCCAAAAGGCAGGCAGCTATGGGAGGATGCGCACGAGCTAGGACTCACCCTACACACGGACCCTAGCTGTCCGACCAGGGTGGGTAATAGCGTGTGCACAGACACCTCCCCTGACCTGACCTTCTCAAAAAATATGACAGATCTGAATTGGAAAAACTGGGAGCTCAATTTCGGAAGTGATCATTTCATTCTGGCCTCGATCCTTAAAAAAGGGGTGAAGACGCGTCGTGTGCGTCAACCGAGGATCACCGAATGGGGATTATTTAGGGAGAAACGAGAGAAAGCTGCCATAGGGAAAATCACAAACATAGAGAAATGGACGGAGGTCATCGCGCGTCACGTTGAAGAGGCAACCAAGACGATTGAAGGGGACGATGCCCCGGAAATAATGGATAGCAAACTGCTTCACATGTGGGAGGCAAAACGCGGTATGGAGCGCAGACTAAAGAAGCAAAAATGGAACCGTAATCTTAGAAGGCGGATTGCTAGACATAACAAAGAAATTGAAAATTACGCGATCAAATTACGCGAACAGAATTGGTGCAGCAGATGCGACGAGATGGAGAGGGGCATGAGCCTTTCCAAAACGTGGGGTCTGCTGAGACACCTATTAGATCCGACCAATTCGAAAACCCTATCGGGAATTAGATTATCAAAAGCCAGGCAGGCGTATGAGGGTACAGACGCGGAATTTATGGACAAACTGATTACCATGTACATTGGCGATACGCATAGCACCACCCTCCCGGAATATGACGGAGCTCCCAATGAGGAGCTCGACGCACCCATCACGGAGGCGGAGGTCAGGGCAGTAATATTGGGACTAAAAACCAAATCAGCCCCGGGCCCTGACGGGATAACAAACAAAATTCTAAGAAATCTGGACGATGCCTCCATCAGCGCTCTGACGGAGTACATGCAAGAAATTTGGACTAAAGGCCACTTGCCACGCCAATGGAAGATGGCAAACGTGATCCTAATTCCAAAGCCGGGCAAACCCCCTAAACTAGAAAATCTAAGACCCATTTCCCTAACATCATGCATGGGGAAATTGATGGAGCGCGTAGTCCAGACCAGACTGACGCATTTTATGGAGCAGAACGACCTGTGGCCGCACGAGATCATCGGCTTCCGACCGGGCTTGTGTACGCAGGACGTGATGCTCCGACTAAAACATGACATAATTGACTCACCTTCTAGAGACTCCAAGGTAATCCTCGGCCTGGACTTGACAAAGGCTTTTGATAATGTTAAACACGAAGCGATACTCCGCGGTCTCCAAGAAATCGGGGTAGGCGCGCGAACATTCGACTATGTAAAGGACTTTCTGTCAGACAGAACTGCCTGCATGAAGTTCCAAGATATTGAATCTCCAACACTGAAATTAGGAAGCAGGGGCACGCCGCAGGGCTCAGTTCTTTCCCCGTTCCTCTTCAATGTGGCGATGACGGGCCTCCCCGAAGCTCTGAGAAGCATACAGGGACTAAATTTCAGTATTTATGCGGATGACATCACCCTCTGGACCAATCAGGGGAGCGATGCGAGCATCGAGGAGCGCCTGCAGGCGGCGGCGGATACTGTCGTGCACTATGCTGCCGGTAGGGGTCTGTCGTGCTCACCGCAAAAATCGGAGTTATTCGTCTACAACCCAAAGTCGCTCCGGTGCAAGCGTAGCTGGGAATTTGACATTAAAATAGAGGGGAAACCAGTCCCAAAGGTTAACCAAATCAGAATCCTAGGACTTTTCATAAAGGAAAACGGATATAATGATGGGACAATCAAAAATCTAGAGGGCTTTGCCACGCAAGCACTTGGCATATTTAGAAGGGTCGCGCTGAAAGGACGAGGCCTGAAGGAAAGAAGCTTGCTTAAACTAACCCAAGCATACGTAATAAGCCGCGTGTGCTATGCCACGCCTTTCTTAAACATCAGGTCAGAGGAGAGGAGGAAACTCGACTCGCTCATTCGACGGTGCATAAAGAGGGCCTTAGGCTTACCAATTACCACCTCCACAGAAAAGCTCCTCTCTATGGGAGTGCACAATACCTGGGACGAAATAGCGGAGGCTGTCAGAATTTCGCAGCTTGAAAGATTAAGCCGAACGACCACGGGCAGAGCTATTCTCGATATGGTAGGCCTGCAAACAGACAGGGGACTACGAGGCAAGACAAACATCCCGCTGGACTGCCGAGAAAATATAATCATTCCCCCCCTCCCTCGTAACATGCATCCCATATTACACACGGAGAGGAGGGAAAAAAGAGCAGAAGCACTAATCAAACGCTTTGATTCAATGAACAGCAAGTCGGTTGCGTACATGGACGCGGCAAGTGGCAAGTCGGGTGCGGCGGTCGCCTCGGTGGTCGACGGCCGAGGTGCCCCCGTATCGGCCGCCACCATTAGAAGCCGCAACTCGGAAACGGCTGAAGAAGTTGCGATAGCGCTCGCTTGCGTGGGAACGGAAGCAAATTTCATAATTAGCGATAGCAAAACGGCCATCTGGAATTTTGGAAAGGGCAGGATCTCGCCGGAAGCGGCAAGGGTTCTGGCCAGTAGACGGCTGAACAGAAAAATTAGCCTAATTAGGACCCCTGCACACACGTCCGTTCCTGGCAACGAGGCGGCCCACGAGTTAGCCCGAGCTCTCTACTTCCGGGTGGCTGTGGAACCGCCCGACTGCCGGAACATGGACGAGCGTGTGCAAAATTATACGGAGATTGTCGAAAATTATCGGCTACGCAGGAGACTGGTGCCACCACCGGATAAAAGTCTAAACAATAGAGAGGCAGTCGCATGGCGGCGCCTGCAAGCTGGGAACTTCGTAAACCCGGTCTGGGCATACCATGTTATGCATGACAGAGAAACCGATAAGTGCAAACACTGTGGGGCGAGAGGGACCCTCGATCACATAATCTGGGAATGCGCTAGCTCACCAGGGGCTAAAGCAAACATAAATTGTAGAGAGGCCTGGGAAGCCCTGCTGCGGAGCGAGGACCCTACTCCACAGCAACACGCCATCCGCCTGGCGGAAGAAGCCGCGAAGAGTCAAGACCTCTTTGCTTGCTTCTAATCGCGGAGGTTCCGGCCCCCGTCCCCAAGGCCTGTGTGCCAGGGACGGTGAGTAGGGGCCTCCTTATCCGGCGGTACAATAAAGTTGCTATCATCATCATCATCATCATCATCATCTGCTCCATGTTGGTGGTATCCATGCTCAGGGTGCCGCCTTCACCCGTTGCACTTGTCCCCACGGAGGAGACGTCCCTGGCTTGGATGGCAGTTGCATCGGTAATGTTCCGCTCCCTCGACGCAGCGGACAGCAGCTTGGATGCTCCGCGCCGGCGCGGCGAGTGCCGCGGGGGCACTCGCACTCGCGAAGCCGCACAAGAACTCGAGCTCGACGGCGCAGCAGGAGGGTGTAGATGACGACGTACCTTGTAGATAGGCGCCAGTAGTAATTACGAACCGCCAAAGCGGTCCATAAACAACACAGTTCCAGTAGAGGGGAAAAAAAACCAGCAAAAGGGGCGAAAATCCGGAGCTACGGAAAAACACGACCGAGCGGAACGAGCGCTGGAAACGCCCCCCCCCCCCCCCCCCCCATCGCGTCTTGTTCTTCGGAATATTGCGATACCGGTACACGTTCGCCGACAATCTAAGTTTCCGAGTGATCGCACTGCTTCACCCACCTCATTCCCGCCATCGCACATGAGCCGCAATGTCCGAAACCATAACCGCAATGTAGCCGTATAGCTTCCGTGGCCGTAGTGACCGTGACCATGGTATCAGTGCGCTATACGGTGGTCGTAAAGTGTACCTAGGTGCGAATGGTGACCTATGCTGTGGCCATGGTGGTGAATGCTGCATGATCGCAGCACGAAGCAATTAGAATATTTCACGAAGAGTCAATGACGCTCAAGTCGCTGGCACCCGCGTCGTTCCCCGATAAGATTACAATTGTGAGCAAGTACCCACCTCTCCAGCTATTGTGCTATTCAGAACGGTTTGCGAATAAAGGCAAAGCAAAGCCCTTCTTTGTAAAACTAGTGAAGTGGTGAAGCGCGTTAGCCAAGACGTCGTTCACATGGAGATGCACTTGGCGCTATAGGCTCGTCAGACTTGCAACAAAGCCTATCGGAAGTAGTCATTGCACAACAGCATTTAAAACACTATCGTGCAAAATATTGCACATTAGGGCGGAAGCAGCTAGAGGTGTTCATACAACAAGGGCGACAGAGACAAACCTGACGAGAAAACAACACAAACCTGGCATTTCCTAACCGCGGCCACAGCAATTACACAACTAATTTATTTATTTACTTACAATCCCTGAAAACATGATTGGTGGTCAAGTACATGAACGAGCAGAAGCGCAGAATAACCTTCCACAGCAATTACATAAAACTGGAAATCATAGAAATGCCAAGAAGACAGAAATCGACAAGTATCAAAGTTTAAAAGAAAACTCAGTGCCCTTCCTTTCTGTGCAGTCGAATGACCAGCGAAGCTGTGTATCTGGGCGCCTTAATGGCGAACTGCACCACCGCCGCGGGTCAGCCCGGAATCGCACTATCTTCTGGATCGGCCCACGTATGGGGAGTGCTTAACGCCTGCTTCACCTCCGCCGCGGGTCGGTGGGGCATTGCACTATCTCCGGGATCCGCCCACGTATGGGGAGGTTTTTGCTTAGCACGCCAGCGACACGAAAATTCCCTTACACGGTAGGCGTATACAGCTTCGCTGTAAAAACAAGGCAATAAATGAGCAAATGTAGACTGCTTTAGCCGCGAGGAGGAATACAGCCTCAAACCAGCGCGCCGCGCCACTTTCCTTCTCGCACTGGTACGTGTGGATCGCCGTCGCACCCAGCGTCAGTTTGGAACGGTAGCGGTGTCATTGCGAATTAGTGGGATTCTAACGCGTTTCGCCTGTGATTGCTGCGATATCAGATGACTCAAGGTCAACGGGCTGCACTACTGTGCTGTATTCGGCTGCGAAAATAACTTTCGGAAATGAACGTGAAGCGCATCATCAACCCCGGCGACACCGCGGGCTCCACCGCTGAGGTTGCAGACGAGCGTCGGCATTGGATTGCCAGCATAAATGGCGAGCATTTGACGCCGTCAGCTTGGCCACGTGTATGTTCGGAAGATTTTGTTTCCAGCGAGTGCACGGCTGCGAACTCGGCACCCACGATCTGTGATGCGAACGAAAGGTGCCTGTTCGGGTCAGTCAAGTATGGCGAACGGACGAAGTGAACTATATTTTTCTTTTTTGGACGTGCACATTAAAGTTATTTCGTTCAAATGGGTTCTAAGATTATCATGCTTGGCAACCAACGATCTGGTACAAGTTGACCGAGGACGCATTATCATTACCATAATAAAAGCCCATATCACTGAACACTCTTGTAACACGTGCATGCATTAGTTACGCATCTGCCTTGCTGTACAGTTCCGAAGTTAGATTCTTTTCTTTAGTTATTTATTTGAGAACATCGGAAATGTTGCCTAACTTCATCCCCGGCTTCCTCACAACATTTTGCTGTTAAATGACCATATCGGCGAGACACGAGTCAATGAGCGAATAAAGAACACATGTGCATACGCATAGGTAAGTTGACTGGCACTTGTTGCTACGCTGCCTTTATATATATTTTTTAGAACTACTGAAAGCTGGGTTGGTTGATACGGTTTCATATTAATAACAAAGGTAGGTGTGCGGACAAGAAAAGTCAAGTGGACAACACGAAAGCTAACTCAACTGGAAGGTCACATGGTGTCGGAAAACAAAGCAGAAAAAAACTTCCTGCTTTCATATTCTTGTGCATCTGCGAGATTACTTTGGTGCTTCGTAGCTCTAATGTTCTTGGGAGCCAGGCTAGCGTCTGCAGCTTCTCAGTGAATCGGTACTTCTCATGTGTGCGATAGAGCAAACGCCTTAAAGGAGAAAGATCAAAAGGAAGCACGTTGCGCGTATACGTACTGGTTACTGTTAAACCGGGATCCTTGTTGCAAAAAATAATATGTTGACACTTGACGCTTTTTTACGTGTCGCCTAATTTGTACGGCAGATAACTGTTGGCATCACTGGTTGGCAACTGAATGTAAAAAAGCAGGCAAAATATAGGCATACATATAAAAGATGTATTCTTTTAATGGCGCTTGAAATAACAAACACTCGAACTTTTGAAAGATTCGGTGCCCGAAGAAAATACAAGAATTGAATTACACTTGCCGAAATAAAGCTTATGTTCTTAATGACACTGGTTACGTTAAAACTTCTACAAGGTGCGCTGTTATATCATGGCACCAAGACTTCACTGAGCTCCAACTTCAGAAAACACATGACCGCTGAGCATGAATAGTCATTAGCGCGCTATTAAACGCCTTCTCCACACCTGTGTGAAGTAGACAGGGGCGATAATCTGAAAGCTCAACATTGCCATAGAGGCAGGCTTCCAAGAACGATAGTATTTTCAGCAGCATTTTTTCTTTACAGCAAGTAAATGTTGGAATTGCGGAGTTGTAGCCCCAGCTCTCGTGATGCCAGGGTTGCTTTATTTATTAAACGTGAAAAAAATGTCTAAACTTTTCTGTAATTAACTTCAGTAGCCATGTGCCACTGAGGTCGACTGCACACTTTGGTATCAGGATAGCAGATGAGACCCTTCGCACATCTGTATATTTGGGGCACTCCGAGCAATGGCAAGAACACGCATGGTTCTCCAAGCCCTGAAATGAAAACGAGAAAGAAACGTCACTCACACGCTGGCACAAAAGTTTGCAGACAAAAAAATACTTGAACACAAAGAACATTTCTCCTCTGAATCAGAAGCCTTGTCTTATTTTGTGAATTAGGGCATTTGTTCATCTTGAGTCACCTCCTCCACTGGGTTGACTTGATACGATGCCCATGACAACAACTGTCCAATCATGCTACGCATAACTTTATAATAAATGAAATGCTGCCTAACAATCTTGTACATTTTATTGGACACCACAACTGTCTAAAAGGCTGAGCTGGTTCACTTTATGTGACCACACTCTTTCCAATAAAATGCAGGTCTCAGTTAGGAGAAAAGCAAACTGACTGCAAGTATTGTCAGGATTGGAGGCTCAATCCCATCGTTCGTGATCCGTTGTCAAGATTGGAGTCCGGCATGAATTCGAAGGTAGCTGGCCCATGCCGTGGTCCAACTTATCCCTGCTGAGGACGTTGATGAAGGGAAGGACTGCTTCTCATCGAGAACGAGGAATATGGGTTTAGTTACAGTATTTATGTCAGTCTAACATGACTGTTTGATAAATACATCAGTCTAACATGGCTGCTTGAGAGAGAGAGTGACCTGAGCAGACGCACAACAGCGGTTTTTAAACACTCGGTCCTCTCCCGATACAAGTTGATGCGAACGTTCGTTTAGTCATCGCAAACTAGCCGCCTCTCCGCGGCACGGTTTACACACACACACGCACACACGCATACACACACGCGTTTACGGTCCAAAACCGACACCACACGAATTTCATAGAACTCGGAGCCGTTCCGGGTAGCGCGTTGTCTTGCGTCTTGGTCGGTGCGTGGGAAGGAGCGAAAAACGGCGTTCCCGCGGCAAATCGCGCACCCGTAGCAGATCAGGTCCACGTTGGGGAGTTTGCTAACAACAGTTGGCCCGCCGAACTCCTTCCGTCACAACGGCGATGAGGCTAGAGGTCGGCGGTGGTTTCAGCACAAAGCCTGCTTCATCAAACGCATCCTAGCTGAAGCGGCGGAGAGTGGAGGAGGCGCGTATTGTTCCCCGACACAAAGTCGATTGAGCCACGCTGTGGCTAGAGGTTGGCGGCGATGCTCCCGAGATGTTGCTTCCACAGTCGCAACTGGTTGGCAAAACTTGCACTGCGGGTTGCGTTATACGTAATATAACACCTTGCGGGTTATATTACACGATGGGCGGAAAAACGAAAAATTGAAGGAGTCGTCATCCACATTGTTATTCGCAAATAATACTTAATTCATGAATGCAGATCATTTGGTCAGGGTTGCGTTGTGATAGGAAAGGCCATTCCAGTTTGCTACTGTGGCGAGTAATAAGTGAAGGCTACATTGCTTCCGCTTCCGCCAGCAACGTTTCGTGGATGACCCGTGCGTTGCAATGTGCGTGACGGCGGTAGCGTTTGCGGTGCGTGGCGAAGTGAGAAAAAGGTGTAGAAATTGCAACATAATTGCGAGATCGCGATGCATCGGCGGAACATGTGACAGGACGTACAAGCCCGATTCTATTTTAATGAGGAGCCGCAGCTGTCGCGCATTAAAGTTTGCTACAGAACTACATCACGGAGAATGTTTGGGCACCTTAAGACATGCAGGCGTGTTCATAATGCCTTACGACTGAGTTTATCTGAAGAGCACTTTTTGCAACCTTACATACTCTGTAAGAGCCAAGCGTATGGTTTGAGAACGACTATACAGCATGCGCTGTGACTTTCGAGATATTCTTGGTATTAACGGATGTTACCAATAGTTTAAAGAAAATAAATCACGTCCTCCGAAGAGTCTGTATAAGGAGAAAACGAATGCTTATCTTCTAATTACCTTTTGTCATTTTAGAAACGCAGTTTCAGCTTTTTTTTATTGGTTGTTGACGTCTTTTATCAGTACGTACGCACGGCGTTCCGTCACCCTTACTTAGAGATTTGCATAAAAGCAACAAGACATCGTTAATTATCCCTGTAATGAGTGTCGCTGAGTTCCACGCAACACGAAGGCCTCTCCAAGTCATCTTCAATTACTCTTTGCTGCGACATCTTGAAACGTCCTATAAAGGAAGAGCTCTAATTTCGTTTATGAGCGCGATTAGCATCAAGACCAGAAAGCTCTGCCGTTTCTTACCAAAACCAAGCCAAGGAAAGCACGTGAGAAATTAAGCGCCTTTAATTGCAACAACAAAATAATAAGGAAACGGGAAATAAAAAAGACAATTTGCCGCCACCCCCCGGAGCCAAACCCACGATCATCGATTGGTGCGAGGGAGTACCAATCGAGGAACCTCGGCAGCTTTCCCCCTTAAATTTTCCTCGGCATTTTCGAACCTGTACTAGACAATGGCGTTTTCTCGTTTTCTGCCATAGTTGGCCGCGTTTCCTTTGACTTGACACATATGCTGCTTTAACGTGCAATATACGTCGAGCGCCTGTACAACAAATGCCTCTACAACGAAGTGACGTGTACAATGAAGGAACAATCATGTCCCGGTTCTGTTGTGAGCTCTTCGGTGCGCGATTTTTACAACGAAGTGACCTGCATAACAAATGATTTCGGGGGCCCCAAGCACTTCATTACAAAGACTTTCCACTGTATACCACCGCTAACCGATTCTTCGGACAGGTAACTGAATGACATGTCCAACTTCGTTTCTAAGAGCTTGTTCTCAGCCAGATTATTGTCCGCATTCGCGCTTGATTCCTCATAAATTTCATTATAAAATTTAACATGTGCTACTACCTGGGGCTCTATATTGCTTTCTTGGTGGGGAAGTTTTATTACTTATGAGGCAAACGGAACTCCAGCGATGCGTTCTTTTTTCATTTGTGCAGACCAATAGCAGAGAACAAGAGTGCTAGAATTGCGGGGCTAGTCGCCGTATATTTTCAAACAATCCTCGACGCTCTTCCTTCGCCCCATCGAGTGTATAGGGTCACCAACCATATACCGAATTTAGCGGGACAGTGCGGACGTTTTAGTCTACGTCGTGGGTCCCGACATGACAGAATCGGTGACGGCTAAATTTCTTGATATTAACTTTTCCTGCTACTGAAAAACAAACAAAAGAAAACCAAGTTTCCTTTTTATGAGGCCTTACAACTCTGTCGCACATTGTTCTCTTTTGTCTCCTCTTGGGTCGTCATGAGTTGCATAAGGGTGGTCTCGCTTTTGTCGTGCTTCTAGCTGTGTTGTCGGCTCTATTATAACAGTTCACATCGTACCTCCGTGAATGTATCGGCAGCTGTGCTATTCACGCAACTACTACACCTTTGTATACTGCCAGTTGCGACATTGTACAGGATGCAAATAGTATATGTGCGACTATTTTTGCACGTATATGAACTCAAGTTAGCGGTTCCTGTCGTCGCCGTGCTTATACAGCCCTCTCGCGCGCCATTCTGACAACGAACAAGATGTGTCGTCACGTTTTAGGGATACAGAAAGCTGGAGTTTGCGCACAGAGAACGGTTCCTCTTAAGTTTGCCCCTAAATCTATATGCACAAGCGCTTGTACATTTCACTGTCATCAAACCTTCTAGCTCATGCTCAGCCGTAGAATACCAATGAACGATTTGTATCACAAACTGCTAAGTAAAGCAAAGGGATGCTCTGCACAAAACTGAACTAGTCGTGTAGAGGTGTTTGTTTGCTTTTACTAGCTTACAGGCGTCACTGACACAAGCACACATATGCACACCCTGTGTTCTGGATTCGGAAAGGATTGAAGCGACTTGGGTTCTTCGAAGGGTCCGAGGTTGGCCTCAGCAGGAACAGACAGCAGTATATATGGCGTCAAAAACACGGTATTTCAAAACATCGACTTTACAAATCAGCTAGCACTGGACTGCGCGGCGTAGCAAACGAATTTAACACTGCTCGAGAAACTTGTCCACGCTCTTCTGCAGTTGTGGCTGATCACTAATCGATTAACCTGAGCTCCATGCGGGTCACATGACATGATGCACACGCGCTGGTTGCGATGGACCGTGTATAGTGGAGATTTCCGTGCTTAGCCTTTCGTAGACTTGGTGCACTGTTGGGAACATTGTCAAATTCCGTTGCGTTTTCGTTGCTGCCGTCTCGTAAGCTCTGATTGGTCCAGAGGGATGCTACAGCCTCTCTTGATTTTACTCAGAACATGGCGATTACTGAGTTTTGACAATACGACGAAACGTGACTATGCCCCGAATAGCAGCAATCTTGGGAACGCTTGCTCCCAGATGCGCAAGACATCACTCGATCCGTCAGCTATGGCCATCGATGTAACATCATCACGTGGCATTGGCTGCCGAACAACCGTTCCACTCGGCAATCAACGACACCTCGATTATCCTTACACCTAGTCAAAGCCATCAACAATCTAATGGTGTTAGTAATAGGCGTGTACCATTTAGCTTTCGAGGAAGAAACCGCACTTGATGACGGGCCGGATGACGTTCTTAGTTGGAAGTCCGGACATTGTGGGGGCACGACAATTTTTGTGCTCGAGCAAGGTTACGTTCGGGATAAGAACTGGTGCTACTTTGGGAGCTTGTTTTTTGAGGTCCGTTTGTCTTAGTACGTGTCCACGAAGGGTATTATACATATGGTAGTTCTGATTTCGCAACGATGATTCCGGGTGCATTATATTCCTTGTTTTCTTCACGTTGAGCTCTCGGTGTTGTGAGCGCCGACGTGATTAGTTGTGCGTGTCAATATTGTGTTGCTTTCATACACTTCTGGGTCAGGTTCCCAGCGCCTGCTCCATCACTGCCTTTCTTTTGTTGTGATCGTCTGTGTGTACTGCGTGCCTCCATACTCCGCAATAAGAGTTTGTAAAATACTGTATACGAACCCTCATTTGGCATCACGTCGCCTTGACCACGCACGTAAGGTTTTTGATCTCTTATTCAAAACTGCTACCTTTTAGAATTCATTTCATCCGAAAAATTGTAATGAGAAGCAGCTCCCACATTTTATTTCGAGCACCGCGGATTAGATAGCCAATCTTATTGCATCAGAATAAATAAGTGAAACAGGCTTGTGAGTATATATATATATATATATATATATATATATATGTATATATATATATATATATATATATATATATATATATATATATATATATATATATATATGTATATATCATCAGCCTGGTTACGCCCACTGCAGGGCAAAGGCCTCTCCCATACTTCTTCAACAACCCCGGTCATGTACTAATTGTGGCCATGCCGTGCCTGCAAACTTCTTAATCTCATCCGCCCACCTAACTTTCTCCCGCCTTTTGCTACGCTTCCCTTCCCTTGGAATCCATTCCGTAACCCTTAATGACCATCGGTTATCTTCCCTCCTGATTACATGTCCTGCCCATGCCCATTTCTTTTTCTCGATTTCAACTAAGATGTCATTAACTTTGTATACTATATATATATATATATATATATATATATATATATATATATATATATATATATATATATATATATATATACGCAGGTTTTTGTTTACCTCGCAGCACTTTCAACTTCATGTATAATAAGAATTTGAGTACACACTTATATTATTGTGTGTTACATTGCCACGTGGGGCACTGTGATGCCTAACAGAAAATTCTTTGCACATATATGTCTATTTGTGTCCTCTGGCTATCGTCCCCGTCTTCCTCTGTTATGTCTAAAGGCCAGAAGCGTAAAACAGGTAAGACGGGATAAAGATCTGCCCTTCTCACTCTCCACCTTTCACTCCGCCCCTGGCCAAATACAATCACCTAATTCGTGCATGCAGACCTCACAGCACCCGCAGAGGCTGCCTTCGGTGCTGAGTCGACCGTGACAGGTCTCCGCAGAGACGTGGGGGCACTTGGCTTTCTCACAGATGTTCGGCGGACACACGAAGGCCACGACCACCTGAGCGATCAGAAGCACCAGCCACTGCGTTTCCGTCATGGCGCCAGCCCTGCAGTACTGCACGGCTGAAAGAAAAGTTCACTCGAGGAACCACGAAAGCGCAACATTGCGCATACACGCATGTACGAATGTGGTATACACGAATTGGTGCAGTGGAGTTGGGCGTTGTTTGTGCGGGCGGCTACTTGTAAGGGCCGAGCGGTGGGGGAAAAAATTCGCAGCTCCGCCCGAAGGGCGAAGCATCGATTGAGATAGCAAATTAGGAGATAACTGTACGAAGTAAGGATAGTAATTTTATCGGCCGTGTAAACTTGTAAACGTTCGCTTACTAACTAAATTAACAATGATAGAATGGGTAAGCGTGACTCACCAGGAGCGTAGAAAGAAACAGACACGCAAAGACAGCAAGGACAGCACTGTCTTTGCGTGTGTGCTTCTTTCTACGTCCTTGTTCAGTCGCGCTTACACATTCTATCGTGCATTCAAACCAACTAACCCGTCAACGTGTTTTAACTAATCGCGGCAGCAGTGAGCGAATTGGCCTTCATGAATGTTTCGCTTCAACGCGAACGAAACGTCGAAAGCACAGCACATACGAAGCTACCGGCACTGCGCGCACTCTTCCAACATGGCAGATCGCTTTGAAGATGAGGCCTGCACGGGCGAGCACTTTAGCCACGTCGCAGATCGCTTCTAACACACGAGCGCCGGCAACGCGTCCCTACGGCGTCCGCCAAAGCGTCTACAACGCCGTCCGCGATTCGTGTGGCCAACGCCGTAGTAGACGCTACGGTTGTCTCCACTCTGTAGGGAGATGCGGACCAGGAGGACGTCGAGGCACCGTAACCGCGTTCGCCGGCTCACCCTCACTCATACGGAACCTCACGGCGACGGCAACGCTGACGGCAAGAGAGAGAGAGAGAGAGAATGATAAATTAAAGGTAGGGAGGTTAACCAGGACTGAGCCCGGTTGGCTACCCTACACTGGGGAAAGGGAAAGGGGGACGGAAAGATTAAAGGAAGAGAAAGTCCACTGGAGATATCAGTCGGTCACTCAGTCCGGATCAACGGCAAAAATGCGCTTGGAGTGTCCATATAATTGCTCTCGTAATAAAAGAGACGCGTGGCCCGACAACAAGATGGCGGTGGATAGTTACAGCCATGGGGGGGGCGAGGGGGGGGGGAGCCGCGACTTACGAAGAGCGCGTAAGTGGGTTGACCGCGAATCGGGGCTTCCGCCGTTCTGTTCGCTGAAGCAGTGCCGTAGTCTCGAAGCAAACCCATCGCCGCTGGACCGCACTCATGCCGAGACATTGCGCGAACGCACCAGATGCCCCAACGTGGGTCGAAGTGTTTGCTTTGAGGGACTGCGTATTGCGAGGTTGTGAGACAAGAGACGCGTCGCACTGCAAAGGAGTTATGGCAACGGTCTCGAGGTGTTGGAACTCCGGATAGTGTGACCCTGGAGCCCCGTTGTGTGCGCACTGCGCGCACCGCGGTGTGATTGGACGAACGATGGGGCGAGGGTGATGTTGTGGATGCTTTTAAGGACGTGCAGGTTCGTTGAAGGGGGATTCGGTGGAGATATGGCTGAGAGAAAGGAGATCAAAATTGAAACTCCAGTGGAAGTTTTGAGTTGTAGTCCATCGATGGCTGTGTGAAAAGTTTCCATTCTTTCGCTTGCCTATTCTATCTAAATAAACACATAACCCCTTGCATTCAGCGTCACAACCTTGCCTTCTATGAATGTGATGCAGAAGGGTTGAAATCTGGGCCAGTTGGTACATACTAAAACCAGTCAAAAACACAAAGGACAAGAGGAGACATTCACACCTCAACGACTGGTCGTTGTGGTGTGAACGTCTCCTCTTGTCCTTTGTGTTATTGACTGGTTTTTTCGTTCAAGTATGAATGTGACTTCGCGACATCCACAACATCTTCAAGTTTCCCTCATTGACATCGAGGCGAATATGAACGGATGCCGTATTCGAAGGTGAGAATTGAACCCAAAATGTCCACATTAGGCCTATAGTGCGCAGTAACAACTGAGCTTAAAAGAAGGCTTCCGATCGCCGGTTTGTGCCCACTACAGGTTAGAAGAATTTCCCAAACGCTTCCAGCTAAAACTAGTTTACGTGTCAATCCAGTGCATTTTATTAATACAGCTTGTCTAATGTCATAACATCATTTAGTCGCTTTCCCATACAGTACATGACAATGTGGTAAACAAAGATGATTATTCTCTTTATGCTGGCATAAGCTTCATCGCCCCGCATTTGTAAAGGTTCTTTCTTCTATTTCCAATGGATCGGCAGTTACCGCTTTGCGCATTGTTACCAGTAGAACTCCATTTCTTTCCCTTCATCTTGAATACAAGTATGGTTCCCTCGAACTCGCTCTGTAATTTGTACTGCCTTAGTTCCGCGCCTCTTCATAAAATCATAATAATGCAAATGTCTGCAACACCCTTTTGCATGTGCGATCAGTTGCGGTCGATGGCTTCTTTACTGCGGCAGAATGCACATTTTAGCCAACACCGACAACTACGTGCGCATATTCTAGCCACCTTAACGTACGGCAGCGACCACGACGACACTGTTCGAACCCCGTGAGGGGTCCTCGCCATCGCTCGTGGGTCTGAAAAGCCTAACAACCTGCAGTCTTCAATGGATATTCTACATTTACAACATTACTACATACACTTCATGAGGCTGTATGACTTTGTGCACATACGACTCAGTCCGAGATTTTCTCAATGCAATGGATTAGCCGAAAGAGGCGCGCAAAGTGTAGGTCTGTTTAATTTCTGAGCAAACACAGAAGCAGAAGTTTGGCAGCGCTGCCGCAACAGTGAAAGTAATTATAAATATGTGTGTAAGTAGCCCATGCATGGTTGGCGATAGTCACGCTCTGCCTCATTAGCGTGGTCACGTGAAGCGTAATTGGTCATCTCGAAAGTGCTCCTCCTGGAACTGTCTCTGGTGGTGTTACTAAACTCGGCCTGTTCAGCTTTTGGCCATTGACATGCAGCGATTTCTGACGACAAACTTACGGTGTGTTGTCGTAAAACACCCCAACAAGGTGTCATTTGTGAATCTCCTATGAACAGCCTCGATGTAAAAGAGACGAAAGAGTACTTAAAGGCGGCTTGCAGGACGATTGACAATCAGGCTATGCCCGTTTTAGCCGAAGACCGAGAAAGTGAAGCAATTTGGTTAAATCGCCTTTATAAATGTCGTCATTCAAAGAACAGATGTAGGGGCTATGAAACATCGTTCAAGTGCACACATAAACACGGACGAACAGAGAAGGACCAAAACGCCGGACTTCAAATGAATAGAGGACTACGCAGAATTTTTTCAAATGCCTGAAATACTGCATATAAATATTTCATAACTTTAGCACGTCAAGACACATTGACCAGACTCAAGAAATACCGTCAACATCCATTGGCATTTGATATAGGCACGAAACCATAGGATTGTGTATTATCTCACTGCCATCGATCCTGAACCTCCTAAGTTACAATATCGGAGAAAATGAAAACACATGCTGAGTCACGACGGCGAAATAGGATAGAAAGGCTAACTACTGCATTACGCATTCGTTTGTTTGCTTTGGGTCGCCACCTTTGGTATTTTTAATTGTCTCTTTGTTCTCTCAAGACCACTTGATTACTAGCCTAACCTCCAGTGTTAGTGCCATTTTTGGAGAAAATCATTATGATCATTAAAGCAAAACAAAGCACGCTTAAAATTTCTTCGAAAGAAGAGGATGACAACCGACCAACAACTTCGCAGATTACTAGCCCGCCTGACAAAAGATACATCTTTCTAGACTTTAGCTTAAAGGCAACAACGAGAGGTCTATAGGACAATTACAGTAATTAAATAGGGAAAAATAGGGAAATTAGGGAAACTGCCACATATCTACCCGTCTCTTAGCATGATGTGTTTTTCATGCTTTGATTAATCACAGACTTGAATCATGCCCGTTAGAGTGGTCGAACACATTTCATCTCCTCTGCTTGCTTTCGTTTGTTATATTGTCGCTTTAAGGGCAGTCCTACTAAAACGATCATGAACGCCACCCAATTACTGGTCATCCTTCCTAGATTGTATACGCGCCTCCGCTATTTGGACGATTAAGCTTCATCATCATCGATGCCTTCAACCGGCATGATTTGTCAGGGCTTTAATTTGAGCTGCCCTAAACGTTGAGTACTTTCCTTGGCGAAATGTGATAACACTATAACAACTTTCGTACTCAACTTCCTGGACATCTACGCAAAACACAAGGCATGGCTGGAACGCTCCTTCGTAAACAAGAGCCACTCGATATTCGTTTTACGTGTTCCCCGATGTGATGTCCTTAGCGTAGTGTCATCGCAAAGTGGGCCACAAAGAAATGTTAAACCGACGCTTGCTGGTCAAGTTTATCAATCTTGGGCAATGCCCTGAAAGAAAAACTCGCCGACGACTGTAGCGAATATAGAGAGACAGTAGTACAAGGGCCTATAGGCCCTTGTACGACTGTCTCTTTGTATTTGTTACGTTGTACAGACGTCGGCCAGGTTACTCTGAACAATACAACTCCCAACATGCGGGACATGCCATTCACTCGTGACTATTGACAAGACGATGGTCGAAGCCGGACGGTGCGGGCCTGAAGAAACAAAGTGGCGCAAACGTACAGCAAGTGGAGCGGGAATAAGGCAAGCCGTGGCCTGGAGCATAACCGTGGCCTGATCGAAACCTTCGTTCTCCTTTTTACATCTTTGGCCACGGGACCACCACGCGTTGCGTAACAGAGTAAGCGTAATGAACGTTTACTTGCTTACCCGTTGCACTGGCCCAGATGCGAGGTCCGAGCTGAAAATGACGCCATCGCGCGACACAGTCAACGCCTCCCGCTAGACTGGCTCACAAAGCTGCGGTATGGCGGGGAGGGAGGGAGGGAGGGAGGTGGGGGGTAGGCCGCCGCGGTCGGCGCGTGCTCGCGCGAGAGCCCGCGACGTTGCAGCTGTGTCGTTCAGGCGGCCAGCAGCTGTGGCCGGCTGCGGCCTTCAGAACTCCATTTCTCTCACGGCTTCCTGTGTCGAGAGGCTACAGCTTTGTTTAACAACGAAGTGTGCTCACAGGCGGCAGCACGTCACGTTTCACGCCTCGAGTTCTCCTTCAATCTCTTCGGCGCAATGTGGGAAGTGCGCGCCCTGCTTCAGCAGATCGACTGATGTTGGCAGACACGAAAGCTATACTAAACATGCCGGAGAGAGAGAGAAAGCTCTTTAATATATAGCCTCTTGCGTGCTGCTCTGCGTGGGAAAGGGAATGAAGGATTGAAAAGCCTTAGGGTACAGAGAGGGCGAAATGAAAAAGGGAGGCGTGATTAGGGTGGAGTCGGTTTTTTAAACGTAAAATTTGGCGCGTTATACTAGAAACGAAGGCTGCGTAGAGGATGAACTTCGGTCATTCTATGTTTATACAACATTTACATGAAGCTTGTCAAGCAAATCGATGCCCCGAGGATAAAGCAATGCCGGAGAGAAATATGCAAAACGGTGCCTGCGTGTGTTCCAAGCGTCGCGGCTACGACCGGCATAAAACTGGTCGGCAGTGCACAGGTTCGCCTAAACTTCGTTCTTCGGGGCTGCGGAGGCTGTGTTTTCATCTCTCAGTCATATTCTCCGTCGCTAGCAGCGTTTAAAGCGAAACTTGTGGAATATGTTGTGTTGTTTATGCATGGCTTTGCGACGCTAAACGGCACAGAAAACGAAGACAGGGAGAAAGAGCACATCACTATTTTACCAAACGTCGGCGTTCGTCCGTACGGCGCCATTCAGAAGCTTTGCAACTGCAAACAACTCCTGCCAAAACTTTATTTAGGCCTCTGATTTTCGGCATCTACATTTTCCTTCTATCTATCGATGGTGCTCCACTAAAAATTCTGAAGTATCATCAAGACAGTAGGTTGCCGATTCTGGCTACACATATCGCGGCTATCAGGAAACACGCATCGACGCGTGCTGGCTGCCTGGATCACCGATTTTTGCATCAAGATACCAAAGGACCAGCATCGGCTTCATTCCCTGTCGCCCTACGTCGCTCCCATCGCCTTGGTCACCTGGTCTCGGCGGCCCAATCAAGTCTGACTACCGTCTACAAAAGGACTGCTCTCGCTGAGTCCCGTCGCAGTCGGCGGCAAGGCTGTACCATGTACTGATCTGTTATTTTGCTGTCGACAGGTGAGTTGAAACGACCACCTGCCCGCGTTCTTTTTTCTGAGTTGCTCTCTGCCGCCGACTGCACCACAATGCCTGATTGTACCACTTGTGCTGAGCCATTGCCGCGAGACGATAAGTTTCTGACGTGCTCTGTTTGTAACGAAGCTTTCCACCTGGGTAAAAACTGCTCGGCGGTCGCTGAATCAACTTTTTCGAAAATGTCGGCAGCAAAACGTGGGTCTTGGGTATGCCCGGCATGCAAGACGCAAACCGTCAAGCAACCTTCAATGGGTAATAAATCGGATGATGGAGTACTTGAACAGCAACTTTTGACTGTAAACGATAAACTGGACCGGCTGACGACTACTGTTGAAATGTTGGCTAGTCGAGTGGAAGAACTACTGACCTTCAAAGCTATCGGAGAAAAAACTGCAGAAACTGTTCTACAAATACAGGGGTCGCTCGATTCCCTTGCTGATAAATATGAATCGGTGTCATCGACAGTAACTGCGAACCAGATAGCAGTCGGCGAGCTTGGCACGCAAGTAGATACACTCTCCTCTAAGATTGCTGCCCAGGCTGAGTTGCTTGAGAAGGTTGGCTCTGAACTTAGCGAATTAGAGCAATACAGCCGACGCTGCAATTTCGAGATTCATGGCCTGCAATATAACCCCAACGAGGATTTGCCTTCCTTCTTGTCAGGACTGGCGGCGAAACTAAGCATTTCCGAATTCAAACTGACCGATGTTTCTGCTGTGCACCGACTTGCCGCGCGCAGCAATACCATTCCTGTAGTCCTTGTGCAAATGCACACTGTTTCGGCCAAACAGCAATGGCTCGCTGCACGAGGAATCCTACGTGACCTTGCTCAAGACAGTACCTTTCCACGGCTTTACTTCAACGATAATCTTTCGCGTGCCCAACGGGAACTGTATCGGCTGGCAAGGCAGAAAGGCAAAGAATCAAAATTTAAATTCGTTTGGACCAAAAACGGCAGGATACTGGCTAAGAGGGATGAAGATGCACCTATTTTGCATATCAATAAGGCATCTGATCTCGAGAGTATTGCATGAGCATGAACAAAGTTGCCTTCAAGACATGTACTAATCTAAACGAGGTTCTTGGTTTCTTCCCAAATCCTAATGGTTGCGCCTTCCGTGCTGTTCACGTCAACATTCGTAGTATTAGAAAACATTGGGACCAATTTCAGACCTTAATTACTCCTTTCAACTCCTATTTCGATGCGATCGTGCTTACCGAGATTAACATACCGTCCGCCTGCATCAATCAGTATCAGATTATTGGATACCAAGTTTTTTCATACACTAGGCCAATTAAAAGGGGAGGAGGCGTGGCAGTTTTCATCCGGGACACATGGGCAACAACTGAGCTGACTTTCTCGTTTTCCCAAGCTGAAATTGTGGCAGTGCGTCTTTGCGCACCTTCCTTGTCACTAATTCTGCTTGCGGTTTATCGCCCACCGTGTTGCAACGGTCGTATATTCCTGGATGAACTTGATACTGCCCTGGCCTCTATGTCGTCAATGGACCATGTTTGCCTAATTGGGGATGTCAACATTGATACGTTACGCCCTTCAGCAACGACAGTTGGCAATTATTTGGACGTCATTTCCAAATGGGGCTTGCAAAACACGATCTGTGAACCTACACGCGAAGAATTCCTTGCTGGTCATCTTGTCACATCTTGCATAGATCACATAAATATACGTGCACATAACTTAAGTGTCAAATCTGCCGTTATTACAACGAAACTTGCTGATCATTACATGGTCTGCTGCTCTCTAACAGATGACGCTGCCAACTTGGTCGCTCCAAACGAAGTCAAACAAATATCATTTGTTGACCCCTTGGCTTTCGAAAAATTTGTAATGAATCACGACTGGCATAACTTTTTGATGACTGTTCCTCCAGGCGACGCCTATGACAACTTTGTAGCACTATTCACCGATTTCCGTCTTGCAGCTACACGGGTCTGTAAAATCAAACAACGTAAATTGGACCAAAAATGGATGTCTACAGAAATACTCACGGCAATACAAGCAAAAGACTTGTTATGGGTTCAAACAAAGAGAAGTCCTAATTGTACTGCTTTGCGGCTTCGGTACAAAGAGCTTCGAAATAAGGTCAATGCTATGATACGTCTAGCAAAACGCAATAACTTACGAGCAAAATTCACGGACGCTCGTTGTGACAGCAGGAAAACATGGTCCCTAATTAACAATCTTAGAGGTGGTGATGTAAACGCTAATCGCCATGTTGATCTGATGTCTCATTTTTCTTCACATGGTACTGCCACCGCTAATGATTTTAACTCATTTTTTTCAAAAGTGTCTGGTGTAGCGAGACCTCATCCAGATACTTGCACATTGCAAACTAGTATTTCAGAATCCGCCCTTCTTCCCATGTTTTCGGAACATGACCTCAAATCAATCCTTTTCAGTCTAAAACCAAATAAATCTCCTGGAATTGATGGTGTTTCAATATTAGAGCTGCGCAGAACTTTCGAAGCAATAAAAGATGTGCTACTACTCATTTTAAACAATATTATTACCACTGGCATCATTCCCGATAATCTGAAGAATGCGCTGGTCATTCCTCTTTTTAAAAGTGGCGCACGCAACAATATTGAAAACTACCGGCCTATTTCTATCCTTTCATGCATTGGGCAGATATTGGAAAAACATCTGCTCAAGACAATGAGCAGCTTTTTAAGCAATCATGCCGTGTTATCTCCTAGCCAGTATGGTTTTGTGCCGAATCGGGGTACGCAGTTGCTGCTTGAAGATTTTTCCGATACACTAAACTCTGCGTTTGAACACAATCAGATTGCTTGTGCACTGTTTCTAGACGTCCGCAAAGCGTTTGACAGCGTCTGCCATAGTATACTGCTAACCAAACTTTCTTTGCTAGGCTTTCGGGGTGCGTTTTTGCGGCTTCTGAAAAACTTCTTATCTCATAGGCAACAACTTGTGTCTATTGGAAAATTTCTTAGCAGCCTGACCGAAATTAAAGCTGGCGTCCCCCAGGGTTCAATTTTAAGTCCGTTATTATTTAACCTATATTTTAATGATTTATCTAATGTTGTGAACGTCAAATTATATCAGTATGCTGATGACACTGTCCTTGTTTCACACGCTCGAAGTTACACTGACGCCATCTCTTCTTTACAAATGGCAACAACAAGAGTGATGGACTGGTTTCAGAATAATGTAGTCCATATAAATGCGTCCAAAACCCAACTAATCTGTTTCCACAACCCTGTCAAGCAAGTTACCCTATCCTCCCCGTTATATTTGCACACATCACATTGCAATCCCTGTTCGTGTGCCCCTGTGCAATACGCTTGTTCAATTAAATACCTTGGTGTCTTTTTTGACAGTGATTTATCCTGGAACTCTCATTTCGCCTATATTTGTCAAAAACTTCGCGCAGTGTCTTGTGTTTTGTATAACATAAAATTTTACATGCCATTGTCTGTCCGAAAGCTTGTAGTACATGCCTTATGCTACAGTGTAATCCGGTATGGGATATCTACATATGGTCATGGCGCTCAACATTTGGTAAGCCGGGTCAACTCCGTCCTTCGTGGCATTCTGAAGCATGTTGCTTATGATGTCTCCCCCAAATCTGATGTGTTCAAAACTTTGTCTTTACCTGATTTCAATTCTTTGCTGCTTGAAACTGTTATCTTAAAACATTTTTGGTTAAGTCAGTATAAAATTCCTTATGTGCCTGTCCGTTCCCTGAGACCAAAGAATCCTTACATTACACCCCGCTGTAAGACGAGATATGGTCGAAGACTTCGTAACTACTATGTCCCAGCAATGTTTAATCTACTTCCTCAAAGCATACAAGATGTGAAAACAAAATATGGTCTTAGAAAGGCTCTTAGACACAAAAATGCATGATTGGAAGCCTGTCATGTGAGTGTATGTGTGTGTGTTTTTTTTTTTCACTATTGTTCAATAACGAGTTACTGATGGCTCTGTCGCTGTCTGCCAGGCACTGCCGTTCAAGCCCACTGTGGCTTTGGCAGGCCCGATTCTTGCACTGTATGTTTCTTAAGTCATCAATAAAGTATTATTATTATTATTATTATTATTATACCTGGACGGAGCGCTCGGAGCATGCGAAGGTGCCACTTCGTCATCGCCACCATGGGTGTGACGGCCCGCCATAAATGAAAGTAATAGAAAGCAAGCGACGAGTTTTTGCTAATGCTTTTATTACTCTTCGTTTTGTGGGCTGTTGTCGTAACAGGAAATGTAGAACCAACTAGGCCCGCCTCGCATGATTCTGCAAGATACAGTCCTCTGCAAAGGAATACACCGTGGTGGGACTATATCTATCACTATAGGTGCCACTCTCCGGAAGTTGTTAGTTACAAAGAATTTCCCGGTAAAACAGAATGGTGCTAGAAATTGTACCAATTCTTTCACATCTCGCGTGCTTGTAGTAATGCTGCACGATAGACCTCATGGCATTTCAGGTAGACATGACCGCGCATCTGTTAACCTATACCGCATGCCGAAGTTGGGAACACAGAGAGTCTAAAGCAACTTTGTCGATTTACCAGGCTCAAATACAATAGAGAATCAATGTTAATGGAAGAAAACACCTTGAACCCACCGTGGCTGCTCAGTGGCTATGGTGCTGTGCTTCTGAGCTCGAGGTCACGGGATCGAATCCCGGCCACGGCGGCCGCATTTCGATGGGGGCGAAATGCGAAAACACCCGTGTGCTTAGATTAAGGTGCACGTAAAAGAACCCCAGGTGGACGAAATTTCCGGAGTTCTCCACTACGGCGTGCCTCATAATCAGAAAGTGGTTTTGGCACGTAAAACCCCATATTTATTTTTTAAATTTGTTTAAAACACCTTGAGCAGGACTATAGTGAAGTAACAGAGAAAGCACAGTTTTCAATCGTACGTCTTGATTGTTCAATGTTCTGCGTACTGAAGTCCCTGAAAGACGGACATGTCCAAAGCAGCTTCCAACATTGACAGAGCGAGATGGCGTTGTAATTTTTTTTTTCATGTTGACATTTCAGCTGAAAAATTTTTCAGGGACGGCAAGAACACACGACGCTATCACTGTCTCTTCCGCGTGTAGTCTCTCTTCCGTCGTTGTCTTGTTTTTGCGTTGAAATTTCAACACGAATGCTCACCAACTCGGCAACACTACTAACCTATTTTTTGAGAAGCAGAGACTCCTGTCGGAGCGTGTATACCTACACGCCACTGCGCCAAGAGAGGAGGGCGCAATAGAAAGGCCAAAAAAGAGCAAGTGAGAGGGACGGTGGAAAGGGCAATCACATAAGCAAAATTGTATACGCCTTCGTGCGGACGCTCCCTTTCAGGAACGTCTATCGGTGACAGCTTCTGCAAGCTGCTCATTCGTATTGTTATACGCGGTAGTTAAACCGAAAATTGCTGTAGAGCGTATTTTATTGCGACGCCTCTCGCATAGAAATGAAATAAAAGTCTTGCTAGAGCCCAGCGAACACAGTGTGTGAGGGACGCCTGATGCTGAGAAGCACTTCAGGCATATGCGTTGTCCTTCTAGAAGCTCCCTCATGTTCTGAACGTTTTCTTCTTAATACGCACAACGTATCTCTGCAAGTTACTCAGTTTCCCTCAGAACAACTAAGCATCACCCGACCTGTTGAACATTTAAACCATTTACTGCCTAATCTCACGACCATTGCTGCTCCCATACACGGCTACCCTCGATGACGGATACAGCACAAAGAACGTAGCGGGGAACTGGATATGCATGGAGTGTGTGTTACCGAAGATAATAGCTGCACCAAGTGCCTATGCCTTGCGTCACAAGCCTCATCAAACCCGGAGCATGCATAAGTTGTATCAGCAGGCACAAGCTTCTAGTGCCGCTGTGCCGCAATTCCGCCAAAGCGGCCTGCCAGTGAAAAATTAGTAGTTTCTTTTGCATCGAAAGCTTTTACCTTGCCCCGCAGAAAAGATCTATGGACACTTCGCTGAGCTGAACTGCGATAGGCGAATACATATCTATGACTGCCTCTGTTGCTGTTGTCTGAACTGTTCTGCGAACGGACGCCGCCTTGGCCGCGAGCATGGGATGCAGTTACAGCCGTATGGCTGCAAGGTTTGTCGCCAATGTGCGCGCATCCCCACGCGCATGTCCGCGCTCTTCCATGGACCAACTCGCACGGCGCTACTGGCATGGCGCCTCCTCTCCATGCTGCCCTCGCCGGTGATCACCGCTTTCCTGCGTCCACCACGGACTGTGCACGGACACTCGTGAGCCACTAAAGGCTTACGCTTTGATATGGCCAGTTACCAAATAAAGCCTTTTCTACTTCAACAAAGTGGCGAGTCGGACTGGTTGGTTAAAGTTCGTGTTGAACATATCTTGAAGCGCACCGTATCCCGCGACAGGAACACAGGCAAAATTCACAAAAAATCTGAACTACTACCTTCCCCACCCCGATGGCGGGTAGCGATCCGGAAACTCACCTCTGGTTAACCTACCTGCCTTTCCACTCTCTCTCACCTTCTATGTAGAGAAAAGCAGACAGAACAGCACTAGCGCTGTCTTGTCTGCATTTCTGTAAAATTTTGTCCGCGTTCCGGTGCGCTTCAAGATCTGTCCAGCATGAACCTCTTCTACTTCGTAGATAGTTAATAAAGGAAAAATGCGACGTTCACCCAATCATAGCAATTGTTACAAAAGAAACCCATATGGGTTCCTAGAAAGAAAAGCTTCGCAGTTGAAGAAAAATTCGTCCTCGTCCGGTGTGAACTTTGGTGGCCGTAAACGTTTGCTGGTAGCAAACGTTGTACTACACATACGTGCTGGACTTCTAGCACCACAATGGAAATATCCTAGGCTCATTTGTGAAGGTTTCAGGATCATTCAGAAAAAAAGGTATTTTCTTTCGCAAGCGCCAACAATTTTCTCTACAACGTAAATGGGGAGTGGAAGCCTCCCTAAAATCAAAAGGCACACCCAATTCATAACCTCTTGTTCTTTTATTAGGCGAGTTGGTTTAAGGATGCTCTTCGAAAGTAATTTGTCGCTGTTTCGTACGCTGCGCTACTGAATCAGTCAATCAATCTTTATTTCGCATTCATTCATTTACAAAAAATGAACGCTGGGATCAGAACTAAAAGCTGATTTTTTTTGCAGCTTGACACGGTTCTGACCCGTATTCATGACAACGTGGACATAATAAAATTAGGTTTTTACACTTTAGTGCGTGCAATGTACAAAAGTATAATTGAAAATGTGTAAGGCGATATGTACAATCAGTGATACAAATCTGTGTGTTTAGTCAGTACAAATGACATATATGAATATACAGTATGTAACAGATATACATAATTATGTTCAATTGCTAAAAATTTATCATATAACATTCTATTAGCATACGAAAACACAGATAGCCAATAAAGGTGTGTATAAATGTCTTGCCGGTTACATCCTATATGCGAAAATGTTATCAAAACGTAAGACCACTTAATTAAAGGAGGTAAGTACTGACTTCCCCTAGCCAAAGAAACGTTTCAAAATAATTACTCAGTTTGAATTAGAAAATCTCGTATTGTTTTCCTAGTAATGTCAGTTATCTCGACTCCGTTTGCATGAAGTTCATTTAACAAGGATAGGACGCGATCGGATAAATGATTTGATCCATAATTTGTACTATCTACTTTGAAATTAGCAGTGTTTTTATTTTCTCTGTGACACGCCATTATTATTTCTGTTCCGTTATCTGCGCCAAAGCTTACACGTGAACATGATGTAGTGTAGCGCGAAAGACGTAACGCAAGACGAAGGTGACACATCGACGTGACTTATAATTTGGTACAGTAAATTACATAACATTTTGAGACTCTATACCAACCAGTTTAGTTTATTATTCCACTAAGTTCCTCATCTCGCTCGCCAACCCTCTGTGTGTGCCACGCGCACATGCACTCGGGAAGAAGAGGTAAACGAAGTAGAAGAAGGAAGCCTCGCTGCATAAAGTTATGGAGCGCATAGTAGAAAGTGTCACAGAATGCTTTAATGGATTGATATCCTCAAAGTTAGAAAAATTATTTCCGAGTGCTACTTCTCTGCCATCATGCTCTGACATGAATGCTTGTTTAACCCACTCTGAGGAAAATGGGGCAATTGCGTCCGCAACCCATATAGAGCAAGTCAGGCCTGTTCCAGGTTCTTCAACCAAGGCAACTAATAGCCCAGACAACTCTGATTATCAAGATACCTCAAACATGGAAATTGACGTGAGGGCACATAAAAGGAGGTGTTCTCCCCTTGAGGCTACCACTTCACACTTAGTTAGTAAATCCAACAAAATCCTCCTTGAAGTCAACCCGAAAGGTAATATATTGGAAGAAACTGTGGCCTCTGCAGTGCTCTCAACACTGGAAGGTAGATGAGGGTGTTGCAGTGGAACTACAGATCGGTATTTACTGCTTCTACTGATTTAAACGTTCTATCTTCTCAAATTTCTCCAGATGTAATATTACTGCAAGAAACCTGGTTATCCCCTGAAAAACAATTTTCTCTGCGCAATTTTAGGTCCTTTCGCTTAGATCGCCCATCTAGAGGTGGGGGACTGTTCATTATGGTCTCAAGCAAGTTTTGCCACAGGGCAAATATATCATTCCAGCTGATGCCTCCAGAATGTGAAATTCTAGCAGTAGAAATTACTCTCCCTGGCCGTAGGCCTTTCTCGTTAGTCAATATTGTTACGTAGGAAGATACCGACGAAAAGCTATTTACAAGTATATTTACAAGGCAATACGCCGCGGTTGACCAAGAGGCAACAGCCCGCGCTAGCTTCCAAACGTCGTCTTCGTCTTCTTCCTGCGCGGCTCTTTGTCATTGGGAATACTACCCCGTAGCACTACCCCCGGCGGCAAAAGCGCCGTCCCGGAGCGACTAAAGGCTGGACTCGGAAGCAGTGTAGTAGCTCTTGAGCCTACTGACGTGCACAACATCACTAGACGCCAGAGTAGATGACGAGGTTGAGCTCACAGGAGCAATTTCATAAGTCACAGGCGTCACCTGGCGCAGCACGCGGTAGGGCCCTGTGTACCGCGAAAGGAGCTTTTCGGAAAGTCCAACGTGACGACAGGGCGACCACAGGAGCACGAGTGCACCAGGCGAAAACTGTACGTCACGGTGGCGGGCGTTGTACCGACGCTGCTGCGTGGTTTGCGAGTCCGTCAGTCGAGCACGGGCAAGCTGGCGTGCATGATCGGCGAGGGCGATGGCGTCGCGCGCATACTCGGTTGTTGAGGTCGCAGCAGGAGGAAGTACCGTGTCAAGGGGCAAGGTCGGTTCGCGACCGTAGAGTAGATAAAATGGAGAAAATCCGGTGGTGTCGTGCCGAGAAGAATTGTAAGCAAAGGTGACGTAAGGAAGGGCAACGTCCCAGTCGTGGTGGTCCTTCGAAACGTACTTGGACAGCATGTCGGTAAGAGTACGGTTTAAGCGCTCGGTCAGGCCATTGGTTTGAGGATGGTATGAGGTAGTCAGCTTGTGTTGAATAGAGGAGGAACGCACAATGTCGGCGATAACTTTCGAGAGGAAGTTACGACCACGGTCAGTAAGCAGCTGTCGCGGGGCGCCATGCACTAAGATAATGTCACGCAAGAGAAAGTCGGCGACGTCAGTGGCGCAACTGGTAGGTAGAGCCCGCGTGATAGCGTATCGGGTGGCGTAATCAGTTGCGACGGCTACCCATTTGTTCTCAGAGGATGACGTGGGAAAGGGACCGAGGAGGTCTAATCCAACACGAAAAAACGGTTCCACAGGGACGGTGATCGGTTGGAGATGACCGGAAGGTAGCACCTGAGGTGTTTTCCGACGCTGGCAGGGATCACAGGCAGCAACATAGCGTCGGACGGAGCGAACAAGACCAGGCCAATAGAAGCGGCGGCGGACGCGGTCGTACGTGCGGGTTACGCCAAGATGTCCTGCAGTGGGTCCGTCATGCATCTGAAAGAGCACAGTTTGTCGTAGATGTTTTGGTACGACAAGAAGAAGATCAGGGCCATCAGGGAGGAAGCTCCTTCGGTACAGAATGCCGCCCTGGAGGACATATCGGCGAACGGATGCGTGGGTAGGTGTAGAGCGCAGACGCTCGATGAGTACTCGCAGCGATAGGTCTCGGTACTGCTCATCGGCGATGTTAGCGAAGGCAGACACAGAGAAAATGCCGTCGGTGGTACTACTGTCGGCGTCGTCAGGCTCGTCTACCGGGTAGCGAGACAGGCAGTCAGCGTCCTTGTGTAGTCGGCCAGATTTGTAGGTGACAGAGAACGAATATTCTTGGAGGCGTAAGGCCCAGCGACCAAGTCTTCCTGAAGGGTCTTTCAAGGAGCATAACCAACAAAGCGCGTGATGGTCTGTGATAACGGAAAAGGGGCGGCCATATAAGTATGGGCGGAACTTCGCAACCGCCCAAACTAGGGCCAGACACTCACGCTCAGTGATGGAATAGTTGCGCTCCGCGGGCGAGAGGAGCCTGCTGGCGTAAGCGATAACACGGTCGTGGCCACGCTGGCGTTGTGCCAGTACTGCGCCAATTCCGTGACCGCTGGCATCAGTACGGACTTCGGTAGGCGCAGAAGGATCGAAATGGGCCAGAACGGGAGGCGTTGTGAGAAGATCGATGAGAAGCGAGAATGCAGAGGCCTCGTTATCGCCCCACTGGAAAGGGGCGTCTTTTTTCAAAAGCTCGGTTAGTGGTCGTGCTATGGCCGCGAAATTTTTGACGAAACGGCGGAAGTACGAGCAAAGGCCGATAAAGCTGCGCACATCCTTGACACACTTCGGAACAGGGAAGTGCGTAACAGCATGGATCTTGCCAGGGTCCGGTTGCACTCCGTTCGCGTCAACGAGATGTCCAAGGACGGTAATCTGGCGACGGCCGAATTGGCACTTCGATGCGTTGAGTTGCAGACCGGCTCGCCGAAAAACGTCCAGGACTGCTGAGAGGCGCTCGAGGTGCGTAGCGAATGTTGGGGAGAATACTATAACGTCGTCTAAGTAGCACAGGCACGTGGACCATTTGAAACCGTGAAGAAGGGAGTCCATCATGCGTTCAAAAGTGGCAGGAGCGTTACACAGGCCGAACGGCATCACCTTGAATTGATAAAGACTGTCGGGTGTTATAAAGGCAGTCTTCTCGCGGTCGAGATCGTCCACGGCAATCTGCCAATAGCCGGAGCGAAGGTCAATAGAGGAGAAATAGCGAGCACCGTGGAGGCAGTCAAGGGCGTCATCAATCCGAGGTAGGGGATACACGTCCTTTTTGGTAACCCTGTTAAGGTGCCGATAATCCACGCAAAAGCGCCATGAGCCATCCTTCTTTTTTACCAGCACAACCGGTGACGCCCATGGACTACATGACGGTTCAATAATGTTCTTGGCAAGCATTTTGCGAACTTCGGTGTGAATCACTTGACGCTCAGCCGGTGATACTCGATACGGGCGGCGATGAATAGGAGGAGCATCGCCGGTATTAATGCGATGTTTAACAGCTGTTGTTTGGGCCAAAGGACGATCGTTAAAGTCAAAAATATCTTGGTAGGAAATCAGAACGCGGTAGAGCGCACGAGCGTGCTCGGAGGGCATGTCGGGTGCAATCATTTTCTGTAAGTTGGCGATGGTACAAGTTGCCGACTGCGATGGTAGAGGAGGATCGGTTGAATTGTCGTCTACTGAAATCGATGCTACAGAGTGATCCTCGAATGAGCAAAGTTGGGCCAGAGACATCCCGCGTGGCAGCACTTGTGTCGTCAAGGCAAAATTGACCACTGGCAGGCAGACGCAATTCGCCGTAATAGATAAAATAGTATGAGGTAGTGTGATCCCGTGGGTAAGGAGGACGTCTTGCATAGGAGCCGCGATGTAGTGACCATCGGGCACTGGTGGGGATGACACGAAGTCAACGTAAGTCAGTGCCGAAGGTGGCAAGCGAACGAAGTCGACGGAACTGAGGCGAGGAAGGTGTTCTTCAGCGGGATCCAGAACAGGCAGGTCGAGGCGGAGAGTACTGGCGGAGCAATCGATGAGAGCAGAATGTGCGGAGAGGAAGTCGAGGCCGAGGATGATGTCGTGAGGACAGTGAGCGATGACTGTGAATAGCACGGTAGTGGAGCGATCGGCGAAGGAGACGCGGGCGGCACACATACCAATTACGGGGGCTGTTCCGCCATCGGCGACACGGACAACAGGCGTCGTGGCGGGCGTGATTATTTTCCTCAGCCGGTTACGAAGATCCGCGCTCATTAGCGACAAATGCGCCCCAGTGTCTATGAGAGCTGATACAGGAACACCGTCGACTTGCACGTCAAGAAGGTTCAGATGAGTGGGCAACGTCAGGAGAGGATTTGGCGGCGTAGGGAGCAATGCAGCGTCACCTCGAGGCGCTGCATCGTCTAGTTTTCCGGCTGGGAGCGGCGGCCGAAGGGAGTCGGCGAATAGGAACGACGGGGCTGGGGAGAGCGAGATTGGCGTCGTTGGGGCGAAGGCGAACGAGAATAGGGGCGGTTCGGCGCAGGAGAATCGGTGGCGGCATTATCTGAGCGGGCAGCATAGGGACGAGAAAGGCCACCTGGGGGGCGAGAGTAGGCAGTATATGTAGACTGGTTCAGGGAACTCCAGCGACAGACCTAGTGGCAGCAGTTGCGAGCGTGCACAAGGGAGCCTCTGGCATTCGTGCTAATAAGCATCTGCTATTCCCTACACAGATATCACAAGGCGCGCGGATCCGGCGATACTGCATCCTGCGGTTTGCTTCTGCACATGGTCCAGAGGACTCGGGCCAGATCACCGACCTGAAGTTTGCTTCTGCGCATGGCCCAGCGGACTCAGGCTTGATCGCCAACCTCTGCGCAGTGAGGCACCGTCACTTCCGTCAGCGGCAGCACCGTCGACTTCTGAGCCTATATATACGCAACACGCCCAGATCATCGACACTAGTGGCAGCAGTTGCGAGCGTGCACAAGGGAGCCTCTGGCATTCGTGCTAATAAGCATCTGCTATTCCCTACACAGATATCACAAGGCGCGCGGATCCGGCGATACTGCATCCTGCGGTTTGCTTCTGCACATGGTCCAGAGGACTCGGGCCAGATCACCGACCTGAAGTTTGCTTCTGCGCATGGCCCAGCGGACTCAGGCTTGATCGCCAACCTCTGCGCAGTGAGGCACCGTCACTTCCGTCAGCGGCAGCACCGTCGACTTCTGAGCCTATATATACGCAACACGCCCAGATCATCGACACTAGTGGCAGCAGTTGCGAGCGTGCACAAGGGAGCCTCTGGCATTCGTGCTAATAAGCATCTGCTATTCCCTACACAGGTGGGCTTTGGTTTCCATTTTTCTCTAACTTTTGCATATCGCAACTGCTGCCACTGTTACAGTTTTTGTCTCGGTGCTTTGTATCCGTCATGCCCTCAAATGCTGAACTCGCGAAGCGCCTTGATGCGCTAGAAAGCGTTCTGCAGGGAAAACTGGCTACGGTGGCTCAACAAGTTCTGGCGAGCGTTAAATTGAAGATGGCCACTGAACCAGAAACGTTTGTTGGTAACTTCAAGAAAGACTTGGAGGAATTTCAGGGGAGCCTGGCTTACTTAAATGAAACTGTTGAGGAACTGAAGTCTGAGAACGAGAAACTGAAGATTACGAACTTGGCACTTACAACTAGAAACGCAGCCTTGGAACAGAAAGTAAGTGAGCTAGAGCAATACTCACGCAAAAATAATGTTGAACTAAAGGGTGTACCCTGCACTCAAGGCGAAGACTGTGTGGCGATTCTTCAGGCTGTTGGAAGTAAAATTGACTGCCCGGTATCGAGAGACGACATCGAAATTGCCCATCGAGTGCCATCTGTCTCAAGCACGAAAAATTTAATTGCAAGATTTACCTCGAGGGCAAAGAAAGCAGAGTTCGTAAGCAAGGCGCGGAAGGCGCGTCTACAAACTCGCGACATAGGCTTTCATGGAACTGAGTCTAAGCCGATTTACGTCAACGACCATCTGACACAAGAAAACAAAAAGATATTTTCGAAAGCTCTATCTTTGAAAAAAGAAAATCGCTGGCAGTTCCTATGGACTGATGACTGCCTAATCAAGGCACGGAAGAACACAGACAGCAGGGTTTTTCGAATTCGAAACGAGGCAGATCTCGCGATTTTCACTAACCATGCGTAATAGCACTTCACTTTTTCCAACATGGCTTACGTTGAATCAAACGAACTGGCATCGTTGTTGTCAAATCCCAGCTGCTCAGCTATCCATTTCAATGCAAGAAGTCTAAAAAAACACTATGACGAGTTTCACCTGCTGTTATCATCGATCAATATTTCGTTTTCACTGGTTTGTGTAACAGAGACATGGTTAAGCGATAGCGATAAGAATTTGTTTTCATTTCCATCATACACTCCGGAATATTGTCATCGCGTGTCATCCCATCACGGCGGTTCCGCAATCTTTATTTCACAAGATATAGAGTATAAACGCCGGCTAGATTTAAATCTTAGTATGCCCGATTGCGAAGCAGTATGGATCGAAATCAATAATTCATGTTTCAGTACCGGTGAAAAAAGCACTGTATTTGGCTGCATCTACCGATCACCCAGCTCTAGTATAAACACGTTTTGCTGCGCTCTAGATAAAATTTTTCACACTGTTTCGAATGAAAACAAGAACATGGTTATCATGGGAGACATAAACATCAATCTTCTGGATGAGAACTGCGCTTACACCAGAGAATACATTAGCATCTGTCATGGATACGGTATCGAGTCATTGTTACAACTACCCACTAGGTGCATCTCTAACTCGACTACTCTCATCGATCATGCACTAACAAACCTGATTTATCCCCCTAAGGCTTTTATCGTACGAAGCAACATAACCGACCACTTTCCGATTGTGCTCTGTTTTCCACGTCTTAATCACGCCATCGAAACTCTGTACACTAAACCCAGGTTTGACAAAGAACATTTCATAGAGCTAGTTAACAGTTCAGATTGGTCGCGCGTAACATCATTAAATGACGCTGAAGCCTCTTATACTGAGTTATCTGGCACAATTAAAACTTGTATATCCTCAGCAACAACAATAGTTAAGTGCCGTAAACATTTTGCCTCCCCATCAAACCCTTGGCTTTCACCCGGATTGTTGAAGAGCATGCGCAGGAAAGAAAATCTGTATCGTAAATGCAAAAAAAAACCATTTAACCAATCTCTTAAGTTTCGGTACAAGAAGCTTTGCGCCTTACTGACAAATCTACTAAAACAAGCAAAGAAAACTTACTATGAAAATGTAATAAATGAAACCGGGAACGACTCCCGGAAACAATGGCAGATACTCAATGCGTTTCTGAATAAGAATACTACTAGGAATAGAATAACGAAAATACAAGAAAAAGACTGCACACTTACAAACCCTGAAGATATTGCATGCGCATTCAGCAACTTTTTTGGTACTGTGCCTGATATCCCTGGGGGTAATGACACTCACATGCCACGCTTGACACAACAATCATTTTATCTCTTCCCAACTACACCCAGTGAAGTTCGAGCAACAATTATGAATCTTAAAAATTGCAGTCCTGGTTTAGATTCCATATGCTCGTATCATATCAAAGAAATTGTTGACAGCATATGTGAAGCTTGCAGTCACGTTGTCAATTTAATCTTTAAAACTGCCATTTTTCCTAGTGACTTGAAAAAGTCAAAAATAATTCCTGTGCACAAAAAAGGAGACGTCACCTTACTAGCAAACTACAGGCCCATATCCATCTTGCCGTGCTTCAGTAAAGTAATAGAAAAACTATTAGTGCAGCGCCTATCTAATTACTTGGATAAGTTCCAATTATTAACACCAAGACAGTTTGGTTTTCGTGCTGGATATTCTACTAACCTAGCTTTAATCACCCTCACTGACAAGATCAAAGCGGAAATTGATGGGGGCAGATTCGTAGGATCTGTATTTATCGACTACTCGAAAGCATTCGATTCCATTAACCACAACATTCTCTTTACTAAACTCGGCGCATATGGCATAACAGGTCCATCTTTGGAACTACTGCGCAGCTATCTATACGACAGACAGCAACAGGTTTGCATTTCAGGAGTGCTGTCTGACACAAAAATAATTAACACTGGCGTTCCACAGGGGTCCATACTCGGTCCCCTCTTATTTCTAATCTTCATTAATGATTTCCCAAACTGCCTAACTTCTACTGAATGTCTTTTGTACGCAGACGACACCACTATTTACGCCTCACATAACGACATCTTTACGCTAACTGAGCTTTTAAATGATGAACTAAATAATGTCAGTAGTTGGTGTAAAAAAAATGAACTGCTAATTAACCCTCAGAAAACAAAGTTTGTGGTTTTTAGTTCACACAGTAAACCTCGACATAACCTTCTACCACTGTACATAGCTTCTCACCCAATATTTCCATCTAATGAGTGCTCATTTTTAGGTGTTCAATTAGACTCCTTTCTAAAATATAATTTGCATGTCAACTTCATAAAAAAGAAAGCTGCCTATGGAATCAGAGTGCTTTTAAAGGCCAGACAGTACTTTCAAAAGCACACTCTCCTGACACTGTATTATGCCTTCATTTATAGCCACTTAAATTACTGCATCAGTTCTTGGGGTCTTACATATCGCTGTCATATAGCTCCCTTGCAGCACATCCAAAATAACGCTGTCCGTATCATCGCTTCAGCTCCTTATAACGCTCATGTTACCCCCATCTTCACTGAGTTACGTATCCTGACAATAAATAAAATTATCTGGTACAATCACAGCATCGTTATTTACCACCTTCTTCATAACCCACAATTACATTATGTCATTGGCAGGAATAGTCTTGCTAATCCTAACACTACCAGGTTCTCTTTACAAAATAACCTTTTACTTCCAAAATCGCGCAGCAACTATGGCAAACTAACTGTTGGTTTTGCTAGTGTGAAAATGTGGAATAATTTACCTACTCACGTGAAATCCTCACCTACATTATCATCATACCAACGTTCACTGAGAGCTTATATTAATACCCTGTAAACTGTATCTATTTCTTTGAAGCATGTTTATGTTGCTTATTGATGTAATTTATTTTTTGTTGTGATGTGTTGCCATAGGTTATATTACTTTAACACTGTAGAAATTGTGTAATTCATTCTTTGTTTGTAACCACAACTGACGCCTTTTTATTTATGTATTATTATGTAACTAAGAACAAGAGGTCCCGCTGCAGTTTATAACTGTGGGACCTCTTTCTGTATAACTTCTACTGCATATATGTACCACCTATGAATGAAGCAATAAAACTTGAAACTTGAAACTTGAAACTTGAAACTGCGGCAGTGCCGAGAAATGTGCCCAATTCGATGGCAGTGAAAACAAATCGGTTTGTCGTCTGCAGTGCGCCATTCAGAGGGGTTGCGGATACGTGGTGGGTAAGAAGGTGCGGGATGGGGTGGAATCGAAGATGCCGGGTGGGGATCAGGGCGATGGGCCGAGCAGATGGTGTGGATACCCATGTTGGCGAACTCCTGGCGGACAACTGCCTGGATCAGGGAAACAGTGACTGCGGGTGCATTGGAGGGGCTGGAGTCGAACGCAGCCGGATAGGCGGCCTCGATCTCACGCCGGACAATCCTGGTAACATCGCCAGTGTTGTTGGGACGAGGAGCGTCGGCACAGGAAGATGTCGCTGGGGTGTTGGGCAGACGGGCAAACTGTTGGTCGATACGTCGGCTTTTAGCGAATTCCAGGCGGCGGCACTCTTTTATAACGGCATCCACCGTCGCGACGTTGTTAAATACGAGCAAGTTGAAGGCGTCATCGGCAATGCCTTTGAGGATGTGGGAGACCTTGTCGGACTCAGTCATGTGTGCGCCAACTTTGCGGCATAGAGCCAAGACGTCCTGAATGTACGTGACGTAGGGCTCCGTTGACGTCTGCACACGACCGGAAAGCGCCTTCTGCGCGGCAAGTTGGTGATCGTAGGGGTTGCCGAACAAGTCTCGAAGCTTTTCCTTAAGCGAATCCCAACTGGTCAGCTCATCTTCGTGCGTCCGATACCAAACTCGAGTTGTGCCACCGAGGTAAAAGACGACGTTGGCGAGCATGATAGTTGGGTCCCACCGGTTATTGCGGCTGACGTGTTCGTAAAGGCTGATCCAGTCCTCGACGTCTTCCCCATCTTTCGCCGAGAATACGCCAGGATCACGGGGAGCGGAGTGGGTGATGTAGGTCGTCGAAGGGGCAGCAGGTGTCGGAGCCGGCGGAGTCGGGTTGGCGTTGCCGGGAGCCATGAAGGTAGGCTCGACGTACCGTCCACTGCGAAGCTCCGTGACGAGGTACAGGGAACGTCCACCTCCACCAAATATGTTACGTAGGAAGATACCGACGAAAAGCTATTTACAAGTATATTTACAAGGCAATACGCCGCGGTTGACCAAGAGGCAACAGCCCGCGCTAGCTTCCAAACGTCGTCTTCGTCTTCTTCCTGCGCGGCTCTTTGTCATTGGGAATACTACCCCGTAGCAATATATACATTCCCTCGGGTGTGCAGGATACACACGCACTAGACTCGGTTATGGCAAAATGCGGTAAAGAAATAGTTTTTGCAGGTGACTTCAACTCTCATCATGTATCATGGGGATCCTCGACAGACCTGCGCGGAAAGCGTCTATGGGACTGGGCAATCACAAAAAACTTTTCATGTCAAAATTCGGGATCAGTTACGTTTCTTCGTGGACATTTTAGATCTGTGCTGGATCTTACATTTTCAGGTCCAGGTCTTCCCACATCCGCAATGGGAAACGGTGAATGTCGGGACAACCAGCGATCATTTTCCTGTTGTGTTCGAAGTGGTAGGTCCACAGTCCACTGTGGAGGCTCAAATCTACTCTTTTGTGGATTACCGTACATTTAAGATATGCTTGCAGACCACTTTAATATTAATGGAAAATTCTCCATTGAAAGATGACTATATTTGCTCAATCATTGATACTTCGCGCAAAAGATCAGAGTTCCAGTTAAAGGCACGCAAAAACACTGCTTCTACAAATTGGTGGAATGAAGATTGCTCGCGGGACTACAAGCGACGTAGGGCTGCATGGAAACGACTCATGCATAACCAATCCCCGAAAAACTGGAGCAAGTATAAATTTATTGCTGGAACATATAAGAGAACGGTGTGTAAGGGAAAAGACGATTACAATGTCCGACATTTCGAATTCCTTTCAAAGCAAATAATAAGCATGCATTATTTCGGTTTTTAAGATCCTAAAAAATGATTCCACGCCCCTTGAACTGGGATTCGGTAATTTTAACCACAAGTGAAAAAGCTGACTCTGTATATGTAATCGCGCAAGGGTTAGAGACCCGCTTCGCTACCTCTCTTCGCTTCTCTCCTCACGGACAGGGCACTCCAGAAGATTTCGAACAGTTTTCCATGGCAGAATAGTCCCAAGTGGTTTCCTGTTTACCAGCTGCAGCCCCAAGTCCCGATGAACTCACTACCAAGATGAATAAACTTCTCTTTGAAGTCGCTCCTACCGGCTTGTTAGATGCCGTAAATTACTCAGTACAATATGCATGGTGCCCTCCACTGTGGAAAATTGCGAAGGTGATTCCTCTGCTGAAAGACCAAACCAAACGGTATGTCCTAGACAATATTCGGCCTATTTCTCTAACATCAAATTTTCTAAAATTAATAGAAAGATTATTAAACGCACGTATGGTTAAGTTTGTGACCACAAGAGAATTATTGAGCCCCTGCCAAATTGGATTCATACCAGGGATGTCCATTTGGTGCGCACATATCAACCTAGAAAGCCGAATTCAGTTGGCTCGTTACCAAAAACAATATGCTGCCCTAGTTACATTAGACCTTTCTAAGCGTACGATAGTGTGGAATACCCTTTATTAATAAAGGGGATGCAAGATATTGGATTGCCAGACTACTTTGTGACATGGACTGCAGAGTTCTTGCAGGGCAGGGAGTTTTACTGTGCACAAGGTGGAATTTCATCGGGAAAATTCAGACAAACACGCGGGGTTCCTCAAAGCGCAGTTTTGTCCCCGCTGCTCTTTAATATCCTACTCAGCTCCATTCCTTATCATCAGAATGTAAGCACGTACGTTTATGCTGATTATATAGCGTTTTTTGCTTCAGCAAGGGATATTCATTCACTGTACGAATGCTTACAGGATTACTTATGCGAGCTAGAAGCATGGCTGGACAGTATTCGCTTATCCCTTAATGTAAATAAGAGTGCCGTTCTTGTCTTTCCCCTACAAGACCCAGTTACTATATCATTTTCGTACCGTCATTCCACTATCCCACAAGTGGAAAAGGTCAAGTACCTTGGAATTATTTATGATGGAAATCTTGATTGGCGTCAGCATATTGAACATACAACTTCAAAAGCTTCTCGTGCAATGGGGATATTACGAAGGATAAGCAATTATCGATGGGCCATGCACAGAGACACACTCATAATGATTTACCGCATGTATATCCGACCTATACTACAGTTTGGCTGTGTGTTATTCTCTGGCGCCGCGCCTTACAAGCTACGCCTAGTTTTGCTGGAACGGGAGGCGCTTCGCTTATATCTGGGGCTACCAAAGTTTGTAGCCAACGCTTTGCTCTTCAAGGAATCACGATTACCTTCCCTTGAAATGAGATTTAAAATACTTACCGTTCAAACATTTATAAGACTCTATGAATCCCCAATAAGAAGATCCCAGTCCATCTTCATCAAACAACGAGCCCTATTTTTCGGAGTCAGATGGCCACGGTTTCACACGCCACAAGTCATTGTATCACAATCGTTATTGAATCCGTTAGACGCAAATATAAATGATGTAATCACGGAAATAAGCACCTCAAATTCACTAGTTATTACTTATGATGACCTATACCCAAATAATGCAAAGCAGCTTCTCTCGCATATTCTTAACGGCTTACTCCAGGATCACTTGAATCAACTCCCCGCTAATGTAATTATAGCAACGGATGCTTCGCGGAGTGAGGAAAAGGCAGGAGTAGCAATTTTTTCATCATCATTGGACAGGTCTTTTTCTATTCGGCTTCCCGACTTCACTCCGATATACCTAGCGGAATTCCTAGCTGTTGTCCTAGTTTTACGAAAGCTACAATCTTCCAGGACAACCGCAGTAATAATCACAGATTCTTTGTCGCTGTGCACCTACCTCACTTACTGCTCCCGGCTAGTCACACATATTGAAAACTTTGTACTCACTAGCTCCAAGTCAGTTGAGAAGTTTACGATTAATATGGGCACCTGAGCACAAAGGCATATTTATGAATGAGGTGGCAGACAGCTTGGCGAAGGCTTCTATCAGCGGCCCGGTGCTTCCCCTTCTTCTAACGATGGGTTTTATCTCGTCCGCCAGGTTCAGAAGATACATCCTTTTAACATCACAATCAAACCTTAAATCATCCTTGGAACTACACCACTTACTATTCCCTTGGAGCAGAAAATTTTGCAAAACAAGACAAACGGAAGTCACATTAACGAGACTACGTTGTCGAGTCCCATCTCTAAATTTTTACATGCACCGATCTGGTCTGGCAATATCCCCATAGTGCCATTTTTGCAACGCATTAGAGACGATTGAGCACTACTTACTGGAATGCCGGCGTTTCTCCTCCATGAGGAAAATGACATTAGAAATTACAGTGCGACAGCTCGGCCTGCCATCGAACACACCGGTACTGCCGTCTTTCGGAGCGTCTGTGCTTGGGCACTCACACAGGAATGTGTGCTTCGCCTTAGAAAAACTTATTATTGAATCAAACCGATTTCATTGATGACCATATTATTCTTTTCATTCCTCCTCTATTGCCTCATTTATATATTATATATCTTTTTTTTCCTCTTCAAAGCATGACAGACTACTGAACCGTTTTGATTTTTCCTCGCTTAAATTTATGTAACAAAACTATAGATTTTACCTCCATTTCCTGAACACATAAGCAAAGTCTGCCCGGACTCTTGGCCAATCCCCGTGAGTGGGTAAGCGCCAAACACACCAAGAACATCATCATCATCATCATCATCATCATCATCATTATCATCATCATTTTCTCGGTGTCCCAACCTTGGTCGAGACCATTCATTTGCAGTCACTGGTGGATACGTAAAAAGGATGAAGGCGTCTCGGGGGCATCCCAGAGGAGTCGACTCTCCATCCAAGGGTAAAAAGAACGCGATGCCCCACCGGAAGTCCGTGGCACGAAATGAAAAAGTGAGTGAACGCCGTAGTCTTATTCGGTACCGAACGTATACCGAGTGGATCATTTCCATGTTTTACAGAATGTTTTATGCGAAAGCATCAAATGGCCCATTGAGCGAGAAAGCCGGCACCTGGGGCCCTATAACGTAAAACTATTCCAATATGTTTCTATTCCAATTTCCTGACGTCAAATTTGCGTAACCACCGACGCAAGCACCGGGCGGTCACCCGCAGGGTTGTCTGAACAGACCAACAGAACAGACCAACAGAACGCTTTCCTCGTTCATAGGAGGTCACTTTTGTTTGCTTGAAAAACGAATAACATTACCTACACTGAGCTGCTTGTCTTATCTAATTGGCTGACAAGAGGCTAGGAGAACGCTCAAGTGGAGAGGGATTCACTGAGGCAGAGCCACTGCACTGAAAATCGATAACCGGATGAAGAGGGTGTTGCCGGCGTCTGCGATTGGTCGGCTTTCCCTTACTTAGCTTGTGGTGGTCGGTCGAAAATCGCGGCGGCATGCAACGGAAGCTTAAGAATGACGCTAAAACTGACCCTCAGCAAAGAAGAGTGGGTAGAATGAGGTAGTAAACGTGCCGAAAGTGTTTTAAAACGTCACACGGCAACGCAAGAAGTTTTATTAGACGCAAATACACCTATGCTCTCCGGCAGGTGCGAGTAGCCAGCGTCTCAGCGATCGGCGGCAGCTATCTTTTATTCCTTTCGGAACGGGGCTACCTGCGGCTATTCCGAAGAAAATTCAGTTTTGTTCGGCATAATAATGCATCTTTATCGCGTACACGTTACTTTGACGCGGCGAGTTTGTGCGGTTTTGTGACGTCGCGTGACAGGCAGGTGAAGTGGGCGCAGCCCGAAAACTTTTTACCAATAGCCGAGGGCTAATGGCGAAAAGGGGTCAAATCAGAAATAAGCGTTTTTCTTTTTTCTGTCAAGTCATGCATAATCAGTGTGTACACATAATATCAGATGGGAAGGTATTGCGGTTTTCGTGACGTCGCGTGACAGACAGGTGAAGTGGGGGGTGGTCGAAAAAAGTTTTTGACCAATCGTGGAGGGCTGATAGCAGAATTGGAATAGAAAAGTTTGGAATAGTTTTACGTTATAGCGCCCCTGTATTACCATTGGCTGCGGCGCCACTTTGTGAGCGCGCCCCAACGCAGCTGAGCGGAGGAAGCGATGTCGGGTCAGGGGAAAGGGCATCGCCGCGGCGCCACGTCACCAGCATGCCTCAACGGAGCAGATACGGTGACATGCCGTATCTCTCTCTCTCACCCCCACTGGGCGTAGCTGCTGCACGTGCCTGCCGGTTTTAGGGGCCGCTGCTGCTTCCTCGATCTCTCTACGCGCAGGACGTCGGTGGCATACGCGTTGGCACCGCAAGCTGCTGGTGCTTGCTGGCTCGGGGCAGCACGTACTGCTGCGGTGCATTACTCGCAGCACAAAACCCAAAGGGCCGCTCATGGCGTTCTATTGGACCTGAATGCTTTCGCATTTACAGCGCATAAGAAGTGCTTAGGTGTCCTCGGATTTTTATTAGAAATCACCTACGAAAGATGGCATAAAACTAGTACTTTAGCTGGGTTGTTTGAACAGGCGGATATTACTTGCATGAGAAATCGTGCAAAAAATTCCAGTGTCCTGCCGATATGCGCCGTACAACGTGCGGTAAAAATTCACTGTTGTTCCACTCACTTCCTTTACCAAGCCGTTTCATGCACTGAAGCACAAAAGTAGCTGAAACGTCGATGTATTTCGTCGCAAATTCGGCGAGTGAATATCTCGACACTGAAGTAATTCTGTAAATTCGTCCCAAGTGGATACGCCTTGTGAACTCACCGCCTCAGTCATGCTCAGTCATGCTTAGTTATTAAACAAGGATGTTAGCATTAAGGTGTCGTCTTTTAGAATGAACTTTGAGTGTGGACATTATTCACCTGCTTCAGTGAGTCTGAATCTTGTGTACCAAGATAAACAGTACGCATGATACTTCATATGATGTACCCAAAATACAGATACTAATATACGTCTTGCGGAATTTATCATGATGTACAAACAAGATACCCAAACAGCGTTTAACATAATGCACCTAAGATACATATGTACCTTAGATACTGCCCAGCATTGGCTACAGCGAATTATAACAAGCACTCAAGAAAACAGAAAACTTTTGGCATTCCCGCTTAGTTGGTTCTGAGGACGGCAGTCGGCGTTCATTTCCACGGGCGATGATATATGGTGACGCATCTCTCCGCTAGGGGAAGGAGTGGCGCTGCTGATTCCCGGACAGCTTGAGGTTGGGCGCCCTATACTCCCACTCCGATAGAGAGTGATCAGTGGTGAAAAAGATAACGCATCACGGCAAGGCAGAGAACGGAGGCATTGTACAGGAGCGACCATGTGATTACACGACGCCTGCCGAGTTTTCGCGTATGCAGAGGTACCTTGACTCCGATGGCGCTCCGTGCATTTTTGTACAGAGCGGTTTTTGGCAAAATGCATTTGCGATTTGCCATTTTGTCGAGGCAAAAATGCAAAATGCATTTTTGCCTTGACTTTGTCGGCGCTCTGTGCGTCGTTAGAACGATCCTCGCTCCACCCGTAGCCCGAATTTCTTTACAGTGGCCGTATATGCGAGTACTTTTCTGTGGTGGGCACTCAATTAGTGAACCAGATAGAACGAAGCGGTGCGCAAACCATGGCAATTCTGCACGCGTTTTGTGCCACAGTACCGGTGTGTGGCTTTGTTGCCGTGAAGCGTGCTTAACGTTTTCGTTCCAAATACCTAGGTTTTTTTGGAACGAAAACTAAGAAATTAAGAGGCTGTTTTCTGTTTAAGCGGCAATTCTGTCAGTCGATTCTCGCTTGTCGAAGTTTCCACTCACAGGTATGCAGAAGAAGCGCTTCTCCGTTGCTAGCCGACGCCTGGTTGGCCGGGGCGATTCCTGGTCGCACCGTAAGATAACTCTCTCTAAGCAAACTGCTAGCTGATGTCGATGGTGATTACGATTACTTCGCCCGCACACAGGCCAAGGCGAAGCCGCTCGAGCCGGCCGGGCCTACTCTGGAAGCGCAGCGCGTCCCGCACGGAAGGACGCCGTCCATGTCCCGCAGGCAGAGCCTCGTCGGGGGCCCGGCCACTAGGACCCGCGCTTCGCGGCCACGTCGGGCAAGACTTCCGAGTCACGCTGGAATGCGAGGACCATCCAACTGAGCCCAGACGTGAGAGCCTTCATGGAACAACTGGCTCAGCAGGCGAACAAGGACGAGGGCCGCAGAACTGGCGCACCGCATCGCGCGGCATTGTCGCCGCGTGAGGATCCTTTCGGTGAGTGTCTTCTACCTTCACGAACTGCGGAGGGACGGGAGCATTCGTCAGGCTTGATTGAATTTAGCCCTTGCCCCTTGCAGTGGGCTTCGCAAGTCCCGTACTGGAAATAAAGTATTTGCTTGCTTGATAACTCGCTTGCTTGCTTGCTCACTAGATTGCTTGCTCACTCGCTCGCTCACTTGCTCGCTTCCAGAGTGTTCTGCTCGTGTTTGATTCAAATTACGTTCTTGGGTTTTTAAGTGCCAAAACCAATGCCTGATTAAGAGACAAGCTGTAACGGGAGATTCCGGTTTAATTTTGCCTACCTGTGGGTTATTTTTCTTTCGACGCGCACCTGAAACACGATGCACGAGCCTTTTTACGTTCCACGCTCATTGGAATGCGGCCGCTGCGGCACGGATCGAACCCAAAACCTTGAGGCCCAGCAGAGCAACGCCATAGATGCCGAACTACATCGGCGGTTGCTGCCAGGTGGACAAACAGAGAATAAAACTGCAGCAATACACATTGTTTTGATGGAATCAAAACATGGGGATACGGATCAAAGAATAAATTCCTTGATCCATATCTAGACAAAAAACTTCCGTAGAGGATGCCTGAAAACGATGCAGTGTTTACTGGTTGACTGTAACCTATTGAGTAGGAGTCATACCCTCCGCAATTTCGCTTTTGAAGTGATACCTGTGCACAACAAACTTGGTATATGTCGCGTGTGAGAGTCTATATATAGTGACGTTGGGACGCATAACTTTGATATAGTGCCTGGAATATGTTTAATAATGCAGAAAGCTTGGTAAGCTAAAGTTTACCTTGCACCAGAATCATTCGGAATGATCCTCCCTTACATCACTCTTTCTCCGTGGAGGCTCAAATAAGTAATGGTATCTCAATCGAATACGAATCGAATTTAGCAAGGACTATTTCATTGGCATTCGTAATTTTTAATGTTCGGTTGAACTTTTTTTGTTCAGATGGACGGCTTCAGATCGCATGCTGCATGATATCTGACTGACGATTCTTCCCAAGTCCTGAGTTCCACTCTGGCCTTGGCAGCCCGCCGGACTCGGTTCAGAAGTGCCATTTGCACCTCTGGGTCCGAGCTGGCGATCTGTACCTACCGTTACTCCGTACTGGGGGTTAATGGTTTACCTAGGTAGTTATCTGGATTTCTGGGTTTTTTCTCACACCCCGCAAAATGTGGTAGAGTGTGGGCCTACCTCAGCAGCACGGACACGAGTTTGTATATAACGTCGGATCTAATCGAGCGCGTGCAGTTTATCAAATGCGGATAAACGTCCACTTGTCAGGGTAAAGTTGACATTGTACAAGAAATTACAGTAGAGAAACCATTGTTAGAGACGTTCTATTTCCATGATTTAATGAGAACTTGTGCTTTATGAAAGAATAAATGAAGGTAATAAATTTTAATAAGATTCAAAATATGATTTTGTTCAATATAATTAGTATAATAACCTAACCAGTTAACCAGCTCTTCGGCTTGTGTTACAAAGGAACTTGCAGAAGGCCATGCATATATTCTTCTGGCTAAAACTTAATGTAAAACCTAATTTATGCAGTATAAAGATTGTATTGCATGTATAGTAGATGCCCCAAAGGCGAGAATATTTTGGTGTTTACAGCAATGCCTAACTTTCGGAATCGAATTTCGTAGTACATTCTTCCCTGGGTTGTAAATCGACGACGAGTTAACAAAAACATTATGTATTGTTCTGAGTTCATTGCAGATGTGGCATAGCCGGGACAGCAGCAGACTAGACCTGTCTAAATAAAAATTTCACGGTGGAATACGGCATCGCATTGTTGAGAGAATGGTTTCCAATTTACGTGTGGGGCTCCATTGATGGCCCCCATAAAAAAAAAAGCAAATGATTTGAGTCTGCTCTTTGAAATTCCTGTTTTGCAAACTATTTTAAAAGTTGCAGAATTCCGGCGGGTGTCGGGAGTGAGGGCAATCAGCAGTGACGCGGGGCAAACTACCGTTGCCACTAAGATCGTGATCTCGGAGGCCACGGAACTACACATACTTTAACCTTTCCTCATTGGTGTCGCGAGAGGTTTCATGTTTGGGCTCTGGGCTCGTAGCGCTTCATTGTCAGTGCTCATGGCTCATTCTGTAGAGAAGCCGATACTTTTCATTAGTTGTTGTACGGTAGCTAAAACTCCTTAGTGTTTTAGAAAGCTTTCAGGAGCACGTGCTCGCTGACTTAAGCATAACTTGGCCTTACCTACCAACTTGTCTTTAGGAAACTCGTTGTACGAGCGCAAACAATTTTCTGCACTGTTCTCGAGAATTTTTTGCCTCACTGAAACCTTGTCTTATTGCAATTGCAATTTAAAGGACACTGCAAGCAATATTTCGCCGTCGTCGTCGCCGTGGGTATCTGCGTATAGTAAGGCTCATCCGCGCCATATATGCGGGTTATGTATTTCTTCGCTATTCAATCACTAATGTTGCTCATGCCAGGCGTTGCGTTCTTAGCTAAATGATTCCCCCAGAACGTTGCGAATCGCAGCTCGTAAACAAATGCCATGAAAAATAACATTCCTAGCGTATGCCTTTTATCTAAGACAGTTTCATCTTACTAAGTATTAAAAATGGAAAACGGTATCGGTGATCATACCTGGAAGTGATGTAATTTTACTGGCGCCGCTCGTTACGGGCAGCGTAGTGGAGCTTTTGCGATGTCATTACAGGCCCTGCACGGTGTGTTAAAGCTTATAAGGGTGCATGAAACTTTGCCGCACTCGCCTATGTCCGCGTTAGTCGCCCGCATACAGCTAGAACGCCGTCAGAGAGGTGCAAGCCCACAGCTAAGTCTCGCTTTTGAAGTTCGTGCTTCGCTCTACGTACGAAACTGCCAATTTTATTTGCACCTAAATCAATGTAAACCTTAACAAAGTGCGCGTCCTTTATTCTTAGTTCCCAGATATATTTGTTTCCTTATTTGTTATTTTATTCCACGTTCAATAATGCATGATTCATTACTGTTAAATTTTTGCTCTTTCTTCGTTCTCAACTTTCAGTTTTTACTCGTCTTAGTTCACGCGAGCGATTCTACGACATACCCACGGCTGTTTAACACTTTGTGTAAGGGAAAGAAAACGACGTCAGAGACGACCGCCCAATAGTGCGAGCACTACAGTGCTTAGTGCTACAGTGCTACAGTGCTACAGTGCTACAGTGCTACAGTGCTAATAGTGCCGTGCGAGCACTACAGTGCTTCAAGTGTTGGCGTTTCGGACATATAGCAGTAATGGTTGTCGGTCAACTACTAGATGTCGAAAATGTTGGGCTGAACACAACGATAATTATCTGAGTCATTTCCTTTAGCACGGCAACGAACAGTTCGCCATTAAGGGTCTGCTTCGCTGGTCGTCCACTTTGACACACTGAAAGGGCACTGACTTTTTATTTTAATTTTATACACTCGTTTTTACACTCATGACGTGGCGTCTCCTACTCAGGAGTGACTTGCTGTCACGTGTGCAATGACGCACGCTCTATGCACGCCGTTAGAAAAGGAGAACTGGGGAGCCGCCCTGGCTTGGGGAAGCGTTCTCGCCTCGCGCCCCAGGAGGCCCATGTTCGATTCCCACCAAAACAGAGGGGAGGAGGGAAAGAGATAAGGAGAAGGCAGGGAGGTTAACCAGAATGACGTCCGGTTTGCTACCCTACACCGGGGGAATGGGAAAACAAAGATAACAGGGAAAGAGAGGAAGGAGGAGGAGGAAAGCGGTGAAGGCACTTTTGTGCTACTTAAGGACGACGGGCTTGTGCGACCATCTGTGACTATTAATGCAATTTCTGTAAGGCCACACACGTCAGCGAACTCACCAAAACAGAAAGTGTCTAAACTTCCCTTTTAAAGACAATATTCACTCTTTCTCTATAGGAACCGTCCTGTAAAATTTGACGCCAATGCGAGCATGTTGTGACGTGTTGTGACGTCGGCGATTTTTGGTCGCATATTTTGGTCACGCCGACTCCGCTGGGGGATTATCGCGCATTAATATTGGCTTCGCATTAAAATGGCTAGTGTCATGTTATGCACGTCTGGGAAGAATGGTGCGTAGGGGGGGCTTTGGACGGTTGACAGCCGATCGAACGCATTAGGAGCCGATACAACCCAGGAATAAGACTTGCGTGGTACCGTAATAAACCACGCCACATTAACTGAGTTTGCAAATGGCATGTGGCTACATAGTTCTTCAAAATTTGCGAAGAATGGTTTTGCTCAAGTACTGCGGTGAACTACTTTGTCGTCTGCGTATATCTTTTATAGTATAATGTGACTGTAACATCTGTGGTAGTGTTGTGGAAAAGACATAGCTGTGTTTTTTAGAGCACAGCTTACATGGACGCTATGACGTACTGGACTCCAATATGGGACTTCCGCTGATGCCTTAAGTACCAAGACACCACAACGGCAGCGGTGCTTACATTCTGACGTGCCTTGACTTCATTTCCAACTGCTACATCTAACTCATTTATTAGTTTTTTAGATGAAATGCAGTTGAACAGTTTAGAAAAAATCTAAAAATTAAGATCAGCTTGTTTGTGGTTATCACTTGAGTAATTGATGAGCGGCCGCTACGGGAACCATGCTATGCAGGACACAACATATGTTATTCTTCCAGATGTATAGTTACGTGTTTTATTACGTGCGCTATTAATTTAAACGTAAATCAAGTTAGTGATATTGGTCTGTAATTCGAGGCCATGGTTTTGCTGCCTGATTTATCTATGGGTATTGGAACAATGCAATCTTGCATTCTTGGAACAATAAATCTTGAAATAATGCAACATTTTAGTCATTTATTAAATATTATGCATAAATATTTACCTACCCACTCCGCATACTTCTTAAGAAAGATGTCTGGGTGTGAGGACCCATGTGTATCAACGTTCTAAAAAGTTTAAGCACTCCTTGCTCAGTAACTGTTAGTAGTCTTATTTGTGTGCGGTCGGCAGGTACCATGAATGGTATGTTTCCATAATCTATGGTAAAAACTGATTGGAAGTCTTTCACATCTCGTGGGGGTGCGGGGGCAACACTCAACACTTAAAGACGCCTAGCACGTCATTTGAGCGGTGGTAGGTACACCTGACCAGCGATTCCCTGGCTGGACAAGAAGCTCTCGTCCAGCAAGTACGTCGAGCAGCCATGGCCAGTGGAGTCCTGGAATGAGGACACCACCCACTCGACATCAAGAGCAACGACCTCGATGGTCCAAATAAATGTTCTGTCTCTCTCTCTCTCCAATCATTAAATAAGTTAACAACGACATTGTTGTCCTCAGAGAAGTGTGTGTGCTCGTCATTTTCCTGTGTATTCAGATATTTTCCAAATTAATATGGCGAGCACGAGGTCGCGGGATCGAATCCCGGCCACGGCGGCCGCATTTCGATGGGGGCGAAATGCGAAAACACCCGTGTGCTTAGATTTAGGTGCACGTTAAAGAACCCCAGGTGGTCAAAATTTCCGGAGTCCTCCACTACGGCGTGCCTCATAATCAGAAAGTGGTTTTGGCACGTAAAACCCCAAATATTATTATTAAATTAATATGGGGCATTTTTCATAATGTTGGGAAGGATCTGCAAAGTAATTGCCTTTAGCATCTTTTAGGTTACATCTCAAATAATTAGCTGCTGGAGCAAGATCATTTCTAGTTAGACTTGTTGGTTTCGTGCTCAGCTTTTTTCTTAATCACTTTAGCAATATGAATAAATTTATTTTCTTTCTTTCGAATAGGGGACTTAGCAATTAACCCATCACCCTACCTATCGTCTTCAACATAAAGGCGTACTCACCACCATTATACTTATTCGATGACACTGTATTTTTCACCAACAAATTTATGCATGTTTTCATTTGTTCCTCGTACTGTAATCGATTGGAATTATTGCCTTTCCTAACGCCTTGATATTTTAAACTTAACCATGTTTACATTTCCTTTGTTTATCTTTTCGCTCACCCTGCTTGAACCTGCAAAATGTTTACAGTATTGAATAAATAATAATTATAATGTTACTTGTGTCATGTAAACCACACTATTGACGATTCCAACGGCCCTGCCAAATTAAAAGTACTTCCAATGGTACTTGAGGTACTATGGTACAATTGTACTATGAGGCGGTTGTGCGTTTGAGGATTACATATTAAAATGTTTTCCAGTAAGATATAAATGCGATTTCTGTTATCGTATGCTCTGATTGATTTTATCATGTTTACAGTTATTGATATAAGTTATGTGAAGAAATGAATGCCTGAATGAATTATGGTCATCACTGTTCGGCAGCGAAAGCTTTCTGCTGATTTGTACAAGATGCTACGTTTGATTTCTTTTCCCCAGCTTATCGGACTGCCCTGTCCCGCATGCAAGCATAAATGATTTTCCGGGATGCTCTTGTAGATGCAGATGTAGATGTTTGAGATATATGTGCACATATCCACACTGGGTGATTGGCCAAGAATCGAGTAGGTCAAGTTAAAGCGCAAAATAAGAGGTCACATTTTTATGGTAATCAAGTTAGAATCGAAAGATAAGAGATTGGAAGCCTGCATAAATTTATTAAAGTGAAAATTCTACCGTGACCTTAAACTTTATATGCAAGGGCAATGTGGGTGAAAGAAAAGGCGGCCTGAAATTCTGTATTCGGAGTTTAAATCTCATTGATTCTAAAAAGAAAATAATATATGGTAGCGCTAACCATTTTTGAAAAGTTAAATTTAATCCAAGGAGGAGGTGTGGTGTTCTAAGGTTCGTTTTCTTAAGCTAAGAAATCATCGACAAGCAATTAAGAAATCTTCAATGGTCTTCCTTACACATGTGACAAATCGGTGAGGATGCCAGTATTGTATAAATAAGATATTAAAGCATGTATACCACAGTGATGTCTGATAATAGTTGCTTCAATTTTTCTCGACTGTCATAGATAACTTCTCCAATCGTGCAATTAGTGTTTAGATCAAAATCTGTGAAATTTGTTAAAGACGGTACAGCCAATTCTCGCAGCATCATTTGCCACCGAAATCTTACAGCTATGATCAAGGCTGGTGTAACATGCATTGAACATAAATTTTGACCAAGCTTCTCCTTCCTCGTCCTCTCTCCCTGGTCTAAATTATGCTGCTTTTAATCAACTGTTGCACGAAAATAGCTAGGAAATTCGTCACACCACAACGAAACTCGCTGAATTTTGATGTGGTGTACAAATATTCGAAATTTTTGAAGAACGAATTCAATAGTGTTCTATTCGATTCGGTTTTCCAATCGAATAATGCCTACTCGTAAATGCAAATATTTTTGGAATACTTCTCGGATGTTTGAAAACGTCGACGACGCCCAAGTAAACATAAAATTGCAGCGAATGTACGGCAAGGATTCACCGCAGTGGACATGGTTGATAGACATAAAACATGAGAACTTGCATGCTGGAGCTGGCTAGGTCGCTTATGTAGCCGTATTTTACAAGCTATACACAGATCATTTCCACTCTCTGGAGAGTCTTGTGCACGCGAAGAAACTACTTCTAATTGTCTAAGCATTCTTCGGCGAGCACGCGAACAAAGTCTGTCTATCAGGTCAAAAGTACAATGCCTCGTATCAGCAGAAAAATACAAAATTTGTGAAGCTAAGACATTTAATTGTTATAAAAGTGTAAATGTAGATGACTGGATAATTTTTTTCTGGTATGTTGCCTATAGGGAATACTTTTCCATGAATGGATTAGATGGAATCGCACACTACACAGGATGATAACAAAGGCAGTTGTAAGCATCGCGTTTGATTTTCAACCATCCACCCACCCACCCACCCACACATTCATTCATTCATTAGTTCATGAATGCATTCCGAAGTGTCTTAAGCAAAGAATTCTAATCGCATTTAAAAATCTTCAGCACGCACATGCTGGAATGTACTTAAGAAAAGGTTTCCTGAAGACTTCCCCTGAATGCATTAAAACAACGTACGATACCTACACTTGTCTTTCTCGTTAGCCTATGCAGCGTGTATTTCCATGTGATACCTCAATACGCAAATGTTGGCTGCAAAAAAACATACCAAGAGGACATTTTCTTGCCAAGTTTCGCAACTGAGTGCGAATTTCAAGGCTAAATATTTTCGGCCATCCCTGAATAACTAGCAGCAAGCGTCATCTACTGGTTTAGAGAAGCAACAGAGGACGAGAAAGAAGTTTGGTCAAAATTTATTGCCAATACGTATGCAAGACCAACCCACAAATGTTATGCTAGTATGTGGGACAACGCAGCCCGACAAGCTGACCATCATGAATCAGAAACTTAGCATTTTGTACTAACCAGCAGAAAGTAGCTTTTGCTAATAAAGAGTAATAACAATAATTCGCTCAGGAATTGATTTCTTCACAGAAACATATATTTATTAGCCCTAAGGTAGATTCCGTTGAAATGAGTTGGAGCATGCCATAACACAAGTCACGTTTCTCTCTTCTGTAAAACATTTTAATGTGTAATGCTCAACCGCAAAACCGCCCAATAAGTCATGTATATATTTATTAACTTATATACTGAACACAGCGCGACATTCAGAATTATGACGTACACTCAGAAAAACAAAACATCGAAAATTTTACGGGCGTCTATAAGGGAATCCAAAAAATATCCGCAATTTCCAGGTGCGCCCGGTCGGCAGCTCGATCACCGATGTAGGTCCCTACAAGACCCACGAATAGGTCTTCACCTTGCAACAGTCAAGTTGCGCGGGAACTGACCGCAGCAGTGGCGACACATCCGGCCAGCGTGCTCCTGACGAAGTTCGTTACCACGCTCTCCGCTACCCGATCCCACGACAGTAGGAACTCATAGCGCAGTCTTCGCCGCGCGAGTCTGGCTGCGAAGCAGTGCGTGCTTGTATGGTCAGCGTACAGAGTCGCACATTGGCGCAAAGGAGACGACAGCGACCGTAGAAGAAGAGAGAGGGTAGTCGCGGCTCACTAAGCTGCCGAGGCTAATCGCGCCAACTCGCCGGGTCCCTCCGAGGAAGCGGCAGGCAGCATCCGAGTCGACTTCAGCGGCGACGACAGCGTGGCGCACTACCTGATGCGCCGCCTTCTGCTCCAGGCCGCCCTCGGGACGGACGAAGCTGCACGAGGCTTCAGCACGAAGGCTGGTGGCGGAGGGAGTGTAACGGGAGCTGCGCGGACCTGGAATGACCGTCTTCAGCTTCGTACTAGCGTTGGTGATCGACCCACCTACGGCGTCCTTAGGTATGGCATGGATACACGGCCGCTGCTGGTCTTCGCAACCGTTCGAGACGTTGTTCATGAAGTCGGCTGTCAGCGGCGGCGCTACCAATTCCGCGTAGGTGGTATCCAGCTTGAGAGTCTGCAGCTGGCATTGCGTGCCCACATCCGCAATGACGTCCTTCTCCAGCCAACACTCGTAGCAGCCGTCCTCGCAGAGAGACCATCGCCTCATCTTCAGGCGTACCAGCCTCTGAGGCAGCAGCCGAAAGAGCGCCGGTGGCTCGACGACGAGGTTTGCACTGCGGAGCTCAAGGCACCTCGCGGTAAATTCAAGTAGGACTTCGGGGGCCACGACGAGGAAGTGGACGAGCCGGAGTTGACGCGAGTATTGCACGCTCGCCTTCTGACGGCATTCATTCGGCGTCCACTCTTCCACGTCATAGAAGAACGTAACTCTCTGCACGACCCGATCGCAGTAGGCTACTAATTTCAATTCTGTTTGGGCCGCGTCCAGGCCGAGGTGTTGGGCAGCGTCTGATATTTCGAATATCGCTTTCCACTCGGCACTAGTAAGGCCGGTGATGAGCTTCACGCAGGCGGAAACTTGCATGATGGTGAGTCACCTTCCTCACCTCGCCTGTCCCAACGCTAGAGCTGCGTGTCTTTTTCCGATATTCTTGAGCAGTATGATCAGGCACGTTGGCAAGGAGCTGTAACACGGCACGAAATTGTGACACGAGATGAGATCTTCGTCACGGCTGGTAGCCTCCCGTTGCAAGACAGACGCATGTCAAGAGGGACAGGTCTGGAACGTAGAACGGTATTTGTTACAGTTGTTGCTAACTTCCTGCTTAAGATAGGTGATCAGGTGGTAAAAGTGCTGCCACGTGTGTTACCTTGGATATGAATGAAATGAGACAACAGATAAACTAGTGGGGCAGCTAGCGGTGTCTTGTTCAATATGCAGCTGATGAACAGTTCATTTGGGACACTTTGCCAAATGTGTATGCAGGCGTTCTCCCATATGATTTCATTGTTTAAAGAGGTTCGAAAAGGATAACGGTAAACAAAACCTCCCCCGAAAGTGGCCCAGCCTCGTGCTATGAGTTTACAATCTGCTGTTTTGCAGTGAATGTCACTGTCCATCACCTGTATCCTCAACGTCCCTCTTAGGCACCGATCTATCATAAGTGAGTCTTCGTAGGAGAGCTTCCGCTGGGTGCGCAAGTTTGCAAAAAAGCAAACTTCGAAAACTACCAATAAACTACATTACGAGTGAGGAAACTACTGAGGCCTGCGTTTTGTTAGCTTTTATTTATGTTGTTAGTATTAAATCGAAATCAAGAGGCTGATTTTTATCCATCTTGAGATGGTATATTTCTTAGAAGTACGTAATTATACATAAACCTCTTACTTGAGAAATGAATTACGACACCCGACAGCCAAAAACGAATACGGCTGAAATGACTATGTGCGGACCCATTTGCCAACAGTTCACGGGCCACCATGAACCGATTCGAACTGCCGCAGAGGAAAGACTGGTCATAACGCCTCGTCTGGTCGACTTTTATGGACACTCAAGCTGAAGAATGGCTGAAAGCACACGGCGCATAATCAGGAATTAACACGCGTGCTAGCAGCCAAGCAGTTATTCTTCAAAGCAACATTTCAGGAGGACTCTACGGTGGCCAAACAGGAGTGGTTTGCAAAGCCCGTCCGAAAATTAACAAAAAAAAATTATTTTTTATTTATTTATACAATACTGCGGACAAGAAGTCCCAACAGGGTGAGCAAAATACAAAGATGATATGCACAGAAGAACAAGATGAAACAAGTGCGTAACACATTTTTCACACAAATTGTTTGGTCGTAAGGTAGACGATTAAGAAACATTTTAACTTGATTACAATACAACTATAATTAATACAGGAAATAACAAGATTATTTACACAAATGATATACAGCTCATGGGCGCTGGGGGTATGCTTCAGCAAGTTTATTCCAGTCATCTATTGTTTGGGGAAAAAAGAGTACCGAAAAGTGTCAGTCCTTGCGAAAATAGAGAATGAGGGTAGTGGTGTCGAGTGGGTTTGCTTATCAAGGGGGATCCGTATTTTGCGGTGTCTAAGGCTATCCTATGATTAAGTTTGAAAGAAACTCTAGTCCACAGTCCATTCTCCAAATTTGTAATAGTTCGATGCCGTTATCGGTTAATAATGCAGTTGGGGAGTCAGTAGCCTTAAATTTACTGTAAATAAATGGTGCTGCTTTTCTTTGAATTCTTTCTGTGTTCCTAATGTTAATTTTTGTGCGAGGGTCCCAAACTATGGAAGAATGCTCAAGTTTTGGCCAAGTTAAGGAGCAGTAAGTGCTTCGCCCTAATCCGGTTTTACCACTAGCTAAGGTGCACATTACCAATATTTTGCATCCATGCTTGCAAAATTTCCCAATATTTTGGAACCAGCGTGGGCTGCAGGAACTCGGTGGCTACGGAGTTCTGCCACGAAGTGCGATCGGGGTGCGCGGTTTCTATCCTTGGCCCCAGCAGCCGGAATTTTTCGGGTTCGGAATGAAAAACACTCGTGTACCGCGCTGTCTATACGCGTTAAGGAACACCTTTCGGATGCAGACGGACACACGTTTAACAATTCCCAGAATATACCTCGCTGTCAAAAGCTCGTGCGCACAAGCCCAAAGTACATTTATGATTCTTAGTACAGCAAGGAGGCTATGGCAAACCCTGTAGCTAATAAATATTCCCCAATAATCTTTCTCGTCTGGCACAGTGCTTTCTTACAGCCCATTTCCCTTTCCATTCTTCGCGCTCTTTCTCATTGGCTCCTCGGGCGTGGCTCGAAGGGCCCCGTTATCGCCGAGATTAGCCGCTTTGAACGCATAAGAATAACGGGAAAGGAAAACTAAATGGAACGTCACAAAGTACGCGCCCAGGAGGTTGCTCCCAAGGCTCAGTATACATGAGCGCATTTGCATTCTGTCCCCCTCCTAATGAGACCTCTACCGCTGAATTCGCATGTCATTGTCTCTTTCCACACCAGCGTCTCCGTTTTTATGGTATTTTTTTTCAGTAACACTGGTGACATATTTGAACCCAAGCGTTTCTTATTCGCAAGCCCCCATCGCCAGCTAGGCAGCCGCAGATGAGCCAAACTCCTGCGTCACCTTCCTACCGTCAAGACACATCCCCCTGAGAGCGCGCTTCTCATTTCTTTCAGGCGAAGGGCGGACAGACGACAGCGGAAGGATCCGTTACGGAGCAGAACAAAAACGTTCTTAGACCAAGCCTCCTCATCGACCGCGTGAAAAACTGCGTAATTTTTTAAAAAATACCGACTGGCTCAAGTAACGTGTAGGACTAGTCCAAAACAACATAGGTGAATTACCGAAGTGAGGCGCACCTTTCTCAGGAAAAGCTCGCTGTGTTCTGCAGATGAAGCCAGGCCTAAACCAGAAGGAACTTCACGTGGGCCGATCACGTGCTTGCTCGAGCACTTCTCGTGTTATGGTGCACACCCACTACACGGGATTGGTCGAGAAACCGGCCGTTAAACGGGTGAGGGGAGGCACAAGTTCAGAAACAAAGTATGTGTCGTGGTAAAGCAGAATTTGTACAATTAACGAAAGAATTAATTAAAGATAGAAAAATGTGTGCTTTATGAAAGGATGGCAAATACTAAAGTGGTAAATTCTGATCGATTTAACATTGGAATTTTTTGAAATATCAAACTATAAATAAGTGAGGTAACCAGGTATTATCCTTGTGTCCCAAAACAAGTCGCAGGTAGGCACGCACACGTTACTATGGCTAAAAAACAATGCAGATGCCCGAAGTTGAGAATATTTAAGTGTTTGCAGACGCCAAATTTTCCGAATTGAATTTCGAAGTATTTTTTCTGTGGATTGTGAAGTGGCGGCAGGTTAATAAAAAAAAGAATAAATTGCATTAGGTTCCTTCCAGATATGGCATAGAGGCCACAGGGCCAGACCAGACATGTGTAAATAAAGATTTAAAGATGGAATACGACGACGTAATTTTTTGACGGTGATTTCCAATCTGCATGTGGGACACCATCGATTCTACCTAACAAGAAGAAGTTTGATAAAGTCTGTCTGCTATTTGGAATCTCTGTTTTGCAGGGTATTTTAAGAGAGGGTGTTTCTAAGTCTAGCTCCGTTTATATAAGGAAATGTCAGCAAAACAGTCAAGAGAGGTCCACCTATGAATGTACGCCCACGTATGCGGGCCATGTGATTTAGGAACAAAGCACGGTGATCTGGTACCCATATCAAGTACACGAGAATTGAGATCGAAGGAATCAATGTTTCTAGTGCATTCAGAACCATACTGTCTGGGTATATGGGGTACACTGTGTACATTACAATGAATGGGTCACTAACACAGCTGCCGAAGAATTTCCGGAAAGTTTTCGAAGAGCTTAAGGAATCGCTAATAATACTGCCTCCAATACAGGTGTAAAACAAGGCACTGGCAATAAATAAGGACAGGTGGCGTCTCTGAAGAAAATTCCTGGAGCCGCTTTCTCTTAACACATTGGTGCACCCATCTCGATTAGATTACTTATTTTCAATTGCGCTAAATAATTTTATGATATACCGCCTAATTAAAGAACTAATGGGCAGGAGTTTAGCATTCGAAATAAATATCTCGTCACTTTCAATCTTAACAGTATTTACTGAATTTTTCTGCAAAATGATCACGCGTATATCTTGACTTTAATGGTTCTAGATGTCCTTGCATAATATGTACGTGCGGATTGGATAAACGCGAGAACGTCATGGCGACATGTATGGGGCTCATACACACATTGGGTGTTTGGCCATGGATCGGATGGCTAAATTAAGCGAATCAAAACAAGGGAATTGACAATTTGGACGTTGGAACTTGTAAAGTAAAATTTTTGTTACAGTAAAAAAACAATAAAAACTATCATCCATTCCACTCTGTGAAGGTCGATGACCAGCGAAGCTGTTTAGCACACGACACGGAGGTGACACATAATTTTGAATAAAGATTCGAATTCGTTTATTGTGTTGATCGGAGGTCATTTTTTTCACTCGCAACTGCAATCACATTCTTTGATAACGTCAAATCGATGCACGTACGACGTTAGGTGGTCGGTTGGGCCAGATTGGTGTGGCATCGCAAGCGATATGTCTGCAACACGGAACGCGTAAACCGCTACCTTGTCGGTACCGACACATCCCTTTGAAACCACCGACGACGACAACAGGGGTAGTGTCACCGCAGATAATTCACTCAAAGCGAGTAGCCATGAACCTTACAGGACTGACCCCCGTATTCACAAACGCACCTCGACTTGACCCTCCACTCGAAATGCTCCTTGAGGGCGGTTTTTCATTTCACAAATCGCCCTCCACTTGAAACGCGCCTTGAGTGAAGGAAAGCTCGAGCGCTTTACTCGAGAATCTCAAGGTAGCCTCGCAGCTACCTTGAATCGCTCCTCGAGTGAAGTTAGTGCGTAAACATGGCTGCCTTGTCGATGTGTCGCTCGCCTCGTCAGCATTTTCCGATGGACGCCAGTTGCCTCCGTAGCTTTTCGTGGGTTAACCGTGCTGCGCATTTTCAAGGGCTTCGTTTTAGGGACCGTTGCAGTCCTCTGGAGCGCTTCGGCACCGGAATTATTCCACTGCAGCGCCGAGACAGATCGGCCGTCCTGTCAAGAAGACTGCGAGCTAGTGCAGTGATTGTCGTCTTACTCCGTGCATGAGCCAGTTGATGACTTGCACACTGGTATTCTTCGTGCCAGTGCCCCGAACCTACTATCGGCGTCACTGCATTCACGTGTTTCTTGCGGCTCATCGTAGAAAGCCGCATCAATTCAAGCACGGCGCGATACATAACTGCGGCGGACTTCGAACTTGCAAAAAGAAAACAGCTACGAAGATTCCTGTCACCAGTGGGTGTGTTGCCTGTGTGCGTGTGTCGCTTGCGCGAGCGCCGGCCGTCGCCCCGTCGGCGCTGTTTGTACTCGGGCGGATCGTCACTGCCTCCGCTAATCCAAGGACGGCGAAGCACACCGCAGCAAAGCGAGCATCTTTGTAAACGAGCAGGTGCGTTCACTTTAATTTTTGCAATTTTCTTTAATTTGATGCCGCTAGTTGCGCTAAGAAAAATAAGAAATGGACTGTAATTTCGCGCGGACCGTGTGCAGTTGGTGCAATTAAAAGTCATAAGCAATAATTATGTAATCCTTGCTTCAAACCATTCAGTTTAATTAGCTTGCCATCCCTATGAAGATCCAAGCTCAATGAGAAAATCACCAACCATGAAATGGCATTCAGAATTGTACCTGCACGTATACACAGGTTAATGTAATGTTTTGTTCGAATAAAAGAGACAGAATAACAATATAACAGAGTAGAGTTTTGTGCATCACATTATTTTTTATTCCGATAAATAAAGGTGTAGCAGTGTAGTGACAGCACGTAATACAGACAGTGCTAGCAAGTGGTAGCAGATATATCTCGCACACCTTTATTGCAAACATCCCAGCTCTCTATAGGGTTCATTATGTAAGTGTTAGATCGCTGTTGTCGGTCTTGCTGAGCAAGCGGTAGACCAGCTGAAAAATGTTTATTTGCAAATAAAAATGAATAAAAACAGTATGAGCTAATTTATGTAAAAAAAATCGCGCTCTAGAACACAAACTTCTTAAACTAATGTATTATTACGAAATGTAAACTCAAGAAAACGAATACAGTACCTAAGCTAGTTTCATGGACCTTCTTTAACATCGTTGTATGTTTATTACCAACCCCTTCTCTTTACAGGAACCAGGTTGCCAACACACACGCGAAGAGCAACTGCCTTTCCAACTGTGCTGTGTGTGCTGCGCTTGCATTGGTGTGCAAGTGGAGGAGAGGTCCAGTTAATGTCCTGCTGCACTATAATAGCCGTCGAAATATTCTGCTTAAGACATCTATCATTTTTCTGATATCCTACCAGCTCAAACGTCACCATTAAAAGCAGTTTGACTGCATGTATTTGTCTTCATAGACACGTTGTAGCTGAAGTCGTATTTTTCATCCAGATGGTCTTTCTTCAGTCATATTTATTAAATGTACCCCTTAATTTCTGGTCAATTCAAGTGCCAATTTTTTTCTAAAACAATAAATTAACATTATTATCGCCTTTTTGTACTTCGATAGTATGCAATACAGCGTGAACTCTGATCCTACAAACAGAAGCAGTAATGAAGGAGAAGAAAGGGGGTTGACCGAGGGGCGCGATTTTTAATAATCATATCATGAGAAGCCAACAAGCAAAGTCACCAAAGACAACATAAGGGAAATTACTTGTACTTACTAATTGAATTAAAGAAATGATAAATTAATGGCAATGAAAGTGGATGAAAGAACAAGTTGCCGCAGGTGGGAAATGATGTAGTTCTAGTAGTAGTAGTAGTAGTTAGTTCTAGTAGTAAAATATAAATACACAAGAAAGTGGATGGGAAAACGGTGCTGTGGTAGCTCCATTGGTTAGAGCATCGCACGCCTATGGCAAGTTTTCTCAACCTATTTCATTGCCATTAATTTTTCATTTCTTTAATTCAATTAGTAAGTAGAAGTAATTTCTCCTCTGTTGTCTTTGGTGTCTTCGCTTGTTTGTTTCCAAGGATATAAACAGAAGGAGTAGTAGTGCTGACAAATATATTCTAGAATAAAACACCATCTCTGTTCAAGACAGTAGTCTGTCGGGTGTAGCCACTCGACGGCATGCAGTGGTAAATTCTTGTAGAATATATGCTGTTTCTACCCTGCGTCTAGCTTCAGCTTAAGATAAATTATGACGGCCCGAACAATGAGTTTCTTCCATTGGATGCGGATGACAGTTGGCTTCAATGGGGCTTGCAGAACTTCAGCAATTGACCGAGGTACAACAACCAGGGTAGCAGCGTGTCTTGTGGGATCCCAAAATAGGCCAAATGGTGATGCAGACTGTCACAATGACAATGCTGAAAAATACAGTATAGAGCGCATTACTACCGTTATTTCAGAAAAGCTGAGATCAACCATCAAAACTATGGCACATTTTTAATCTACACTAATTTACTCATGCTAAAGTAGCTTCAGCATGCCACAATATACTGAAGTGCTGGCTACAAATACTACGAAAGTGTTGCTTCACAAATTGTGCGCAGCAAAAAGATCCTGTCGCAGCTGCAAAGCACCACGGGTAACTGATGACCTCGCCCATCATATTCATGCGATTTAAAACAAAAATTATATGACAGCTGAATGGGAATAGAAAAATTAATTTGACTTCATTGACATGGCTGTTTCATGTTTGTGGTTCTAAATAACAGGGTGTCTATTTCGCCATTTTGTGAATGTGGGGACACGTAACATGAATATTTTTACAAAGTTTATGAAAATAAGCAGAGACTAATTACCGGATAGGCTAGTCAAGTACTTCTTCAGCACCTAGCTTCTTTCAGGGAAGCGAGCTGGTGCAATTCCAACAGGCAGGCACCATATCTATCTATGCTTTCAGGTCTGCCAGAAGCCTTACTGTGCAGCACAGGCGTTGATTTTTTCATCAGCTGGTCCTTCCAAGGCTCACATCCTGCACCAGAATGCCAAAACTTTTATGTAGACAGGGCGCTCGCGTGCTAAGTAAATGCAGTATACCTAAGCAACGGAAATGAAAAAACGTAGCACAACTAAAAATATGTCGGCATTGCGTGAACTTGAAAGCCCAGCTTATGGAACGTGCATCAGCTGCTACCACATAACACGCTGAAAGAGTTAGGGCGAAAAAACAAATGGCGGTGATGAAGTATTGACAAGTGAATTTTCGGAAGATTAAAACATTGCGTAGCGTATATGTGAAGTGAGGAAGCACAGGAAATGCAAGCACCAGTGTTGGTTTGTTGAGCATATGTGCTACAAGTTGAGCAAGCCGACTGACCACCACGGCTTCTAAAACAAAGTACAGGACTCAAAAGACGCTCAAAAGACAACCATATACACATTCTGCCACATGTATACTATAACTGCTTCTCCTCTACCGAAAGATTTCATACGCGATACTGGAATGATCGTTGGATGCAGGCGCCGATCCGTACCTTTTACATTATCGTTTAAAAAAGCGAAACCAACAACAGATTGTCGTGCCGCATCTTCCACAAGTTCCCATTAGCAAAAAAATAATAATAATAATAATAATATATGTTTTGGACAAGCTTATGCTGCCTCGAATATGTTTCAGGTACTAATTGATGCCCGCAGCATGAGCAACTGGAGTCAATCATGCTTGTGTACATCGGAAACGGCTTATCGACAGCGCAGCGGCAACCTCAAGAAAACCGCATTGACATACTGTGCTTCTATGAAAGAATGGCTCACTCACCCATATTTTCTGTCCTGTTGTTGCTTTCAGCAAACTCACAGCACCACTCGGTCTTGAAGGTAAACAAAGCTGCCCATCGGCCGTTCCATCTGTGGCCTCAGAAGTCATTCAGGCTCTGTCACCATACGCACAAGGACAAAATCACCCATCATAACCGCGATTATCAACCGCAACGTCAGTCACCAATGAAACACTAGGAAAAAAAGAGCAGCGGACAAATGCCGGCGCAAATTATCTTGGTTCTCAGTATAGTGAACTAGAATACTTTCTAGTGGCGCGACCGGTGGCTGCTGGGGCCAGCTCGGCTGAAGCGAGTTGACACTGACGGCCGCCAGGGGCGCTGCTGCGCCTTTTCCTAGCCTCCGGCGCGCGCGTTGGCAGCACATGGCAATGCGGTGTGTGATTTAGCTCGCTTCGCGCGCGCGCTGTCACGCAGTTAATTTTACTTTGGCGTTCGTATCTTGCTGTTAAGTAGGGATAGCAGTGAGCAGGAACTATGTAGCATCAGTGTCAGGGAATTTAACGAAGTTATGGCGAAAAGAAGAACTGATTCCCACTGTTCTGCGCCAGGCTGCCGCACCGGCTACCCGGGCGCGCCTAAAGCATCGTTGTTTGCCGCACCAAGAGACGACGAGTTGCGAGGGAAGTGGGAGCGGAACATGCGAAGGGACGACAAGAGCCTCACGGAACTATCAGCAGTGTGTGAGCACCATTTTGAAGCCCACCTCATATTGCGCGACTACGTTCACGTAATCGACGGCGTTGAAGTGCGTATACCCAGAGGCAAGCCGTCGTTAGCTCCCGGTGCCATTCCGACGCTGCTGCCTGGGTGTCCAGCCTACCTCCCTGTTAAAACCCCTAAACAGAGGACTGAAAGGAAAAGATCTGCTTGTCAAACAATTCCACCACGAAGCAAGAAGCCGTGTCAGGACGTGAACAGCGCTCACAACGAACATCAAGAGCCGGGAGAGCTGGCTGCTACAGAATCCTCGCCTTTCTCGTTTCAGGCGCTCCGTGGACTCGCTCCTTCGACGAGCTGGTGCCGCTTCGAGGACGAACGTTTCGGGTTAATTTTTGCGACGTCTTCTTTGAAAATGCAAGCAAGGCTTGTGATTACGCATGAGCGAGCTGTGGTTTTCAAGCCTTTCGGAGGCAAAGTTTATGCTGACATTTATTACCAAGGAGTGATGTGCACAGAAAAAACAGTTGCCTCTGTTGGCGACGCTGCAGCTGTACTCATGCAGGATGCCGAAGCAACTTGTGTTTGCAAGGGAGCAATGACGGATGATGAATATAGGCAGGTGTTACCTGCCTATATGTGCAGGTAACCTGCCTATATGTGCTGCCTAAAGCTGTGCCTGACCATTCTTCCATTGTTGTGGCATCAAGCGACTGCAGGCTAACCTTTTACATTGCTGGTTACGTCGCGCGAAAATGCGTTCTAAAAACGGGTTGTGAAAGGTGTATTAACCTTCTTTTGCTCACCAAGGAGGCAGCGGACAATTTAAACATGGCGGAGCTTGTCCGTTTAAAGGACAATGGTGGGTTACTTTACCCTTCAAGCAAGTTGTTTAAATTTGTGGCTGACCTCGAAGAGTCATTCACAACCTGCTTTAGCCTTTCAGAGCTGCACTCTGAAAGTGTGCTTGATGTTTTGGACCTTGCTAAGCAAAAGCAGCAAACTGAGCTTGGATGCCCTGAGCACGCTCATACCATAGCTGCAGAAATAACTGCATTTTACCTAACTACTCGTCTGCATTTTTTCACGAAGAGCATTAATCGAGCCAGCGACAGCAAGCGGCAGGCGTCAAAGCACCTTAAATTGAGTAGGTGCTGAACAAGGCAATGGCAGGGAAGTTGTGGATTTTTGCAAACAAGATTTTTTTCTGATCATTTCTGCACTAAAGTCAGTTGTAAATAAAAGCTTCATATGGTGTTCATGTGTACATAGCTGTGACATCAATTTTATAATTATTACTACATCAAAAACAACACCAAAACTCACATCATAGCGGTAAATCGATCATATTTACAAGACCATTGACTTCTCTGAGCCATATATGAGCTCAAAATGCCGCATAAAATTTAGCTTAAACGGTTTACTTCTGAAAGTGTGTGGACAATAAATGGCTGTGAGTACACACACTAAATGGCATTGCTTTCGGGTCTTGATCTTCAAACCACAGCAATGGTCGCGCAAATAATTTGCTCTGTATGTCATGCTGACCGCTTGTCATTCTGCGATGGTGTTTTGCGCCATAAAATCACTCTGCAAGTCGGAGTTTAGCAGACGACGCGACAGTAGGAATGTTGTATCCTTGCTTAGGTACGTGGTTTTCGGACGCGTTTCAATAATTAACAAGCCTAGTCACTGTAACTGACAGGCGGAGAACAGCAAGAAGTAATAAATGAGCGATTCTTATCAGTAAATGAGATGAAAAACGCAAGATGACAGACGACCTTTTCAAAACTACGCGAATTCCTGTGCCTATGAAAAGTTGCGGTGGCGCCATCTCATGGCGTCAGTTAGAAAACGGCTCGCCTGCGCCTCGCCGCTCGCGCCACTAGAGAGTATTCTAGTTCACTATAGTTCTCAGCCATGCGCCATGCTCTCAGCTGTTGGGATGCGATTGTTGCCAGACCTCAAACACAGCTCCCGCTTGCTCTATCAGTCGAACGCTCACAGTGGCAGCGTTGCCGAGCTGAAGTTGCACATTGCGCCGTGTAGTTGTTTGATTAGGAAGACGAATGAACTGAAGCACATATTTGTCTTAAATAATGGGACTTTTAATAAGCACATTGAAGAATAGTCTCGATATCAGACGCTTTTCTCGGTCGATACACTTCACTTGAGTCGAGGGCGCGTTTTCAAGGCGTTCCTTGGCGGAGGAAAGGTGAAGTAGTGTTCATGAAACGCAACGGAGCCTTGAGTGAAGGAAGCCCCGTCGCCTCGACTTGGCTGAGTCGAGGAGGAGCTTCAAGTGAAGGCGTGTTTAAGAATACGGGGGTGAGAGTCATTTCATTTTTCCTTGCTTACGGGGGTATGAGCCATTGCTCACGGGAACTAGTCATTGATGATCAGTTTTCGACATGTTTTTCTGTATGTTGTAGGCGTGATTAGAAAGAACTTAAGCACTGTTCGCTTCACTTTGCTAATTGCTTGTAGCCGCTGCCTAACGAGCACGGCGAAACACACTGTATAAACGGGAGTACGAATACTTACGCTTGCAATGAGCCATTGACGATGATAGTCTTTGTTCACGGGGAACAAAAATGCCCAGAAACCTAGCCATGTACAGCTTCGCTATAAAAAGAAAACTGTGAACTAAAAAAAAAAGTAAATCCCGTTTGGTTTACTTCGCTTCTTTCGCCACTCCTGCTACCGACTTCAATTTTGTGTTCACGTCGTCTCCAACTATTGTTCTGCTTCTGTATGCGGACACTTTCCCTGTGGATGGCAGCTACGGCAACGCGTATAGTCGTGTGCATTATATTTAAAAATGACACAGACAGGGGCCCGAGGGGTTACGGCCGTGCGCGTATCGTAGAAAAGCGGGGGGAAGGGGAACCCAAAGGTATCTAAAATAACCGGCGGCGCGTATTTTGTGGAGCAGACCACAAAAAATACAGAGTCCGTAATTGTGAAGCGCTGGTTCGGTGTCGTCAGAGGTTAATCTGGCATCTCACTGGCGCGCAAGCAACCTAAGGGTGTGCGCCTTCGCGAAGCATCTTTAGCGCTCTATGTTGCCAGCATCACTACTGGCAATGCCAGGATTGTCGGCGACATAACGCGTCCATCACCGACACCCAACGCGTTTGAAAACGGAATTGCGGCGCTTTCGACCTAAAAGGCACATCACGATGGTAAAACTTAAAAAATGCAGCAATATTTCAAAGAAGAAACGAAAAACTCGATCGAACACGCGAGTTGAACTGGGGACCTCGAAGCCATGAGCGCAATGTCATGGGACTCATGTCAGGGTTATTACGAGAGCTCATTACGAGAGCAGTGGTCTGGTCAACAGAATAAAGGTAAGGGTTATCCTGCACTCTGGTCAACGGAACAGTCACTAGCGAAAGCAGGTTTTTCAGAATAGCACCAGTGGGTTATCGTCGCGGCAGTAACACATACGCAGTAACATATTTGCAAATGAGACTGTGCAGGTGCGCTGGGACCGAGGTTGCGTTCGTGTTCTTCTTGATGGAAAGGGAAGAAAAAAGCGTCACTATTCCTTGCTGGGCTAGTTGGCCCACACTTTTACTTTATTCCGCGTCCTGACACATCGTTGGAAATAAAACGACAGGACAGCATGTTTTACTTCCGAAAATACATTTTTCGGCGTAGCATACGTCGGTAGTTGTCAGGGCAACGCATAGCCAGTCATTTCATATTCACGAACCAAATCAGGTAGGCCCATCGGCGATGTTAAGTCCGTGTTCGTTCCACGAAAAGGACCAAACAAAAAAAAGAAAGCAGTATAGGCGAGGAGGCTTACAACGTTACAAATAAATAAAACTAAGTAGCCATGATCATAACCTTGGGGGTGTTTGTCACGGGTACGTCAAGTCGTGTATCCTATATTTACGCACCCCACTGCGCAGGCGCACGAGGAGTTTACGTCGGTGCGCGTATTGATAAAAAAAGAAAACTAAAGAAAAGGGCCGCTGGCGAGCAGGTGCGAGTCGAGCCGCATCCTAAGCCAGGGTCGGATCCGCAGCTGGCATTTGAGCGCCGAGATCTGCCGCGTCGGGTGCTGCACCAGGTCATCCCGGAACCGGTTCGCCCGCGGCCGGTTCGAGTGCTCCGGGCAGCGGCGGCGATAGTTCGGCCGCTCCTGGTTCAGCAGCGCCTGGTTCAGCTGCTGCTGGTTCAACTGCTGGTGGCTAATGCACGTAAATGAACCAGAACGGCCGCTTTAGGAAGTACTCTCGGGACGCAGTAACAGACGACAACTGGCTTTGCAGAGAGGATCGCTGCAGTCCGTGGCATCGATTTCCCATGTATTTTCCTATGCCAGACCACTACGTCAGTGGTGACAGCTGTAGGAATAGCGCGGATCTCTATAGGGGCGTACATGCACACGATGTTACTGGAGTTTGGAACAACCCGGTTCGTATATGTGTGCTAGTTGCGTCCCCTAGACAATAGCAACGAAGCCTCGTTATACGAAGTGGAGCTCATGTTACCTGGACGCGTCGTTTTGTTAACTAATGCGATGTCACGATCGTTTGTCTTTAAATTGTGCTGTTGCCACGATACTGTTGCTGTACTTCAATAAAACAGGCACACGTAGTTGGCGTAGACAAATCTCAAGCGGCTCCACGCACGGGGCGATGCCGGCACACATTGCGTTTGCCTTGCTACTGATGAATGCACGCTACCTCGACGAACAAGTGCTCCTCAAAGTCGCCTCAACAAGAGTAGCTGCGCATTTAGTAGCGGAAATGCGTACGCTAGTTAACGAAGTCAACAAACGCACGGGTGAATAAAAGTGCGAGATAGCGCTGCTCCGCCGATGCAATTCCGCTGGGCACGCCGACGAACTGCCCTTCCCGCTGCAGCTTCCACAATTTTAAATTCCCTTTGGGACCTGCTTCGAAAGGTACAAAGCTCGAGTCTTGCAAACATTCGAGCATTTCTTTAACGTTACGGAAGAAAGCAGACACGCGATGTATTTAAAGGCGGGGCGGCGCCGGCGAAGGCGTATCGGCGCTGGCGGCAAGGCCAGGTTCCGTTGCCAGCGTAGGCATTGCACTACTACGCCGTAAAAGGTAATCAGAAAAAAAAAAAACAATGGAACAAAAGATTCGCACTGAATAGGGGCAACTGGAAACTAACGAAACACTGTGCGTGGTAGGTCTGCTCAGACATCATCGAGGTGTAATGACTTCAGAAATATGAAGCAAATTTCTCACCAAAAAATCGAACGACAAAACCGTGTGCAGCAGCTAAGAGCAATCCTCGCCCTAAGCTACACATCTCTAACTCTTTTCTAGCACACTTTCCAAGCAACCATAACGTCGGAGGTGTCTTCGGGCGTAAAGAATAAGTGAGTGTACTCGTCCGCCATCATTCCGATAAAACACAACGTCATTTAAGCCCCCTTACAAGCGAAGTGAGACAAAAAAAATGACTATCAGTTCTGCATGAAGCAACTAGCAGCAGTTCAACATGCGCGAAGCCACGCACGAAATAGATCCAATAGCCTGAAGTGCGTAACAGCCCGTGGGACGCTTTATAACGGGCCGCATAAACCGAACAAAATCGGCCCTTACAATATTCAGCAGCTCTAGCACACAAAACAGTCGTGCATCCCATCTAGAGGAACAAGATAAAGATGCGGCAAACGGTTTGAATCTAAAGTGCAATTCAGAACCTAAACGAACTGCCCTTAAGCAGCGTGCTGCCCTACGGACAAACCGATACAAAAAACATAAGTATGCTGCGATCACTTTGGTCGCTTACCCGTGCAAACGTGATCGAGTGCAACAAACACCGAGGTGACAGAAGAAAGCCCCCTTAAAGGCAAGAAATTTCCCTCCGAACAGCGGCGATCCATCGTAGATCTTGCGCCCGCTGATGAAGCCTCGCGGGTAATGATTAGAACCTTGTCGGCGGCAAGTTCTTGCAGGTATTTCAGTGCCCCACCGCGCAACAATTCTACTTCGACATGCCATTGAAGCTTTGGCCACCGCACACGTGGGAGGAGTGTTTCTTCTCTCGCTGCGAAACCGGGAACCAAACAACGACGCAGAAAACCACGGCGGGCGGCTGCCTTCTTTCCCGAGTGTAGTTAGCGACGCCGCCACCAGCGGCGCGTCCGTCGGTGCGCACTTAAGGGAACATACGCGCACTATGCTTATACTGTGCCCTCATCATCATCATCATCATCATCATCATCATCATCATCATAATCTTTTATGTCCACTGCAGAACGAAGGCCTCTCCCTGAGATCTCCAATTACCATTCTCCTGCGCCAACTGATTCCAACTAGCGCCCGCGAATTTCCCTAACTTCATCGCTCCACCTAGTCTTCTGCCGTCCTCGACTGCGTTTCCCATCTCTTGGTAACCATTCTGTAACACTGAAGTATAAACCCCATGCAAGCGATTTTTTGCGCGACAGCGACAAGCGACGCGATGGTGATGGATGTCGTTCGCTCGTCGCCCAGAAGTCAAACTCCAAACGAGCGACCACTTCGTGCGAGGGCTCTCCAGTGTTGCCGGTATTAGGGGTTCGAGTTAGCGCCAAACCTGGCGCGGCACTTGCTATAATTATTTGAGTTGATTTGTTTGTCTGTAGAAAGCAGCGTAAAGTATTTCTGAAGGTCTTGCAGTGTGTTTTTTTTTTGTTCGTTTACATATCAAAATTCGTTAGTTCGCTCGTTCCGCTCGCTAGATTTGTGTGAAGCGCGCACGTGCGCAAACCGGTAGTACGTCACTAATGTACATCGCGTTCCGGCTGCCTACTATTGGCTAGTCGCTCATAGCACTTCCGGGCGACGAGCGAGGAATTCTAGATTTGCAGAACCGAGCGATCGTGCGACAAGACCGAGCGATCTGTTCACGCGATGGCCCAGTCCATCGCTCCAAGCCGTCGCTCATCGCTGTCGCGCACAAAATCGGGCTCATGGGGTTTAGCCTTAATCGTCCAACGGTTATCAAACCTTCGCATTGCATGACCTGCCCAGCTCCATTTTTTTCTCTCAATGCCCAGTAGAATATCGGCTGTACCCGTTCGCTCTCTGATCCAAACCGCTCTCTTTCTGTTTCTTAAAGGGACACTAAAGTGAAAAAATTATTTCTTCTGCATCAGTAAATTACCGTTCTACAACACCAAGAACACCACTCTTACAACGATAAGACGTTTGGTAAGCCAAAAAATGCGCAAGAACGAAATACGGGTGGCGACGCCTACTTAAGTTCCCGCACCTAGGGGCTGTGACGTCTTGGATTTTGATGGCATCTTCTAGGGCCTACTATTTATATATAGCGGTACAGATTGACTACATTGTGTTCTAAAGGAACCAAATATTAAACATGGCAAGTTTCGGGAACTTTTATTCAGCCAATGCGGCCCAAATGCGAAAACATACTTTGGAATCCCTGACGTCACGCTGACGTACCGGCGTTGGAGTTTCGGCGCGAAATTCAAATACTAATACTTGGACCTTCATTTTCTCATCTAATAATCAAACTACTTTTTTGAAATGACTGCCAGCAGGGTCCTCAAACAATGCTTCATTAGTCTAAACTGATTTATTGTTTCGCTTTAGTGTCCCTTTAACGTTATGCCTAGCCTTCTTCGTTTCATCGCTCTTTGAGCGGTCCTTAACTTGAGTGAAGCTCATTGTGAAAAAATAAGCTCCGTCGGGAGCAGCACTCGTGCGCGTCTTGCCATCCTCCCCATTTTTAGAGAAGGAAAAAAAGAAATATTCCTTAAACCGTAGCTCACCAAAATGCCCCCCAAAGATACCACCAACACAAACCTCATTAAGCCCTTACATTTCTTGGGTATTCAGACGGCGGGAAGGGCATCCTGCCTCTGGCCTCGTCCATATCCTTCTTGATACCAGGGAGCCAGAGGGTGCCGGCAATAATTGAGAAGAGCCCGGACAAGATGAAGACGATCGCGTAGTTCTGCGTCTCGCCGTCCAGGAACACCACTGTCGATTCGAAACGACCGCGACGCTCGCCTTGTAATACACGGCAGCGAGATGCGCGCCGTTCTGCATTGCGAGAAGCGCCTAAACACGAAGCCTTCCACTATGCCCAGAAGTGAGGGATGCAATACGTGCGACACGCCTAACGCCCTCTTTCGGTCGGTGTCTGCTTGGCGGCGAGTAACATGAACGGGCACCGCAAAATATAAATGGAATTTCTCGGAAAAAAGCGCAGTCATCAGTTTACGTTTTAGTGATATTTCAAAAAATTAGCTGTCTGGGGAGCAGCTCCAGAAACGCCGAGCAGTGTGGTATAATAGGGCTCTAGGTTCCCGATTAGCCTGATGATTTCGGTTGGGCCTCATACCTACAGTAAATAACCGAACTACTCTGGTTGGGTTCTGAAACTGAGCTTGTTCCAAAACCTTAGTAGTTAGCCGCAACGTGAAATTCTTATGGGTAAGTACGAAGAAATAATAATGGAGTGGTGCAATACACACTAGGAAGATCTGTTCAATAAAATAAAAAAGCTTCTGGATATCTGTTGGTAGATTGACGCGCACAGCAGGCCTCATCCGTCCTTGGCCAGCCCTTGCCACTTATCGTGCCCCCTACATGCAGCACTGAATCACCCGATAAGCAACACTCCTAAAAGTTGCCGGGAGTGTCGGCTTATGTATCCCACCACCTGCCTCCACCGAGTAATGTCACCAGCCACTATCTCACTCCGTGGTTAAAGCTGAACACAGGTCAACGTCAAACTGTCTGCTTCTCTTCCAGAGCTCTTTACCAGCAGAATGCAGTACTGCCCATGCTGCAACGCATCTATTCACTCACTGACAAACACCGGTCCGAGCAGGCATCCGATGCCCGAGGCGGCCCGGCATATTCCCAGCTGGCGTTCCACGGCGTCCGGTTCGATGTAGCGCTGCAGCACCGGCACGGGTAGCAGGTCCAGCGCGCTGCTGATGCAGCCCAGTCCGAAGCCGACCGGGGCCACCAGGAACACCTCGTTGGTCATCGCCATGAGAAAGAGGACACCGCCCTGCAGGAACGCCTGCACCGCCATCACCTGCACCGGTGACGGGCGCGTTCATGTTGGACGCGAGCCTTCGTGCATATATCATCCGTACGTCACCCTATGCTTTAGGACATTTACATCGCCTTGAAGACGTTGTCACTGGCACCGGTGATAGGTATGCGTGGGAACTTAAAGGTATGCTGTGCATAGCATCCCTTTAGGTCGCCTCGTTCCTTGGTGTGGTCGCACTGCCTGAAGCGCCGACACCTGCTGCCAAGAAAGCGCAAAAAAATGGCTGTGGCTTAGCTAAGGTTAAGCCCAGGATGCGAAGCATACTAGCCTTTATTTTAACGCCACAGTGTTAAGGAGCTCGTGTCGCAGAAAAGGCGGTGTCGTCGGCGTCGGCTCAGGCGTGCGTCGCTTGCTCAGGCGCACATTTCGTTGTCGCGCCGAACGCTGCGTTGCTCGACGCTCACCGCGTCCGATGCGGGGCGCGTAGTCGCTGCGCCGTAGCCCATTGTCTTACACCCCTTGGCGGGTCGACGGGAACGCTGTCGCGTTCCACTCTTGAAGGCGAAGCTTAAGCGTCCGCTTTACAGCTGTTATGACGTCATATGGTAGCTACGCGGCCGTGCGCGGCGCAGCAATGAAGAGCGTGGTTGTGCGGCTAGTATGCTTCGCATAAAAAGCGGAACAGAGGAAGGAGGCAACACGTGCGTGTGTCCTTTGCGGGTGTCCACGTGCGAGTGTCCACGTGCGGGTCTCCGGGTGTCCTACTCCGGAGACCCTGGCTCGATTCCCACCCAGCCCATCTTGCAAGTTCTTTTATTCATGAAGTGCCTGCTGGGATTTATCGCTCACGGCCAACGCCGCAGACGCTGACACAGACACCGACGCCGATGACACCGGCTTTTCTGCGACACGAGCTCCTTAACGCTGTCGCGTTAAAATAAAGGCTAGTATGCTTCGCATCCTGGGCTTAACCTTAGCTAAGCCACAGCCATTTTTCTTTTTCCTTCTTTATTTTACCTGCAGTATATGCTGTACGAACAAGGCTGAATTTCTATCCTTCTTAATTCAACACGTGCCCCGCAATGGCAGGTATGCACATATTTGCAGGTGAACGTTTAGGCACAGCATCTATGCGTTACCTGGTGCTTTAGCATCGTTACATTGCTTTCGAAACGTCACCACTGGAACCACTGACCGATATGTGTGTGTTCGACATAGACTCTTGTGCGCACATCCATGCCTCACTGCGTCGCGCTGCTCTTATTGACATAAATGCCGTCATTTGTGTTGGAAACAAACGTGCACGTGCTAGACGTAGACAGTCTTGCATGCACACAACGTCTTTGGACGTATTTGATTTTAGTGCTGCTCGATTTCTGAAGTAAAAAAATTACCGACGATTACGTTACTTCCTAATGCGAAATTTGAGCGCAGCAAATGCTCGAGCGGTGCACATATACAGATCCGCCGCCACCGATCTGGCTCTCTGATTGCCACCGCACAGGGGTTGCATTGGAGGAGGAGCGAAGAAAGGAATTAAGTTTTAGCCGGCGCTTTGACAACCGGAGACTCGCAGCAAGAGGGAGGAGGGGGCGGCGTGTACACCCAGCGGCAAATGAGGGGGGCAGAAGCGCGCGCAGCAAGCGGACAACACGATAAAGGGAGGAGGGAAGAGATAGCAGCGACTGACTGATGCCGCTGACGCCGATAGTGAGTCAACCCCAGCTGCGGAGTTGGTTTCAGGGACAACGCCGCCGATGCCGACACAAACAATATGATACCCTCGCTTCCGCAGCGCTAAGAACCAGGTCTAGCCGTGGGAAGGTGGTCACGTATTCGTCGACGTGCCGGGGCCTACGTGAAATAACCGGCGCGTCGGCAACTGAAGAGCACCCTATCCGCCACACAAGAACAGGGGGGGGGGACCCTTTCCTCCTCTTTCTGCATGGCGGCGACGGTGTTCTATGCAGTCACGTTATCTTGACTCTCTAGCGGCGTCAGCGGCATCCAGCGGTATCAGTCGGTCGCTGCTAGCGCTGGGGGGATGAAAGGGGGGCGGAGCTGGTTACGAGGCCGACGACAACGCCGACGACGACGTGAAACCCAGGAACGGACGCCAAAGAGCTGCGCTCTAAAAAAAAAGTTGGAGGACACTTAACTTCAAGAGTGGAACACAATAGCATCCTAATAACACCTGACCGCTTCTCACGCTTCCCAGCAACTGCACCATATACAACCGTAACGTTAACCGGCAAGAGCTGGCGGCGAGCGCTATGCAGGAAAGCAACCTTTCTGGTATAAACCTACGACCTTTCGTACGGCCTTTCTGGCGGCCTCTTGCGGGAGCCGATCTCGGAGGTAGCGCATATCCGCGCCAAAATTTTCATGTTTCCTTTACTGTTTTGCACTTTTAATATTTAAGTCTGAAAAGATTTATTATAAAAGGGATGCGCTGCGGGTGTTTTGTTTCATGACATTTGTTCGTGAGCTGACATTATCAAAATTCTTAGGAATAATTTTGTCAGGAATGTCAAGCAAGATATGTGTAACTTTAATGGTAGAATGGTGTGGCAATGTGGTGTGGCTATGCTGGAAAGCGACCTCTCTGGTATAAACCTACGACCTTTCGTACGACCTTTCTGGCGGCCTCTTGCGGGAGCCGATCTCGGAGGTAGCGCATATCCGCGCCAAAATTTTCATGTTTCCGTTACTGTTTTGCACTTTTAATATTTAAGTCTGAAAATATTTATTATAAAAGGGATGCGCTGCGGGTGTTTTGTTTCATGACATTTGTTCGTGAGCTGACATTATCAAAATTCTTAGGAATAATTTCGTCAGGAATATAAAGCAAGATATGTGTAACTTTAATGATAGAATGGTGTGGCAATGTACCACCCACATACCACATGAAATATAGCAAGCTATAACATGTATACATAAACCCAAATATATACGGAAATTTTCTCTCATGGACAACTCCACCGACGCCGACACCGGATACACGGGGCCCTTAACGCTATCGCGTCAAAACACAATTTCGCGTCTCTCCCCTTGACGTCCAATTTCTGATGCCAAAGTGTAAAACGAAAGATTATTGAAGCGGGATTTTTTTCTTAAGAAATCCGTATTACTAAGTTCAAAATCTTTGTCTTACATTTTAATTCTAGCATACCGGGCAGCTAGCCGATGACTCGTTGCAGACTATACTGATGTTTGATGACCCGCACGTATCACTTTCCGAAATTGGCGTTTTCCAAGGACTCGTGAGTCTGCACAGGTTTTACACCTCAGTCACTTCAAGAGGCCTTAACCATAATTGTAAACTAGCCAGTGGGAGGCTCTTCTGGTTCCGCAAGAGCCTTACAACCAGCTACGGTTGGTGAACAGGGCTCCGGCGGTGGCAGCGAGCCATGGCTACCTGGACTGAGGAGGCCACCCACCTTTGGTCTCAAGAAGTCTGGTCTAGCAACAAAGTTTATTTCTGTCTGTCTGTCTGTCTCTCTCTCTTCCCCTCTCTCTGTCTAGCTCGACAGCGCTCGCTTGCTTCCACTCCATCAAACAACTTATCCTTGTCGGGTCTGTGTCGTCTCCTCGCTAGGCAGCAAAGAAAGAAAAAAAAACCGAGGACACCTAACCACTTCTTATGAGTTGTGAATACAGAAGTGTTAATTTCCGAATGAACGCCGCTTAGCAATCCTTCGAGTTTTGCGCTGCGAATAAATGCTTGCGAATGCTCGTTCCGCCAGCCGTTGTTCGATATTGAGGACGATCCCACCGCTGTCAACCAGTTGTAGGATCTGGAGGACAATCCCAATTGCTGTCCCCCAGCTTTTGGACCTTGTCGTTAGGTGCGGGAGTTGGCCGAAGTTGAGGAGGGCTTTGAGATGAAAACTGGAGGTATATTTACATTATTTACAGTGAGAGTATAAAGAAATTAGCAGTCATAAAGTCATTACGGGCCGGCAGCAACTCGGACGCTGCGGCCCGTGGCAAGAAGCTCGAAAGAGATGAATGAAGGAATGCTCTTTTGCTGCTCCCGGTCTCTGGCTTTGAACCCCTTCGGTGACTCGAAGTCACGTCACGTTCGGCCAATCGGCGAGCCCGCTCAGGTGTCGTCATTTTCGACTAATGGCAGGCGCCCGTGCGATTGTGCCACACCCGGCGCACAGGGTCGCTCCTTGGGTCCCAGTTGTCCGAGGGCTACTTCTCTCTGTGGTATTGCCTTCCCGGTATGCAACTGCCTTCACAAAGGCGGATGGCGGATTGCTCTCAGGGCTTCACGGTCCATTACAGCCGTCTTGCTTCGGGACCCACGTTACCTGGAACTGTGCCAGGCTCTCGCTACACTTTCGGGAAGAGTGAAGCAGTGAATAGCTCCACCTGCGGTGCACGAGGTGGGGGGCGCCAACTCGTTAGCACGTGCCGCGCCTCGGGAACGGAGTAGATCTGCTTCTGCGTTCCTTACTTAGGGGTGGCGCGATTCGATGTGGTCTGGTGAAATCGAAGGAGGCTCAGGAAAAGGTCCCGTATCTAAACCGTGTATTGGGAGAGCTGACGAAGATGGTGGATTTGGCGGCCTGCCTCCTCGTTCGTGTTGCTGCATTCCTCCGCTCCCTTACTTCGTCTGTGGTGTACTGGCGTGGACGGCCACGTTTCGCCACTGCCGAGGCGGCAGCCGCCGCCGATGTAGGAGCTTCAGGCTCTGTAGTGGTACGCGCTGCCCGAGCAGACAAGCGTGAGCCCACGTGATGCCAGCAAGCGTGACGTGGCGTCGCAGACAATGGGAAATTAGGTGCCATTTTTCTCGCTGCTACAGACGCTGCCGACGCCAACGATGACGCCATCGATACGGGCTGCATCATTGCACCACCTCCATGCCATCTCTCCGAAAACTTGTCTTGTTTCCCGTCTACCCCACAAGTGGAACAAGACACAAGAAGGCGGTTGCGCGTCTTCGCCCGAAGGGTGTCGCACGGTCGAGCAGAGATTCTGAACACACCCGATATGCAGCACTGCATTACGAATCTTGTCAGCCGTTTTGCGTATGCCCCAACGTGCGGTTGCCCAACACGCTAACTTTGCCGCTAAACGTAGCCCACGGACACCGCAGTATCTGAGGGAACGCTCGAAGACTCTTTTGAGCGATATTTTACAGTCTAGCATTGTTAAATTTGGTCACTTAAGTACCGCATGCCGAATGAGCTGAGACTCGCTAAGGAACAACGCGCATGGAAAGCTTTGCGCTCCATCGGCGAGAGCCGAACCCACGACCTCCGCCATGACGAGCGCAGTCGCCCTTCAAAGATGAGTTTAAATTGTCGCACGAACTAGTGATCCTAGCAAGCTCTAGCTCCAATTTTTAACGTTCTCGGGCCGATACAAGCACCCAATTTCCTGTACCTGTTATATAAGAGCACTGCTATCATACTGTGACCGCGGTATACAGCTCACTTAACACTGAGAACGTGTCTTTTTCTTGGTCTGGTATACTTAACGCCCGCTCCCTTTTCTGCATACTAGAGCTATCCATCCACGCTCTCGGGCGCTCTCCGGGGCTTTCTTGACGAAACATCGCAACCACTCGCGAGGATTCATCCGCCGAGAGGATCGATACCCGCTAACATCGGAACACTGCTACGCGTCAACTTAAGGTTAACGTGATCGGTTTTAATGCGATGGACTGACGTAACCTGGTCGCTCGCTTACGTCAGCCTGCGGCGCCGCAGCGCACATTGCAAATAATCGTTTGCGAGTCATCGTTGCTCTTTTCGACGCTCGCACGTTGTCGTAAGTACTGGTGCTAGCTTTCAAAAACGGAATGACATGACGAAGATGAGATTACCCAGGCCACCACTCCGACCACGATAAAGAACGGCGACAGCCGCGAATGCAACAGTTTAAGGCCTCACGTGACTGTTACCACTGTGTTGCTGGTTCATTCGCAAACAGTCACTTCTGGTACAGACGCGAGCCTCGTCCTCGCCGCCTTCAGCGAGCGTATGCACGGGGAAATTTTTCGTTTACCTTCCGGTGCTCGCCGGCGTCAAGAAGTACCTCGTAACCCATGCGCCCGACCAGGTCGCCAGCGCCGTACGAGAGCAGCGCTAGGGTGGCCGGAAAAGAGCGCGCCGGGTCCCCCTCCATGGCGTAGTCGTAGATGAGCACGCCGGCCGTGACCGACAGCGACGTGAGCGCGCCGTGTGCAGCCAGGGTTTTGCCCACCGCGCTGTCCAGAGCAGCCTTCGTCATAGATAGATAGATAGATAGATAGATAGATAGATAGATAGATAGATAGATAGATAGATAGATAGATAGATAGATAGATAGATAGATAGATAGATAGATAGATAGATAGATAGATAGATAGATAGATAGATAGATAGATAGATAGATAGATAGATAGACAGACAGACAGACAGACAGACAGACAGACAGACAGACAGACAGACAGACAGACAGACAGACAGACAGACAGACAGACAGACAGACAGACAGACAGACAGACAGACAGACAGACAGATAGATAGATAGATAGATAGATAGATAGATAGATAGATAGATAGATAGATAGATAGATAGATAGATAGATAGATAGATAGATAGATAGATAGATAGATAGATAGATAGATAGATAGATAGATAGATAGATAGACGGACGGACGGACGGACGGACGGACGGACGGACGGACGGACGGACGGACGGACGGACGGACGGACGGACGGACGGACGGACGGACGGACGGACGGACAGACAGACAGACAGACAGACAGACAGACAGACAGACAGACAGACAGACAGACAGACAGACAGACAGACAGACAGACAGACAGACAGACAGACAGACAGACAGACGGACGGACGGACGGACGGACGGACGGACGGACGGATAGATATACGGACGGACGGACGGACGGATAGATAGACAGACGGACGGACGGATAGATAGACAGTCGGACAGACGGACGGATAGACAGACGGACGGATAGATAGACAGACGGACGGATAGATAGACAGACGAATGGATAGATAGACAGACGGACAGACGGACGGATAGATAGACAGACAGACGGATAGATAGACAGACGGATAAATAGCCAGATAGATAGATAGATAGATAGATAGATAGATAGATAGATAGATAGATAGATAGATAGATAGATAGATAGATAGATAGATAGATAGATAGATAGATAGATAGATAGATAGATAGATAGATAGATAGATAGGCGGACGGACAGGCAGACAGCTAGACAGACAGACAGAGAGACAGACAGATAGATAGATAGATAGATAGATAGATAGATAGATAGATAGATAGATAGATAGATAGATAGATAGATAGATAGATAGATAGATAGATAGATAGATAGATAGATAGATAGATAGATAGATAGATAGATAGATAGATAGATAGATAGATAGATAGATAGATAGATAGATAGATAGATAGATAGATAGATAGATAGATAGATAGATAGATAGATAGATAGATAGATATCGCTCTTTTTATTGGGATGGCGACAAGTGCTGCCTTGACGCAAGTGAAAATTTCGTGACCTTACGTATTTCTTGCATATCATGTGGAAACTGTTTATCGCAATTCTCCGTCCAGTGCATTAGTGCGTGTGACGTCGCATACTGCGTCACCACTACTACTACTACTCGTGTCAGTATCTTTTACCTTCATTCGCGCCACTCACTTTCCCTACTCACCCGTATCACACGCACTCATTCACTCCAGCAATTTTTAAGGCATAAGTATTCTTCGCCCAGCGCTCCAGCAATATCTGTCTGTCGCGCTAAAAGTGCAATGCCTTGTATCTGCAAAATAAATGCGTTAATTTGCGATGTTAAGCCATTACAACCATACATACATATATATATATATATATATATATATATATATATATATATATATATATATATATATATATATATATATTGTACTGTAAACTAAGGAGCAGTGGGGATGGGGTGTGTGATAATATATGGTACGCGGGAGTGCGAAGCCTAGACATATGAAGACAGTGCGCCGTGCGGTGGCGAAGAGGACCATCAGCATCATCGACACCGATTTGGGAGCGTCGGCAGTGGCGCCTCAAAAAGCATGGCGCGAGGGAGTGTGGCCCGTGGCCCCGTGGCGTGAGCAGTGCGCGAGGTTCGGCGTTCGACGGAGAACAGCGTCCTCGCTGGGCGTCTGGCCCATAGGAGCTATCGCCGCCCGTGCCACTACGCCACACCCGAGTCAACGCTGTGACCCTCTGTGAGGCTACCTCGCCCCGCTCTTCCGCTGGGCAACTGGTCCAGGAGGGCTGGCAGTCGTGAACCGGGGCGATCGAGCGTTCGGGTGAGCGGCCACAGGGCTACCCCGCCAGCTGGGGACGCGACCCGGTGACTGCGGCCGTGGGCTCCCGAGCGCATACCCCGCCGGAGGGAAACCGGGCACGCGGAGTCTCCCGTCTATCGACTGTTGCGCAGGGCCACCTGAGCCCCGCGAGGCGGTCCGACCCGGCCGTCCAACACGGCCGTCCAAAACGGCCGTCCAACATGGCCGGCCGACACTGCTGTCCGACATCGTTTCCACGAGGTCTCCGACACGGCGACACACGCTTCCGCCGGAACTCTATGCCAAATATAATCCACCGATCCCTAGATATAGCTGCATGTCGTCTATGAGGCATTTTGGGGAACTGTCACGTGTGCGTGCCGTTATATGTGTTATGTGCGTCAATACAAGACTGATGTGTGTTTGCGCTTCTGCGTGCTGCTTCTCCCCTTTTCTGGAGTGATCCGGCCCCAATAACATCACAGGAGGATCACATCGACACCGGCAACCATGCGCCATCGTCATCTTTTCACCGGACGTTCCTTCCCACTTACTTCGACTTGAACGCGACCTCAAGTGCATCGCCGATGCTAGCCTCCAGCTTAACTTGAAGAAGTGTCACTTCGCTGCCCGGCAGCTGGTCATCCTCGGCCATGTTGTGTCGAAAGCAGGTGTACTCCTTGATCCGGCGAAACTACAAGCTGTTGCCCAGTTTTCGCGACCAATGACCTTGATAGAACTGCGCAGCTTCATTGGGTTAGCGTCATACTTCCGCCGTTTCATCCGCAATTTCGCCACCACAATAGCACCTTTAACGCAGCTTCTTCGTGGTGGCCACAACCTTTCGACCTGATGCCGCATTCACAAAGCTGCGTCATCTCTTGACGTCACCACCATTTCGGCGCCATTTCGACCCAAGCGCTCCAACTGAAATACACACGGATGCCAGTGGGCCTTGGTGCCGTTCTCGCTCAGAGAAAAGCTGCCTTCGATGAGTACGTCGTCGCCTTCGCCAGTCCTGTACTCACTAAACCCAAATCAAGCTATTCTGTAACAGAACAGGAATGCCTGGCTATAATTTGGGCCTTAACCAAATTCCGCCCGAATCTCTATGGACGCCCATTTGACGAGATAACTGATCACTACTCGCTGTGCTGGCTGTCGTCCTTAAAAGAGCCATCCGGTCGTCTTGCTCGATGGGCCCTTAGACTGCAGGAGTACGACATCCGAGTGCTGTACCGTTCTGGCCGAAAACACTCGGATGTGGATGCCTTGTCTCGTTCGCCACTAACAGACGAGGTTAGCTCCCCGAAGGCCTCATTATCCGAGTATTCCCTTGCTGCCACGGACATTCTTCTGGAGCCGAAGAAAGACCCATGGATCGCGTACATGCTGAGTTAGTTTCTTGTCCACCCCATCGACACCCACTACAAATCGCGCATTACGTCGCCAAGCCCATCACTTTTCCATTCGCGACGGGGTCTTGTACCATCGTAGCTATTTCCCAGACGGCCGCAAATGGTTGCTTGTCATCCCTCGGCATCTGCGTTCGGATATTTGTGCAGCGTTCCACGACGACCCCCAGTGCGCGCATGCAGGTGTAGTAATGACATACGTGCGTTTACGCCTTCGTTACTACTGGCGGGGCATGCATCAATTCATCCGTCATTATGTCCGCTCCTGCCTCGTTTGCCAACGCCGCAGAGATCCACCTCGTTGTGCAACGGCCCCATTGCAGCCGTTGCCTTGGCCAGCACGTGCTTTTGATCGAGTAGGCATCGACATTTATGGACCTCTGCCAACCACATCAGAGGGCAATCGCTGGGTAATCATGGCCATCGACCATCTTACGCGCTATGCGCAAACTTACCCTTTGTCCAGTGCTTCTGCACGTGACGTCGCCTGGTTTCTGCTGCGCCACATCATCGTTCGCCATGGAGCCCCCAGGGAATTACTTAGTGACAGAGGCCGCGTTTACCTCTCCGACGTCATTGAGGCTCTCCTCAAAGAATGCCACATCATTCATCGCACCACTACTACATATCGCCCGCAGACAAATAGCATGACCGAGCGCTTTAATTGCACTCTTGGTGACATACTGGCCATGTACGTTGCATCCTACCAAAGCAAATGGGACCCTGTTCTACCATTTCTGACGTACGCTAATAATACCGCCACGCAAACCACCACGGGATTTTCACCCTTCTTCTTCCTGTACGGACGCGAACCTTTTTCCAAAATGGATACTATCCTTCCGTACCGCCCTGACATCACGGAAACCACTACCTTATCCGAAGCTGTTGCACATGCAGAAGAGTGTCGCAAGCTATCCCGTATATTTATGGCAGAAGACCAGCAACGCCAGAAGCACCATCGAGAAACTTCCCATGTCCCTGTATCCTGTGCTCCTGGCTCGCTAGTGTGGCTTTGGGTTCCAGCCCCTACCCCTGGACTGTAACCGAAACTCGCGTCGGAGTACCAGGGCCCATACCGCGTGATCAACCAGACGTCTCCAGTCAACTATATCGTGGAACCCCTCGAGCTACCTCTGGATCGTCGCCGCCGAGGACGTGAAATTGTGCATGTCCAGCTTCTCAAGCCCTAATATGATCCGCCTGTGTTGTCCTACCCATAGGTCACCGGGACGGCTTCCTTTTCCGCGAGGGAGATAACTGTACTGTAAACTAAGGAGCAGTGGGGTAGTGGCTTTGAGAGAGGGAACGACGACGAGAGGGACAAACCTTGTTTCGGTTCTCAATCGGCTGTATTTCCTCTCGCTGCTGTAGCACTCTAGTCGCGAACGCCTACTGCCCTAAGTGCTTCACGACAATATATATATATATATATATTTATATATATTGATCAGAGGAGGAAACCGTTCTCGTCAGACCGCCTTGAAAGCTTACTTTGCGGTATTATGGGTTTGTATGCAAAGAAGCCTGCTGCGGGGCAGATGGGTATAAATATAATAACTGATTGGTAGATGTGGTAATAGTTGAATATTATTATTATTATTGTTATTATTATTATTATTATTATTATTATTATTATTATTATTATTTTATTATTATTATTATTATTATTATTATTATTATTATTATTATTATTATTATTATTATTATTATTATTATTATTATTATTATTATTATTATTATTATTATTATTATTATTATTAATAATAATTTTATTATTAGTAGTAGTAGTAGTAATAACAATAAAAAAATTATGAATAGAGGCGAGGAGCACGCTCAAGTGGAGAGGGATTCAATGGGGCCGAACCACTACACTGAAAATCGATAACCGGATGAAGACGGTGGTGCCGGCGTCTGCGATTGGTCTGCTTTTCCTTGCTTATCTAGTGGTGTGTGGTCGAAAATTGCGACGGCATGCAACGGAAGGTTAAGAATGCCGCTAAAAAGGATCCTCGGCAAAGAAAAGCTTGCTGAGCGAAGTCGTAAACGTGCCCAGAGCGCTTGAAAATGTTACATTACCATGCAAAAAAATTGTTATTATACACAAATAAACCCATGCTCTCCGGCAGGTGCGAGTTTCCAGTGCCTAAGCGATCCGGGGCAGCCATCTCTTATTCCTTTAGGAACGGCGCAGCCTGCAGCTGTTCAGAAGAAAATTCAGTTTTGTTCGGCATATTAACGCATCTTTAACGCGCACACGTCACTTTGACGCAGTGAGGTTTTGCGGTTTTGTGACGTCGCGTGACTGGCTGGTGAAGTGGGTGCAGCCCGAAAACTTTTCACCAATAGCCGAGGGCTAATGGCGAAAAGGCGTCGAATCATAACTATTTTTCTTTTCTTCGCTCAAATCATGCATATTCAGCGTGTCCACGCCATATGAGATGGGGAACTATCGCGGTTTTCGTGACGTCGCGGGACAGACAGGTGAAGTAGGGGTGATCCAAGAGAAGTTTTTGACCGATCCCGGAGGGCTGTTTGCAGAAATGGAATAGAAAAGTTTCGAATATTTTTACGTTATAGTGCCCAAGGTGGCTTTGAAAGGGCCATGCAGCTTCCTGGCAACTTACCCGCCGTGGTTGCTCAGTGGCTATGGCGTTGGGCTGCTGAGCACGAGGTCGCGGTATCGAATCCCGGCCACGGCGGCCGCATTTCGATGGGGGCGAAAACACCCGTGTACTTAGATTTAAGTGCACGTTAAAGAACCCCAGATGGTCGAAATTTCAGGAGTCCTCCACTACGGCGTGTCTCATAATCAGAAAGTGGTTTTGGCACGTAAAACCCCATAATCTAATCTAATCTTCCTGGCAACTCATCCTCCCACGGTTCAATACACGGATTTCATTTATTTGGCACCGAAGAAGCGCTGAATACACATGCATAGGCTAGGGAATACAATTAAGGAAAAGCGAAGTAACATACAAGCGAAAGAATGACTGCGCATTGGTAGGCAACTCTCGGAATTTCTGTAGCGCTTTTTTTATGAACCACCTTGGTTGCGGGACGCTCATTGAAAACCACGTGCTGTTAGGCAAGAGGTTTGGAGCGCATGAAAGTCTGGAATCAGTGGTGGAGCACGCGCTCGTTGACTTCTCGCTGATGCGACACACTGCACGAAGGTCACTCCGCTCCCTGCTGCTGCCGCGCTTCCTCCCTCCAGCGATTTGACAGCGAGTTTCAGTGGTCATCGAGCGAGATGTGCTCGTGTTTTCTTATGCGCGCGTGACAAAACGCTTGTTAATTTAGTTAGTATGCCTATCTTTACGAGTTACAACTGCTATCCCTACTTCGCACAGCTAGCTCTCGACTAATCTGCAATCGCTATCGATGCTCCGCCTTTCGGACGAAACTGCAAACTGCTGTTAATTCCTCCGCACTCCGAAATATGGGGGCGCGCCTGCCGCTCTCGGAGGCCACGTAGGAAACCGTATGCTCACCCCCCTGACTCCGGTGGGCGGCGCCAGCTTAGGCAGCTTCGCTGCGGCCCCCTCGGGCTGCTGATCGGCGTTGGCTTGGCCTTCGGGCACCACGGTGGGCTTCTCTCCGTCGGCCTGGGCTGCCGAGGTGGCCACCGTGCCGTCACCTCCGGTGGTACCCATCGTGCCGGGATCAACCGACGTTGCTCCCGAGACGCCGCCCGAAACCAGTCCGGGATTCATCGCGGTCGACTGGTTTTCGACCCCCACCGGCATCTGTTTAATATGGATAGACCAGCGCTTTCCTCAATACGCGCATGTGCCAAGAATGATCGATTCCGCAGTAATGCATTCTAATATTACAGTGGCTAATGATACAATGCCAACTAATAATACAATACCTACTTTATGGTGTGACGCGTGTTATCGATGCACTTCATATTCAGCTACAGACAACATAGCTGAGGGTTCACGTTCTGTTAATGGAATACAGTGCCCAATATGCAAGGAGCGAGGAAAGCGCAATATGTCGACTACATAACAAGGAACGTAAAGTACGAAACTGGGGGTATATCCCTGTGCAAGAACACATATAGGGAAGTCTTAAGGATAGCAAAGATCGCGTTGAATCCTGCGTGCCAGCAGTGTAATGTAACGTAGCTCCAGCAATCAACACACACATGCAGTGCCATGTAGTTTCGCAGCGTTTACCAAAATAGGTTAATAAAGGGAGACAAAGACTGAAGACCAAAACAATGTAGTCCGAGGATTAGACGTTTCCGGACTCTTATCTAAATGCATGTAAGCTGAAAAATCGTTTTCCTCAGCAACCACAGCACTAATTTCTATGAAGTTCGTTGAATTTAAAAGAAAACGCTAAAATCTATAGTGACTATAGAAAGCCATATATTTATTTATATAGGCGATCAATGTATTCTACAAAAAATATTTTAAAATTACAAAATGAAAATTATATATCAAGTTTACAAATATAATTCAGTTACATAAACGATATCACAATTCTGTAAACCTAACCATTATACATCTAATGCGCACAAACAAAAGTGATGTATTATGCAGCGCTCTGAAATGTGCGACTAGTTCGGGAATGGGGCAAATAATTTTAATAAGCGCCTGCGCGCGTTGCAAAATGTTTTATATTATACCTGTAAATTCCTATTTCAACCTTGTCTGCCTTAGATGCTATAAAAATTGCTGTTTATAGAACTGTGATATCCTTTTCTGGTGCAGAGTTCCAGATTTGTAAACTTCGTGCTTTAATGACTTTTTTAAGCTTACCAGCTTTCGGGAATTCGTACGACACTGCAAGCTGTAGATAATATTTCTGCTTACTGGAGTCACTAGTAAATATATTTCTCTCTCAAATCCAGCAAATGTTATCCAAATCTGTTCAGCACTTGTTTCAAAAAACATTTCTGCGTTTTACATCGAGCCTGTCATACCTGTATCGAACTCTATGAATAATCAGTTGTTTAATGAAAATGTACGATTGATTGGGTGAATGCTTGATTGATTGATTGATTGATTGATTGATTGATTGATTGATTGATTGATTGATTGATTGATTGATTGATTGATTGATTGATTTTAACATGTATTCCAACAGGGAAATTAGACTTGGCCTGGAGCTAAACCTTCTGCAGTTTGTTTCACCATTATACTCGGGTCCCGTGCGTAGGTAAGCAGCAAGATTACCGTCGTCCCGATACAGCCTGTATTAAAGCAATGCTTTCGTTGCGCACCCCATGCCCTGCCGAAAGGCTCATACGCAAGACAGCACCACCACCTTTACTACCCTTACTGGTATCCTGGCTGCTGGCTCTGTTTCCTACAGAATTACTCAATGATAAAGCAAATGATACGTAAAATATCTGATCAAATCCAGTACACGTGATCAAAAGCACAATTCTTTTAATAAAGCAAACCTTTTTATCGGCCACATTTTCTAGGCTTTGTGGTTTGGCACGTCTGCTTGTTCGGTCTTTATGTGGTGAAAAGTGCGGTTTGCTGTTGCACCGTCTCGAGGATCTGTCCGCTCTAGTTGGCGTATACACCCTGGATACAGTGTCACAACAAAGCAGCGCCAATCCCTATGACAGTATAATACGTAGTCACGTGAGTCACGTGGCGGGGGTCGTCGCACCTAGCTCTCTTCAATGGCGGGCATGTAATTGCTATATGGTGCAAGACGCTGTGCACAGTGTGACCGATTGCAGGGACATTAATTCCAGCGCTTCGCGAAAGCCTCGCTTCTCAGATTGGAACATATGGGTTGGATCTGCATACTAATTTTTTTCTGATTTCTATGTAGCCAAAGGTTCTATATATTGCCATTGCACCTAGCTATGTTTCCCTGGCAATAACCAAAACCAGACGTTGGTTAAAACTATGCTGCGTTGTTCTTGCCTGTTGGGCGAGGGCATTGGAAGCGACCTTTCTTTCTGTTTTTACATCGATGTAAAAGCAGGGCGCCAAAAACAGCGCAAGAACGATCTCTCAGAACTTCTGCTTTGCCCCCGTATAGACGTAATCACACTATGCGCGGTGTTTTCGAGCCAATGTCAAGAAATTCATTCCTCCAGTCTGTCCTCCATCATTATAGAATTGAACTGAATATTAGTTAACTTCCCCAGAAGGTTACGTATTGCCCAATTATTGATTTTACCAAGCCGCCGCGGTAGCTCATTTATTGAATATGGCATATAGGATGTTGGCTGCAGCGGTCGCATTTCAACCAGAACGGAATGCAAAAACGCCCGTTTACTTAGAGTTACGTGCACGTTGAAAAAGAATTGACTCGCCATCCCGGCCCTGTGAAATGGGATGTCCAGCGAACCTGTTGAAAACCACCACTACAACTGCCGATAGGGAGGGGGGGGGGGGGTGATATGCAATGCTTTGTGGCTTTAGAGTAATGGTACGTAGTACTATTTTAGAGTAATGGTAGTTATGACAATTAGGATAACTTGGACACCACACCGCTGCCCATGGCGATGGTGCAACGACAATGAAATCAGTTGCTAGGCTGGTTATCTTACATAAACGAAAGGATATACTGACGTCACTCCCCACCTCGCAAGCTGCCGTCGCCGCGGCAGCTTCCGCAACAGTAATCTTCATCGGGAAACGTATGCGGGGAGCGCCACGTGCTTCGCATTGTTATCAGGAGTGCCCTAATTATCCTTATGTGGTTTGAATCTTTCTTTAGATTGTTCTTTATTGAAACGTATGCTGTTTTTTATGTTAAATGCGTGATTCCAAAGAATGTATGCACCGTTCGCTTCACTTTGCTTAGTACTGGTAGCCTCTGCGTTACGGCGATAAGATCCATTACATTTTTGCTTGTTTATGCGGGTATGAAGCACTGATGGGTCTGAGCACTGCTCGTAGCCTGCGCCTTACGAGGGTATGAGCCACTGCTCCACCCTGTACTGCCACCGGCATCGTACCACCATTTTTTTCTGACGACGTTACGCCATGAAGAAATCCCGGGATCCTAGCCATAGACAGCTTCGCTGTAAAAATGCAGCTTTGAAAATCAATCCGGAGGCTCCCCAGCGCCCTTCCCTGCGGCGTGCTTCATTATCATATACTGGTTTTCGCCCGTCAAATACCATATATTTTTGACAATTTTTACCACATTATGCATGTAAGTGTTCTCATTCTGATTTTTGTGTTGCGAAGGCCGCTAAAACTGCATGACCCCTCCCCCCCTCCCCTTGGATGCTCCACAATAAACCGTAGCTGGAAAGTTGTAGCTGGAGATCTTGTGATCGTGCCTTTCTTTCTGTCGTCTTCGTTCATTGTTCTCGCTGAGACCAGATAAAGACAGCCTCTCATAGGTTCGCGTCGCCACCTAACAGAGCCAGGTGCATGGGACGAAACTGACAGCGATAGCAAGGTATTAGAATATTACACGGTCTAAGCCTCGTACATTTATAGGCATCGTAAATAGCAATGAACACTGGCTTGCTATCTAGACATGCGTAGTACACGTAACGCACCCAAAAACGCACGTGAACAAAGTTCACTCAGTGACCACGAGCACCCCAGACTGAGGGCTCCCTAACCTAGGGGCTCCTATTTATTAACAATAAAGTTTTGATTCATTTCATTCACTCGTGCGTGGACATAAAAGCTTGCGTAAAGTCCCTTGAAAATCTTGCGTGGTGAGGCGCGCCGGCAACAGGAAGCACTCGCGTTTCTGCCAAATCGAACGTTCCCTACTGCACCACTTCCCCTTGGCAAATTGAGCGGGCCGCACGCCTCAGAAACTCAGCAGATCACGTGACCTCCAGCATGGCGCGTGGGAAGAGGAGCACCGCATCCAGGCGCCAGCCTTCGGCCTCGCCGTCACGCTCTCCACGGCATCAGATCACGCGACCTACAACACACAGAGCGTGGGCTCGCGGTCACATGGCCCGAGCAAGCGCCATCGCACACGAGGTCAGCACTGGAAAGGGTCGAGCGCGCCTCGCATGCAATGAAAAGCACCTTGGATGCACCCGGCTTCTCGGAGGCGTCTGCCTTGGTGCCCTGCTCTAATTCGGCCGCAGGCTGGGCAGCCGCGTTCTTTGGCCGGTGTATCGATGGCACGGGGTCGCTCGGAGACATCCACGGAGGCCTGTGGAGGGCGGCGCAAGAGATGCAGTGGGGAAAAAAGAAAATGAGAAAAAGAAAGTGTCTCCCGTGCCCTGCCTATATTTGTGTCAAGCTACGTTAACCGTGCATGTGCCAGTGATGCTCGCTGCCGAATAGTAACACAGGGGACCGGGCTCAGTCGAGCTGCAGTGAAGCTGCTTCCCTCCCCCCGCACTTCATCTTCTTGAGAGTAATAAAGTATTGATTGATTGATTGATTGATTGATTGATTGATTGATTGATTGATTGATTGATTGATTGATTGATTGATTGATTGATTGATTGATTGATTGATGATATTTGGGGTTTTACGTGCCAAAACCACTTTCTGATTATGAGGCACGCCGTAGTGGAGGACTCCGGAAATTTTGACCACCTGGGGTTTTTTAACGTGCACCTAAAGCTAAGTACGCGGGTGTTTTCGCATTTCGCCCCCATCGAAATGCGGCCGCCGTGGCCGGGATTCGATCCCGCGACCTCGTGCTCAGCAGCCCAACACCATAGCCACTGAGCAACCACGGCGGGTGATTGATTGATTGATTGATTGATTGATTGATTGATTGATTGATTGATTGATTGATTGATTGATTGATTGATTGATTGATTGATTGATTGATTGATTGATTGATTGATTGATTGATTGATTTGCGAAAGTCTTAGCAAGCGTTCAGTGAATAATGAAGTACCAACACATACTATTGAAGTTGCAGAAACTCTGCCGCACGCTTGTCATGGTAAAAGGATGACACTTTGCAAGTACGAAAGCTGGGATGCACTTATAAGATACCGGGCTATAGTTGGTGTTCGGTCTTGTTAAACAGTGCAAAACGAGACAAAGAATGGCAAAAAAAAGAGGTGGGACGAAAACAAGCGCTGATTTCCAACTTTGGAAGTCACCGTGCACCGTGCATTTGGTCCGCGATACAAAACCATAGGTGGTAAAAATTATTCCAGAGTCCCCCACTTTACAGCGTGCCTCATAATCAAATCGTGGTTATGGCGTCCCCCCTTTCTCCTTTTTTTCTGTTTTTTTTTGTCGTCCTTTGTCTCGTTTGGATGACGACAAAGAGAGGAACATGATGTTACTTGAATTTATGCGTTGGTCTCAAAATACCCGACCCGGTGTCACTGATAATATCGTGACGCCAAGACACAGATAAAAGTATGCTGACGTCGCGAAGCGATAAGGTTAGTCATAATGGCATTGTTCATAAAACAATGAACGATAGCGATGCGTGCTTTTCTTTTGGCGGCGCTAAAGTGCAGCAGCCGCAGCGATATCAGGAGCGGACCGAGCCAGTGCATCACAAGGTCATGGCTTTAGTGTTATAGAAGGTTTCTTGAACGCTGCAGTCATGACCTATCGACCTATCAGATAGTGAAACCAAAGCTGGCTCGTAGAAACGAGTACTCTTTTTTTTTCAGCATGCGCCGAAGTTGGAGAATATTCCTTTAGCGACAATGGACCTTCATCTACCATAAAATATGACCAGACGAAAATATCATATCGGTATTCTTTAAAGACTCGCAACAATGATGCTCATCTTGGTGGTGTTTGTGGTGGACGTGCTGGCGGTGTAGCCAAGCCTGCTTGCATCGGGCGATCACATAAGTGGATCAGGCAACAAAAGAATCGCTTGTTTTTATAGTTGGTAAAACTAAAAGACAAAAAGTAAAACATTGTTTATTCAGTGTTTGTAACCTCGTTCACTTCCCGTGAGCCTGAAACCGTAGACGGACAGAGAGAGTGAGTTTCGTTGTTCCCGATTTTTTTTTCGGTTTTTCTGTGTACTACGCGCTGTCACTATACCAATGAGCCTACAACTGCTTCCGTGTTCCCTGAGCCTGTTCCCATTTCTTCTGTTCGTTGTTCCGTCCCCTGTTCCCTCTGTTTCTTTTTTCTGGGTACGCGTTTTGATGGTATTAACAAGCGCGCAAAACACTTTTGAATAATGAGTGAGGTAAATCCCGCTTATTTCTCGTCAGCTGTACACTGCCTCTTAAAGAAAAAACGCACCTTTGTCGGAGAGCCCCCCGGTACGGTAATTACCAAAAGAGCTATCGCCGTCCTTTTTAAGCTACTGTGCCTGTACGATTTCTCTTCCCGGTTAATCTCGCTGCTTTGATAAAACACTACACTCTTAAAGAATGTTCACCCTTCAGTTGGGGTCTACCTTGCGCTGCTCGCACGTGACCACATGCTGTGTCGTGACGTCACGATACAGTATCTTCTTGGGAAACAAAACCAAAACTGGCCATAGGAAAGTTGGTATAATAAGTTATTTACGGCGCTCTCAGCCTTCTCACCATTTTTTCTAAGGTTAAGCGGTCCAGTACCTTCACTCAACGAAAAAAAAAATGGTCGGAAGTATCACATCAGTACACCCTCAACGCAGCAAGCCTAGTACTTTAAGGTAACGCATGTACCTGCATAACACAGTGCTCTCGTCAGCAATTCACACACAAAAAAAGGCAGGTAACGTTATGGATTGGAGACGACAATCCGCAAGTCTGTAAACCGATTTTGGGGAATAACTTTAGCGTTTGCAAATTCAGAAATGCAACCACATTTTTTGCAATAAAAAGGTAGGTAAGGAGATGTAAGTTTTCTTTTTTGTTTATTGTAGCAGTGTTCTTTCAGTCTTCAGTTCCTTACTTCTCATCTGGTAGCCCTGAGCGCACTTTAATGTCGCCCTAAGATAAGTGGTAACCCAGCGCATGCATCGCAATTATCAGAGGCGCCTTTGTTATGATTTTTCAAGGGACAGGAGCCTCGACTTCGGTAGCTATAGAACATTTTTTTTTTTACTTCTGATAAAGGTAATTCGTGAGTAGCAAATTATAACGGTCCAAAGCGTGGCAGTTTGGTCCAGTTGGTATGTCATGACTGTTTTAGGCTTGTAGCGGCAGCTCAGAAAGAGCAAAAAAGGAAGGAGGTAGGGATAATCAAAGGGTAATCACTCTGTTTTCCGTTACCTCTGATTACCCCTACCTCCTTCCTTTGTTACTCTTCCTGAGCTGTGCTACAAGCCTAAAACAGTCACCTTATAACGGGACATAAACCATGGAGCACGTTGCGCTTAGAATGTCATACTATCCATATCTGACGCTCTGGTTGATCCTTGGTGATTGCGCTGAATTTTGCACCTGAAAATACTACGTACCAACGAGCCCCAACTTAAGTTTCGTTCTAACATTGAGAGACGGTTGGAAGGTTGGTTTCGCAAAGAAAGTGGAAACACACGTTGAGGCGACATTAAGTTCACTTTTACTTGGAATGTGACAACTTAACGTATAAAAGCATTCACATTAATTTAGAAAGCTTTAAGAAAATAGCTTCTGTGACACCATCCAAGCTGCGGCTCATACCATCGTTGTCTACCTCGGGTGATCTTCGTCTACCTCGGGTGATCGTCGTCTACCTCGGAAGCAGATAGTTTGTCTTGTGACCCGACCCACAAACGAAGACAACTACGATTATTTTTTCTTGAAGAACCATCATATAACTGTGCCAAGTCTTATATTGAACGATAGGGTCGATAACTTGTGAGCTTGTGATCAAAATTTAGCGAAAGTAACATAGCGGAAAACGCAAAATACTTATCTTTTTATCATAAAAGAATGCTGCAGGATTTCTTTAAAAATTGCCTATTAATTAATGCGTAAGCAATGCTTGGCTCAGCTGTTACTTCGATTTTGCTTACTTGCTTTTCCTAGCTAATGCATGTCTGCTCGCCTTTACCCGGCGCCAAAGAAATTAGGTTCCCGCAGTGAACGGTGTGGAGATGAGTTCCCAGAAGCATACATGGCCCCTTAAAAGCGATCGTATCAACTGAGCCGAAACGCCACCATAATCGCCTTAGCCACAGCTGGTTCCTCCTCCTTTTTTATTTTTCTTCCTTTTTTTTACGACCTTGACGCGGTGATAGCGATGTCATCATTTCTTCAAGCGCCACGATATATCTATTATTAATATTTAACTATTATCACATATGCCAATCAGTTATTTTTATACTCACCTCCCCTACAGCGGGCTTCTTTGCACACATACGCCTAATGCGGAAAAGTAAGCTTTTAAGGCGGCCTGACAAGAATGGTTTTCTCTCTGATCAATATTTGTTTTTCAATTGCTAAAGCAACCAATCATCAACATTAACACTATTAAAATGACTTAATTGCTTCGAAAATTACGCACTTCTGTGCAGCTTCAAGGCATCACACGTTTCGCGCGACATGCTGATTTTGCTGGGGTACTCGCCAAAGCACGTTTACGCATTAAAATGTCACCGGGTACAGTGCCCTCCTGAAAAGGATGACAGTACTAGCGTATAGCTGTCAGTAAAAGTCGGGTAAGAAATGCTGTCAAGTACTCTATATGTACATAGCGTAAAGGATAGACGCGAAAATAGGGAGAGAAAATCGGAGAAGGTCCTGACATCACTCCCCGCGAAGCCTCCTGTGACCGGCGCCTCCAACGTACAGCTCAACTCCTCCCCTCTAATCTGCCCCTTTCCCCTCTCATCCCAACATGCCTCCGCGCTTCACGCCGCGCCAAGAAAGGTGACGTCAGAGAGAGGGAGAGAGAGAGAGCAACCAGCGGCCTTACAGCAGGCGTAGCTAATACTAGCGCACCCCTATACGAAGCATTCAAATGACACGTGACTTCGTGGCACACTTTTCTTTTTGCAACCACACTTCTTCCTCTGCGAATCTATGTAGCCGACTGGTACGTGCGAGTACGTCCATCAGCGGTGGAGGCGCACCGCGAGGCGACCGTACCTGGCCATGAGGAGGGAGCCGGCCAGGGCGTTGAGCGATATGGCGCCGGTCACGAGCAACGCGCCGTCCAGTCCGTACTCGCTCACGAGATTCCCGAGCACCGAGGGGTACGCGATGGCCGACAGCGAGAAGGCCGCCCGGTAGATGGACAGCGCCTTGCGACGCTCCGCCTCGAAGTGGAGGTGAATCACCGTCTCGTTGACGACCATCGACACCGCGGCGCCAAGGCCTGCGACGACATACACAAGGCACACACGTCGTGCGCGACCATGCATACAAGCACGCATACGGATAGAATTACGATTCCGTCAAGCGCCCCTCTGATCGCCGCAGCCGGTCACGAAGCACATTCAACGGGTTCGATGTGGAAACCAATCGTAAATTTACATTAACTTTAAATTAACCTATTATTAACCGAGGGTGTCGTTGCAGTCTTTAACTTTGGGATCCTTGTCTGTATATATTGTCTTTCACCCATTTAGTGTAGCTACAGAATAATAAACTGAAACTGATCCGTTTAAATCCAGGATGCTTAAGGATATGTTGATCGAAATTACTTGAAGCAGAAGATGCGATGATGCTTGAGCGATTTCTTCGCATTTTTTTTTCATCCCTGTGATATAGATATAAGATGGCCAGACGAAGCGATTGAGCAAGTAAGATGCACGTTTGTTCCATTTACTTTTTTAACAAAATGCTACGCTATGCATTGATGCACAAGAGCAACTGGAACGCCCATGTATTTCGTCCCACATTGTGGGTAAATATAATCTCGAAACCGGTGTCATCGTGGAAACTCGTCGGCTAGATATCGTATTGCACTGCAGTTGAAACTCGATATAACGAAGTGATGACTACGCTCGAATTATTTCGCTAAATCGGGAAGTTTGTAAAATCGAGAAAGGACGAATTTTTCGTTCCTTCGGAATTACAATTTTAACCTAGCGACACGCAAAGGCTACCGCGGCATTGCATTTGCCACTGATCCAGAAATATTTCGCATAAACCATGAAATAACGAAAGCAACCACCGCCGACCCTACCGAGGTGGTGTTGAGTCGGCTGTTCCGTGCATGGGCGGCGGCGTGCATGGTCATGGTCATGGTTCATGGGCGCGGCACCATGGTAACATCTCTAGCTTTATATTGAGGCTAGGGATGTGACCATGGCGCCTAGATGTTTTAACGTGATAGATTGAGGGCACACGCTCGAAGAAGATCCCGCTTGTGTCAAAATTAGACAAAAAATACACCTTTTTTCACTCCTTTTTTTTCACTTCCGTGTCGGTTTTTGTCGTGCAATATCATTTGAGTAATGGACTGCCAACTTGCCCGGAATGCTGCTCTTATTACTTTTTTGGAAAAACTTCGTTAAATCGAGTTCGACCAAGCTTGTTTCGTTAATTCCGGTTGATGGTCACGTTGAACCCTATGGGTACCTGCCGGGGAATGTAAGCTTCTTCGTTAGATGAACTTCGTAAAATCGGGTTTCGTTAGATCGAGTTTTACCTGTGTGTGCTATGTGTTTAAGTCAATTGGTGAATATTATTAATTAGTTGAATATGTCTTTCAATTTCGCGTGCTAGTAATGTCCGCCTTTTCGAATAATCCAACTCAAGGAAAGAGTTATGCCATCTGCAACAGGCCATTTATAAAAAAAATCTTCCGTAGAACTTAAACATATTCAACCTGTATATTTACCAATTTCCATCTGTGACCCTCCGTGGTATAGTAGCTCCGTGCATGGCTAAGGGGCACTGCGCTGCTGTGCACAAGGTCACGGCTCGCTCTCAAAACGTTCGTGTACGGCGAATTGAGGAGCATGATTAAAAAAGAGATCCAGGAAGTCAAATTTAACCCGGAGCCCTCCTCTACGGTGTCTTTCATAATTAACGCACTGTGCCATTTCTAAAGATGCTAAATGCACCGTACACCTCTATATACAAACGCTTAAGTGTTATCCGTTACGCTAAAGTGTGAACAGTTTACTGCTGAATTAAAGGCCATTATTTAGCGTGACCCTAGGCGTATCACAATTTGCGACTGAAGAGGAAGTATTAGGATAGATTTAGCATTGTGCGTCGACCGCCTTTGTGGAATTTTGCAAGCGGTTTGCAGCTCACTACATGCATGTCTGCAGAGAGGCTTCTAGCCAGGTGAGCTTCGCAGAATACTCTTTGCCCACGAAGTACTGTCCACAAAGTATTCTTTTCAAAACTGGCTCGCAACCAGATCCGTTCTGCGCGCTCGATCCTGCGATTCGTTGCCGCGATGGACAAAGCCTGCCGAGACGTACCGCAGCACAGTCCTATCACTGGCACCAGAAGGGCAAGGCTGCCGAGGAAGAAGCACACTGCTTGGCCCACGCCGACCAACAGGGCGCCTCCGATGGACAGAACCTTCAGCGGCATGGTCCGGCACTGAACGGTCACAATGGGCGCTGCGAACGTGTTGGGGTGAGAGTTGAGCTATAGGCACGGCGGCCGCCAACAGCAACTGTTTCGCCCAAATTAACGTGATTCACCCTGGTTGAGCTGAAAGTATAACATTACTACATATAACATATGTAGAACTGATCTTTCCAAAAGGACCGTTTCTCGATCTAAGAGGTCGGTAGACGGGTGCTTACAGAGCTTTCGTCACTCCGATTGGTCGCCTGCATGTCCCTCTAATTTTGCCCACATCTTAATCTCTGAGCCAGGCCAAAACCACACAGTCACCAAACAAAGGAGCGCGGCCGCATTCAGGACATTGAGCAGACAGATGAACGTCTCGGTAATTTTAGGGCGGAGCTCTTAGCCGGCCCTTTCAGCGTTGAGCGTCGGCGTCCTTCGGTGTAACCATGCGAAAGCACAATGTAGGATGAAAGAGCGAACGTGGAGGGCAGTGGGAGATGAAAGACGGCGAGAGCGAACAAATCGCGAGGAAGAAAGCGGAGGAGGAGGGTGCAGCGGAAGCGTGAGGAGGAAAGGAAAAGCAGGAGAGTACGATGAAAGGCCCCCGTGAGGAGGAAAGTGGAGTGCCACACGAGACACGGCGGCGACAAAGCACGCGGCGAGGGCGTCCACCGTTACCATATATGATAGCGAAACGATGGCGTGCGCTTTCGACCCACTGCGCATGCGTAACGTCGCCTGTGTCGTCGCCTCCGCTAGAGAATCCACTCCGCACGAGCCAGGCCTTCCCGTGTTAACGCTTTCTTTCTGAAAAATCAGCGACGCAGCTGGTGGAAATGCTTCGTAGCCGCCGCTGCTGCTAAACGAGTTGCCCGAGCCGAGGCTCAGCGCCTACGCCAAGAGGACACTGCATTTCAGAATCAATTTCTTTGTCACGATATATGGCGAAGTCAAAACACCTGAACAGCTGCGCCCAAAATTCGCATCAGGGAGTGTCGTAATCGGCGGTGAATTCTTTTTTTTCTTTACATTTGAGCTATGCTCTCTTGAGCGATTGTTAAAGACACCGTCCTGTCTGTCTTGTATGTACTCCACACCACAGGACAGCGGCAACTCGTACACCACTTTTGCTTCGCAATCCACTATAGGATTTTGATGTATCTTGGGACACCCAACCGCAGATTTTAGCCACTGGTTTCTCAACCAACACACTCTGCTAAGTAAGACAGCGTGTAGTCCTGTGAAGATAAGGTACAACTGCTACCTTTCGTGTGTTTTGCGTCTGCTCATTTGCTGTGTCCCGAGTGCTATTTTCTGCACGAGATCGCTCCAGCCAACCCTTTGCTACAGAAACATGCAAAGACTTCGGAAGCCCTGCTGTAGGCAACCGTTCCAATTGATTCTTCAAGCTTGTGCAAATACTGTGATGGCACGAATTTTCTAAAGCATCTCCAAGGCATAGGTTAGCAATGATCCTTTTAACAAGTTTTGAATGGGGGGATTTGTGCGGTAGCGAAGGCTTATGAGCTGTTAGCTTATATATCCAACAGGTGTGTTGGTCCGATGGTCCGATAACTCAAACTGGATACCTAAAACCAGCAGTGCTCCTTTGGCGAGCTTGGATTGAAGGCTTCCGCGAAAATTTTAAAATTTATACACTGTAAGATTTGCGTCCAGATTAAAAAGAACTAAATGTTCATCGACATATCTGAACACTTTAAAAAGGCTGAAATAAATCAATGCATCTGGCAAGCTTCTGTTATGACGGGCTAACTACAAGCGCCAAATACAGGCCATGTAGACACCTTGCTTCTGAATAAATGCAGCATCATTCCATTCTGCATATGCCGAGTTAAGATAAAAGCGATGCAAAGCTAGAAGGCCTGGAAAGGTAACTCAGATGTTTTCTGATAGGCAACTGCACAGAGATCAAGATTCCCTCTTCCACGTAAATTACTAGTTTATGGTGAGGCAATGCGTAATACAAGTCCTGGATATCAAAAGAAAACGCAGAAAACCTTGTAAGAATTTTATTTCAAGAAAACTACAACTTTCGTTTAGCTTTTCGCTAAAAACAGGTCGTCAGTGTTCAGAACTCTTTAGTTTTAGAGCGTAGCTCTCAGGTACCCGTTGTTCCTAACGGCGAGCGTCGGCGTAACCGATCGAACGAGCAGAGCTAAAGATGAAAGAGCGAAACCGGAGCGAAGCGGGGGATGGAAGACGCGAGGAGGGAAGCGGAGTAGGAGGGTGTGGCGAAAGGGTGAGAAGAAAAGTGTAGTGCGGTGACGATGCCTACTAGATGGCGTCAGAGAAGCGCGCGTTGTCTGGGAGGTCTGTTGGCGGCGGCTGCTGTGAATCGTACCCACGCGTCACCCACGCGCTGCCTCTCGCGATCTCCAGATTAGCGAGGCAGTCGCGCCAACCGTCGCTCCGTTTGAAACGTGCCGCACGAGACAGATTGTCCGCGCCAGCCAGTATGCCGCGAAACGAAAACACAGAGAGCTGTGCTCAAATTTCGCAATAGGGAGTATGGAGTACGCAGTATTTCTTCCAACAAGGGTGCAATCGCAGCGGGCGTCTCCCTTTTGTCCTTGTCCGCTGGCACTAAACCTGTTATCGAAGTTAGGGCATCAACGTGCCCACTGTACAGCTCTGTTACCTTTATTTTCAAAGCAGTAGCAAGACAGAAATCATGCAGCCAACCATCGCTTTGTCTCGTCTCAGATGACCTGTAATTCAAGCTAGTTGGTTATTCATGAGCGTCGAGTAACAGCGCGTAAAGAACTCACAGTGAGGACAGAAGTATAAGCGAGATTTCATCGTTATTCAAATCACTCGTTTCTATCGACGCTCCTGGCCCCAACATTTACTTGGTGATACCGTTACGCCCAGAGGGACGACACCGAGACGGGTAAGCCTGTCGATTTCCACTAGGCCGACGGCGCCACATGATTGTACGGCATCGATCAACGCTAAGTGACCAGCGCTTACACAGCGTGTATGCAAGGCTGTAGATGAAGGCGTTCATCCAGGCGACCGCGCCTTTGGAGGTGGTGGCGAACGCGTCGCCCACCGCGAGGAACATCACCGGCATGGCGCGACGCAGCAGGGAGCAGCAGAAGACGTTCCACGCCGCTGCGAGCGCCACCTGCCAGCTGTGGCAGCCATCCGGCACGAGCTCCCCTCTCGGCTGCGGTGGCGCCTGTTCTCCCGGCTGCACCTGGACCTCTTCAGCTGGCTGCGGCTGTTGTCCATCTGGCTGTGGTTGATTTGCGTCGAGTTGCGGCGGTGACATGGACTGGGGCGGTTGCGTTTGATCCATGCTCCGACGACTATACGAGTTTATCTGCAAAGGCAAGTCGTTAATTTGCCTTGTCTCTACATTGGGGCCACCGCTTTCGGGCTAACTTATTGTACTGCGATAGTAATTATATGGACCGTCCAGGCGCATTTCCGCCGTCGCCGTCGTCGTGAGGTCCCGCATGAGTGAAAGGGTGTGAGGGTGAGCAGGTGAACGCGGTTCAATCTCGCGTGCGCGAGCGAGGAACGCGGCCCGGATGCGTGCCCTCTCCTGTAGCGCGCGAGGCAGGGGGGTCAGGCCAGGGATAATAATAATAATATTTGGGGTTTTACGTGCCAAAACCAATTTCTGATTATGAGGCACGCCGTAGTGGAGGACTCCAGAAATTTTGACCACCTGGGGTTCTTTAACGTGCACCTAAATCTAAGCACACGGGTGCTTTCGCATTTCGCCCCCATCGAAATGCGGCCGCCGTGGCCGGGATTCGATCCCGCGACCTCGTGCTCAGCAGCCGAACACCATAGCCACTGAGCAACCACGGCGGGTCAGGCCAGGGAGGAGGGACGTTCTTCTCCGGCGGCTGCTACGGTGCCTCGATATCCTCCTCACCTGCCGCTCCGTACAGAGTGGAGACAACCACAGCGTCTACTACGGTGCAGGCCACGCGAATCGCGGACGCCGTAGTAGAGGCTTTGGTGGACGGCGTAGGGACGGGTTGCCGGGGCTCGTGTGTGTCGAAAGCGGTCTGCGACGTGGCTAAAGTGAGCGCCCACGTGGACCTCATTTTCAAAGCGATCTGCGATGGTTGCAGAGTGCACTTTATGCCAGTAGCTTCGTAGGCGCTGTGCATTCGACGTTTCGTACGTGGTGAAGCGACACCTGCACGAAGGTCAATTGAGTCGCGGCCGCTGCCGCAATTCCTAACTCCAGCGTTTTCACAGACAGTTTCCGCTGTCATCGAGCGATGTGTGTTCGTGTTTTCCTGTGCGCGCGTGACGCCGTGCTGGCTAATTTGGTTCAACATCTAAACGTCTAAAAGAAAATTGGCGCATTTGTTTTCGTGCGTCGTCAGGAAGCTGCGTTAGGGACCAAAATGAGACAACTAACACGCGCTCGTACTGTTCTTTTTTCTGCGCTGCTCCCACCACGAACCCAATGTTCATGTCTGGAAAGGAGTCCTTGTCGCACTGAAAATGATTCCGATTTATGCGGTTTCCCAGGCTAGCCACAGACAATTACTTTTTTATTCCCAACTACAGTGCGTGTTTGCGCTGCCCTGTTATCACTTTTGGTGCACGCGCTTCGTAGACCCATACGTGCCCGGTTCGGAGCAGCTTGGCTGCTTGGCAGTGTTGTTGCTTCTTTGGCGGCAACCGAAAACTGCGCGGATCGGCACGATCGCGGCGCGAGAGAGAAGCTCGGATCAATAACAGCAGCAGCACAGAAGCCCGAGCAGCTGCGTTGTTACCCTTAGTAAAATGACAGAAGTTAATTATTATTACAATTATGTCTTTAATAATTAGATCAGTGTGAGCGTCTCGGAGCGCGAAAAAGGCGACAGGGAACTTGGGCAGAAAGGTGACCGGATCGCCATCTTGGATGACTCGTCCTTCGCCTTCTCCCACTGTAAGATGTCACGTCAGCAAAACACACTTCAATCATCTGTCTTAGCTTAGCTAGCGCCCCGTTACTGTACGGCGTGCTGAAAAAAAAACTCGAATCGAGGAACATCGTTGCAAGCTCAAGATGCTTACCGCACCGGTGAACTGCAGCCGTTCCTGAGAAAGCCTGTTCTTCTTCTGGTGAAGCCTGAACGCGCGCGGACAACGAGGCACGCGCTACGCCGATGCTTAGTCGCTCTTCTTCCTTGTCTTCGCCCGCCTGAAAAACAGCTAGCATCTTGTAAAAGAGAGAGAGAGAGAATGAACTTTAATGAGCACCAGCAGTTCAGTCGGCTGGGCCTAGGCCTTCCACGATGGGACGTCGAGGTCTTAACTCGTCGCCGCTTCGTAGGCCTGCTGGGTCACCCAGAGTTGGTCGTCGAGATGGGAGCTGCGCAGGCCGGCGTGCCATCTCGACGAGAGGGTCACGGGGTTAAGGGCTGGGTATTGATGTTTGCACTCCCATAGCATGTGGGGGAGTGTTGCTGATTCAGTTTTACAGACCTTGCATGACTGGCTCGGGTAGATGTCGGAGTATATAGTGTGATAGCGTGTGAGAGAGGGGTATGTATTCGTCTGTAACAGGCGAAGGGTGGTTGCCTGTGCCGTTTTCAACTTGCGCTGAGGGGTGGGGAAGTTATTCTTGCGAGGTAAAATAAATTATGGGGTTTTACGTGCCAAAAACACTTTCTGATTCTGAGGCATGCCGTAGTGGAGGACTCCGGAAATTTCGGCCACCTGGGGTTCTTTAACGTGCACCTAAATCTAAGCACATAGGTGTTTTCGCATTTCGCCCCCATCGAAATGTGGCCGCCGTGGCCGGGATTCGATCCCGCGACCTTGCGAGGTAAAACGACTTCACAAGGTCGTTGTACCTTGTAAGGCGGTCACGTCCTGCGGGTGCACCTGCACCGTCTCCGGCACGGTTGACCAGTCCTTGTGCTACGGAGTGTGTAACCTCGTTGAGGTTGGTGAGGTGCGGGTGGACAACGCCGGCGTGTGCTGGGATCCAGACGAGGGTGATTTGATTTTCAGGTGAATGCGGGGCTTGTCGTAAGATAGGAGTGATTGCTCAGAAATACGACCTTTGATGTAGTTGTTGATTGCTGCGCGAGAATTGCTCGGTATGGTGGGATAGCCTGGGTCAAGAGTGGCCAGGGCGATGGCCACTTCCTCGGCCGTCTTGGCATTTTGGGTAACGATGCTGGCAGCATGTCGGAGCAAGCCGCCTGCTGTGGTAACCGCCGCAAAGCGCTCAGTACTCAGCTGCGTCGACGAAGGCGACGCCCGCGGTGTTGCCATAAGCTTTGATGAGGGATGTAGCTCGTGCCTTCCTGCGTCCTTTGTTGTAGTCTGGGTGCATGTTTTTCGGAATAGGGTCGGCGTGTATCCATTGCTGAATGTCGCGTGGTATTGGGTGTTTGTCTCCATGATCGCGGTGGTAAGTGATATTAAGCTTGTTTAGAATGCTGCGGCCCGTTTCCGTTAGGGTAAGCCGCTTTGGTTGGGATCAACGCTGGGCTTCGATTAACTCGACTAGCATGTTGTGGATACTTAATTGTAGTAGAAGTTCCGTGCTGGTGTGGTTGGGTAGTCCTAAGGCCTGCTTATAGGCTGCTCTGATCATGATGTCCAGTTTAGTCTTTTCAGCTTTGTACCAGTTGAGAAAGGGCACAACGTAAGTAATCTGACAGATGACAAAAGATTGGACAAAGCGGATGAGGCTTTCTTTCTTCATACCCCCTCGCCGGTTGTTCACTCGTTTCAGCAGTCTGGATGTATTAGCGGTCTGTCGAAGGATCTTGGAGATAGCCGTGGAGTTAGCTCCGTTGGCTTCCATGATCATACCAAGAACGCGGATGCTAGGGACTAAGGGTATGGGTCTGCCATCCCTCAGGTTGAGCTCTATTTCCACGTATTGGCGATTATTCATGGAGCCCCGCGGGGGGCGTCCATGGAGTGTGGTGCGGTATAGTTGAAGCTCCGACTTTTCAGGGGAACAGCGGAGTCCCGTTTTGCTAGCTTTCGTGGTCCTAAAATTTTCGCGGTGCGTTTTTCCAGACATTGCTTATCTGGCATCCGGGCGTCACGCTTTACAAAATAAAGAACTGTAAAATAACTCGATCCAAAGGGCTGTTAACATGGAAAAAGTAAGCTGACGATAGTAGCTGCGAATATGCCACGATCAACCAGACGTACGCAACGCGTTGAAAGATTATATCGGTGACGGCTTCGACAACCTACTAATTCGTATTATCATACTCCGTAGTTAAACAAGAAACATTGTATAGCATATTTTATTACAACGCCTCTAACATATAAAGGAAATAATAGTCTCACTAAAGCCCAGCGAACACATTTTGTGAGGAGACACTTAATGCTGAGAAGCATTTTAGGCACACGCGTTGTCTTTCTATGCGCTCCATCAGGCTCTCAACATTTTCTTTCTAATATGCGCAACGTACCTCTGTAAGTTATTCAGTTTCCCTCAGAACAACTAAGGTTCACCCGACTTGTGAATATTTAAGCCGTTTACTGCCTAATCTCACAACCGTTGCTGCTCCTCTACACGGCCACCCCTGAAGAAGGATACGACTAGTACCTTTGGATTGGCCCAAAGAGCGGGGGGGGGGGGGGGGAGAATAGGCAGAGATTGTGAGTTCCCGAATAGAATAGCTGCATCGAAGTGTCTATGCCTTGCGGCACAAGCCTCATCAAGCCCGGAGCTTGCATATATCGTATCAGCACACACAAGCTTCTAGTGCCCCTCTGCCGAATTTCCGCGAAAGTAGCCTGCCAGTGAAAAATAAACAGTTGCTTTCGCATCAAAAGCTTTCGCCTAGCCCCGCAGAAATATGGTCAGTTACCAAGTGAAGCCTTTTCTGCTTCAACTAAGTGGCAAGTCGGTCTGGTTGGTGACAACCAGTCCGACTTCCGATCCTAACCAGTCCGCTACAACTTACACCTTAATATGATGTACCGCAGAGCTTAAGTAGGACATTCGCACCACAATTTAAGTGAAGCGTTACGTAATAATGGAGCTACAAGCGATTAGATGTTACCCTCCTCCCTAGCCATGCTCTTCCTCCTCAACTCGCTCGCCGAGCTAGCGGGGCTAAGCTCCGCCTTCACTCGTGATGCGTCACGATGCGACGTCACATCGTCCACTTCCGGTTGTGTTGGCGCCCGCCCCCACCTGCGTGAGACCTCTCCGGTAGCCGCTTGGCCGTCGACCCCAAGCGCGAGCTATCGAAGCAATGTGCGTTGCGAGCAATCTGTCGTAGCGCCGAACGTGTCTGGTATTCCGGTAACCACAGGCAAGCTGATCATTTCGGCAAATGACTGGAGGCATAAACTCAAGCTGATAAAGGAACTTTAGCGTAGACGTACGTGAGCGGCCTGATCGGTCTGCACGGTCCAGACACTTGATGGCGCAGCGCTTAAACAGCCAAACAAAGCTCTAATATTGCTCTAACCAAGTTTAAAACATTTTAAACATTTATAAAAACAACGTGTTGATGATTACACTCCTGCGAAAAACACACCAGCAGCAAAGAAGAATACACTTCGTTGCTGCTACTGTGTATGGTTGAGCTCTGTGCCACCAGGTGGCTGCACCATGCAGACCATTCACATTTCCCCTTCTGCTCATCTCATGGCTCATCCCGTTACAGCACAGTCAAGCGGCCAAGCCCTGTCTCCTTGCGCTGGCGTTAGCCCTAATAGCGGACTCGCGAAACGCTATTGCGTTAGTAATCTTCCGGCGTAAAGTGACGGCCACAAACGCGTAAATCCTGGCGCGCATCGGAGAGCGGCAGTCCGATGCGCAGCAGCCAGTTCACTCGTACGCTGCCTTGCAGAGGGACACGATGTCACAGCTTGACATATTGCCAGTCACTACGTTTGCAATCCACAAGGCAACAAAGTCGAATCATAGTGCTCGCGAAAAGAATGAGACCGACTCTGACCGCAGAGCTCTCGTCAAAATGGAGTACGTTGTACACAAGCCGACGACCAATGCTGTTTAACAGGAGTGCTTAAGTGTACTGAAAAATTGTTCTTGTGCATTCTCCTTATGGTACTTTCTTTTTATAAAAACAAATTAACTAACATTCCAGCTATTACGAAGATCATTTGTTTACCATAAGGTTGGAAAAATTATAGATCACGCGCCCTGGTCAGCCAATCGGATAGCTCGCCCCATTGACGTCACACGGGTGATTTCGATCATATGGGTAGGGGCGGCTTAAAATTCCGCCGAGCAGTGTGCTGCGATCGGCAGCGATGTGCATTTTTAAAACCTTGAAATAAATTACGCGCTTTACGCGGAGCACTTAGATGTGTCATATAATGACCAGAAGGACCTACTCTAACAACTCAGTACGTTTGTAGAAAATCGTCAAAAGCGTTTCAGGGTCTCTTTAAGTTCCTTATCTCGCTCACCAATCCTATGTGTGTGTTATACCCCAACGAAGTCGGGAAGAAGAGGAAAAAGAAGAAGAAGAAGAAGGAAGTCTCGCTGCGTATTTTTGTCGGTGTCCGAACCTTGGTCAAGACCATTCATTCGGAGTCACTGGCGGATACGTAAAAAGGATGAAGGGGTCTCGGGGGCATCCCGGAGGAGCCGACTCTCCATCCGAGGGTAAAAAAGACGCGATACCCCACCAAGAAACAACGCCGCGGAACGAAACAGTGAGTGAACGCTATAGTCTCATCCAGTACGGAAGCTGTACCGGAGGATCCTTCTCTTAAGTTTTTCCCAATTTTTATGCGAAAGCATCATATGACCCATTGAGTGAAAAACCGGAAGCTGTAGCACCAAAACGACACCTAAATTCGCACTGGCTGCGACTCCACTTCGTGAACGCGCCTCGATGGAGCAGCGCCGGCGAGGCGATGTTGCTTGAGGGGAGAGGGCGTCGCCGCGCGGCGCCACGTCACCGGCGCGCCTCAACGACGCAGATACGGTGACATACCGTATCGCTCTCTCTCTCTCTCACCCCCAATGGGCGTAGCTGTTGCACGGGCCTGCCGGCCTTAGGGGCCGCTGCTGCTTCTTCGGTCTCTCTACGCGCAGGACGACGGTGGCATGCGGCGTTGGCACCGCAAGCTACTGGTGCTTGCTGGCTGGGGGCTGCACGCACTGCTATGCGGTACATCATTCGCCACACAAAACTCGAAGGGCCGCTCTGTGGCGTTCAATTGGACATGAATTCTTTCGCATTTGCAGCGCATGAGAAGTGCTTAGGTGTCCTCGGATTTTTATTAGAAATAACCTTCGAAAGATGGCATAATTCTAGTTCTTAGGCTGGGCAGTTAAAAGAGGCAGATACTACTTGCATGTGGAATCGTGCTTAAAATTCCGCGTGCCGATATTACGCGTGCCGATATGCGCCGCGAAACGTGCCATAGAAACGCACTAGTGTTCCACTTACTTTATTTAACGAAACGCCGTTTCACGAAGATTCCGCAGTGGGCTAGTTGGTTCGACATAGTTAACACTTTTGCGCAGAGCGACGAAAGGGCCTTAAGCGAGAAAACAATACATGACACCTGAGCGCAATACATGTTTCGTGCATCGAAGCGCAAAGTGACTGAAACGCCAATGTATTTCGGCGCATATTTTGGTAGTGAATGTCTCGACGCAGATGTCCTTCCGAAAATTCGTCCCAAGTGGATTGGCCTTGCGAACTCACCGGCTGAAATTGACCACATAAACGTCAAAAGAAAATACGATGCCTGGTGTAACGGATCCGTCCGAAGGTTATAACGCCCGATTAGAGAAAAAAAAAACCTTGTCAAACGCGCGCTTCTTGCTACTCGTAAAGATCGACCATCGTCATGCAGTCGTTATAGATGGACGAAAGTACAGGGAATAAATGGACCATATCTACATCCCCAGACAACGTGAACAGAGGCCGGCCTTGCTCCGATCGCAGCATTAAAGTGGGTTTCTTCGCAGCACTCATATTCTGGTACTCCACTTGCTCAATTGCTGCCGACATCTACGGTAGAGCTGGTACTAGTTGAAGCTGCTTTATAATTCTGTGCAAAAAAAAACATTTTTTTTTACCATGAACCAATGAGTAGGAATATTTCGGAATTTTAATAAAATCTGACCTTAGTTGGACACCACAATTTAAAAAAGTAGTAGGGGAAACGAACCACAGAATAGGTTATATTCGACGTGTCCTTAAACTCGCTTCTCCAGCCACGAAACTGACTGCTTATAAAGTGCTCGTGCGCCCAATTCTAGAATATGCATGTGAAGTGTGGGATCCGTGTTTGAAAGATTCAGTGTCAAAACTGGAGCAAGTTCAAAGACGTGCATAGCGGTTTATTTATTCCCGATACCACTGGCAAGACGCCGTAACACCACTTTATGCGAGGGAAAACCTGCCCCTACTTAATGTCAGGAGGAAGGAAAAACGACTTTGCCTGTTCTATTTAGTCGTTAATGAGCTGCTACTTGTTGAATAGTATCACTACAGTAATGAATCTAAGAACCACATAGTGCGAAATAAACATAGTAGACACGTTAAGGAAAATCGATTTCAGAAGCATTGCTATAAATACTCATTCTTCCTTTCCACACCACTTGATGGGCATTGTCTCCCTGCGAACGTTGTAAGCGCAGGGACGCCTGAGCAGTTTTCCGAACATGTGTCGGAATATTTTAAACAATAGGGCATATATTGCTGCATCACCGTATTCTATTGTTCCGTTCACTGCTTGCTGTGTGTCGATATATTGTTACCACTCCTGTCTTGGCCCTGATGTGGACCGAAAGTATCTGTAAATTAAATTTAAATAAAAAATATCGCTCGAGACCATACCGCCATTAAATACGCAAAAAAAATATGCTGTACAAAAGACGCACACAGGGTAAACCGCGAATGCATACGACAACTTAGCTGCTTGGCTTGGCATGTTACCCTGGCTGGCGCGTGTTCGGCGAGTGCTGCATTGGCTAGGCATGGCTACTTTCGGTTTCAAAGAGGTGCCGCCAGCTCACAAAAACAAAAACAACCGTGTTCCTGCTCAACTAGGCCGCGCTCTTAAGGCCTCCCAAGTAATCGAGCATGTCCGAAATATTGGTCGGTGACTGCACTCGTATTAAAAGAAAATGTATGAATTGCTGCTTGGTTGGGTGATTTCCTCCGCTTATTGTGCTTGATCGGTCAATTCTGCTTTTTGAAGGGTCGCAATGTCATCAATGGTTCCGTGGACAGAGAGAACCGATAGTTTTCGTTCCGAATACTTAAAGCTTGTTTTTGTTTATTTGCGTCAGCCTAATTTAGAGGCTGTTGTTCTGTTTAGGCGGCAATCCTGTCAGTCGATTCTCGCTTGCCGAAGTTTCTACTTGCAGAATCACAGAAGAACTGAGCATGTGTTGGTGGGCTAGTTGGTTGAGCATGATTACAAAGACGGCGATTATTTCTTATTGTTTTGATCCTTGACAGCAGCTATATATTACTATGTCAAGAAATAAAACACTCAGTTGTTAGTGCGCCTACGTGCTGTCTCGTGTTCCCCTTCTTCGTGTGTTGTTTTATTCGGCGCCGTCTTTGTAATCATCACAGATGAGGCGCTTCTCTGTTGCTATAGGCGAGGCCTAGTCGGACGGGCAATTCCTGAGCGTGCCGTAAGATAACTCCCTCGAAGGAGACTGCCAGATGATGTCGATGGTGATTTCGACGACTTCGCCCGCGCGCAGGCCAACGCGAAGCCGCTCGAGCCCCCCGTGGCAGCCGGGCCTTCTGCGCAAGCGCGGCGCGTCCTGGACAGAAGGAGGCCGTCCCGCAGACTGAGCCTCTTCCGGGGCCTGGCCACCACGACCCGCGCATCGGCCACGTCGGGCAAGACTTCCCAGTCGCGCACGAATGTGAAGAACATCCTACTGAGCTCAGACGTGAGAGCCTTCATGAAACAACTGGCTGAGCAGGAGAAGAAGGACGAGGGCAGCAGAGCGGGCGCGCTGCATCGCGTGGCATCGCCGCGGCGTCAGGATCCTTTCGGTGAGTGTCTTCTACCGCCACGAACTGCGGAGGGACGGGGGCATTTGTCAGGCTTGATTGCCTTTAGCCCTTGCCCCTGCAGAGGGCTTCGCAAGTCGCCTAATGTAAATAAAGTATTTTGCTTGCTTGCTTGCTTGCTTGCTGGCTGGCTGGCTGGCTGGCTGGCTGGCTTGCTCGCGTGCTTGCTTGCTTGCTCGCTCGCTCGCTTGCTGGCTTGCTCGCTTGCTTGCTTGCTCGCACGCTCACTTGCTTGCTTGCTCGCTCGCTCGCTCGCTCGCTTGCTTGCTTGCTTGCTGGCTTGCTTGCTTGCTCGCTCGCTCGCTTGCTTGCTGGCTTGCTTGCTCGCTTGCTTGCTTGCTTGCTTGCTTGCTTGCTTGCTTGCTTGCTTGCTTGCTTGCTCGCTCGCTCGCTGGCTTGCTTGCTTGCTTGCTTGCTTGCTTGCTTGCTCGCTTGCTCGCTTGCTCGCTTGCTTTGCTTGCTTTGCTTTGCTTTGCTTTGCTTGCTTTGCTTGCTTCCAGAGTGTTCTGCTCGTGTTTGATTCAAATTACGTTCTTGAGTTTTTACGTGCCAAAGCCATGACCTGATTATGAGGCAAGCTATGACGGGAGATTCTGGTTTAATTTTGACTAACTGTGTGTTATTTTTTTCTACGCGCACCTGAAACACGATGCACGAGCCTTTTCACATTCCACGCTCATTGGAATGCGGCCGCTGCGGCACGGATCGAACCCTCTACCTTGAGGCCCAGCAGAGCGACGCCATAGCCGTCGAGCTACATCGGCGGTTGCTGCCAGATGGACAAACAGAGAATAAAACTGCAGCATTACACGTTGTTTTGATGGAATCAAAACATCGTGATACGGATCAAAGAATAAATTCCTTGATCCAAATCTAGACAAAAAATTTCCGTATAGTCTGCCTGAAAATGATGCAAGGTTTACTGGATGACCGCAACCTATTGAGCAGGAGTCATACGCTCCGCAATTTCGCTCCTGATGTGATACCTGTGCACAACAAACCTGGTATGTTGCGTTGGAGAGTCCTTGCGACTTTGGGATGCATGATTTTGATACAGTGCCTGGAATGCGTTTATCAATTCACAAATCTTGGCAAGTCGCCGTAGCTCTAGCGCCGGCTGAAGGTTACCGCAGGAACAAATCTCTGGTAATTCTAACAGATTCCTAAGCAACATGCAGGAACTACATACAAGGCAGAGTTAATAAGGAAGCACTGAGAGTCCTCCTCGAAACACAGCCTCCTAACAAAAACATAAAACATAGGATCTTCTGGATACCGGCACGCACCGGGCTGGAGGTCTACTCAAGTGTGGACAGCCTAGTTCGCGAACTCACGCACCGAGCAGGGCAGTCGGAAACCCTAGACGTCCTCTTAACGGTGGAGCCGACGTATGCAGAAATACTTAACCACTACAGAGGAAGGAGTCTTAAATACCCCCCACCCCACACATCGCTCACACAACACAAGGCAGTCAGCTAGCGAAGACTGCAAGCAGGCACGTTCTTCAACCTGCACACAGTACGCAAAATGTTCCCTACCCAGTACAGGGATACATGTCCGTGGTGCGGGGCAACCCCTACGTTATACCACATCACGTGGGAATGCAAGCGTAATATCGCCTTCCATACAGTAAATAACCCAAGTGCGGAACAATGGCAGGGTCTGCTCACCAGCAGGGAGCTCGTAGCCCAACGAGCAATTCTGCAGCATGCCTGCGAGGCAGCAAGACTCAGCGGTGCCCTGGAATAGGGGCGCCGACCTTGTGAAGCAGCCAGGGCTCAAAACACGAAGACACCGGCCCACCGGCAATCTCTCTGAGATATAGAGCAGTAAAGTTTTTCCATTCCATTCCATCTTGCACCTGAATCATTCGGAATGATCCTCACTTACATCGCTGTTTCTCTGTGGAGACTCAAATAAGTGGTGTTATCTAAATCGAATATGAATGGAATTTAGCAGGGACTATTTCATTCGCATTCGTAATTTTGAATATTCGATCGATTTTTGTTTTTTTATTCAGATGGACGGCTTCAGATCGCATGCTGTATGATATCTGACGATTCTTTCCGCATATATAGCCAGTGCCGCCAACCTTAACATTGCTATTGCACATCGTTTTTATTTTAGAGTCAATTTTGGTGATGCTTGGTTTTATACGTGACTGTCGACCATCCTCGCGCCCTTTCAGGAAAGCTCCTCGAGCGACACAACGCCATGCAAGCGCAGGTCGTCGACGGCGACCCGGCCCTGACCGCGAGCCCGACCGGTGGCCACCGCCGTCTCTTCGTCGTACTCGAACAACTCACGCTTCACAAGCGTCTCCTGGCGGCCGTATGCGTCGCCTTCGTTTCGCTTGTCCTGGTTACCGCGCTCACTGTCCTGGTTGTAAGCGGCCAACAGGCGCCTCGTACCGCTGCTTCGATGCCGCTGTTGGCCGCCGTACTGCCGGTCTGCAGCAGCAAGGGCTGCAGAAGCGCCATGGAAATGATCAATCTGTCTGTGGACACCAGCGCCGACCCCTGCCAGGACGCGTACGCTCTAGCCTGCGGCAGATGGCGCTTCGAGGACGAACGGGGCCGGCGGCTGACGTACAAGCGCATGGCTTACGACAACTACGTGTGGCAAGCGCACATGCTGCTCGTAGCCAACGGCTCTCACCCCCGGCCGGAGCTGTACGTGCCATCGCGCATCTACCGTTCCTGCGTCAACTTCCTCGCAGAAGACCGGGCGCGGCTGGTTGAATTGTGGGAAAGTGCCGGCATGAAACCGGATGTGTGAGTGTCGCACGCCTGGCGCACGGCGAACGAATATTAAGAGACAGTGCTGCGCTTTTTTTTTTTTTTGAACGCAGTATAAGGAGACGTCTGGCATCTGTGGAGAACACTGACCATGCGCGCGCCCAATATTACAGAGTTTAAGCTTGTCCGTAAAGTTGTTACGCTTTACGAATTACCCGGAGCCTTGAACAGCAGCTGCAAAGCTGGTAGCGACATTTTGTGGCCATTCGTGCAGCTGCAATTCAGTTGGAGAATGTTAGCGCCCGGGTAACTGATGCGCTGCTCTTCGGTTAATCTTTTTGACGCCAACTTAGATTAGTAGGTTCGTGCCGCTATGCAGTGACGAATATATCCTAAGTTTATCATAAGCTTATCTGGTACTGAGCGGAATTGAACACACGTCTATATGTTTACACACTCTTGTCTGTGTGTACAATCAGATACGCGCCATGCAAAGACTTCGTGTAGACGCTCTCCGCTAGATGGCGCAGCGTGCCCGGAGTGACGCCCGCGAGTGCGTCCCTGCTGCATACACGCTTTTTACATGAACTGCATTGGTGGTGGCAGTACAACGTCTCGCTACGCTTCTTCAGTGCTAATCGCATGAATGTCGGCATTCATAGCTTCACTTCTTCACTTTATTCACCTCAAAGACCCCCTGGGAGTTATTACATAAGGGGTGGGTGATATATTCAACAAATAAATACCAGTCACTGCCTTACAATATAAGCGGTTACAGCATTTGTGTATGACAATGGACACGTAATGGCCACTACGTCGGAGCGGAGGGCGTTCCAGTCCGCAACAGTGCCGGGGAAAAAAAAGAGGAAATAGCGAGATGAATTCTGCTGAGTTTTTCAAGATTCAGTCACCGATAGCCTAAGAGAGTGCATCTTTCTGTTCGCACACCTCATGTCTCTTTGTAATCGCTGTGGACGCAAAAAACTAGCCTAGCTTCGAACTTTGGCAAACCAAGAATTTCAGTGGCTGAGAGTATTACAGTACAGGGATCTGGGCTCGTAGCTACTAGAAGCTTCTGACGATGAAGGTGTTCGTAAGAGCCAACGCCAGCCAATCACAGTACATTACATCATCACATCACTTTATTACTTAAAGACCCCGGTCAGGGGGTATTACATAAGGGGTGGGTTTACAAATCAAGGTTACAGAGAGTGATCTTCATGAGAAACAAATGTAGTTAAGTTGTCCGCAAAAGTTGATGAACACGTGATGGCTGCAATGTTCCGGGGAAGGCCATTCCAATCCACTGCTGTGCGAAGAAAAAATGAGGCTGCAAACGTAGTGGAAGGTGATCGCGAAGGTGATCGACCAATGAAAAACAGCTTTTACGAACGAAAAGCTCTGTGGATTCGGCCCCTCCTTCAGCCATAAGCTAACGGTTCATCTTAAGCTTTCTCTTAAGCGCACCCTCGAGCGCGGAATGCATGGGCGCTGCATGATGGCTCAATTCCTGTTACAGGTGGTTGGCCGTGAGGAACTTCTCCGAGCTGTTTTCCTTGATCCTCAACACCATGATATCGAACAGACTCGAATCCGTGTTCCAGATTGAGAGAAACCCGCACCCCGTCGTGACAACTGGACGATCGATGAAGACGGACGCCCTCAACCCTGCCTACGCGACCAAACAACTGCTCAAGTAAGAAATCTGGGAAGAGAGGAGGCACACCGCAACTTTTCGGAAATGAGGCATTACTCAGATACCACATACTGGGTGGATTATTATTATGTGAGGCGTTTAGCTGTTAGTTTGCTATGTATATATATATAGCCCCACGGTAGTTTCCGGCAAGGCGTTATCACGCAGCTAAACGTGTTCGTATAAGGTGACAAATTCTCTGTGTGTGCGACGCAAGCGTGCGCTTGACAACAGCAATGGCGATGACTAGGGTGGTATGACGACAATATGGTGACGACAGTGGCTTGTGACGATGGCATCGCAGTGGCAAGAATAGCGTCTAGACGAAGCCGACAATTGAGGACGATAACAGTACCCCAGGGATGACGGCAGGGACATGGACAACTGCCACGAAAAGACAGCTGCACACTGTAAAATAATTTACACCCCTAAGGGTTTTTTTCGGTGTCTATAACTAACCCCCTAGCACCCTTGAAAAAGCTGGGTTTTATAGGGAATTACACCCTTATGATGGTTATTCTATATTCCAATAACACCCTATCCCTTGAGGGTGTTTTGAACAACATATTACCCTTCGACCCATGGGGTGTAAGGGTGTGATGAGGAATATATTACCCCTTCACCTATCGGGTGTAATGAGCAATATAATAGCCCTTGAAGTACGGCATGTGGAAGCGGGTACATATGCACTTCATTGTTTGTTTCTAAGTCTACAGTTAGGCTAGCACACAGAAATGTTACGTATGGTGTGCATACAATAGGTAATGTGTTTACAAACGCACTGCATAGCAACTTTGAGAGAAAACACATTATCACTTGTGAGTGTTCTGCGTGAAATGGTCCCATTTATCACAGATACAGAGTGACTGCATGGAGGGTCATTTATTCTAGCTTCCTGTACAATATTTTGAGCTTGCACTATGCCTTGTGGTGACAAGTCTTGCGGCCGTTCTACATTGAAGAACAGTCTCATTCAAACCAAAGTTCCAGGGCCCAGGCGAGGATGATGATGCCTTTTTGTAGCTCCATTCCAATGTCCTAAGGCGAGCCATCATAGATGAAGCCATTTCTTCATTGATCACTGTAGCCATCGGCTTCTTTTCCACCTGCAAAAAGATTTGTTGCAATTTAATGTCAGGAAAAGTACACGAAACATGACTAGCAGCGCTTCCCTGCATCATTCAGTTTAATATTTCAAGATCACATGAAGAGCAGGTTAAAGAAAGCAAGCACAGATAGTGCTTACTTCCAGGAAATCGTTATTTCGAAAGAATAAGGCATTTAATCTGCCACATCATGAATGTAGGAGAGACAGGCTACACAACTATATGAGGGCAATTCAGAAATTATTGCCTCCAAGCCCACTACTTTGCCAATATTACAGCAAACATTTTGAACTTTTTATCATTGATGCACTTATGCTTAAGCTATCGAATGTCACTTGCCTCGCCTTCCTATCTCTTCTCGTTCCAGAGTAATTGAGCAATTCATGGCATCCAGTGGTGACGTCCAGTTGAAACAACAGGCTGGAATTGAATTTCTGACTGTGGAAGGTTGTGCGCATATCCACATTCATGGCCATTTGACTGCAGTTTACAGGAATGCCTGTGTTGACGTCACCACTGTGCAGAGGTGGGCAAGGACTGTGAAAGACCAAAATCTTACCACATCAAATCTCCCGGATCAGCACCGAAATGGATGGCCCACAATGGCTTCTGATGAGGGTCATGAACATCAGCAGATGAGTTGACTCGGTGCAATCGCAGGATCAAGCAACACCAGATTGCAACACTCGCCATTTCCATTGGCTCAGTGAACCACATCATTAAAGACCTGCGTTACAAGAAGACTTGCGCTTGTTGGGTGTCACGGTAACTGACAACTGACATGAAAAAGTCTAAGCATAGCCAACAAGTTCAATTCTTGTAACCCAGGAGGTTTTTAATTATGTGGTTCACTGAACCAATGGAAATAGCGAGTGTTGCTGCAATCTGGTGTTGCTTGATCCTACGATTGACCCGATTCAACTCGTCTGCCTGATATTGATGATCCTCATAAGAAGCCATTGTGGGCTGTCCAGTTCGGTGCTGATCCTGGACATTTGATGCGGCTGGATTTTGATGTTTCTCAGTACTTGCCCACCTACGCACAGTGCTGATTTCAACACAGGCATCCCCGTAAACTGCTTTCAGATGGCAATGAATGTTTAAGGGCGCAGAACCATCCGCAGTGAGAAATTCAATTACAGCCCACTGTTTCAACCAGACATCACCACTGGATGCCATGCATTGCTCGATTACTTTGGAACGCGAAGAGATAGGAAGATGGGGCAAGTGACATTCTATAGCTTAAACATCAGTGCATTAATGATAAAGAGCCAAAATGTTTTCAGTACTACTGGTAAAGTAGTGGGTTGTGCATCAGTGCACAACCCACTTTTGTGCCTCAGTGCATAAAAGTACATTTTGTTAAAAAAGTAAGTGGAACAACAGTGCATTTTTCCGGCAAGTTTCATGGTGCATATCTCCAAACTGACGCCATTCTGGAAATCAATTCCAAGTAGATACACCTTGTAATCTCACTGGCTATGATTCGTAAATTACAATATGTGCCCTAGATATGTGGTGGCGCTGGCAAACACTCCCAGCGTTCTACTGGGAAGCATAAATACCCAAGAAAGTGATGGGGAAACGGCGCCCGCAGTAGCTCAATTGGTAAAGCATCTAACGCGTAATGCAAAGACGTGGGTTCGTTCCCCACCTGCAGCAAGCTGTTTTTTCATCCACTTTCATTTCCATAATTTATCATTTCTTTATTTCATTTGTTAATCACAAGTAATTTACCCTAACTTGTCCTTGGTGTCAGTGTTTGCTGGCTTCTTAGGATATGATTAATAAACATCGGGTTTCTTGGTTAAGCACCTTTCTTTTCGGTTATATTAGCTATAATGTAATTCATTTGAAAGATAATAAATATTTTTTAATTAGTTTAATATGTTTCGATTTCTTGTGCAAGATATATCTGCGTGTTTGAATATTCCTGCTCAAGGACTATAATTATGCTATATGCAACAAGACTATATTTAAAAATTCCACAAGACTGAAAATCATCACCCTGCATAAAAACAGTGTGAATTTAAAAACAAGCTTCAGTGAACCTTATTGAATCAGCAAATGGCCAGTGTAACTAGTCTGATCATCCTGGAAATCTTTTGTAGCTTATAAGCATAGTGCATTTCAATTCCACATTTAGGAGTGCAAATTTTTCTTGAAGTCAGCTTTTTCTTTTTAACAGCTAGCATCCCTGCCAGTTTGCTTAAACATAATGTTGCATGACTTCAACAGTACTGCACAATCACTTTTTTCTGCTCACAGTGTCTAGTGATGTGTCTTTAGCAGCTGAGATAATTAATGTTCATGCAGATAAACATCAGAAAACATTGCAATAACTGCCAAGAAAATTCAATCATGCGTTTTGTTTACAAAAGAGCATGTGCTCTACCTTCTGCCAGGTTTGTTTTCCGTGTCAGGCTAGAACGGAACTTGCACAAGAGGCACCTTTTGCATCCATGAAGATATCTTATGAGGTTATGGTGGTGTCGAAACATGACATCAACCATAACACTTTAAACTATTTTATGAAACAGGTATTTGTACAAAGATAGAAAAGGCACCAATTTTGAATTTATCACATTTGGTTTAGAGTACCATAGTATAAATGGCTCAACTAGTACAGGTACGCAAACGGGCTAGTTGGTATTGGTCGATGACGTTAGACAATGTGAACTAGACAAAGGATGGAGAAAGAGGCGATAGCATTTGTTCCATTTCTCGCCACTTTTGACGTCCCTTGTACAAGTCTGCGCTGTCTGTCGAACATCATGGATCAACTAGTACAGCCTGAAAAAAATATGTCATGAAAGAAAACTTGACTTTCAACCTCGACAATTCTGCCTGTTAGGTATTATGGTTTCTTTAGAACTTATTTCTTTATACAAAGTCAGACCCATCAAGTAAAGCTTACTGAGAAAGAAATGAAGAACAACGTCAACACCTCTCAAGGCACATGCATCAAAGGAGTCAGAGCATCATACACATTACCTTTAGGTGCAAGAATATTCTCTTTCTTAGGCAAACTGCATCTCTAGTTTCTTAAAGCCTATATATTTATTTGCCACAGCTATGGGAAAATCACAAGGTGGAAAAGATGTGTTGGTGCAATTTCAACTATTATGTACAACAGCAAAAGGTAAAGCACAGGAAGTCTCACTGCTCCTCTCTCTAAATGACATTCAGTTTCATTTGTCATGTCCACTCCTATCCTGATGGCAGCAGAAACAGGAAGACAGCAGCGTGGTTCAGAAAGTAGACGAAGGAGCTGATATCCTAGCTGACATAAAGAGTAAAAAAAGGGAGCTGGTCAGGCCATGTAGTGCAGACGTGAGACATCATTAACTAGCGCGAAAAAGACAACGGACGACAGCTAGAAGCACGCAGGACAGAACTCTAGGCTTCAACTGAAATTTTGGCTACACAGAAACATAGGATTCAGGGGATGCGACCTCAACGCATGGAAGCAACATTTATCTGACACAGGAGGTATTGGAGCCAATCGATGGGCAGGTTAATTTCGAGGTACGAACACTTTTTTGTCGAGAGCAAGGGAAGGGGTGCTTACACACTTATCACCTGCTTTTCGATGCAAAGTGCTTCGAATATTTTCATGCCGACCTGCATCTAGAGCCGCGTGGGCAGATGAGTGCTTTGAAACTGCTCAGTGCATGAGCACTTACAGCAATGATTGGCCAGATGGCCACCAGCCATGACAGCTGCCCTATCTTTGTTCCCCCAAGCGGTCGTTTAAACACCGACCTGTTTGGCTTGAGGACACATAGGGCAGCTTTGAGTGCCTTGGTGGCTGGTGGCCACATGGCCAATCATCACCATACGTGCTCATGCACCGAGCAGTTTCAATGCAATCGTGTGCTCAGGCAGCTCCAGAAGCAGGTACATAGGGAAATATACGAACCACTTTGCATCAAAAAAGCGGGGAATAGGTGTGTAAGCACCCGTCTCTGGCTCTTACCAAGAATGTTCGTAAGTGAAATTAACCCGTTCATAAATTTGTTCCGATAGCTCCTGTGTTGTTTCTGTCCGTCGACATTCTGTGCATTCCATGTTTCTGTGTAGCAAAAATTTCAGTTGAAGTCTAGACTTCTTTCTTATGTGCTTCTTAATGTTGTCTTTTTCACGCTAGTTATTGATGTCTCAAGTCTTCAATGAGCACCAACTAGCCTAAGTGCCTTCTTCAACCATGTAATGCATAGGGCAGATAACCGGTGGCACATTCGAGTAACAGAATGGATGCCAAGAGAAGAGAAGGGTAGTCAAGGACGGTAGAGAAGTAGACTACGATGAAGTCAAAAAATTTTGCAGGCTTCACTTCGAATCAGCTAGCGCAAGACAGGGGTAATTGGAGCTCACTGGGGGAGGTCTTCATCCTCCGGTGAAAAAAATATGTAGGCCAATTGTGATGAAAAAAGTATACCTGTCGGGTCAGACGTCTTCACTGTCTTTTCAGCAACGTGTAGGCCCAAGACAGCGAGTCGGTTCCCATGCAACTGCTTTATGCTGACTGCAACTGCATGGGCACAAGAAAACAACCCACCATTAATACCATTCGAGATTGACGACTCAATAAAAGAACCTCTCAAAACTGCAAATACAATTAAGCATTTACCAGCTTAATAAATACATATATAAAGGCCAAGAGTAGTTACAATAACCATACACTTTATAACTAGACATTAAAATAAGGTAGTGAAGCGTACAATAACCGTAGGACGCTAAGTGCAATTCATTTCAGAAATACTGTTGACAACTGACAGGACGCCTTAGGCAGGGTTCAGTCACACAACAAGAAAACAAATAGTAGTAATAATAAGCACGCCTGCGTGAAACCAAGAAACGAGTACAAGGACGAGAAAAAAATTGATTAGGCTCGGTGTGCGTATTTATACAAAAAGATAAATTTATAAACAAATAGCGCAACCACGCATTCATCCGCAACAGCACGACAGCTTCTATAACAAACGAGCACAACTTAAAGCGATTGATAAGTACATAGCCGGGACGGTCATGGTTCTTTTGTTTTGCATTAGTTCTAGTCATGAAACCACAAGCATTGCAAGCTGCCTGCGCCATTAACTACCACGGGACCTCCGACAAAAAAAAAATAACAATTGAGTGAAAGTACACAAGCGACATTTAATACGGTTGTCACACTGCACACTTTTGGCCGCGATCGATCCTGACTGGAATCGAATTTGTGGACGCGTTTGCCCTCGTTGCACAATCGGTGGACGGGAGCCAATCGCGGTCGAAAATTTCGATCCAGAACGCGCTCAATCGTGCTCGAAAGTGGCCGTGTGACACCGGTATAAGTCGGCGCCCATCTTTGGTAACAGAAAGAACCAATTAGTCAAACCAAAGTATTATTTCCCTGCCTGCGCCGAATACTGACGCGTAGCAGTACTTAATTCTCTACAACTCTAGTTGAGGACACGTGAACAATGAAACATTCATTTTTTTTTTCTTTTTCACATTCGGTGCCCATAGGCTACGCCGGGAGTACATATACTACACTCGCATCCAACACACCTTGCGCTGTCCTTTAAATAAATTACGCGAAAATTACTACCACAATGACGCACCATAAAAAACGCGACGCTGAACGTGGCTACGTACGTACCTTTTATATGAGCAGTTCATGCGCCTTGCAAAAGGCCCTCGGTTTGAAGGCGGAGCGCTGTCACGATCTGTACTCTGGGCACGCCGTTTCGTTTACGTAGTGGATGGACCATGTTGACGATGCATTCCGCCGAAAAACAAAACGTCCACTTCATCACTGTTCAGGCCGAACGGAAGATGTTTTCTCCTTCGCCACGAATGACGGCCGTCGTAGGCATAGTAAACACACTGTCACAAAGAAACACCGATGTCGTAGGCCGCTGGTGCCCTTCTTTCTCACGCATAATCGCGTCGCCTTCACTCCGGACGCTCACTTCGCGTCGATGAGCACAAAAGTACACGAAAACAACGAGGTGGTACAACCTAAACGCAGCAAAAAACAATCTAATTACTCACAACTTCAAGAATGTCACGTTGAACACACACATGTGCACCCGGCGGCCCGCCGCGAGACGCAGGAAATGACGTAGCGGCGACACCCGTCGGGGGAAGTTATTTCAATTTCGGTTTCGTTTTCAAGGCATAAAAACAAATATTCTTTTAAACTATGTGCGTGTATTACTTTCAAAGGTATTTATTTTACGCTACCTCTAAGCCATTTTCTGTGTTTACGGGTAGTTTCACTGGAAATTTATTTCCAAAAACATGGACTGATATCAAATCAAATGGGGCAAAGGTGGGCTGGTAACTGCGTGTAAGTGAATTTATTTGTCGATGCTTTCTTTTTTGTTTGTTTGCTTGGACGTTCATTTGTAAAGAGACGTGGCCCTTCCTATTGTATAAGATACAGAGGTACTTGCGAGTCTGTCTTTTCTTTTATGCACAGAGAAAGAGAGAGAGAAAAAAAAGCTTTAATTGGCATTTTCAAGAAGTTCACAATGCTCATATTTCTGAACTGGAGTGCTCACTCAAATTTTAAATAGCTTGGATGAACGGCAGATATAAAAGTACTTGCATAATAGCTTTCTAAACGTATAGGCGACACCACGAAATTTCACATGTGCAGAATTACACGAAAACCTTAAGTTTCCAAGTACGAAAAGTCTTTCTTTGCCTGCTGTCGTGAAAGTGCAACCGAAGCGAATCCAGATCTCGGGGTTTTTTTTTTCTTTGTTTTTATGAGCGGGTGAGCGAGTGGGGCCTATGACCGCTCAAAAGAAAGAACAAATACAGTAAAAGCTCGTTAATTCGAACCGCAAGGGGAAGCCGCTGCAGTTCGAATTAACGAAAGTTCGAACTAACGAAAGTGAAGGAGAGCAACAGTACACTGCGATTTGGAAGCAGTGGGGAATGTCAGAAATTTGGCGAGTCAGAAAGTGATGGCGTGTGCCGCGGGCACACGCCATCTTCAAGTCGAAGCTAGGGGTCCGACTGTGCCACACCACCGATGTCCACCGAAACGAACGTTAGCCGAGGCTTAACACCATCACAATGAATCGCGACGGCCGATACCTCCTAAGCTGAAAACAGAGGTACACAACCGATGAAGACTGCCGAGACAAAGACGCCGAACATGTGAAGGTGGCGAAGGCCCTAATTCGTTCGTTCTTGATTGCAAGCGCAGCTGCGACGTACTTGATTCGCTGTGTTTTGGCGCTTGCCGTGCCATCTCCGCACAACATTAGCAGCTGTACAAGATTTGCAAAGCCTCCGAGATTCGCAACGGGCAAGAAGTCTCGGAGGTTACGTAGAACGGAGAGGCGGCAGCCGCCGCTGCCTTCTGGCTGACCCCGCGTCGGTTAGATTTTTTCCGATTTTGCCTTCTCTCGCTGTTCTCCCCGTTTCGGAGGCAATACAGCCTTGTGTGTAGGCAGTAGGCACGTTTCTCTGGCCGTGTGCCAGGCGAGCGTAGTTCGAATTATCCGTGAGGGAACCTTCTCGCGTTCGAATTAACGGACTTTTTTTATACATAGACTTCTGTGGAGCTTGGCTGGACCAAGTCGTACAGTTCGAATTATCCATAAATTCGAATTGTTGAAGTTCGAATTAACGAGCTTTCACTGTATAACAACGATTCCCCTCTGCACCGTGAGTTGTCGTTGTCATAATCTGATGTCGGTCTTTGTCTTACTGCAGTTGCTTATAATAGCAGTTTGACGGGTAATGAGGAAGATGTATTCAAAATCGAGGTATTTTGTGCATGCGGTAGACAAGTCATTTTCAACCCAACTACGCTCGCCCTCAAACTACCACGAGCAGAGCAATTTAGTATTGTTCCCATTCAATAGCTGTGCCTATACCATCGCCAAACCCCTTTGCTCGCCGAGGGTGCAGCTGTGGTAAAGGCTATTGAATGACAACAACAATTTCCTGGCAAAGTGTGGGAACTGTGATGACATTTCGTCTGGGTGTTGGCTTTAAGCATTCTCTTGTCTCCCTTTAGTATCATACTGTCTCTCCTCTGCGCTGTTGCATGTGAGTACAAAAAAGTAAGTGCTGCACCTTCTGCACTACTTTTGCGGTGGGTGGGGGTGGGCAGAAGGGGGCTAACGCGTAATTAGTCTTCCAGAGGGCATTGTGTCGATGGCCAGGGTGTTTCAGTGGGCATTGTGACGGCCAAAGAGGTCCAAAGAGTATTGTAGCGATGCCCACGAAGTTCTCGCTAAAAGGACTCGCACACGCCTTCCCCGCGTCCCTCTCATGTTCATTATGCACGCTTTCAAACCACCCACCGACGCGGCTGGCAAGCCAGTGACAGCAGCACAGCAGAATTGGAAAAAGTGAGGGAGGAGGCATAGAAAGCTTCGCTTTAAAATCTGTCAGAGCGCCACTGTGCACGCTGTAACCTGCAATCCAGAGCTCTGGTGTTTTGACAAAATTCAATTTCATTCTGCAAAGTATTTCTTTCCCGTATTCAGCATGTGCACCTGCCCTACCCGTCTCGCGAGGGGAGACGGGCGAGTCTCGCGCAGGTCTACATATGCCAAGACATCGCGAACGTACTTGGCAGGTGGGCAGTAGCGCGCACACTTGAAAAATGCCTCACCACTGTTCCGTGAACAAAGATGGGTCTGCAAATGCCCCGCCAATTTCTGGAATCTCGTTATATCTACAATGATTGGCTTGATATCCTATTCATGAATGCAATAATACTGTCTCCAATTTGGGAGGGGAAATATTTCAGTAAATACCGTTGTTAGTCGGTGTTGTAAATACTTTATGCATTGCAAGTTGTACGTTGGTTCTCTATACTTTTTTAGATTATTCTCCCTTTCTTTTTGAGCACTCCGTTCAGGCAGCTGTTTGTAAGCCAGTAGAACGTTCCTTTACTATACAACTACAAACTTAGTTTCTTTTTGTACAGCCAGCTTCGTAAATTGACGCAGACGTGAAGCCATGAGCGTTTTGCACGGCTCTTTCTGCAGATGCTGCTTGAGCAAAGCATTGTGGTGGGTAAGAAGGCTCAAGTTTGCCAACGAACCTACCTTGTTTATAAACTTGAGAAAAGCAGAACGAATTGGGGTTATTGATTCGGCGAAAGAAGGTCAGGTGGGGTCAAAGCTTCTCGAATCGGCGTATCTTTTGTCCGCGTATGGTTCGTCGCACCCTTTTCTGCCTGTTTTGTCATGCTTGAAAGAAACCTAGACGACCGCACTGCTTTAGAGCAATTGTGGCTCGTCCAGCTGCATGCTGTCACGTGGCCTATTCATTTTGCTAGATTCCTGGCGTCCCAAAAGCAAGAGCTGCACTAGTTCTGCCTTGCTGAAAACATTTTGAACATTTTTCTTTTGGTTAAGTATTCAATACTAGAAAAAGTAGGTGCGCGCTTTTGGATTCCGCGGAATTTGTGCGTGACGACATTTAGGAACTGTGTGCCACCTAGAACACTGTGACATAATATAGTAGTGCTTCAGCAACATGTTTTTCCCAGGACATATTTAAAATGGCTTATCAAAACAGACAGTGAAACGGAGGGGGACTCTCTTCAGGAGTTTTGTCGGCTTTGAAAGCCCGACATGTCTCGGGGGGGAAGGGCTTGGGGTAAGGCAGGGCCCATTTCTGGATCCGCCACTGGTTTTTAGTGCCGTGGGACACGCCGTCTCTTTGTGCAACTGTATGTTTGTGAATGTGATAAAAACAAACAAAAACACCCTTGCACCCACCCCCAATATTCTTATTCAGTGCACCCTTTCGGTGGGTAAAAGGGTGTTATGGCATCTAGAACTGCCCTATGCTTCGCAAAAAGTCATGATGATGGGATGTTTCTTGAGTGAAAACACCCTTCAAGGGTGTTATGATTCGCAATTCTCACCATCAAGGGTGTAAATTATTTTACTGTGCATGCCGGCGGTGAAAAAGACAGCCAAACTCGGAAGCAGTGAAGTGGAATCGAGGCGATACCGGCAGCTACCCTCAAAGTTCAGGGTACGGGGCAAGGACCGTGACGTGAGGTCCTACACCCCGCCTCTCCTCTCTGAAAGCCTCCAGCGTCAAATCGCACATCGATTGTAGGGTAGCCTTGGTCACTTCGACGGGAAAAAGGATGCAATGCTCCGGAGATTTCGCAGTGCCACGACGTCGGCTACGGTCGCCTTTGAGTGCTGGGCAATTCCAGAATATGTCGCGTGTGGTGGTCGAGCACTCTGACCCTGCGTGCTTGCGATTGTGTCGAGTCTATTTGCGTCTGAAGTGATCCGCGCTTCTCCACAGGCACGTAAGCCCGTCCCCTTCTCAAGCACGCCTCCAGGGAGCGCGAGGCCGCTTCGGACTTTGTCAGTGAGCACTTGTGCACCTCTCCAAAGGCCTTTCGGTAACAGGTATCCTTTAGGTGGGATTGTCTCCCGTAGCCTCTTGCACCGAGCGTCGGATGCTTTAACACGTCCGTGATCTAGATATCTCGGCAGAGGAAGGCCAGATACAGGTTGGCCTGCATCAGAAGAGTGGGAATGCATCAACTCGTTTGCCAGAGCAAGGACAGCCTCGTTGCCAATGTTGTCCACGCTGCCTGGTGTTCAAGCCGCCCAATCCCGAGTCGAAATTTTTACTGCAATCTTGTCGCAGAGATATTTGACGGAGTATGCAGTCATGCCTACACTTCGTAAGCTGGATAGTATCTTCAGCGCGCTCGTAAAGTCAGTGTCCACGAACATTGCGTCGTCGGAAGGTAACTCCTATCGATTAAGCGTCATCTTGGTCACCTGTAGTTCAAGCCCAGCAAAGGAGCTCGGCAAAGGTACTGAAACTGAATAGTAGTTTCCTGCTTTGTTTCCATCACAGGTAACAGCACCGTACCACGGGTCGGCAGCGTTGCGGGTGCTGCTACCTGGGAGGTTTAGTTCCATGCCATGTCAGCGTGGATGACGACCCTTTGTTGTGCAGTACTCTTGGCGTTATTTTATCTCGCCTGCGTGCCGCCTTCATCATTGGTAAATCTCGATAGCGACTTCGGCGTGCGTACGCAGACGCCCTGCCATAGTCGCACGTGACATGAGGCGCATTTCACCTGAAAATGAAAAATAAAAATGAGAAGTAGAAACATCAAGCCCCCGTATTAGACACGAGGCTGCACTGCACTTTCGGGCGTATCATTCAAATGGTCCTTGACTCGAAATTTGTTTCGTTTTCTCCATCCCATCGAGCGCCGCAAAGCGCTGCCCTTAAGAAAACGCTTGGCTTGTAAACAACAGCCACAGGATGTCCGTGAAGCGCAGGGACAGCTCCTAACAAGACGTGGCGCCACAATGCACTTTCTTTAGTCTAGGCTGAGGGAAAGGATGTTCTGGAAGTTCTGAAATAGCTCAATGACCGCGACACCACGCAACCTCACGTGCATTTGTACGCCAAAGCGGTGTGCGAGATGCTGAAAACGCTAGCTTTTTCGAAGGGCAGCATGCACATGTATAAAAAGAACACTCTTTTAATGATGCAAAGCTGGAGCAATCAGCCTGAATAACATGGTTATGACCGGTTCCTCCACCCTTAGGACAGTGGGAAATAGTAAAGATAGGGAAGAAAGAGGTAGATCCCTGCAAAGCGGTCAAGTTTGGTAAGACCGTAAGCAACCTTCGACATGTCAACGCCGTTGTTCTGTATTAGCGCCTGTGATAGTAGTCAAATTACTAGCTTGAGGCCAGCCATTGCACGGCGCTTTTCGTGCACTTTCATCAATTGTTGTGTGCAAGATACTATAGAGAGGAAATGAAAACCAAAGGTAAACGGAATATATGCTGTGTCAGAATAGTTCGCACCATTCTGGGGCACACCTTTTTCTCAAACGATAATCATTTATCTTGCATTCCTGTCACCTCTTTAACGCTGCGTGCCCGGTACTTCCAGATCACGGGTGGCATGCTTGTTATCAGCGGGACGTGGCATTCTTAACAGGAAAGTAGTGAGCACCGAGTTTTCAAGAAAGGAAAGGCAAGCAGGACTGGCGATGAATATGAGAATACGCGCCCCAAGAGCGAGAAATTTTATGGAGCGTAGGTTACTAGTAACTGTTATTCATACACTAGTTTGTAATAGCCCTGACAACTCTCTTAACGAAGTTTGCCGTAAAGTCTTTAAGATGGTGTCCAGAATACTGAAGAACAGAGTAACTTAGGGCAATGTAGCAGCCGTGCTTCATTAGGGTGACACCTGCCGTAATTATATTTAGCTTAATAGCTTGATGGTAGTCTTGCAGCTCGACTGTAACCATGAAAGATTACACCAAGTCGCAATAAACTGAGCCGATAGCCGCAGAGAATCATACGCAGTAATGCGATTATAAATTTTATGGCAAGCTACCACGTTATGCCACGTCACCTGCTGACACACGAGAATTGGTAGCTGAAATGTCAGGAACATGATGATGACTGTGGCGATGATGACCTTGTTTCAATAGCTTATTCGCTTGTATGCCGTCTTGCTGTTTTATTTCAAGCATGAAAAATGCAGCAAGTCAGGAGGAACGGACCTATTTTGAGAAACAGAGAAGTCATGATATGTTAGGAAACTTGGGGAGACTCCCATTGTTGCGCGATACATGGTAATGGAGATAAGTGGCAGGACTCCTTTTAGTAAAATGGACTTGTGATGATGTGACGATGATTATCAGCTTGATGGTCTGGATAGGTGGTTTCTGATGATGAAACTGTGCAGCAGGTCAGGCTGAGGAGTTTTCATGTGCGCACTTCCGTGTCCATGAGCAATTTGATTATCTTCGATTGATGTATGATGCTACCATTTGAGTTTGTAACTTTGAGAAGTGAGCTTTCACAACAGCCTTATCACATGTGCGCGACTGGTGAAGCTATTACCCTAAGCTCTTACTCCAGCGTGAGTAGCAGGCTAGAAGAAATTCTCTCAGGCCGAGTTTTCCGTCTTTCTGCCATTAAAAATTATCTCTCTCTCTCCATGGTGGGGCCGCTATGATTTGGCTGTTTGCAAAACGTGGTAACTGTTTTATCTACTCTTCAATATATCTTCGTGAGCCGGGCCTACTGATGCGAGAAGTGCGCCATGCGTACATGACCCAGCCGCACTTTCGTAAACGTTTCATTATGGCCGAAGCTTGCGTTCTAGGTGAAATGATAAAGAGTTTCTGGTTTCTGGCTGTATGCCACGATCCCGTGTCAACTACCCTTATATGAACCTTGTCAGAGTTTTCCGATTGAGCGCTTCTGTGCTCTTCAAGCCAGCTTTAACTAGTCTAACCTGCTCACATGGGAGGTATGAGCAACGCCTTAGAAACTCTACCACACGCTCTTCAGTTTCAAAGAGAGGACAAGTAGCAAGCCTGAAGGTTGGGAAGCACTTATTATTATACTTTCGTGTAATAATAAAGTTCTTCTCAAAATGTTGTCCTTGTGTCACCAATGTAAAACCATGTGTAGAGGGTCCTTGTAGTATTGTCAATACATAAATGACTAAACATTATCGTGACGACAAGATTCTGCAAAGTTTCCAGATGTCTAGTAGCAATAGAGGTACGCGTAGTGACGTAGCTCATAAAAGGAAGATAGAAAGGGCTAAGCTGGCCGGTCTAGTGGCTTCGCTGGTTAGTGTTGACGGTAGCGATTGCAGGAACGGAACGAGCCTGCGTATCATCACGTCATGACGCATCCACGTCTTGAATTCCGAAACCGAAACCGGTTCGCGAAAACAGGCACACTGTAGTGAATTATTTTGGTTGCCCTGACCCTTACCAGTGTTTCTGTCCTAGTATTTAGAAAGTTTACACCTTCCACCGACGCAACAAAAGAAAAAAGAAATTTGACAAGTAAAAGATTTCATGTATAGCACGCTGCTAGAAGTTTGCACTTGCATGCCCAGGGAAGTGAACCGTGTGCTGCTGCGGCCTACGGGCTCCGAAGCCTTGCTGCACGAAGTGGCGACGCTGGACGACGCCGTCGACAACGTGACGGAAGCATTCGCGAAGAAGGAGCCGGTCACTGTCGTGAATTCTAGCGCGCTGGACGACGCCGCACTGGGTGTACGCTGGGCTCCTTGGCTGACAAGATTTCCGCTGCGTGGCGCCGTCTCTGAGCCGAACGACGGCGCTGGACTTTGTTTCCCGCAGCCCGCAGCCCCTCAGCATGCAGTCCCTGAGAATGCCTCCTCCGAAGGAGACGCCGTCAAAGTCAACGATGTCCGAGCGTTGAGGCTTCTGCTGTCGCTGATGGGCGCGGCGCGGCTCAAGGTGGCCGCGGTGCACGCCCTGCTGGTGCCCGTGGCCGAGTTCATGAGCATCGAGTACAACGTGTCGTCGCGGCGCGGCGCGATGCCGTACGGCCACCGGTGGCGCACCTGCCTCGTCAACATGCACCGGCTGCTGCTAAAGCCGTTCGCCTGGGCGCTCGCCCGCGCCATGCAGGGCAACGAAACCGCCCAGGCGGCGCTGGAGATGTGGAAGGACGTGAGGCACGTGGGCGCCACCATGCGGACAATCGCCGAAGGACTGCAGCTGAGCGACATGACTCTGATGCACGACGACGTCACAGCAGAAGGTGCGCTCACCGCTGCACGCGCGGCAGATAGGCTTTTTTTGTTTTGCATTTACTCTCGCAAATGTAGCGGCAAAACGGAACATTGTGAGCCACTCGGAAAATATTCACTCCTGATGTCAGCTGCACTTTGGTTTCAACTAAGGTGGAACATTAGTGTAAATATTTCCCACTGCGTACATGCCTAGGTAAGCATGCACGTAGTATGCACATACTTAGATAAGATTCGAGCTAGGGGTCTGTGAAACAATATTGTAAATTATATTCAGTTTTACAGCAAAGGATTTATATGGTTAGCCGATTCGTCCGTCCGTCCGTCTGTCGGTCGCCTGTACTCCGAAAACTCCTCCGGCGCAACCCCATGCGCATGCGCGAAAACCGCGCGATTAGCCAGCCCCGATCCATGACGTCACGCCACCTCGCCCGAAATTTTCGTTGACAAGGCTCGCATGCTGAAAGCAGTGACATTTTGCAGAATCTCTGTTGCCTACTCCGGAGCATCCCCATTAGACTCTATGGCAGTCGGGCCAGGTAACATGATGTCATTGATTGGAGTGAAAAGGTCTTGCGCTATCTAGGTGGTGTTGGATTAGCTGTGCCAGTAGTGACATCGTTGCTCTCCGTCGCCGCCGAGCGGGCGCGCAGCAGTTTCTCTCCAGCTCCGAAATGGATAGGCCACCTGTTATACGTACTCCTGAGGAGCAGGCAGCTTTCGATCAGCAACGTCGCGAGCAGAATCGGTGACGCGCTCGTCCACGCCATGCGGATGTTGCACCCCGGGCACAAGAACAGGCTTGTGCAACCGAGCGCAAGTAGCAACTGCGTATCAATGATCCGGCAGCCTAGCAATCCGTCGTTTATTTAGCCGTCCGGATTAACCCAGTGATAAAAAGCATGGCCGCATGTTTCAGCTTCGCTGGTTAACAATCTGTACGGAGTGCTTGAGTGGCACTTTTTTTCATTGGGATGAGCATTATTCGGTTACCTCACTCTGTTTGTCGCTATTTTCCCTTCAATAAATTGGGTCATTGGGCAGTTTAAGTGATTCGATCATAACCCTACTGTGATGAGGAAACCGAGTTGGAAATAATTGTTAGGGCCAACTTGGGTCACAGGTATGTTGCAATGCATATGTGCCGCTCACCACTTGAATCGTTTCACGTAAGCCTGTGTTAGGCATGCGCCAGTAGTTATGTCCTGCTACTCAATGAACCTAGTTCACGCCAGCTTGGATCACTATATATGTGAAACAACGTATGCGGATCGCTTCGATGAACCTCTTTCATGTCAGTTTGGGTCACCGGGTACGTGCAAGTGGGCATGTGCAAGTAAGCAGGCGCCGCTCTACAAAGAAACTACCTACCACAAATTTGAGTCGTTGGTTGTATGCCACAGGACATGTACCAGAGGGTATATGCCTCTCTTCAATAAACCTGCTTCACGCCAACTTGGGTACCTGGGCATGTGCCTGCCGCTCTTCAATGAACGTTTTTTTACGCCAAGTTGCGTCACTACCTTTGTATAACTTCGCATGCGCAGTTCTTCAATAAACATCTTTGACGGAAACTTGACTCACCGGGGATGTGCCGCCCTTCAACGGCGAAAAAAAAATCATTTAAATTTCTCCGGTGGAGGGTGGAATCAAATCTGCATTATGAATGTTCAGAAAATCTTGTCTGAATACATCCTCACGAAAGTGCCCCGCGCAGAGTTCCCTGCGGCGGCGACAGATGGCGCAGCCTGTCCAGAGGGAGGCGCGACAGAGCATCTGTGCTGCACGCACACCTTATAGGCGGAGCGTTTCGGTGGAACGAATAGGGGGTGTCGACGCGTTGCTAATCGCAATAACGTCGACATTCATCGCGAGCTAGATAGGTTCTGTCAGATTTCTTTTGACTGAAACGCAGTTGCACGAACTTACGGTGTTCTGTTGCTTTGACAGTACAAATTTCGGTACATCGAATCAAGCAGGTCGCCTGAATAAATTGGGCCAACCCCAGAAGCGCGTAGTCCGCAGTCGCGTAGATCACTTGAGTCACGTTGAGAGAATTTTCCTGGTTTTGCCGATTTTCCCGGCAAGCAGGGAATCGCTATACCGCAACATGAGTTGCGGAAGATGAACAGTTCTATATCCCTTCATTAACTGCGTGACACGAAAAGCGTGGCTTAACAGAGATTCCAGCAAATGAGTTGGATCGGCGTGATTTGTTTTTTATGCATGTCATTAAGTATATGCGATGTTCCCTAAGGAACGCTCCCTATGGTAAATCCATATGACACAACGGAGTCGCAGAAAGTTCAGCTGAATTGAACAATGATGGGTGAGCGAAATAAGCCACAGGCTGACGCCGACGCTCCGACCAGATGCCTTGCCTCGTCAGAACCTTAACCATCACGAATATATTTGTGAAGGTTCAGTTCCTTCGCTCAATTTGCTGAATTGCGCCAGTGATTTTTCTATACTGGAAGAGTTTGTGTTCGTATTGCACTGAAAATCTTCGCAGGATGAAAATTCCACGCTGAAGAGTTTATCTGTCACCATGCAAAGGTTTTGTGATGAAAAAAAAATGCGGATCTCACGCACTGTGGGAATCGTTGTAAGCTGCGCTTTCGTTGCTGTTCGCGTTGATATAGACGATAATTAGCGGTGATGTCGACGGCGAATGGTAGATTTCTTCAGCTTTTAGTAGGTGACGAGAGTGGCGAATTTATGGTAAACGTTACACTGCGTGGACCACTACCACTTGTCTGCCTAGTGCACTGAGCACCCAGCGGAGACGTGTATGCTTCGAGCCTTGTTGTGCGCCATTCCTCGTGACCTCCGAGAAGGTTAGCATTGTCATAAGCACATCGCATCGTGGCAGAAGTGCTAAATTTGAATTGAAATATGGGGCTGTACATGCCAAAACCACAACAGGATAATAAGCCGATTAATGAGACGGATAATGAGAGTAGCGTTTCCTCGCTTTCTCACATCCAATTTTCCCTCTACCATCAGTGTGCCCCCCCCCCCCTCCACGTGTGTCGGAACCGCGAGCGAAGAGTGGCAAGGCTGTCATTCACTTCTTTCGTGGCTGCGTTGGTTCTACCCATTCTCTCCATCCTCTCCCTACGTCCTCTGTACCATTCTACCTACGTCTCCTCTGGACTGGTGCACGTTAGTAGAAAAACGTGTGCTGTAGCTTCTGCAATGATATTGCGGAGGTCACGAACAAATACAGCTGTCACGAGGCTATTCTGTCGACGCCCAGGCAGCTCCAAACGGCATAAGAGACGCGATAGAAAGGTTCAAACGAGTTTCTCGCACTTATGCGCACTTTCAACGACCCGACGCGGCGCTCAAGGCAGCGCCAGCAGCAGCAGCGGAAAATTCGAAGGAAGGGGCAAGGAAAGCTTGGCTTTAAAAAAATATAACGCGACAGCGTTAAGGAGCTCGTGTCGCAGAAAAGCCGGTGTTGTCGGCGTCGGCGGCGTTGGCCGTGAGCGATAACTCCCACCAGGCACTTCATGAATAAAAAACAACTTGCAAGATGGGCTGAGTGGGAATCGAACCAGAGTCTCCGTAGTGTGTGACTGAGACGCTACCACTGAGCCACGAGTTCGATGCTTCAAAGCGGTATTAAAGGGATTCCGCAACTTTAATAAAGGACACAAAAAAGAAAAAAATTCGACAAGGCCAAGTACTGTTGGAGTTGGTGTTTTACTGCACTATGCGCGAAACTCTATTGGTACTGACGCCGCGTTCGACGCGTGGAGCTCTGGAGATAAGCCGTCCGTGAGGTCGGAAGCTCGCCTGCGCCAGAAAAGAACCCTGGTGAAGGTGCCTTGGTGGCTCCAAGCTGCTTGGTGTATATGTGACTGCGCAGTACCAGTGACACCATGCCGTGCGACAACAACAGGGTGTATTCCTATTTTGCGAACTTGCCAGGCCAATTCAACGCTCTCATTTGAACGCTACCTCTAAATCGACGAAATCGCCGCCGACATCGCCTGGCAAACGCCGACGGCGCGGTTCTAGTGGCAGCAGGCCGAATGCACCGACGAATCGTCCTTGACACTCGGCTTGCCGCCACGCGAGTCAGTCAATGCGAACGAAGCTTGTGGAACTCAGAAAAGTACAGACTGATAAATTCTGCGGTTCTACTAAACCACGATCCTATTATGAGGCACATAGTACTCTGAGAATAGTCATTAATTTTGACCACCTGTGGTTATGCAACACGCATCCAATGCGCGGCACGCGGGCGTTCTTCCATTCCGCTACCATCGGTATAGAATAAACGCTTATTAAGCGTTGCAGAAAGATGTTAACTATAACACTGATGCCTTTCGCTGCAGATTTTCAGTACGTCGTTCTCGAAACGCAGCATGTGGAGCAGAGTAAGAAATCTTCAATTTGGTTAAGTGTAAGCACACTTTTAAGTTGTAGTTGTAAATTGTAGTCGGAGCATGGTTTCACAGAATGCCTGGATACGCGAGTATCCGCCTCGCAAGTACCACAAGCGGTGAAAGTGTGCAAAATCAAAAACACTGCTTTGGTATAAAATTTTTTAAACAGGGTTGAAGTACCTCCAGCCTGTCTGAGGTACTTCAACCCTGTTTAAAAAATTTTATACCACAGTGTGCCATTCCATTTGCCAGCCCCTTTCTTGTTTTTAAAAACACTGCTTGACGTATTGAAAGGTGGAGAGAATGGAGACAGTTCGAATTCAGCGCGCTTTCTTTTCTAATTATTAGCGTCTTTTTGCGAACGCCACGTACATTTATCGGCATCGTATGGTAATCCCAGTGGTTTATGTGTGTGCCAGGAGAAAAGAAAGCAGTCTGCCCGACATATGGCATTCACATCTATGTATATCTGTCTATCTATGTCATATCTATCTGTCATATCTATGTATATCTGTGTATATCTATCTATATATGGCAACACATCTCCTATGGCAGCAAAGTAATAATGGCGGGAGACTTTAACTTGCCTGACATAAGGTGGAACTCAATGACTCCAGGAAATGTTACGCTTGACACCATATCAGATATACAGTTAGCATATAACCTGGCACAAATTGTCGATTTCCCAACCAGGGTAGTCGGTACCTCATGTTCACTTTTAGATGTTGTGTTTATTAGCGACCATTTCCTTGGGAATACTGTCCACGTTGAACCCCTTGAAGGACTATCTGACCATAAGATAATATTTTGTTCTCTACAATTCCCAAGTCCTGTACGAACGCTCGGTCCTATAAAGCGAGTGCTCTCGTTCAAAGGTGCAGACGATGCAGCTATCATGACCTACCTTGCCTTCAATTATCAGAATTTTTTTGACCTCATTTCTGACCAGCAGTCGTCTATCGATGTGGTGTGGACCGAGTTTAAAGCCATTGTGACGCATGGTATAAACGCCTTTGTTCCACGAGTTCGAAGAAAAACTAGAAAACGCAGTCCATGGATATGTCGTGATATAATCCACTTGAAGCGCAAAATAAAGAGACTTAGGAAAAGAAGAAAGTCGCATATGTGTAAAAAAACTGACTCCGAAATAACACTGCTAACAACGTCATTGAAAAGTAAAGTACGTTGTGCCAAAAACAGTTTCTTGAAAAATTCATTACACAGCTTTATCAGGCAATCGCCTCAAAAAATCTGGCGCTACCTAAGCATGAAGCGCTCTAACGCGCCCTCCATGAATGCTCAGGAAAGTAAACAAAAAGCTAACGCGTTTAACAAGTACTTTCAATCCATTTTCACCGTCGATAATGGTTCCCTCAACCACTTCGTCCCTAGCCACTGCCATGAAAGCACTTTGGGCACCCCAAAAATATCACAGGCTGGCATATTATCTCTCTTGTTGAATTTAGACGAAAAGAAAAGCGATGGTCCAGATCAAATTCCGAACAGTTTCTTGAAAAGGTGCGCAGAACCAGTAAGCAAGCTTCTTTATTTAATTTTCTTAAAGTCACTCCGTGAGAGCCGCCTTCCTGCAGAGTGGAAGGTTGCCAAAATAATTGCCATACCAAAATCAGGTGACACATCTTCCTTGTCTAACCACCGGCCAATCTCTTTAACATGCACGTACTGCAAAATACTAGAGCACATAATCTTGAAACACTTAACAGAATTCGTGGAAGCAAACAATTTAATCTATTCAAACCTGCATGGTTTTCGAAACGGTTTATCTACAGTCACCCAACTCGTGGAAACCCTTCACGACTTAACTCAAAACATTATAATGAGCAACTACAGGTAGACATAATCTTTATGGATTTCTCTAAAGCGTTTGATCGTGTTTCCCATGTTAAAATGCTTCACAAACTTAACCGCCTACTTGGTAACGGCCCTGTTGTTGGTTGGATCAATGACTTTCGGTCAAACCGCTCCCAATACGTAGAATACAATGATCACCTTTCTGATGCTGTCCCTGTTTCGTCCGGCGTTCCCCAGGGCTCAGTTCTGGCCCCACTTCTGTTCTTATTATACATAGATGATATAACCAACCAAGTCGACGTCACCATTCGCCTCTTTGCAGACGACTGCATTCTTTATCATTCTGTGCGTAACCACGAAGATCAAACAAAACTGAACAAATCCCTAAATAAGGTAGTGCAGTGTTGTGCAGACTGGAAAATGGTGATAAATTCTGATAAAACTGTCTGCATGTCGGTCACAAACAAAAAATCAAGTCTGCAGTTCCCGTATGGTTTCAACGGCACTATTCTACAAAGCGTCACCCAGTATAAATACTTAGGCGTAATCATCTCATCCGACCTCACCTGGAATGCGCACATACAGCACGTAGCTAAAAAAGCCTTGAACAAACTGTTCTACCTCAAACGCACCTTATCGCATTCCACCAGCCAGACAAGACAGCTTGCTTACGTCAGCCTCATCAGACCGGCACTCGAATGCGCCAACATAGTATGGCTTCCACATTCCAAAAACCAAATTTATACGCTGGAACGCATACAAAGAAAAGCTGCCCGATTTATCTATAACCGTTTCAAACGCACAGATTCACCAACCGAACTTCTTTCTCGCGCAGGCCTCGCTACCCTAGAAATTCGAGCCAAGATTCAACGATTGAAGTTCCTATACTTGGTATTACACAGTGCACTGAAGTTGGATCCCGCCACTTTTCTAAAGTACAAGCTCACTAGACCGACTCGGCATAAACACGCTTTCACGCTAGAGGAATTTCTTTGTAGCAACAATACTTATTTCTTTTCATTCGTTCCGCGAGCTGTGCGAGAGTGGAACTGCTTAAAACCTGCTATTACTGCCCAGCCCACACTAGAAACTTTTACCAATCATCTAGAAGAAGCAATCGCAATCACAACTTAGTCTTTTAGTTATTTAATTTTTTTTCTCTTCTGCAAGAGCAACTGTGTGAAGACCAGTGTATTACTCAATAAATGAAAGCGTCCATGTTTTTCTATGCTAACTCCTTGTTTGCTCAGTGTTTGCTCACATTGTACTTTTTTGATGACCATATGCCCACTCCTGTAATAATCCCAATCGGGATTGACAGTATTGTGAAATAAAAATTTAAAAAAAATAAATATGGCAAGCACTTGGTGAGGGTTTGGTAGGCCTGATTTTGGTGTATACGAGAATTGATATGAATAAAAGTACTATCTATCTATCTATCTATCTATCTATCTATCTATCTATCTATCTATCTATCTATCTATCTATCTATCTATCTATCTATCTATCTATCTATCTATCTATCTATCTATCTATCTATCTCCACCAGGTGACAACAGCGACCTTCCGACGAAGCCCTTCAGCCGCGAGTACGGCGACGGGTTCGTGTCCAACCTGGTCATACACGTGAGACTCACGGGTCGCCGGTTGCCCGCCCACGTCGCCATAACTGGGAAGAGACAGAAGCCGCGCCTGGTACCCGCCGTGTACATGATGCCGGACTTTTTCTACCCGTCGGCCCCCGAGACGGGCATCAACTACGGCACGCTGGGCGCGCACATGGCCAAGATGATGTTCAACTGCAGCGCGCCACACGCTCGCCTGCCGAAATACAGGGACTGCTTTGTGCGATTCGGTAGGCAGCTGGGCCTGGACCTGAGTGGAAACGAACTGGGCAGGTCACTGCGCACCAGGTGCGTAAAAGCGAAAGACCCTTCTTCTGTGCACGTGAAGTGGAGCGACTCAAGTGTCAGTAGACAGTTTTAGTATAGCGCACGCTATTCCATTGCGTACGCTAAAAAATAGCGGGTCGTCACTGCGCATGCGCTGAACGCTAAACGATATAGCGGGTATAGCGGGCGTACGCAACGCAAACGAGTTAGCGTTAGCATTTTTGCGTGGTTTGCGGAGTTTGCGGGAAACATGGCGGCGGTCCCGGCTGCCCGCTTCGAATTGAATTTGGCGTTGCTTTTGTAAAATGCGCTTCGTTCGTAGCAAATGACTGTGTAAACGGCTTTCGCTTAGTCTCAGGTCGCTTCGACGACAGAGTATTATGGATAACTTCGTGGTGTTTTGGAGATCGCTTCTCGTTTCGAACGAGTCGAAGCCTAACGAAAGAAACGTTTGAGATGTCAGCGCCACCTATCGCTACATGCGCGAAACAGCCGCAACGACGACATATGGCCTCAGAGATCCAAAGATATCGTCGGCCAATTAAAATTGTAGAAAACGTGCGCTGCTTACCGTACGCTATACTATAGCGTACTATAGCGTATAGCGTACGCTATAGTTGCGTACGCTAAACTAAAACTGTCTAAGTGTCATGCGAAGCTGTATAAGGGAGTTTCCGCGCCCTTGGGGAAGTCCTTTGTAAGGACTTTGGGCTGTGCCGCGGTTCCAAATGTGCAGAACGCTTTGCAAACACTTTAACTACATCTGACGCAGTTCCTTCGTTGTATCCAAGCCTTTTGAATTGCTTCGCTGTTGTCGAAGCGTACCGTTTTGTTCGCGCTGTGGTGGCTGTGCGCCTGCGACCTCAGAAAGCTTTTTGGTTTAACCGTATTTCGCGCCCAAGTTTGCCAGGAAAAAAAATATTTTGTCTCGTGGTTAAATCTATATATGCGTGTTATTCTTGTGTTACATATAAGAAACAGGCCTCATGAGTCGAGTTCATGCAGGTAGCGTTCTTGAGCATTTCGGAATGAAAGCTGCACCTTGTATCCACCTTATTAATAGCCACATTTAGCCGGTTGTTCCAGATGGCGCAAACGGAGTCTTTTGGGATGTATGCGATACGGCTTTCTACAAAAATTTTAGAGGGAATTCTGGCGCTCCAATTGTTCAGCTGCCATTTAAGTGATGGTTAGTACATGTTTTTATCTAGCCTTCGTGCTTGTCGCGCCGTACGTTCCTGTGACGTTATATATGGGTCGTTTCGTATACATGGCGGCCGTGACGCGTTTCTGGCTTCATCTATCGCTTCCGGCGCATGTAGTCGGCAAAAGCATAGCCTCAGAGATATTTTATTTTGTTTTTTCAAAGGAAGCCGTCGTTGGAGCGTGGAGTTGGACAACACTTATTATGCTTTATTTTTCTGAAATATTAAGCGCTCGTAGTTTTCTAAACACGTCAAGTTAATTAGTATCATTGCGCAGGCATAATCATTGTCAACTGATGCGCTGCACTCTTAGGCAAAGTTACACCCCTCTCCGCCGCACAACAATAATCGCCATCTGCCTTGCTTGCATTTCCTTTCTTGAAAACGCCACGCCCGCTACTTTCCTGTCGGGAATGCGATGTCATGCTCATAACGCGCATGCCGTTCGTTACAGGGAAATACCGGGCTCGCCGCGTTAAACAAGGGAAACGCGGGCAATACAGATGACGATTATTGTTGTGTGGCAAAAGGGTGTAATTTTGCTTCAGAGTGTAGGATGCAATATTTTGTTGAAAAATATCACACTGCCGAGTCACGAAGCCATTTGAAGCCACATGGGATGAAGTTAAAGCAAATAAAGACATTGCGTCGCTCCCATGTTGTATGAACCACCGTATTAACAGCTGCCGTATCACTCTAAATAAAAAAAACGTTGCAAGAAGATAAACCCTTTAAGGCGTATCTTGTCCCGCAACAATAATCGCCATCTGTCTCAGTTGCGTTTCCTGTCGTGAAGGCTCCGCGCTCGCTGCTTTGCCGTGAAAAATGCTTTGTCACGCTGATAGCGTACATGACGTTTGTGACCTGGAAGTACCGGGCGTGCGGTGTTAAAGAAAAGAAAGGCAGGAAAGATAGGCAACGATTATTGTTTGGGAACAAGATAAGCCCCAAGGGACACAATTTTTTTAGGGTGTAGACACGAGTGCTAAAGGGCCCCCCGCCCTTATAATTTTTTTTTTTTCGGAGGGAACTCTATGCTCTCCGCTGTCATGACCATTTTCACAAGCCTATCTTTATGTCAACTGCAGGACGAAGGCCGCTCCCAGAGATATCAAAGTACGCATGTCATGCGCTATCTGATTTCCTAGTTGTGCCTGCATAATTTCCGAATTCCGTCGAAGCACCTAATTTTCTATCGTCCTCGTCTGGGCTTCCCTGCCGTTGGCACCTATTCTGCAGTTCTAAGTGGATAGCGCTCTCCGCTACATCCCACGCATGTTCCTGTGTGCTGCGTCAGCTCTGCCGACACCGGCGTCTGGTCGCGCGTTCCCAAGGCAATAGTGGCAATAATTAGGCAATAGTGGCGAAAATTAGGCAATATTGACACTCTTCAGGGCAAGTATATTTTTACGATTGAAATGCCAAAAAATGGCTGTGGCTTAGGTAAGGTTAAGCCCAGGATGCGAAGCATACTAGCCTTTATTTTAGTTGTTGAACCACTGTTTAGCCTGGTGAACTGCTGTTGCTTGGCTATATTTGGTTCGGCTAGACGAAGAAACAACTCATGCGTTACTCTGCTTCGCCTTCAAGAGTGGAACGCGACAGCGTTCCCGTCGACCCGCCAAGGGGTGTAAGACAATGGGCTACGGCGCAGCGACTACGCGCCCCGCATTAGACGCGGTGAGCGTCGAGCAACGCAGCGTTCGGCGCGGAAACGAAATGTGCGCCTGAGCAAGCGACGCACCCCTGAGCCTTAGAAATAGCTCGTTTCTAAGGCAACACCGCATTCACTAGAGGCGCTTTTGTACCGCTTTGAAGCATCGTACTCGTGGCTCAGTGGTAGCGTCTCCGTCTCACACTCCGGAGACCCTGGTTCGATTCCCACCCAGCCCATCTTGCAAGAGTTGAGCCAAAGCCACCTATAAACAAGCGCAGCTGCTTATATACCGCCGCGACGCCGCGAGCGACGGCGCGAGTTGGAGCCCCGTTTCTCCTTTGTCGTGACGTCATGGTGTCACGTGGTATGACACGGGGTCAAAGGTCATTGAAGGCGGCACCGCCGCGCCTGAGGAGCAGGGTTGAGCTCTCGTAATATGCTTCGCATAAAAGTGTGCTCGTTTACGAAACGTGAATAGTGTACCACGGTTCTCTCCGCCTCCTCGCGCAGATGGGCGGCCGAGGTGGCGCTCCAGGCGTGGAAGAACGACCAGCCGGGGTCGGCGTTGTTCCTGCCACTGACCAAACTGTTCTTCCTGCGCTTCGCGATGGTCTACTGCGGCAACCGGCCAAGCCGCCGGCATTCCCTGCTGTTCGCCACCAGGACGTCGGCCACCTATGCCGAGGCGTTCAACTGCACCAGCCCGCCACCGATACCCTGCTGATGCTATAGACTCCAAAAAGGCGGCAATATACGCGACGCGCACCGCACGCGTGCGGACGCGTGATATAGTGCAGATGTCGAACGCTTCTGCAGAAATTTCAGTTTACAATGTGTGTACAGTTTGCAGTTAACGTTTACAGTTTACAAAGTGTACGGTTTACACTTTATACAAAGTGTAAACGGCAATTTTTGCAGAAGTGTTCGATATGTGCAATTTCTTGCGCGACCACACGTGTGCGGTGCGGCTCTCGGTGATTGGCGGCTCGAGCGTAATAAGGCCCTTACTTCATTGTTCGGCTGCTTTCCGGGCTGTCGACGAACAATCACGAAACTCTCGTGCCTTCCGAGAACAGCGTCCCCGTACGTCGTGCTGCTTTACAAACTGTTTGCAATTGAAATTATTTTTAACTCTGCCACGTGACATTGAAGAACAGTGTGCCTGTACGTTACATGTCGCTTCTTTTGACGATTACAGTCATGTCTCGCACTTCAGTCAAAGGAATGTTGCGTCACTATGTCGTGCTGCTTTCTTGACTGTTGAAAGACAGTCATGTCATCAGTGGCGTAGCAACAGGCGTGGGCCCCGGGTGCAGGGGGCCAGTGGGAGCGGGGGGGGGGGGGGGTGTCATACGCCTGAAGACACCCCTCTTCCCGCCGGCTTGACTGGGCGCAAATGGCAAACAATGCTCCGGTATCCATTAGCCCGTGCTCATGTACCCGATGCGTTGCGCCGCAGAATTGTCGGCTGCAGCCCTATCAACACCCCATGAAATAATTGCACGAATGTGCGGGCTAAAGAACTTCATTCCCAGAATGGTCGCTAAACTATTCGCCTTAGCGGAATGTGGAGTGTGCTGTGCGTTCATGCTGGGAGCAGGAGTCCCTAAACATACAGTAAGGCGTTGAGGCTCTTGGGTCCCTCTTCCGTTCAGAACGCGATGCGAAGACGAACAAAGACAGCAGTAAGAGGGCGTTCAATGAGCGTGCCGGGCGCTCTCGTTTGCGGCGAAGCGTTCGTTGAGAGCGACGTCGCATAAGTGCGGCCGTCAAAAGTCGCAAATGGGATTCCCTGGATCGTCTTCAGCCTCGGTGCGGCCGAAGGGTTTGGCGGCGTATGACTCGACAGGCTGTATATAGTCGCGGGAACCGTGATGCTCAGCTCGCTTTTACTTCCCCTCTCCCGCTCGCTCCGAGAAGCCGCTGCGAAACCTGCCGTGATGTTTCACGCTTTCCTTCTTACCCTCAAAAGTTTCAGAAAACTGTTGTTATTGTGTGACTACATGTCATAAGTACAGTGTCTGTGTCAGCTGCACAGAATTTTAATAAAAACGTGAATTCTGTAAGGATATTTCCGGATATTCTATGAAGTTATGTGTTTGTGATTACTAGGAACTCGGTAGCGTGAAAAATATGGCAGGTAAGTAATAACCATATCCTTAATAATCCCCTAATTAGTACTTATAGAGAAAGCACTTCAATTCCAGAATTGATGATTCAAAGTTATTAACTTACCAGAAACTTCTTAAACAAAATCATTTTGGGTGCTACAACCTACAGTACTTTGGCACTGCGGGCGGCGCCCAGTATTGCAGTAGCGAAAGAAATATGGAATAGTGGACCAGTGAGGTTGATCCCTCAACCCTCTCTATTGCGAGTGCAGACCAACAGGTTTCGCTGGCACGGGCTTCATCGAGGTCCTTTTTTTTTTTTTTTTATGGTGACGCCAAGAATCGACGCGAAGCGGGCTCTATTCTGTTCCCAATCTTTTGGTGGAACCGCAGCTGGGATAATCACATTTGTCCGTATAGCAGCAAATAAAAACAAGGCTTTATTCATCGCAATAAAGAGAAGTCGTAATTGTCATAACATTGGCGCCCGCGCAGCAGGGAGGGATGTGGCGTTTTTCGTTTTTCTAATATGGTGGGGATATCAGCGTCACTGAGACACAATTTAATTTTCGTTTTCGCTCAGAGCTGCCCACAGCCAAAATACTGCGGGCCCATAGTACCTACGACGATTTTTCTGAAGTTGTTGTTGGGCAAGATATGAATGTCAGCCATCAATTTTGCAAATGCAATGTTGTTTTCTCGAGTCAAGTATATTAGTTGCATTATTCCATTTCAAATATTTTTGCCGCACTAGAACAAAAATGTTAATTTTCTGATTTTACAGTTTGTTAGTTCGTTCTTGGTGGCCCATACCATCCAGTGATTCTGGCGGAAGTAATAACTGGCCTGTGCAAGCCAGCCATCATGTCATGCGGAATGGCGCTGCTCACATGAACGCGGCGGTTTCGTCGGCGTTCTTTATTTCCTTGCATGTTTGTTCTAACTGGGGCGTGCGCTTCGCTTCACATTTTGTGTGACCTAGCGCATGGCACTGATTCGCGAAAGGTGTGAGGGCAGACTTCTTGATATCGTGCAAGTTCACGCTGTGGCATCCTGCACGCGCTTAGTATCGTCGTGACCGTAACTGAGGAGCGATCCGCGAGGAAACGCCCCGCTGTGTTCGTTCACTCTCCGTAACACAGGCTCCCAGTGACCGATGGACACCAAAATTAGTAAGTCGAATACTTTCTCCGTGATAGTGTGCTGCAGTGCTGTCCTGTCTGATAACTGTTGGATATGAATACATGGAGTCGCACGGAATTGCGAATGACTCTGCGAAAAGGTTTCGTGTATGTTGCTATACATTGCGACTGTGCGCTGGCCATAGTACTTTTCATCCATTTAAACATGTGTGTTCTTTAGTCAAGTATATTAGTTGTATTATTCTAGACTAATAAAAGCGAAGTTGCTTTTGAAACCTCTGCAGCACCGTCAATTATCTTCATCCTATCCCTCACCTTCCTAAGGGACCCACTGGAGCCGTTGCCGTCAATAACAGTCTAATTTCCTTAACATTAAAACATACGCCACTCCGATAGTTCAATGACACGCTGGCGCTTCAGCTGAGGTGAGTCGCAAGCTCGCCTCAGGCTTCTTTCGATCGACCTGCAGGAGTACCGACCTGCAAAATTTCCCCGGCCCGATTCGACGACTCGCTTTGTAAAGGCAACAATGCGCCGCCTCAACAGCCCAACAGCGCCAGGATGTGTAGCCACGTTCGGCGGACCGAGTATTGTTACTCGATACGCTGTCGCCTTCACGATTCGCTTGGAGCAAGAGAACTCCCGTAAAAGGATGTTTTGCGGTGTTTCTCACGGGCCCCAGAAGTCGTCACAGTCAATGGATAGAGTGTTTTTAAGCAGCCGTTGTTGGCTGTTGAGTGTGCCTTCTCTTTCAGTCATGCTAGACAGATGAAATGTAACGTTCTCCTCCCTTCATGTGCATATTGTAAATATATCTCATATTCCTCGTTCTCGATGAGAACAAGTCCCTCCGTTCAACAACGTCCTTAGCGTGATTGAGTCGGACGACGGCATGGGCCAGCTATCACTTATTTCAAGCCCGACCCCAACCCTTACAGCCTGAGAAAAAAAAAGGAACTGCTGGCGTAGTGGTCGAAATGGCGGACGCTAAACAAATTTAAACATTAGAATGAGAAGTCGTACATTGAGATCTTGATTTTGTTTCTTCGTTTTTATTTCTTCTGTCAGAATTTATTGAACCATTTCTCTCCCCGCTCCGGCCTCCCGCTGTAGAAATGAATAAGGGCTAAATAATATTGGCTTATATCACGACGTTTATTAAAACACCGTAGGCGCGCGCTCTTTTATTTCTTTGATGCTGCTAGAAAGGGCGCCTCCGTCGTATTATTGGACATGCGCTTGTTAGCGCCAAATAATTGTGGCCAATAGTGAGACAGCCTCGCCAGACACTAAATTTGATTGGCTGCTGTAGCAGTTGACAAAAATGTCGGAGAATCTTGCGCGCATCTGTATATGTCGTAAACACATCTGTACGGACCTGCGCGTCTGTGTTGGTCGGGCGTACGGTAGGTGTGCTGGTTTCGCGCATGCGTGGACGTGCGACACACGGTCGAGGCGCCGTTGTCAGACAGAAAATGAGGTTTACAAATAGTCGAGTATGGCTTGCATCTTGTCTTCGTCGTCGTCGTCCTCGAAGGGCCCATTGCGGGATCTCTCGCACTTGGAAAGCTTTCTGTTGCACTTTAAGCCCCTCTTGCACTCACCCCACTTTCGGACCCCATACACGGTTAAATCAAAGCACGCGTCGCCTTCATCTGAAAGAAAAAAAAATAAGAATGAAATGAAGAGAAGCAAGACCGGGGGCTGCCTTGTTTCCGAGCCCAAGTTAACCCCGTACTGCGAAGGCACAGAAATACACTGGCCTTGACGAAATCGCAAGGACCGCGGAAATTCGTTCGTCTCGCGAAAAGTTCGTCTTGAGTTCGCGCCCCCCCCCCCCCCGCCCTGCGCACTTGGCAGATACTATGGTTCAAGTTACGTGAAACACCCTGTATAACTCGAATTCTATATGTACATAGTTCTATTCTGCAATGGGAGAGCATAGTTAAAAAAAACACAAAGAAGGGCAATATTTCCCTAATCAAATTTTGGTTAATTGCTTTAGCCTGCATATTGAAATGCACGAACTATAGCCAGTGATTTCACACGGCACATCCACTTGGAACGAATTTTTAAACTAGCATCCGTTTTAAAGTAAGTGCAGCCAAACTCGCGGAAAAATGCACTGCATGCTCTTCCACTTACATTTTTAACAAAACGCGTTTCATTCATTCAAACTCTAAAATTACTGCAACGCCAACGCATTTCATCGCAATCTCACGGAACGCATGTCTAGAAACTGTTTTCGTCCTTGGAATTCATTTTAAGCGGATATGACTTTCGATGTCGCCGCCTACAATTCGAAAACTGCTATATCTGTCGTAACCTAATTCATTTGAGAACTAGCGAAGAGTGGTAATTAGTCAGGTATTCATTATAATTTGTTCGGCGAATAATGTCCACCTCTCAGAATAATCTCGCTCAAGAAGTAGAATTGTGCTACGTGCCACGGGTAATATTTAGAAATTTTGTTAGGGATAAAAAAAAATTACCGACGATTACGTTACTTCCTAATGCGAAATTTGAGCGCAGCAAATAAGCTGTTTCACCTTTTCGAATTACCGACGATTACGTTACTTCCATGGCAGAAGAAGCAGAGAAGGCGATGAGCTTCTGCTTCAGCCTCGCTTACTGCTGGTTGCTCTCGACGGCGGCGATGAGCCTCCGCTTCGGCGGCGCGAACGGCAGGGTCTTCGCGGCTGCGGCGCTTAGCCTCTGCTTCGGCGACGCGTACTCCTGGATCATCTCGACGGCGGCGACGGTAAGCTTCTGCTTCGGCGGCACGCACTTCTGGATTCTGACGGCGACGGCGCTGGGCCTCTGCTCTGGCAGCTCGTTTAGAAGCAGCAGCAGCAGCAGCAGACGGAGGACTTCCATCGGTCGTCTCGCTCATGGCTCAGAAAGAACTGGCAGATAATTTCGCAGTGGCGAACGGCAGCGGCAATTTCGGCTCGGGCGGTGCACATATACAGATCCGCCGCCACCGATCTGGCTCTCTGATTGCCACCGCACAGGGCGAACGGCAGCGGCAATTTCGGCTCGGGCGGTGCACATATACAGATCCGCCGCCACCGATCTGGCTCTCTGATTGCCACCGCACAGGGGTTGCATTGGAGGAGGAGCGAAGAAAGGAATTAAGTTCGAGCCGGCGCTTTCACAACCGGAGACTCGCAGGAAGAGGGGGGAGGGGGCGGCGTGTACACCCAGCGGCAAACGATGGGGGCAGAAGCGCGCGCAGCAAGCGGACAACACGATAAAGGGAGAAGGGAAGAGATAGCAGCGACTGACTGATGCCGCTGACGCCGATAGTGAGTCAACCCCAGCTGCGGAGTTGGTTTCAGGGACAACGCCGCCGATGCCGACACAAACAATATGATACCCTCGCTTCCGCAGCGCTAAGAACCAGGTCTAGCCGTGGGAAGGTGGTCACGTATTCATCGACGTGCCGGGGCCTACGTGAAATAACCGGCGCGTCGGCAACTGAAGAGCACCCTATCCGCCACACAAGAACAGTGGGGGGGACCCTTTCCTCCTCTTTCTGCATGGCGGCGACGGTGTTCTATGCAGTCACGTTATCTTGACTCTCTAGCGGCGTCAGCGGCATCCAGCGGTATCAGTCGGTCGCTGCTAGCGCTCGGGGGATGAAAGGGGGGCGGAGCTGGTTACGAGGCCGACGACAACGCCGACGACGACGCGAAACCCAGGAACGGACGCCAAAGAGCTGCGCTCTAAAAAACAACCCGTAACAGCCGTATAGTCAGAGGCGTAAAGAATGACACCCGAAGGGACACCAGATTACGGCATATTTACTCCCGAGACTCGAACGAACAACATCGCTTGATAGCGAACGTTGCGCCCTTGCTTTAACTGTTTGGTCCTTCCGCCCCCCTCCCCCATCCCTACCTCCGCCTTATCCACGGAGAAAGAAATATTTAGGAGTGGAAACTCCGCTGTTTGCGGCGACCAGAAAAGGTCACAAGCCCGCGGAGCCGTTATCGTGCTGGCGTCCTGGAAAGAAATTACCGCCGTTGAGGGCGCGCCGGAGCATTGCCGGAGCCGCCTGCCCGGGCGCTGCATTTCTTTTTTTTTCGCTGCGGCTTCTACGACGCGCCGCATGGTGCCGCCACTGTATACGGCCCCGTCGGCGCATGCAACAATTGTGACCTCATCTGGTGGCCCGCGCTCGCTCGCGCTGACGGGAGTTTCACCTCCTAAATGTCTTACTCAGTGGCCTTATCGTCGCATCACTGTAAAATAGTGGAACCACATCTTAGCCCCCGCCCCCAACTTACTGAGCTGCTTGACGCACTGCTCGCAGCAGCCGCAGTCGCTGGCTCTGGCCTCCACCTTTCCGTCACACTCGCTGGACTTGATCGGCGTGCACGTGACGTTGTCGCAGTAATTCGGGGGGCACAGAGTCCCTGCTGCGAGAGGCGGTGCCACGAGCATCCAGGCAGCGTGAACGAAAACAAGGAGCAGCTTGCTCCAGCCCATAGTCTGCAGTGCCGAACATTCCAAGTGCGTCAGGGGTGGTTAAAGAAAAAAAGGTAAAGTCACCTTCTTTGATTGGGTTCCTTGATTTTTATGGAAACAGAAAAGTTGTGCAGATGTCGAGAACTTTGGCTTTCAATGTCAGGCGAAGCATTTTGCAGGTGTAGCCAGCTACTTCGCACCGTTTAGAGATCTGCAGAGCGTTACCAGATCGAACAACAGCACTTTTAAAGGGACACTTTCTTTGTTAACGCTCCGGGACCTCTTCTGACCGGGGCTACGCGGCTGGGGCTGCTGATGGTGTCTCGCCGATTACCTCACACATGACAGCTCTCATTTATTGAATCGGTTTATACGAAGTACCTCTACACATGTGCCAATAGGGCTATTTTTACTCTTTGTGGAATTACGCGGTGAAACAACATACGATACCTAAATATGCTCAGTGCAACAAATTTACCTTCTTCAGGGATATAATATTTTTATTAAAATGAATCCTTCTATGCATTTGGTCCCGAGTTTTGGTGTGCATACTCGGAGTCGGTTTGTCGCCAAGAAAAGAGGGTTGGTTCTGGAGATAATGCAATAGTAGAGTGGGTTGACCCTGGAGGCAAGTGTGATCGCAGGTGTTATAGCTAAGTTCGCGCGATCCGGGAGGCAGTGCAATCCGCGGTCCCGTAATACATTGCCCGTAGGTTAACACATGTATGAAATTTAATGAACCGCTTTACTATAGCTTCGCTTCACATAAATAGAGATGTATTGCTAGCGCATGCGCACCAAGTCCACTGGAAGCCGTCACCTCCTCGTCGCTTTGCGCTATTAGAAGCCGCTGACCGGCCCGCCATGCACTTAAGTAGAACCTGCACAGACAACGGCCGATCGTCCAGTCGTCGCGATGGGATAGATAATGTTTTTCTTTCCGACTGAAATCGATGACAATGGCACAGTAAACGTTCTACGTTCTCTTCCACGCCTCAGATGTCGAATGCTCAATGTCGGTCATTCCAATCAAAGTAGCGTACGCTTTCGTGAAAGCCATTCCCAACCACAGCCGGCATATAGAAGCGCTGCCTCACGTCGGTGAAGCCCGGGTGGAGGTCGGAATTGTAGCGAAGAGTTCTGCTCGTACAACCTGGTGTGCCTTATATTCGGGGTTTTCCAGCGAAGCAGGCAAAAGTGAAAATGAGGTGAAAGAATGGTGAAACAAAATATTTACAATGTAGACTGCCTGCGAAGTTTGACTTGCATGGGGTAACGCTAGCTCTAATTATAACACGGCTTCATTGTTCCGCCATCTTCACGGGCTGGAAGGGGCGATGATTTTTGTACTCTTGCCACCGCGCTCACAAAAGAACCCAAAGCGAGCACAATAGAGCGCGAAGGGCCCACAGTAGAGTTTGCGTCCCCCACCGCTTGAGTGCTGCTTGAGTCTCTTAATCTGATGGTATCTTCGACTGGTCGCCTCCATCTTGGGAGTCAGAGACGGACAGATCCGGCATTCGTCGCACTACGGGACCCAGGACAAGCATGAAAGCCGAATGTGGGACTAGCCTTCTCGGGGGAGGAAGTGGTGCCTCCTAAACCACGTGACTACAGCTAATATGTCCGTTTTTTGCCTTGCCAAAACTTCCGGCCCTGGAATAGGGGCGCCAACGATGCAGGCCGGAGATCGTCATCAACAAGTAGAAGATGAAAACATCCGGCCTGGCCGCTGAATTACTCTTTCTAGAGCAATTACGTTTACTTCCTCCTCCTCCTCCTCCTCCTCCTCCTCCTCCTCCTCCGGCGCTGCCGGGACAAACGGCAGAAGAGCGTTGGGTTTCACACTGGTTCAGACGGCAGCGTGCAAGGTGGCCTCGGCTGCCTAACTGACGTTGGACATTCATCGACAGTTACGACGTCGTGTTGGAGTGACGGGCTGGGAGACACCCTACATTTCGATGACTGCTCCAACGACAGGGCTAGGAGTGGCTTTAGCTCGGAGCGCCTGAGAGCGCTCGATGCGGGAGGAGAGCGATCTAAAAAAACGCAGGGGGCGCGTTCTTTTTCGGACCAGCCGATGACGTACGCTGCTCTCGAGAGCGGCCTGAAGGGCTCCGAAACAACCAGCCAAAGATGCCACAAAACTATTTACTGTCGTGTGCATCGAAAGAAGCTGCTTTAGAGGAGACGGCGGCGCCTGCGGCCAGACCACGCTACGGTTTGAGTATATGGACTTCGTCAATAAATGAAAGAATCCGTGCCGTTACAACACTCGGGCACACTTTTGGGGCGCTATGGAAAAGAAATTCACTCTGTGTCAAACTGAACGACGAAAAACTATGTTGTTAGCTGCACTGCGATTCTGCTGTCATCGCCCCTTATCACTTATGTTGAGCGCACCTTTCTGCTGTTTTCCCGAAACCTTGCAGAGCCGTGGAACTTGAAGCTTGTAAAGGTTCCAAGGCTTGGTTTCTCAGAAAACTTAAGATGGCTTACAGCTTCACGAGAGCAATGTGTCCGTTATTTCGACAGGAAATTGCACGTCTGTCAGAACGATAAGCAACCAGGCTCGAAGTCCACCTTATACCATGTGGTTCTCGTGTCCCCTTGCCCTGTAATCGATGTATTTCTTTTCTTCCCCACAAATTTTGGGATCGGTGGAATAGAATATTAAGCTGATAGCGCTGTGTCACATATTCAGAGAGATGACCCCTAAAAGCGGTGATGCCTCCGACTCAAAGATAGGTTTTCAGTACAGTCTAATATGTGCTTACGAGGAATGCCGGTAAAAAAAAAAAACCTTACTGGAAATAAGAACAAACTATTGTACAGATAACGTGGTTACATTGTGATACAGAGTTCTTGAATCTAAATTTTCGCAATAGAAAAGATTTTAAGGAGGCTGAAGACTCCCTGCGTACGCTTTTGCTATATTTTGACACTTTACAAAAAGAGTTCAGAAGGACATGCATTAAGGCACGAAAATTCGGAACTGTGGTGCGACTCACCTACTCGCTACACCGTGTGTAGAACAGCATTCAAATGGCTCAATATCTCGGTCACCGCTGAAGAGTGAAATAAGGAATAATACAACAGCTGCAAGCAACTGCTGCAGGTTTCTCCTCCCACCAACAGCTGAATGCAATCCCTTCAAATCCCAAGCGAAAGGACTGTATTGATGACCAGTTGGTGTGGTTTTCGGCGTGGAAAGAGCGCGCGGTCGCTCACAATTAAAGGCATCTGCCGCGTATTCTTTTGACGTAAAACGTGTTTCAGTTCGATCAGCGCAGGGGATGGGGGGCGGGAGTGGGGGGAGGTGTTTCGCCCGCTAAGTCCACGTGTAGTGAAAAACGCGTAATGCTGTTATAGCATATGTCGTTTTAACCGTACTACATCGACGCACTGTGCTTTGGAATGGCTTTGTGGAGAAAAACAGCCACTGCTTGATTAGGCATGGGTCTCGCGCGAGCAGATATGACACCGTAGTCGCCCTTTGTACGGCGCAATGGGAGCCAAATTCAGCCTCTCGCTCGGCGTTCAGGGAGGCCCATCTCGGAATGGCGTTCGTCGATCCGAACAGGAGTGAACGCGCTTGAGAGGACTATAGCCTATACTGCAATCCACCGTAATCCACCATGATACACAGTAATCCGCACTATAATCCACCAAATTCAATGTTAGGCTAACGAGGTGTCATAAGAAGGGTGCGATTTGCTGCGGAAGTTTCACGGTTTCTCGGTTACGCCGCCCCCGTGTTCTACACGCGGTGTCTGGAAAGGGTGTCGAACGACTCGGGCAGCAAGACAGAAGGAATCGTATTCGCACTGGCCGCCTTTGACCACGACGGGACCACTGTACGAATGGGGAGCGAGCACGAGTGCATGATTAGACCGTAGGTGTCCCCGACTAGCTGTGTCATAAGTAAACCGTGTATAGGCTTTGTTACGCAGAAATAAATGTAATTTGTGGATTTGGTTACGTCGTTTCTGTACCCTAGTGACCACATACACCCCCAGCGACGCGCGCAAGATGTCACCCTCGCAAACGTCGTCGCCCGAAACACTATTGGCACGATTTTGCAAGTTTTTCTTCGTGAAATAAATTTGAACAACTTACGCAAACACAGATGCAAGATGATGCTGAATTGGCGGAAGTGGGGAAAATGTAAAGAAATGGAACAGAAGAAACAAAGCGCAACAAGAATCAACGTCTCTTGCCATTTGTCTCCATGCACGAAGAACGATGGTATGTATAAAATACATACCATCGGGTATGCACCCCGATCATAATCCCGGTAGAAGAAGAGCCACTTTCTCTCAGCTTTAGCTTCTCTGTCAAAGAAAGCTCCTTTATGCGATACACGTAGTAAGGAACTTTGGAACGTAGAGACGTGTAGAACTACCTATGGACAGCAAATGATGAAAAGAAAACTGCCAGAATTATTAATTTTTTGTCACAGACACGCTATACAAATAGAACATACATCAAAACAGCAATTAAAATTGTTCTTTTCTGCCTCAGTTGTATTTCCCTGAACATTGTTCTCGTATGTATAATTGGTATGCATATCAAATTTCCTTTTGTCTTCTGACGTGCTTCCTGAACTCTTTCTTTTTTCATTGTGGAATGTAGTGACGAATGTTCGTGATATACCATTATGCAGATGTTAATAAGCCGTTGTTGTGTGTATGCTGTTTACATATGTCTTCCAGCAGTGTCCTGTAAACGTAATGTCATTACTACAGTTACATGTTCACATGTTTGCGAATGTGCATATTTATACGCTACAAAGATGCTTGTAGTTATAGTATTATTTTTGTACAATCAAAAAATGTTTTTTGCTGTCGACAGCTGAACTGTCTGCCTTTATGGAATTTGTTTTTTTTTTCTTTGGGGTGGCGGGAACTAGTCAAGCTGTCTGTTACAGCTTTTTTTCCCTTACCTCCCCATCACGTTGATGGAAAAAATAAAGGTTATTATTATTATTATTAAAAAAAGGCGGCCAACCTCCTTAGGCAAATACACCGTGATCAAAGACTGGTAAGCTTTGCGGATGCCGCCTCTCGTAAGAGGCATCGGGCTTTCACTCTCGTCACTGTCGATGGTCGGTAAAGAATGGCGAATGCTTCCTCAGTTCGGACCAGGGGCTCGGAAATTGCTGAACAAATGGCTATTGCACAGTAGCCGGGCTGGATAGCTCACGGGATGTGATTTATATCGATTCAAGGTCTGTAGTTAGAGCATTTGGAAAATGCACCGTTTCCAAGCAGGCCCTCAGACTCCTTTGGGGCAAGGAAACCAAGCACCACTTCATTTATTGGTTTCCCGCACATCAAGGTCAGACAGACGGTGCTCCTCCCAACCTCAACCAGTTGGCTCACGGGGCTGCGTGCGAACTTGCCCACCGCGCTATCCCCGACCAATTGGAAGACGACTCCCAAAAGAACAAGGATAAGCCCTTGACCTACGACGAGATTACTAAAAACTACTACCTGAGCCGTAGAGCCTACATCGTTTCTCATCCGCGGATCAATAAAGGTCAAGCCCTAACGCTCCGTCTGCTACAAACGCGTGCGTATCCCAATACGTCGTTCTTACGCACAATCTATCCGGATACTTACACCGATGATACTTGCTGTGATTGCGATAAATAGCCACGTTAGATAGAACACATGCTCTGGCGGTGTGTCCGGCCATGCTCTATCATCGATAACAGCTCGGCCAGATGGGAGGCAGTTCCACAATAAATCATTCCACCAACACAATAACCCGAGTGCGGAGCAATGGGAGAGTCGGCTTACCAGCTGCGAGCTCACCGCCCAAAGGGCCTTAGTGCAGCACGCTAGTGAAGTAGCTAGGCTCAGTGGAGCCCTGGAATAGGGGCCCACCCTTGCTGGAAGAGGCTCCAAGTCGCCGGCGCCCAAGACGACCGAGACCTCGAGACGCTAAATCCTTGAAGGAACCAAAATAAAGTTTCTCTCTCTCTCTCTCTGCAGCCCTCTTATGGATGATCAACTCTGGACTGTCCAGCAGGCCGACAGTGCGGCCGAGAGGCTTGGCCTTCATGTTGCCATGTGGGAGCGATCCCCTTCTTGATGACATACAATTTGCAAGACCTCAATAAAGTTTTGCCATACCATCTGGTTTGTATCACGCGGCCGCTGCTTGGGTGCCACTGTGATGTGCCCCAGGAGCCACCGGGCATCTGCCGCTCATCAATGAACCTTTTTTGACGTCAACTTGGGTCACTGCAAGTATGACACCTACACGGTGACGTTCACGTAATGCGATTTTTCTTGCAAATTCGGGTCGGCGGCGATGTCGTGGGCTTTTATGCGAAGCATATTACGAGAGCTCAACCCAGCTCCTCAGGCGCGGCGGTGTCGCCTTCAATACCACGTGACACCGTGACGTCATGACAGAGGAGAAACGGGGCTCCAACTCGCGCCGTCGCTCGCGGCGTCGCCGCCCGCATCGGACGCGGTGAGCGTCGAGCAACGCAGCGTTCGGCGCGACAACGAAATGTGCGCCTGAGCAAGCGCCGCACGCCTGAGCCGACGCCGATGACACCGGCTTTTCTGCTACACGAGCTCCTTAACGCTGTCGCGTTAAAATAAAGGCTAGTATGCTTCGCATCCTGGGCTTAACCTTAGCTAAGCCACAGCCATTTTTTTTTCCGATTCTCAAAACGCACCTTCCTGTCAAATATGACATTCAACATCGAGTTTTTTCTCTTTAAGGGCTTAGCGTGGCAGATGTTGAGCTAAAAGCATTTCGCTGCTACCGAAGCTGTGCACGAAGATTGTTGATTTTGTTGTACGTTAGTCAAAAAATTACGAATTATTCGTGAGAAAGTACAAAGATTGCCAGAGTGACTGCCGTAGTTATCAACGATAACACCTAGGCTTGTGAGCGCAATATTTGGCTCCAACTGCAGCGGTCAGATGGATGGGTATGCCGTATGGCATTTATTATTTCATTTGCTAATCTGTTTTGTTTACGTCAAGTATGATGTATTACATGTGATGTGCCTTATATTGCACTTTTCGTTCATACCACAGTTATAAGCGTGCCTACGGGTGAATCAATTTCCTTGTCAGCCATATAGGCGAAGGCGACCTTCCGGCAATAGACATGTCAGCACGATGTTCAAGCCGTACGCATGCATCTCTCACGCCGACGCCAACTACAGTCGAGCACCACTCTATTAGAACGGAATATACGTGTTCTTGCCAGAACTGCGTGGATTTTATTGAAGTGACACATTCGATGGCCCCAAGCGCTTCGTTATAAAGGCGTGCGACAGAATCAGAATCAGTTTTATTCATAACAAAATGAGGATAATTTCAACATATGTATATACAGAAGGAGGTCCCGTAGTTAGAAACTGAAATGGGACCTCCTAACAGTATTAACTTCCTAATAGCATTACACTTCTTTGGCACGACTGGCACGTATACGTCACGCCCCACATAGCACGAGTTAAAGCACTTGTGTGCGCTGTAGCTTCCTTTCGGCCGCCAGAATTGACTTCTTTTCTTGCGTAACGACAGGGGGCTTGTCAGTCTGTCCCATTCTCGTCTCGTGGCAGCTAAGGCTTCGGGACACTGTGTAAAACTGCACCCACGCCTTCGGGGTCGGCTCTGATTCCCCAGTCCGTTCTTCGTAGCTGAACGCTACGAAGATGTTGCGAGACATTGTACCGCCTTCGGGTGCGGCCCAGGTTGTATCGTTTCATCTTGGAGTAAAAAAATCGGCTACGATTACGACACTTCCTAATGCGAAATCTATACGTGTTTTGTTTCGCGATATATTGGCTGCCGCCGATAATCTCTCTCATGCGGTTTATTCGAAACGGAACGAAGTGTGGTGCGACTATTTCGCTAATCAGGAGATCGCCTGAAGCAGAATCGGATATGGTGCACTGTCTCCAAAAAGCATCCGTCAGGACGCCTATGTTTAGACTCATCATCGCAAAAAGAACCGCAAAGCATGACAATCGAAACAAACGCGAACGAGACTAAACCAAGCAAACCAAACAAGCGCGAGCAAAAGCTGACGCGAGCCGACGATAGTACGAAACGAGCGGTCCGGCTGAGATCAGAGACTTTTAGCGTGTCCGCTATTCCGGCAAACCGGGGTGGTTTGGGCGGATTACCGGATGGTCGGGAGCGTAAACGTGAGCGGCCAGATTGGTGGCGCCAGCTGGTGGTGCAAAGCTCGACCACCTAAACACAGAGCCAATTACTATATTCTTCTTAGCTGGGGTGTAGGTTTCCGACAGCGGCGTAATTGTGAACACAATTACGCCCCTGCCGAAAATTTGCACCAGCAGCGAAGCATAACAAAGTAGGTTACTGCAATTTTAGTTCTGTGTTTGTCTGATTGAGCTCTACAACACCAGGCGGCTGCACCGCTCCGGCCGCTCACGTTTACGCCCCCGACCATCCGGTGATCCACCCAAACCGCCCTGGTTTGCCGGAATAGCGGACACGCTAAATGTCTCTATGAGTACGCATCGAGCGGTAGGGCGGGTCCGCATGACATCAGCTTCCCACGCTCACGTCACTAAAGCGGCCGCTCTCATTGGTCTCCGCCGTTCGCGGCTCGCGTCCTCATCTCCAATCCGAGCTTGATCTTGCATCTTTCGCTGTGCTCGTTGGCTCGTTTACGCCGACACTCAACGCAGGAACAGGCGCCTGGAGGCTGTTTCACATGGCGCGATTTCCAGTCAGCGACACGGCGAATTTCGTCGCTCACCGACCGCAGCGACGTCGTGGGCTCTGCGCGACTGGATTCCGACAAGTTGGTCGCGCCATCGCTGAGTCGCAGAGATCGGCGCGATGTGGGAGGTGCAATATGAGACGAAGCAAAGCGCCTGTCAAAATAGGCGCTTTCCTGTTTTACCGCGCGTTGGTAGCTCCGCGAAGCAATGTCACGCGCCAATTTTCGTCATCATCATCATCATCAGCCTGGTTACGCCCACCGCAGGGCAAAGGCCTCACCCATGCTTCTGCAACTACCCCGTCCCTGCACTAAAATTGGCCATGTTGTCCCTGCAAACTTCTTAATCTCATCCACCAGCCTAACTTTCTGCCGCCCTCTGCTACGGTTTCCTTCCTTTGGAATCCATTCCCTAACCCTTAATGACCATCGGTTATCTTCCCTCCTCATTCCATGTCCTAACCATGCCTATTTCTTTTCCTTGATTTCAACTAAAACGTCATTAACACGCGTTTGCTCCCTCACCCAATCTGCGCGTTTCTTATCCCTTAACGTTACACCCATCATTCTTCTTTCCATAGCTCGTTGCGTGGTCCTCAATTTAATAGAACCCTTTTCGTAAGCCTCCAGGTTTCTACCCCGTACGTGAGTACTGGTAATACACAGCTGTTATACACTTTTCTCTTGGGGGATAACGGCAACCGGCTGTTCATGATCTGAGAATGCCTGCCAAACAAACCCGAGCCCATTCTTGTTCTTCTGATTATTTCAGTCTCATGATCCGGATCCGCGGTCACTACCTGCCCTAAGTAGATGTATTCCCTTCCCACTTCCAGTGCCTCGCTACCTATTGTAAATTGCTGTTCTCTTCCGAGACTGTTAAAGATTACTTTAGTTTTCTGCAGATTAATTTTTAGACCCACCCTTCGGCTTTTCCTCTCCAGGTAAGTGCGCGTGCATTGCAGTTGGTCCCCTGAGTTACTAAGCAAGGCAATATCATCAGCGAATCGCAGGTTACTAAGGTATTCTCCATTACCTCTTATCCCCAATTCTTCCCAATCCAGGTCTCTGAATACCTCCTGTAAACACAGGATCATATATCAAATCATATCTCCTTGCCTGACGCCTTTATTGGAATTTTGTTGCTTTCTTTATGGAGGACTACGGTGGCTATGGAGCCGCTATGGATATCTTTCAGTATTTTTACATACGGCTCGCCTACACCCTGATTCCGTAATGCATCCATGACTGCTGAAGTTTCGACTGAATCAAACGCTTTCTCTTAATCAATGAAAGCTATATATAAAGGTTGGTTATATCCCGCACATTTCTCTATCACCTGGTTGATAGTGTGAAAATGGTCTATTGTTGAGTAGCCTTTACGGAATCCTGCCTGGTCTTTTGATTGACAGAAGTCTAAGGTGTTCCTGATTCTCTTTGCGCTTACCTTAATAAATACTTTGTAGGCAACGGACAGTAAGCTGATCCGTCTATAATTTTTAAAGTCTTTGGCGTCCCCTGTCTTATGGAGTAAGATTATGTGGGCGTTCTTCCAAGATTCCGTTACGCTCGAGCTCATGAGGCATTGCGTATACATGGTGGCCAGTTTTTCTAGAACAATCTGCTGACCATCCTTCTACAAATCTGCTGTTACTTGATCCTCTCCAGCTGCCTTCCCCCTTTGGATAGCTCCCAAGCCTTTCTTTACTTCTTCCAGCGTTACTTGTGCGATTTCAATTTCCTCTATTCTCTCTTCCATTATCGTCGTGGATGCCACTGGTGCTGCATAAATATCTATAGAACTCTTCAGCCACATGAACTATCGCAACCATATTAGTAATGATATTGCCAGCTTTATCTCTTAACGCTTACATCTGATTCTTGCCTATTCCTAGTTTCTTCTTCAACACTTTTAGGCTTCTAGTTCCTGAGAGCATGTTCAATTCTATCCATATTATACTTCCTTATGTCAGCTGCCTTACACTTGTTGATTTACTTCGAAAGTTCGGCCAGTTCTATTCTAGCTGTAGGGTTAGAGGTTTTCATAGACTGGCGTTTCTTGATCAGATCTTTCGTCTCCTGCGACAGCGTACTGGTATCCTGTCTAACGGAGTTACCACCGACTTCTATTGCACACTCCTTAATGATGCCCACAAGATTGTCGTTCATTGCTTCAACACTAAGGTCCTCTTCCTGAGTTAAAGCCGAATACCTGTTCTGTAGCTTGATCCGGAATTCTTCTATTTTCCCTCTTACCGCTAACTCATTGGTAGGCTTCTTATGTACCAATTTCTTCCGTTCCTTCAAGTCTAGGCTAATTCGAGTTCTTGCCATACTATGGTTACTGCAACGCACCTTGCCGAACACGTCCAAATCTTGTATGATACCAGGGTTAGCGCAGAGTATGAAGTCTATTTCATTTCTAGTCTCGCCATTCGGGCTCCTCCACGTCCACTTTTGGCTATACCGCTTGCGGAAGAAGGTATTCATTATCCGCATATTATTCTGTTCTGCAAACTCTGCTAACAACTCTCCCCTGCTATTCCTAGAGCCTATGCCATATTCCCCCACGGACATTTAGTTACGTTTTAATAGGGCGTAACCACCAGCGCCTGTGGCTTAGGAGCTTCATAAACATTCCTCATAAACATTCATAAACAAGTGCTATAACGTCACGCGCGTCACAGGTACCGGAGCTTCTGGTATGGGGACGGGTAGAGGAGAGGGGGCAGGAGTGCGGCGACAGCGCTGCACCAATGGAGGGGGGTAGGAGGAAAGAGGGTGGCTACGGCGCCTGCGCATTTGGTCTGCGCGTGTGACGTCACGCGCGACGGAGGTGCGAGCGCGGCTGCAGCAGCAGTTGCGGCAGACGCATAGGAGGTGCGGGGATCGCGGCGGCGCTTGTGTTGGCGTAGTGTGGGGCTGCAGGAAAAAATGGGCGGATGCCATCCACTGTGGGAATCGATGCAAGCGAAGCTTTGTATGCTGTTTGCTTTGACTGACGATAATTACCGGTGATGTTGGCGGCGAATGTGTAATTTCTGCAGCGTTTGAATCCAACACGCGAATGGCGAGTCGATGTTACACGTTACCTGGGGCGTACCACTGCTGTTTGTCTGCGCAGTTCGCATAACACGCAGGGAGACGTGTTTGCTTGAGGCGTTGTCGGGCGTCATTGTTCATAATGCCCGAGAGGGTTGAGCATTGTCATTGCCGCACATGGCACATCGCATCGTGACAGAAGTGTTAAATTTCGATTGAAATGTGGGGCTGTACGGAAATTCAATGAATCCTTATAATTATATGCATACATCCACGGTCTGCACCACGTTTCGCTGCCTAGCAAAGACGCTCCTGTTCCGCGCGACGCTTCTTTCGGGATTTGGTGTCCTCGACGCTGAGTGCACGCTTTGGAGCGATTTTGCGGGCGCGTGTTTACGTACTCCAGTTGCATACAAGGCCAGCACGCTGTTGAGACAGAAAAGTAAGATCATCATCATCATCATCATCATCAGCCTGGTTACGCCCACTGCAGGGCAAAGGCCTCTCCCATACTTCCCAAACTACCCCGGCCATGTACTAATTGTGGCCATGTGGTCCCTGCAAACTTCTTAATCTCATCCGCCCACCTAACTTTCTGCCGCCCTCTGCTAGGCTTCCCTTCCCTTGGAATCCATTCCGTAACTCTTGTTGTGTTCATATAGGCTAAGAAAAGTAAGCTCAATTGCTTTAAAATAATTACAACGGACATGGAACAGGAACTCACCGACACATGTGCGATCGGCGAAGCAGCTCAGGAAACAAAAATTCGTGGGGCCGCAACATTCATATGGGGACGGATTACCAGCGAAGCTGTTTAGGCTGCGTGCATGGGCTGCGTACGTTACTGTATTACTGAACAGCATTCCTTCCACGTTTTGATATCTTGACTTTAGTCGATATTGTGGCGATTCGTGTGAGTACATACCTGTGAAACTTGCTATTCTAGCTTCCACCTTGTTATATATTGTATGATGCATGTTTTTTTTTTGTGCTATCTATTATCATGTTTAGTTTACCCCCTGAAAACTACGTCAGTAACTTGTCAAAATAAACTTGTAGTGGATCGTATTGAATGAACTGAGCAAAACGTCTTAAAAACTAACAGAAAATGAATATTCTCACATCAATAAAGAAGCGATTCGGTTTATTCTCATACTCTCTCGTCTAAATTTTGGTTGTATAATATGATGATTGTCAGGTCGGGTACAATCAAGGCCTGCTATTTTTGTCTAATTGTTGTGTTGTTGATGGCAGGCAGGGACACGGAAAGGTCTATGTTCTCCGGTGATCTTGCACGGAATACGAAGCACGATACAACAGAGGGGTTCGGGCCAGGTGAGGATACCGTAAAGGAGTTTGAAGAGAACAGAACGTCAGCGCGATTAATTCGGAAGCGAAGTACGCAATCTGTTGCATCCAGGAATAGTTTCTACCATACTTAGAAACTTTTTCTGGACCCGATCTATATAATGACACTCATAATAATAATAATAATAATAATAATAATAATAATAATAATAATAATAATAATAATAATAATAATAATAATAATAATAATAATAATAATAATAATATAATGAAGACCCCCAGACTTTTTGTGAAGTCGCAATATCGCGGCTCCGCCTCCATCGAAGTAGAATTATCCGGGACTAATAGAACCGCAGCAGCCGGCACGCTATTTACCATTTAAGCTAATAGCGGCCTGGCATAGTACTGTTCCACGAAAGGTGCAGCAGTACTTGAGCAGTATATGAACAGTACAGAGTTGCCTCCTCACGACGCAAAGTCGACGAGTCGATTCCTGCACGAATTGCCATAGAGGGCTCTAGCGCTGGTGTACGAGAACTGCAAATGCATTGGTTCAGCCAGTGTACACATGAAAGCGTTGGGCTCTTGAAATTTGTCCAAGTTTTGTTCTTCCGACGTCGCGAACGGATTCGCCACACTGCAAATTGACCATTTCCAGACAGCATATGTTGCGTCATAAGTGCAACGTCATTGGTGCAGAGTCGTGCTGCCTACATGCGTTTAGGGAATTGCGATTTCTTGTGAATTTAGAAAAATAAAAACGTAACGAGCGACTCCGCAACAATACTCCGAAGTCGCAAGCCCCCAAAAGACTGTAGATAAATCCTTATTCTAACCACGATTCCTTACGGTAGCTGAGCGACCGCGGTGAGCCGCAGCGCCTCTAGTGGCTTTTGTACGAAACTGCGGGGTGAAAACGGACATCACTCCCTCCACTCCCCCTTCCTCTAAACGTGCGCGCTTTATTGCCGGCTTGCGCCTGAACGGTCTGCACTGCACTTAGTCCCGAGCTTAGGATGTTTCGGGACCGCGCATTTTGCGGCGGCCGTAGAGGCGCATGGCATGCCTGACGCTTTGTGCGAGAGGGAAGTGCTTCTCGGAGCAGATTCCGCGCAAGTCGTCCTTGTCCACCTGCACCAGCATCACGCAGAATTTCGGGTGTCTTCGCAGTGCCAGCTGCACCTGCGTGTTGGAGAAATCGCAGGGCGAGCAAATTGGAGTCACATCGAGTCGTGTTTTGTTTCAAAAAAAAAGGCATGGCGGGGTTGTCATGTCAATGCCCGTTAGAAACATATTACAGCGGGAGGTCCCAGAACTTTCTTTCTTTTTAATGTTATGCAGTAGGAAGATAAGTTTCATCAGAGCCGGCTGTCTTCACATTCGACATCGCTAGGTTTAGGGGAAAAAAGCTGACAGGGGAACCACCTGTGAATATAGGAAGATTCCTTCCTTCCTTCCTTCCTTCCTTCCTTCCTTCCTTCCTTCCTTCCTTCCTTCCTTCCTTCCTTCCTTTCTTCCTTCCTTCCTTCCTTCCTTTCTTTCTTTCTTTCTTTCTTTCTTTCTTTCTTTCTTTCTTTCTTTCTTTCTTTCTTTCTTTCTTTCTTTCTTTCTTTCTTTCTGTTTTCTTTAAGCGGTAGCAAAATTTTAAAAATTTGTCGCTGCCAAATAGCGCAATTTTAACCCTAGCTGGATCTAAATTACTTCCATTACTTCTACGAGAAATTAAAAATGCTTCGTTGAATAGTTAACATAATTACTCTAATTGCCTTTCTACATAATTAGATTACAGCACATATGTTAAGCTACGAATAGTAGCTAGTAATGCTCGTCAGAGGTCCCAAAGTCCAGGAACAGTAGGGCGCCCACCGTGCACCTAAATCTAAGTTCAAAAAGTGTTTCCTACTGCCCGCCCCAAATCGGAAGGCGGCCACCGCGGCGGCAATCGAACCCGCGGCCACTCGAGCTCAGCGCGAGCTCAACAGCGCATGCGCCAGGGTCACTGAGCTGCAATGGAGGATACCGAAACAGACACGGGACGCCTGCTGCGGGTGCAGATTTGTGTCCGCGTGTGTCATTTCTTTTTAACGCCACAAAGCACCGCAAAACTGAAGACAACAGAGTAAGTCAGGGGGGGGGGAGCAGAGGGGAGGAGGATTTTTTTTGCCTCACTTGTGATGAGTGACATTTGAAACTACAAAAGTTAGTCTTGCCGCTCACCGTTGCAAGAAGCAGGAGCCGCCATAACCTTCAAAAAAACGTAAAATGCCGAAACGCTCAATCACTGAAACAAACGACTAATAAATCACTCCCTTCAATCAATCAATGTCACGACACTTGTACCCGATTGTCTGAGAAGTGGCGAGGAGATCGTGCACAGCCACGAGAACATGGAAATATCCCCTCGAATTACTGGCAAGGATGACTCGTCACGACAGACAGACAGACTGGCTGGCTGGACCGACCGACCGACCGACCGACCGACCGACCGACCGACCGACCGACCGACCGACCGACCGACCGACCAACCGACCGACGGACGGACCGACGGACGGACCGACGGACGGACCGACGGACGGACCGACGGACAGACAGACAGACAGACAGACGGACGGACGGACGGACGGACGGACGGACGGACGGACGGACCGACCGACAGACCGACAGACAGACCGACAGACAGACCGACAGACCGACAGACCGACAGACAGACAGACAGACAGACAGACAGACAGACAGACAGACAGACAGACAGACAGACAGACAGACAGACAGACAGACAGACAGACAGACAGACAGACAGACAGACAGACAGACAGACAGACAGACAGACAGACAGACAGACAGACCACATCGTGTTTATCTAACCTTTTCGGCGACGGTCTTCTCGGTTTCGTAACCGATCCACGTCCTGCCGCTGCGTGCGTAGAAGCTCATGGCCGACTCGACATACCTCACGTCGGTCCACTTCCGCCTACAGATCTGCACGCAAGCGCGTTGGAAGTTTGAAAGACGTGAATCCGGAGTTGCCATCTACGCGAGCCCACTGAAATTGCAACAAACCCCGTAGGCGGTGACCATGCACTGGAAGTCAACGTCCAAGTTGCAGTTTGTGTCTGTGATTCATGCACCTAATTTTATGCATTTCTTTCGCATCCTCGTGGCAACAGTAATGGCACTGGCTAAATACGAATTTTCATAGATCCAGACCACCTCTCTTGTATCTTTTATTTCTTTGGTCTTAAGGTGGGCGACCTTGGCTTCTACCTTTCTTTTATTTGTTTAGATGAACACGGTCACGGGGAGGCTTTGCAGAAACGTTTCCATATATGGGTGGGCCCGGGAAGTGCACGCGCTATCGGCCAGCAGGATAGGTCATTTGGAGTTGGTGGCGGGCGTCGCCTAGCCGATGATCGTTGACCACACGTGTAGGATGTTTCGAACCGGCAAACGCGACAAACGGGTGCCGACAAACGCTTCACTTGCCGGTCGTCACTGTTGTCGCCTCCACGGTGTCGGGGTAGCTGGACAAAGGATAAAGGAGCGCGAACCAACAGCGACGCTCGCCACCACCTCCAAATTGCCTACCCCGCTGGCTGATAGCGCGCGCAATTCCCGGGGCCACCCGCATATGGAGAGAGAGAGAAATAACGTTTATTTAAATAGCCGGCAGATTGGTAGGGGGGCCAACCCCGCCTAGATGACGGCCAGAAGCCCTTGAGCTCTAGCGGCATCCTCGGTCTGCTGGACAGCCAAAAGTTGGTCTTCGGGGGCCGAGCTGAGCAACGCGGTCTCCCCCCACTGCTTCCGATCCTGAATTTCTTGGCCCTGTTGGGGCGCCCGAGGGCAGGCCCAGATAATGTGATCCAGGTTCGCCCTTTCTTGACAAAATTTACAGTTGGCCGAATATTGGTCTGGGTAATAATGATTATAAGTCACGGGATTTGGATATGTATTTGTTTGAAGGAGGCGCCATGCCACCGCCTGCTGCTTATTAAGTGATGGGTGTGCGGGAGGAAAACGCACCCTCCCCAATCTGTAATGATTAGTCATCTCCCTGTAGCCAACCATCCGGTCCCCTGTCAGCCCCAGCCGCGGTGCCCCAGTGGCTCGGCTTGTGAGTCCTCGAGCCACGGTGTCGGCCGCCTCATTGCCGGGGAGGGAGGAGTGAGCAAGCGCCCAGATGATATGGACAACCCGCTCACCGCGGAAGTTTGCCAGGATACATTGTGATTCCGGCGAAATGCGCCCCTTTGCGTGACTTAAAGTGGCGGTTTTAGAATCACTGACTATTATCGTGGCCAGTGTGGAAGCCATTGCGAGAGCAATGGCCGATTCCTAAGCCACCTCGGCTCTGTTGGTTTTAATAGATCCGCTGACCTTACGCTCACCTTCTCAGTTCACTGCAACGATACACATATTCTGATTAGTCGTGTACTCTGCCGCGTCGACGTACACCACGTCCTGAGAGCGTTGGAATCTCCTCTGTATAGCCCTTGCCCTTTCCTACCGCCTTTCGCTGTGGTGTTTGGGATGCATGTTTTTGGGTAGCGGTGGGATAATAAGCCGCTTCCTTATGTCGTGGGGAATGTGTACTTTAGTGCCATACTGTGATGCGTATGTTACTCTCAGCTTTTTAAGTATGTGTCTGCCAGTAGGTGTTTGTGAGAGTCTTTCATATTGCGCTATCGTATGGGCTTCTATGAGTTCTTCGAGCGTGTTGTGGACACCTAAGGCTAGGAGCCTGTCATTCGATGTGTTTATCGGCAAACCTATGGCTTAGATGAACATGGTCACATGGAGACTTTGCAGAAATGTTTCCATATGCGGGTCATCATTAGACGACCCGCATATGGAAACATTTCTGCGAAGTCTCCGTGTGACCGTGTTCATCCAAACAAATAAAAGGTAGAAGCCAAGGTCGCCGACCTTAAGACCAAAGAAACAAAGGATTCAAGCGAAGCTCGTCGAAGTTAACAATGCGCAAGAGGTAGTCTGGATCTATGAAAACTCGCAGATGGGGTCGCGCGTCCGAGGGGGTCATCGTCACACTGAGCAGGCCAGCGCCTGTTTTCCAGGAGCTCTATTGTGCACTTTATCGTTGCTGTTTCCTTTCGTTGCCGTTTCTTTGTTGGTTTGTTTATTTTGGTTTGTTTCTGTTTACCTTAAGGTGAGGCCGCAATTTAAGAGTGGCTAGAGGTAAACGGGAGAGAGCGAAAGGAAGCAATAGGAGAGGCTGAAAGAAAACTTTTGGGCTGATTTGAGCTGACCATCGGTTCGTGACAGTTGTGTGCTTGTGAAACCGCTTGCGATTGGTGCAGTTCTCCAGTCCCACGTTGCCGAAGGGCGCAGCAGTGGAACTCATGTGGGAATCGAATTCCTTAGAACGGGGAATTTGGTAACTTTTGGGGGGGAGAGCGATGAGAGAGCTGGAGTCGATGATTCCGCAAGCTGTTGGCGAAATGTACGTGGCTAAATAAACCTGTACCAGAGTCCTTCCATGTTTTTCTGGTCACGAAACTCCGCCGTCACTCTATGGGAGAGGTTCATATACTGCCCAAAGGTGCCGCGACGCGGCGCCACTGTGCCACAGAGGGCATTGTTCGCTTACCGAAATGCGTGCGCAGTGCGAGGCGAGCTGACTGATCGGGTGCGTTCTGTGCGTGTGCTGTGCTGTTTTTCGAGTGTTGGGCTGTTTGGTTGAAGTGGTGGGGTGGGACAACGATGCCGAACACGTGTTGCGTGCCTGGGTGCCGTTCCGGCGACAAGGGCACGACTGAAAACGTGTCGTTGTTCTGTTTACCAAATAACAAGGATCAGCGCGAGAAATGGAAGCGGGCCATACCGCGGCAGGGAAGTGGCGGTTTTAATTTCGAATCGAAGTATACACGTGTGTGCGCGAAACACTTTGACGCCTCGGACATCGTCACAGCAAAGGGGCGAGCTTCATGTCCAGCAGGGGGTGGTAGGAAACCAACCAGTTGAAGCGGTGCCAGTTAAAGGGACGCAGTAGGTATCACGATTATCGTGTAAAGGTGACCACTTACAAAAAATTGCGATGCTGATGATGAAGGAGAATAAGGGTGTTGTGAGATCTGATCAGGGCATTGATGACAAAACACATTTGCTTTATGCTTTGTTGCAATCTCAATTTGTGTTATACCAGGATAGAGTAGTTCACAGCAATAGCGCCCTTACCCCGACCATCTATGAAAGGTATAGCATTAGAATTCCCTTAAATGCAAGTGTTAAAACTGAATAATATGCATTGTTTTATTTTCCATTGTCCTTTAGTCTTGGCTATTGGTGGGCTACAATTCTTCAATTGTATGTACTTTTAAGTCTATAAGCTGCTATGAGTAAGAAGGTTATTAGCACACTGTTAGCTACATTTGTATTGTGATTTGCTGAGCAAGTTTTGTTTGCATGTTTAAGTTACAGCTGAAGAAGTAGAAAGGTGGTATCTCTAACAAGCCATTTAAAAAAAAATTGCTGTATTTGTGATGTGGCTACTTGTGTTCGTTGAGCAGCGTGAATAAGTGCTGGGCTTACTGACGCTTCTAAACGACTGCTTGCTAAGGCAATTGCCTAATTACAGCTAGTTTCAACTGTGCAGGTCCTAACACTTCAGGTTCGCCTTAATCCGTTGTTAAAAGCCGCACCGAAGACATTTAGTAGCGAAGTTCGTCTTGCATTAATTCTACGTAAATCTTATTCAGAAATGGCATCGCTTCGCAAGAAATCTTAAGCGCATGGAGCAGCTCAGTTCCCTTTTCTTTGTCATTAAGTATTCTACGGTAGCAGCCCTTTGCAATAGCAATTTCATTCTTTTGATCTCGTTATAAGATTCTGCCCACAGAGTCCTTCTCTGCCACAGTTTAACAGAAACTGAACAGCTGTGCTCGGCGAACAATCTGGCGCTATGCGCAACGGAGAATTGGCGCTTACTCATCTGGTGATAAGTGGGACCACTGGCGTTTTGTTGCGAATGCGCGGTGTTTAATTTAAGGCCAATATTAAAAAGCGGAGCCCACCGAAGCGTTGAGGCGAACGGTGATGACGAAGCAATCCGGACCGAGACCGCCCGGCCGTGTACAGCGGACGCATTTCGACGGGGGCGAAATGCAAAACACCCGTTTATTTAAATTTAGGTGCATTTTAAAGGATCCCAGGTGATCAAAACTAATCCCGAGTCCTCCACTACGGCGTGCCTCATAATCGTATCGCGGTTCTGGCTCTTAAAATTCCAGATCTTTATTTTTTTCGGTCTGAGACCGCCGCAAGCTCCATGTTATGAGCGGCTTTTTTTTTTTCGTCCCGTGCGCTCATATCATCGCAGAAGACACGCTCAGGCAGTAATTTAATTATATTCAATGTTAAAAATAGTTACGTGAGAGTAAAGCGATCGTTGAGGAAGTTGAGAAAGCTAGAATACCGAGGCTGCCCCACACACAACCACAGCGGTAGCGGCGTTCGCATGCCCTCTCATGCACGGTTGCGCCTCTAGCGGCGGGCGCTGGCGCTATATGAAACTGAGGCGGCAGTTTCGTGACCAGAAAAAAACATGGAAGGACTCTGCCTGTACGTACGGAGGAGTTGTGGCGAGCCTTGTTTGCTACGTGTGGGGAAACACGGAAACACGTCCAACAGGCGGAAACAGGCAAACAGCGCGCCACCATAGCATGCTACCGTAGGAAGCGAAATTGTTTATTTGCCGGCACTAGGATCGATCGATATGCTGGAGAGCTCCGGTTGTGGCACACTGCGAGTGCTACGGTTATCATAATTGAATTTCTCCCTTTGGTTAAAGAAAAAGCTGTGTTAAACGCCGCATATGCAGCGGTGTATAACTGGTTACTTGACAGACGACGATGCGACAGTTTAAAGCTCTTCAATGCTACATACAACGTATACAATACTTACCCACGAGCCGGTGCCGCTGATACGAAATACGTCTCTAGCAATTATCATTTGTGCTGACAACTATTTACACCTGCGGCCAATACTGTTGGTAATTTCAAGACTAGCCGTGTACTCTGGTTAAACTTAGCGCCACAAGACGCCATCACCAACACAGCTTCAGATGTTTTAGTCGCATGTGAGCCGGCTTTCCGCAAATAATGATAAAGAATTTTAGCTTATTCATAAGCGTACTGCGTTTACAGAATGCTAGGTTACCTCTCTCTCTCTCTCTATCTATCTATCTATCTATCTATCTATCTATCTATCTATCTATCTATCTATCTATCTATCTATCTATCTATCTATCTATCTATCTATCTATCTCTCTCCCTGTCTCTCTCTCTCTCTCTCTCTCCCCACCCCTTGCCGCAGCCGCAGGAATATTCAGGTGTCTGCCCATTCAATTGCGATGTCCGCGGCCTTTTCCTTGTAATGCGAAAAACAAACATGGCGTAGTAAAGACAAAGGACAAGTCGAGAGAGGAAAGGCGCTGAAGCGTTTTCCTTCCCGCTCATACTGCAATAAAATTCTGCTTACTACAGGACGTTCGCGGGGGCTCGGTCGTACTGGTGGCGGTATCTAGTGGCACAGAGTTTAACCGTGGAGGAACCGGAGCTGCTATTGAAGTAGCGCATACCGTATTCTGTTCCGGTTGCCGGTGTAAAAAGCCCACTTGGGTACAATCATTACCGTGCAGCCCATTTAATTTTTTTTTGTATTTGACGAGACATACATGTAACAAAAAATATCGAACGCGTTCTTGTTAGACAAAGGGTCGCAAAATATCGCTACCAGCCTTACTACTGCCGTACACGGCTGCGGTAACCCAGCATCCAATAAACAGCAATAGCTTTATGGACAAGTTAAACTTTCAGGCACGTACACAGCAGCATAAGAGTGATTATTTAAAATGCTATGGGATTTCTCTGGATTTTCTATAATGTCACCCGTTCAACACGTTCGCCCGACGTAGGTAAGGATCATGATGATTCAATGGCATTCTCTATGAAACGGGGCAATGAAAAATAGTCACCTAGCCTGCTTGATTTAATCATGCATGCAATACATGTTTTATATCTAGCGTTTTGAATACATCTCCATCTCCATCTCTAATTTTCTTCCCTTCAAAGCCTACTTTGTACCACTAGCTATGACTCTAAGAGAACCGGTTAATCTCTTCCCTGCAGAATACATAAGCCTCATCTAGTTCCGAATATTTGCTCCGATATGTTTTTTTTTTTTCATAGGCAACCGTCTCGAGCCTCAAATAGCAAGGCCCTTTGCGTTATCGTACATAGTGCCTATTGCGTTATAATAGTGCCCTTTGCGTTATCGTACAGGCTTTCCCTTCTAATTACCTTCTTCTCATTCTTGCAAATCTCCGCGATCCTTCTTGTTTCCATTCCTTGCATCCGATTAACTGTCTCTGTGTCTCTCATTTTGATTCTGATGGATCCTTGCTGTCGATTTACTGTTTCAATTAACCTGTACTTAGTTGCCAATTTTATCGACCTCTTCCTCTATTCTGTGTCCATGCTTTTCAAGTACAGATGCTTGTGCACTTGAGCTGTCCATTTATTTTCATCCATGTTTCTGAGTATTTCTTCAAAACTAATTTTGCTCTGAGCTTCGCTGACTTCAAAGGAGGTCCAACCCATGTCGTTATGCACTGCCTCATTTGTGCTTTTACCGTGGCCTCTCAAAGCCAACTGGCCTACCTATCTTTGGTTAACTTCCAACCCTGACAAGATATCTGATCTTAACCACAGAATGACATTTGCGAAGATTAGCGCTGGCATCATTACTCCTTTCCGATGCCCTGGTTAACGAAATCTGGTGGCTTACTCGGGCATCATTGTAAAAGCCATGGGTGTAAGTAAAGGTGGGTGAATACTGAGTTTTTAGACCAAATCCAATACGATTCGAACGGTGCCGGAAGCGAATCGATGCGAATACGGAATAGTTTTCGAATTGTTTTCGAATGATGAGCAGTCATTAGCACTATTAAGATCAAACGATGTTCACATTCCAGTAATCTTAAATGTAGCAAGTTTCTGCCATTGCATAAGACGTTATGAAGCGTTATTTATTACAATCACAAATGGAGCATTAGGAGCAAGCAAGTAGTTTCTTCCCATGCACCGACTCTTCAGAGAGTGCTAATGATCGCTTCCGGTAAAGTATGGCTACCCAAGTGACGTACGCTGTTCCACTGCGCACGTTCTCATGCTTTATGTCTAACTATGCCCGTTGGGGTGAAAATTGATTTTAAGTTTGCTCCAACTTTGTGCTTCTTTGGGCGCAGTGACGTTCTAAAATATTCTAAAAGTGCTCGAAAAACATTCGCGCTTACGAAGAGTGGCTATTCAATTGGTTATTCAAAAAATTTGAATATTCGCACACCCGTAGTTGCTAGCTGTCATTTAATGCTTGTATACCATCGTAAGTAAGGACCTCGACAACCTCACAGGCAAAATCGTCGAAGTCCATATGTTTTTAAGACCTTGTTCTGATTGTGTGAGTGCCCCTGGTGTGCTATCTTGAGCGATAAAGGGAGTCGAATATCTTCTAGCTGGCGCAATCGTTCGCTTCCCGTGTTGTCATTGAATTCCACACATTCACTGTTTCCAGGAGTAAAAATGCTGTTTGCGACGTTAACGCTCTGTCTTGCGTATTCTTTCTTTTTTCCGCGCGCACTCGCGCCCAACGAACTTTCTTTTCTTTTTTCTCTCAGTATTGGCCACGGCATGCACGTGCCTCGGCATAGGAAGCGTCCCTGATGTGCTTCGCCGGGGCTCCGAGTCCGTGATGCTCGGCGTCCTGAAGCAGGAACTGGTTGCCACCCAGGTCGAGGGTAAAGCAGAGCCGGGACCTTGGCGTCCGCGCCGCCAGCTTGGCCAGTTTGTCCACTTCGTTGCCCTGCGCGCACGACGAAAGTGAGGGAAGAAAGAAAAAAAACACGGAAGCGAAAGAGTTGCCGGTCTTGTACGCGACGTGGACACGGTAAATGCGCGACATTCCTTTATAGCAGCGTCTTCATCATAATTTGGGGTTTGTGTCCAGCGCGATGCGAAGGCCTCTCCCGGACCGAACCTTGGGCGCTATAACGTAAAACTATTCCAAAATTTTCTATTCCAATTCTGCTATCAGCCCTCCACGATTGGTCAAAAACTTTTTTCGACCAGCCCCACTTCACCTGTCTGTCACGCGACGTCACGAAAACCGCGATACCTCTCCATCTGATATGACGTGTACACACTGATTATGCATGATTTGAAAGAAAAAAGAAAAACAGTTATTTCTGATTCGACGCATTTTCGCCATTAGCCTCCGGCTATTGGTCAAAAGTTTTCGGGCTGCGCCCACTTCACCTGCCTGTCACGCGACGTCACAAAACCGCGAGAACTCACCGCGTCAAAGTGACGTGTAAGCATTAGTGATGCATTAATATGCCGAACAAAACTGAATTTTCTTCTGAATAGCCGCAGGCTGCCCCGTTCCGAAAGGAATAAAAGATCGCTGCCGCCGATCGCTCAGGCGCTGGCTACTGGGACCTGCCGGAGAGGATGGGTGTATTTGCGCATAATAAAACGTCTTGCGTGGCCGTGTAACGTTTTCGAGCACTTTCGGCACGTTTACCCTTCATTCTGCCAACTCTTCTTTGCTGAGTGTTCTTTTTAGCGTCATTCTTAAGCTTCCGTTGCATGCCGCTGCGATTTTCTACCATCCACCGCAAGATAAGTAAGGGAAAGCCGACCAATCTCAGGCGCCGGCACCACCCTCTTCATCCGGTTATCGATTTTCAGTGCACTGGCTCGGCCCCATCGAATCCCTCTCCACTTGAGCCTTCTCCTCGCCTCTTGTCAGCCGATTAGATACGCCAAGCCGCTCAGTGTAGGCAATGTTATTCGTTTGTCAAACAAACAAAGGTGACCTCCTATGAACGAGGAGAGCGTTTTATTGGTGTGTTCAGACAACCCTGCGGGTGACCGCCCGGTGCTTGCGTCGGTGATTACGCAAAATTGACATCAGAAGATTGAAATAGAAACATATTGGAATAGTTTTACGTGATAGGGCCCCTTGTGTCTAGCGTCAAGTGACAGGTCCTATGCCTGCGAATTTTTCTCCTTTCTTCACAGCCACTTCACAGTGCACATTATATTACTATTACTAAAGATTGCCTCTAACAGATGGCATACTGCTTGTCCTCGAGCTGGGTTATCATAAGAAGCGGACATTACTGGAACAATAAACCGAAACAAGTATTCAACTAATTAAGAAAACTCAATAATTGCGTTTTTTTAATTATTTAGTGAACGGAACATACTGCAATTTAAAAATTGTAGTCGGTGAATCTGCGAGACCTATCCACTTGAAGAGAATCTCAAGGACGGCACCAGTTTCGAGATATTGTTTTCGAAAATGTGGGACGAAATACGTGGGCGCTCCAGTTACGTTTCTGCTTCAATGCATAGAACAGCGTATTGCTGAAAAAAAGTAAGCGGAACAACAGTCAAATTTTACCGCAAGTTTGATGGCGCATATATCCCTTCACAGTACATATCCCCTCTAACCACACGTTATACCCGACATCATCACATTCACTCATTGACACCGTATTTTGCGAAAACTGACTGTTTTAAATATTCCTTTTTTCCGCGGACAATATCCGATTGGAACCATGTTATGACATCTTAATAGTTTGCAATATTTGTCTCCTTATTTTTATGTATATTTCTTTTCATTGTGTTCTGTATCTTTTGAGTTTTAAGAATATATGCCTGTCCTGCTTGGACCCTGAAAAGGGTCTGCAGTATGTACTAAATAAATAAATAAATAAATATTTCGAAACTTGTGTCACCCTGGTCATTCATTCCAAGTGGAGACGCCTTGCATGCTCACCGGTTATAATTCGCAAATGACAATACTTGCCTTAAAGTAATTATTTAAGAAGTTGATTAGTTCAGCATGCTGCATGTATGCTGCATGCAAATACATGCGTGTATTTCGATTTCTCATGCAAGTAATGTCCGCCTCTCTATTTAATCCAGCTAAAGCACTAGAATTATGTTATCTGCAACAGGCAATTTTTTTTTAATTCCGGAAAGCTTAAAAATGGTCATCTTGTAGAATAGACCGCCGGTGAACTTATCCAGACTTTTAATGCTTTAGCATTCTTAGGGTACTTCGCACACTGTCCGGGGACTCTCTCTCTATGTTTGTACCCGACAGTTTTTCCGCCTCTCTGGGCCACCGAGTAGTCCGCGTTCGATTGGGTAGCCCATCGCACTGCTGGGCTCGGGGAACCAGGATCGAAACCAACCATCGGACCAACTTCGGTCACTGTGAGTACGTGCCAGTGTGTAGGTAAGTGCCGCTCTGCAACGAACCTCTTTCACGCCCACATTGGTCACTGTATCGATGCGGGAGTGGGCAGGAACCGCCGCTCGATGAAGCTCTTTGTGCCAAATTGGGCGACTGGGTGTGCGCCAGCAGGTGTGTTCCGCTCCTCAGCGAACGTCTCTGGCGCCAACATTGGGTAACAATAGCTTTGTGCCACCGGGATCGTGCCACTCTAGAGTGACGAAAGAGACCCCTCACATTTCTCCGACGCCGAGTGGAATCGAGCCCACGTCACAAGGGCTCCTCGAGGGCCGCAACCGGACGCAGTAGCAAGGGTGCGCCGCAAATGCATTGGGCGCGCGACGCTCTTCGACGAACCTCTCGCCGCCGTGGGTCCGCTGAGTATGTGCCACTGAGCGTGCGGTGAGCAGGGGGTACGACTCTGCAGCGGGCGCGTGGCTCCGGCGCACCACGCCTCTCGTCTCGGAGGCCACGCGCGGACTTGTCGGCGGTGCCGCCAGGTGGCGCAGCGCGTCCAAAAAGGAGCTCGAAAGAGGGAGGAGCCCGGTTGCAGCATGACGCGTTTGTCGGCGTTAGCACGCGGCGGCGCCCCGTGCATTGTGGAGGCCACGTGCAGGTTTCGGGACGGCGGCGGCGGCTCTTGATCGCGCCGAGTGTTCTTAGGGACGCGCAAAAGAGGAGTCCCGCTACAATACACGCTTCATGCATAGCTCGTCTCTCCCGCTGGGACCGCTCGTTTCTCCTTCGGCTGCGCGTCGGCTACTACAACATGGCCACCAGATTGCACAGACTGCACGGAAGAGGCAGCCCCTCGTGCTTGGATTGCGGCGAGGAAGAGACGCTTGAGCACCTTCTGCTCCGCTGCCCGGCCTTCAATGTTGAGTGCACTGCACTATTTGCATCATACCGTCGTGTGGGACTGCCCTGTGACTCGGAGGGAGCACTTCTCTTTCCGGCAGCCCGCCTTTCCATTGTCAAGAAAGTGCTCCCTGCCGTACTTGACTTTTGCTGTGACACGCAGCTGAGAGCGCGGCTGTAAGCCCAGCATCGCTTCTTCACCCTTCTTGTTATTTTTCTTTTTCGCCTTCTTTTCCTTCTCTCCCTTATCTTTTTCTCCCCACTCCCCTTTCCCTGTGCAGTGCTGTTGAGGTGTCCTCCTCTGAGAGACAGTTACGGCCCTGCACTCCTCTCTTCCTCTCCTTCAATAGTCACTACACACACACACACACAGCTCGTTTCGACGGTGGCAATACGTTGCGTCGCTATACTGGTTCAATGCTAACGCATTACCGACGACGCTCATTGTAAGATGGGTTCTGCCGCAAGATTGTAAAGGGACACACATTTGTGGAATACATGTTAATTTTGTTTGCATCGGACACTATAGCTGCGCTGTCCAACGATCTGCACTCGAAATGTAATGCAAAAACAAGCGTTTACACATTGCACGCATACGTATGAACAGTGTGTAAACTTAATTCCGCATTTCTTGACAATTATCTGATGGCTATTCATAAAATTCCCTATACGTCAGGAGATGCGTTTGAAGGTGCCTTTACTTGACGCCAGCAGCATATCCAGCGACAGCAATGACGGGCATGTGATGCGAATGCCACAATGGCAAGAAAGTTTCCGGTACCACAGGTGTAAGCCGTCTTTTCATTGGAAGCATCCTAATTCCTTGCCGGGTGAACGATACGCGAAGTGGTATGGCGTATTTTCGTCGGCTGCTGTTGTTTAAAATTTGTAACTTCGATAGGTTAGGTTTAACTGCGTAAAGTTCGGTAATACATTCCCCTCGGGATAACACTAGGTAGACGTTGTTATATGCAGAACCTAGCAGGTATGAAATGGTCGCAGGTTCCCTTTAATTTGTTTAGCTTCAACTATCCCCCAACAACCGCATTGATGTGAGTCGAATATTCACCTTCAAGGCGATTATGGTATTAAACGTGCTTGCAAGATGATTCCTTAGCGCTCCTCTCATTGCTTACGACCTATTCCTATTACGCTTTGCTAACCGCTGTTACAAGTGCCTTAAGATGTTTCTGCAAGCTAGTTTTGTGGCGCCATCATCGGATGGTGTACGAACGCATCCAGAGCTATAAGAAAACAGCCGTAGTAAAGAACACAAAGAGTTAAAAAAAACTGCCGAATGGGAGGCGTACCAGGAACTCGCCGGCGGTGCTGTTGTCGTACTTGCTGTACGGATTGGTCAGCGTGGTGTAGTCGTCCGTGTGGCGAAGGTGGCAGGTTTTAAAGCTTGCGAAGTTTACCAGCCTGCGCCAGGGCAAAATTTCAAGGCCTCGCGTGGTCTGCAGGAGTCATTTATTTGCTCGTAATCAGACCTCATAGGGCAATGATGAGGGCAGTCAGTGTACAGCCCTTCATGACTGCTTCAATACAGTACTCCCTAGCACATCTCTTATTGACTTAACGTTAAAAATATCCAAGATTAACAAGAATAGTTGATGCTGAGACAGGTCGAAAGCTTAGCCTGTCACAGACAAATACGAGAGGAGGAGAGAACACAACACTAGCACTGTCAGCTAAACATTTACTTCTAAAACATAGCTTAACATCAAAAAAATTTCATAAGCACTTGCATGTGGATAAATGTAGTCGGAAAAAGATGATTCATTCAGGTTTTGGCAGTTTGTTTCAGTTCGTTCTGGCCCAGTTCAGAGATACTTTTATCTTTTGTTCGCCATCTTTTTTTTACATATGTACATATATAGATGTGCATTTATTTTCATATCGACCAATGCTTCGAAAATAAACTGAAAGTTGATCGCGTTTCTGATGTGTTCTCTATATACGCTACGTCTTCATCTGTTGCTGCGCCGAATTCCCGACTTGGATGCAAAGTGCTTCATGAGTGTGTGTCAGTTCTATAATTGGCTCCGGAGTGCTTATTAGATAGAGTGAGTGTACACATATGAGTGTTATACCAGCAAGAACAAGAACGGCGGGGACAAGAAAGGCGACAGGATCTATTTTCTTTCCGTATTTTTTTGCGCTCTGTGTCATCAATGAATGTAATCCTACACAAGTTGCTGTGCTACTGCAAAGTGCCCTTAGAAATTTACTGTTAGCTCAAGTTTGCCTATACATATAATATCAGTGCAGTCATTCTTTATAGGTTATTAAATATTACGGTGGCGCGCGCAATTTTCTTTGCGATGCTTGTTTGAAGTTGGAAGAACATGTCAGCATCATCAAACTGGTGAACGACCAAGGAAAGCCGACGAGGAGCGTATTACTAACTGCTTTCTCTAGATTGAAGTCACTACCCATAGCCAAGAAAAATTAAACACATTCTAGCTCTAGCCCAGAGCCACTGAGCTTGAGCTAACTGAAGTTAGCTTGAGTTAGCTTGAGTTACCCAGTTAAATAACTGAACTACAATATATATATATATATATATATATATATATATATATATATATATATATATATATATATATATATATCCAAGACGTCAAAAGTAACTAAGGACCTTCCACGATGGCGTCTCTCATAGAAACTACAGCGGAGTTTCAGTACCTAGCTGGCATCCCGCAATTTACTATCCCTTACGTCCGCGTTCTTCTGCATTCTCCTGTACGTCCAGACGTTAGCTTCCGCGAAATTCTTGTCCCTCGTTTTTAAATCTATGTAATGCTGGCAACGCACACACACACAAAGAAGAAAATGTGAACTTGTCTTTTGCCAGCATTTGCTTCGCATGGTTGGCGATACTCAATTTTATATAAATGGCATTTCTAAACAATGATGTGCTGCCTGCCTTAGTGTATGCTAACGCCGCCCAAACGCCAATGCGGGTGCCTGCGGCTTCTTCAAGCTGTCCATGTGGCAGCTTTTTCTGCACGCCCCTCGCGTCACGATCTGATGCAAATAAACATCATCGTCATTGTAGGTGAGTGGTTCGCGATGAACGCCATTGGTGAAACCGTACTTGAGTATCTTGAGCAGGTCTTTCTCCACCGCTCTCTGCGAGCGGTCGATGCCGATGGAAAGCAGGTACTGCCTCTTGAACGATTTGCGTAGAGCCTGTTGGGTAGAAGAAAGTGCACCAGACGCTATAGCAACTTGCTCGTGCCCTTGACTCAATTACACTATAAATAGTCATTCTGTTCAGCCGCCACTTTATATGGACAGCGATGGTACCGCGCATCGTCTTTTGACTTGCCAAGCTTCGTCAGAACTGGAATGCCAAACAGGATGACCATAATGGCGGTATTGCGTGCGTGAGTGTAGGAAAAAGGACAGAGAAGAATAAAGAGCGCTCTTTCTCTGTCCTTTCTTGCTACATTCGCATACGCGAAATACCACCGTTATGAACCACGACCAACCCACCCAAGCTTCTACCCTAATAGGGTAGCCTCTTAGATGTCTCGTTTGCTCTCCACGGCGAGTATTGGAACGCAGCCAATGTTACAGCGAATCAGATGGCACGTACCTGTGTCTTTCTTTTCCACGTGACGAACCATTTTTTTCGGTTCCCAATGTGATCCGTAACAGAAGTCACTGATTTCATATATTTAGATTTTGCTAAAGAATTTGACTCAGTCTCACACATCTACTTATCTTTAAGCTTAATCAGCTTAACATAGACCCCAATGCACTTGCATGGATTAAAGAACTTCTCTCTAATCATAGTCTGTATGTGACGGCTAATGACTTTTGTTCACTTAATTCTGCCGTAACATCTGGCGTCCCGCAAGGGTCTGTTTTGGGCCTTCTGCTTTTCTTGATTTACATTAATGATCTTCCTACTTGCTTGCCTTCCTCAACTGTCCGACTGTTTGCAGATGACTGCGTAGTTTACCAGAAAATTACTAACCATGCCGATTATGTCAACCTGCAACGCGATCTAGATAGGATATTTGAATGGTGCAGTAAATGGCTCATGACACTTAATAGAACTAAATGTAAAATTATTAAAGTTTCTCGCCGCAGCGCTAATCATTGCCCGCGTACTTACTCCCTCAATAATATTCCATTACCATCTATTGACAGTTACAAACACCTTGGTGTTCACATGTCTTGTAATCTTTCGTGGAATACGCATGTCGGATATAAAACTAACAACGTGAATCGCATGCTTGGTTACCTGCGTCGATACTTTTTTTGATTCCCCATCGTCCCTGAAGTTAACACTTCACAAAACCTTGGTACGTTCTAAATTAAGAGTACGCATGTGCCATGTGGGATCCTACTCAGATTACGATCATTCAAACTCTTGAAGCCATTCAGAATCGCGCAGCACGTTTCATGATATCGAATTATTCACGTCATTTCAGTGTCACATCTACGAAGAAAACCCTAAACATGCCTGACATTTTGTTGCGTCGAAAATCATCTCGCCTTAACCTTTTACTTAAATTGTATTATTGTAACAACGATTTGAAGGATGTTCTGCTTCCTCCACTTTATTATATATCTTCAAGCACTAATCATCGCTTCAAGGTGGGTCTACCGGCTTGTCGCACAAAATTGTGTAATAACTCTTTTGTTTCTAGAACAAGTGTCGCATGGAACCACCTTCCCTCCACAATCGCCAGCATAACTGATGATCACGAGTTCAAGATCGCTCTACAAGATGCCTTGTAATATACTTTTTTGTTAGCTGCACGTCTTGCCATTCCCCCCCCCCCCCCTACTTTCTGCAGTGCCTTTGGGCCCTGAAAGTATTTTAATGAATAAATACATAAATAAACTATGTATTCATGTATGAAACTGAGTGTGCAGTAACCTGCATCTTTTACTTGATAACTTTTAAAGTGTACATTGCGCTTATCCCTGCATTGTTGTTGCCCCAATTTCGCGTCAAGATCGTATGTTATGGCCCTGATCTTTCAACATAACACTCGATAATGATACCGGCATAGTCATGAAGAATGTGAATCCGCGTCCGTCTACGTCTCTTTTGGCGTCCACATCGCATCCCACAGCACTGCATCAAAAATAAGCTTAAAGGTTATGCTTTGCTATGCTGTAGACGCAAGGAGTGATAAGCAAAGTCACCGCTGTCATGTTTTGGCTATCACTCACTACAAAGGGCGCGGACGAAGGCAACTTCTCTTCTTTTGTTTCTTCTCACAAGCCCAGAAAGAATTAGCGAGAAGTGTTATATTGAACGATCCAGATCATGAATTGCGATCTTGGTGTTATAATTGAGCAAGTACAGAATAAAACTGAGCGCAAGGTTATATTTCTTCAGCTGTTAAGGTGAAGATTAAACTGTGCATGTTTGCCAATCAGAACAAGTCATCAATCCAGGACAGTGAAGCTATTTAAGCGACTTGACAGCCCGAAAACAATTCAGGAATTGACAAATGCTTCACTATAACCGGTACATCTGTTATATCACACACATGACACCAGCTTTACTGCTGCCAACGTTTTCCTGCACAGGCCGACGGTCTGGTATCCGGCTTTGTTGCAAGTTAATATAGTGATAGCTCATCACAGACGGCGACGTATGGCTACGCGCTCTCTTTTCCTAACCCGTCACTACTACGCAACATTTATTCAAATCAATATATTAACTTATGTGTTAAATGCAAACAACCATCAAGTCTATTACAAATCCTCTGGGCAAGCCCTAAGAAGTACAGAAGTAATTACTCCTGAACCATGTGAGGCCATGTTGCTAAGCTAAGACAATGTTGTACAAAAAATGGTCATTGCACGAGCTGAAGAAGCCTTCGTAATCAAAACAAACATTTGCATGGAAGTTCTTGCACGGTATTCCTTTCGCCGTCGAAAAAAAATTTTCGTTGCAGTTCGTCTACTAACGGCTTCCACATACGACACAGGACCGCTGCACCAACGGCACACCATCGTGATGCCGTGACGATGAGCATCGCAATGAGCATGACGCGAACATCACCGTGACGATGCCGGTGATGTTCGGCATGTTCCTAGGCAGAAGGTCGAGTCCGGCCAGGTGGAGTCCGTCGACGCCGCCACGGCCGAGCCAGGCGCGGGCGTCGGAGGCGAGGCGCTGCGCGGGCCAACCCGTGTCCAACATGGCCGCCAACTCCACCGAGAACAAGAGGCGGGCCTCGGGAGCCAGCTCACGCACGTGTAGGAACTTCCTGAACGCTTCTGCACCGGCGACAAGCGCGGGAACACAACAATTGTTGGCTCTGAATGCTTTCTTTTTTCTTGGAAGACCCGCATCTGATACACGCAAAGACAGCTACGAAAAAGCAAAAAAAAAGGAAGACGACAGGATAAAGAGTGGGTTGGTTTCTTAATGCTTTCTGCGTGTGTCAGTTGTGGCACCGTAAAAAATATGGTCGCTGTGAACATCGACCAACTAGCCGATCTCGCCATGATGTTCCTAGTTATTTTTCCTTGCAAGTGCATTATGCGGCTCACTGAGTTGTGGGCTTTAACAACCGCAGTCATTCATAAACCGTGAACTCTGGTGCCAGCGTCTGCAGGACCTCCTATGAAGTGTGATGGTGGAGCCAGAGAAGCACTCTGGACATCGTCGAATCCCTCCGTACTGTCGAATTCGGTAATGACGACATTTCAAGCCAATCAGCGAGGCCGTAGCAGACCTCCGGGCCAATCAGAGCTGACAAGATGGCGAAGCCGACAGTATGGCGGAATTTGACGATGTCCGGAGTAGCACCTCAGGAAGCTAGCCCCTGGGTGACATTAGCGCGGAGTACAAGGGTCTGCCCAAACTTTGTCCTGGTGGCTTCAAACGTCTCTATGTTGTTTTGTAAATTGGTCATTTTTAACCACATTCTGCGATATCAGTGCCGCAATATGCAAGCACGCGAGCCTAGAGTGCTTGCCTTTTGCTGCGTTCATAAAACTATCAGTGCTTGGAAATTTACCAATGTAAAGCGCAATAAACAACGTCACAAGAACGCTTGGAGCAAGCGAGAAACTTGGGAAAAGTCAATGTACTGACAAAGGTTCCCACGCTGGCTAAAAAATCGCAGTGCCAGAGTCCTCTCTAGCAACATTCATACATATAGACAGTATTTCAGGATTGAATTTTAGGCACATAAGCTGCCTACAATAGAAAGTGCCAACAAGGTCATGCAATTCAAGATCCCTAATCCGGGAAAAATACGCGCAACGCAGTTTCACTAGTGTTAGCTACATGTACGCCACGCGTTCAAGCAAATAATTAAGTGTAACATGAAGGATAAATCGAAGCGTTTGCTCGTCACGCTTAGGTATACAAGGGAGTACTTTTAAAATCATCCCATATCTAAAGCTATTGCTGTCTTTTTGGAAGTGGTGCAGCGAGGGGGAAAAAAGATAACGCCCGTTTCTCGAGTGTTTTTTTTTTTACCCTTGTCGTAGCTGTAGAGCACATCCTCGTCATCTAGCCTTGCTCTGTTGGGCACGCTGGCATAGATGAAGTGCGTACACACGCCGTACGGGTAGATGCCCAGGCGATACCGCACGGAGAACCGGCACAGCAAGTTGACGCTGGACGACGCTGCAGGTGCCACAGCGCACGAAAAAACAAAGAAAAAGAAAGGAAAATGATTAAGTCACTTTAATTGTGTAGGAGGTTGGTGGTCTATAAGGGACACTAAAAAGGGCTGTAAGAGCCACCGCAAATGTTGGTTACACACTGGACGTTGTAGGTTGTCGCTTGAAGAGCGATAATCCGGAAGAATTTTTCAAATTGGTTCATTATTAGAGGATGTGTGAGAAATTTGCGGCTTTGTGGGGAACCAATTTTACGTGGCCCGTGTTGTGTGTGAGCGCTTGTGGCTTTCGAGTGACGTCACAACAATTACTGCCCTACGGGACGTCGAACAACGCACGATCGCCTTGGTTACGGTGAAGCAGTGTGTGCCCTCGGAGTGCGGTGAGGTGCGTGTCTGTTCTACGTATACCGGGATTCGTTAGTAAAAGGTGTCGTGCCGCGTTTTGCTTACAGGGGTATGTATACATGGGTCAGTATACAGGGGTATGTGTACCCCTCGCTGCCTCAGCATCTGCCGAGGTTCAACATCGTGGAGGAGCGACTAGTCGTGCCTCGCCTTCTATTTATGGGCATACGGCTTTTGATGCACGGCAATGGACAGTCCGCCATCAAGGGGCCCAGATACACAGCTACCCTGGTTATCCACCTTGTCTTGTCTTGTGTCCCAGACAGTGGCGCGTACCCACTATGGGGGACTGGCCAAGAAGCAGGCGGTTTTCCTTATGGTTAGAAGTCTTAGAGTGGAATGGCAGTGAACTTTTTGTTTTCTTTTTTCTTTTTCTTCTTGTTCTTCCGATTTTCTTTTTGTTCTACCTCTTTCTGCTGCGCGTCACATTCCCAGTGGCGATATTGTGCGTTCTCCATTGGAGCATTTATCGAAGCCAGGTGCCGAAAACGGTGATGTTGCAAACAGTTCTTTTTACGTAGAGGCAATCCTGCATGTGACCTTATAGCTCTCTGGCTGCAACTCACAGGCCCCGCGGTGATGTATGTCTGAAATTTCTGCTGTTCAGGCACCGCAAAACTGTTTGATACTTTGCAGAAACGATTGCTATCGCGGCTTCTACGCGCTGCGTGTGTCTTGATGAGGAGCCCTTTAAGCTGGATTGGTAATTTATACTTTCGGTAGCCCGCATTCACTAAAAGAGTAATGTTCCTCAGAACAATGAAACGGCCAATAGCAACTCTGAACATGTCATTAGCGAAGGCCGCCGACCAATCAGAAACAGTTATCACGAACAATAACATTTGCAATGTTGGCCCCTAAAATGCTAGCTAACAACCAGATAGAAAAGCTACATAAAATAATGGTGTGCTGAACGACGTGCTTCACTGCAACAACAAATGTTTCCACGATCCCATAAGTCTAGCATCGACTGGCATTGCCTGCCTAGCTCTGTCGTCTCCCTTGCAGTACCTGTAATCTTCAGTCTCCAACCACATTCAAGTCAGTGCAGTCGAATAAAATTAGTGGCGAAACGTACTTGCTCGGACACTTTCTCTCTTCAGTGCGTTGCCAATAAATAAATAAACAAATGCTTATTAAGCAAATGAAAGCGCACTACACAAGGGATGACCGAGAGACGGTCGTAGCCCCGTGCCCGAGGAGGAGAAGGAAATAACTTTTTTGCGTGTCCTGCGAGTTGGTGGGGAGGGCCAAAGGCCCCGCCTAGGTGACGGCCAGGAGTTCGTGGGTCCTGGCGGCATCCTCGGCCCGCTCGACGGCCCATAGTTGATCCTCGACGGCGGAGTTTCCCTGCGCGGCTTCCCAGCGCGTGCGAAGGCTGTTCCCGAATTTCCATTTTAGTGAATTATCTCAGCGTTACTGACGTTTAAAGACAGCACAAGCAAAATGTTACACGTTATACCGATGCGGGTAACTTTCAGCGCATTGTAATAACATTGTATGTTTTACGCTTCTTTGAAGTGCGGCGCAATGAACTCGCGGTGGATTGCGAATCAGTCCGCCGAAAAAGTCCTTGCTTCACACTATACGCACGAGGAAGAGAACTTTCTTGTCCTCGGACATGTCCGGGTCGGCGTGGCGGACCGGCGCGTCATCTCTTCCGTGCATATCGCAACGTTCTCTTTTGGAAGTTGCGCACGGGATTCCAGTGTCGTTTCAACTCTTGTTTTATTTACATTTAATAAAGTTTTACTCTCTCTCTCTCTCTCTTTGCGGACAGAGCTCGTGAAGGCGATCAAGAAGGCGCTGCGGAAGAGGTCCCACGTTGTCAGGGTTTGACTAACGATTCTCTAATCACGTCCTGGCGGCGTCTTCTGAGGAAAAGTACAAATGCCGCAGCTTGTCGTCGGAGTAGTGGTTGTTGAATATAGCGACTCTTTCGAATGTTTCCAGCCATATGTCCGGGTCTTCAAAGGACGATGCGCGCAAGGTCGTTGACTTCCTGGGCCTTTGCAGCACGTTGGGGGACGCTGGGGCTGCCATTGTAGTTGTTGACTTGGCCACGATCTTCCTGGTCGTCGGAGTTTGTAGCCTGCGGCTTGCTCCATGGTCCGGGGCGACGCCGATGTTGTCTTCGTGGTGTGAGCTTGAAGCGGACATCCGGTACAAGGACGCAAAAGCACCTTCACCAGACGTCACGTTCAGTGATGGTCAAGAACCTTATCCCTTTCTTTTGCCGAACGGAGATGTTAAAGCACAGCTTCTTTCCACTGGCCATTGAACTCTGGAATTCACTGCCTGGAAGCATCCGCTCTTTACCTATGCAAGAATTTTTGAAAGCAATTACATATACTTGATATTCATATTTTTTGTGCCTGTATCTCGTTTTCTTGCTTTCCTTTTTTTTTCACTACCCACTCCTGCAATAGCCTCACCGAGGCTGCAGTATGTATAAATAAATAAATTTAAAAAATAAAAACGCAGTAGGAAAACAGTGAATGGTGAAAGTAACTCTTTGTGGGGCGATCTTGTGCCCTTAAAAGCAAGTGACAGTCGAAGCACAACGATGGCGGCAAAAACAAACGCGATAGCCGAAAATCAGATCTGCGGGTCAAGCCCGCCGGCTTTTATACATTACTTTTTGAAGGTCCTAGCGTAATAGCTGTTGCCCGCGTGCCTTCCAGAAAGTCCTACACAATTCGTGTCGCGCATACAATCTGGTTACACGAGATTCGGTGAGAACGTAGCCAACAGTTAGAAACAACGCATTCGAGTAAGTTCCAAATAATGTCGATCGGCGGGTCTTGCGCTGAGCGATAACATTTCTTTGTGAGCGGGTGGAATGCAGCCACCGGAAAAAAAACATAAATAAGTACACGTGTGAATAGACTCGTCGTCGCTTCAAGGCCGCTCAGGCGCTTAGTAGGTATGGTGTTGTGCTGCTAAGCAAGAATGCTGCTAAGCCGCATTTCGACGGGGGCGACATGCAAAAACGCCCGTGACCCGTACATGGAGGGCACGTTTTGACCCTTGGGGGTCAAAATTAATCCGGAGACTCTAAGTGCATCGTGCCTCATAATCAAATCGTGGTCTTGGCACGTAAAAGGCCAGATTTCATGCATTCAAGGCAGCCCAGCCGACACGATCGCGAGGCGTGAACTCGTATTTACTGACTCCAATATTGAAAATGCATCGAAGTAATGGCTGCCCTAAACTTCTTTTTTCAACGTAATATGAATTCAACCAAGACATTCGCAGGTTGTGGAAAATAATTCGCGCTTTCTTTGCTTGGCCGATAAACATCGTGCGGATGCTTTCCGCCAGAACAAGGCGCAGGAATAATTAATTTCGGCGAACCCTTCGTGTGATGCAACTCCAGATGCTTAGCAAAATTCGAAGGCACGCATATTGATCTTGTGGAGTTACCTCGTGAAATAAAACAATAATTGCGCTTATTGTTTGCGATCACGCATTGCTAATTGTGCTATCGTGGATAAAGAACAAGTCAGGGCTAACGAGAACGCGTTGTTTTGTTTCAGCTTTTACCGAAAGGAAAAACGATGGCATTACTTGATCTTGTACGCGTAGTGCAAGGCTAGCACTATGCTATAAATACCAGTGCAAGATCGCGCTCTCGAGTTGTAGCTCGCGAAAGGTCTTCTCCGTCGAAGTTTTTTTTTTCTTTGAACTTTCGTTTGGTCACTGTGGTAAATCAGTGAGTAATAGGCTGAGCAGTATGAACATTACAGGAAGCAAGTGAATTCGCAACAAAGGTGCCATCGTGGCTTAATATTCACGCCAAATAAGAATGCTTCCCTCGAGATTAAATGTTCAGCAGGACAGCTACTCGTTTCATATTCTCGTGTGACATTTGAACTTACAAGGTAGGTTGATCGATTTATTGATTGACAACAAATTCAGTTTTTTATTTCCCCTCGCTTGCGACTGTAAATCGGCGTTTTTTTCTGTTACCTCTGTCGACTTTGTTGTCTTCTTCTCTTTCTTTTTCAATTTATTTAAGGCGAATTTGGTACAACGTTGGCCAAAGGCTGAGGAAATGCCTTACTCGGCTGTGCAACTCTGGCAGCAGAGTAGTTACACGACACAGTATAGTAGCAATATCTCCATGAAGTCCCATTGAATTAATTTGCAACCTTTCCGTATATCTTCCGAAACGGGTCTTCTTAGAATAAATCAAACCCTGATATTTAACTGGCTTTCTTTTTATAAAGATTATATCTTTTTTTACAAGCATACCCCCTCAGTCACACAGCACCACGTGGACACCCACCAAGAGAGGGCGCTAGGTTTTCTTTGTTGTTGTTGTTGTTGTTGTTCTTGTAGTTGTTGTTGTTGTTGTTGTTGTTGTTGTTGTTGTTGTTGTTGTTGTTGTTGTTGTTGTTGTTGTTGTTGTTGTTGTTGTTGTTGTTGTTGTTGTTGTTGTTGTTGTTGTTGTTGTTGTTGTTGTTGTTGTTGTTGTTGTTGTTGTTGTTGTTGTTGTTGTTGCAAAGATTTCTGGAGCGAAAGGTGGCGCTAGTGTCTACGGGAGCCGCAACTACCACGAAGAAGCCGGCATGGAAAGAATTGTTAGTACATGGATTTCGCTACGCTTCGTCCTCTTTCTTGGCCTCCAACGATTTCGTGATTCTGCTGAGTTAATCATTCGCAACAAATTGCATTGGAATTGCAACAATTTGCAAACACTTTTTCTTCTTTTTCATGTAGTCAGAGGCCTATCGCCTTCGTGCGCATCGAATTATTCGATTTTTTTGAAAATTTACACAGTTAAAGTGCCATAAACAACGCCGCAAGAGCATCTCTAGCCGCAATCATGAAGATTGGACAAATCCATGCACTGTTCTTGTTACATGTGTTAGATGTGAACTGTGCCCGTGACATCTGAATCATCGCGGCACTAGCGTTTATTCTAGTAATTTTAATAGGAAACTCTATGGCAGTGCTAAAGCAATGCCATCTACGAGCAAAAGAAGTCTTATCATCGTTTTGAAAATTTTTTTTACGTAGGAAGATACAAAGCAATAACCAGTATTCAGCAAAATATTAAGGAAAAGGCGTCGCATTACGACGTGTACTTGCCAGAGGGCTTCATCGGTGCATCTTCTAGAAAGAGAATCACACAAGTTCACAATGAGAGTGAGTAAAACGTTGGAGAACACAATTAACGCTGCTCACCTTTTGCGTACTTCTATGAACAAAACACTAACACGGGGTCACTGTAAATTCTGTTATCTCTTCGCGTTTTCGAACAAGCGACTTCGTGTGTACCTGGATCCAATGTGAGAGTATAGGCATGCAGACGCTTGCGTACTCGAGCGCGGAATTCGGCAGGTGCAAAAGGAAAACTAGTATTCAATTAAGCCAGAATAGGCATGGCTAACGCAAACGGCAGCAGATTTCAGTCTGCTTTCTGAGACAATGACTTAACTTGGCGAGTTAACGCCACTTTTCCGTGTGACGTATACCTGTTTCTAACGTCTGTTCTTGCGTCTTTCGTGGGCCGATCCTGAATATTGTGCGACATAAATATGTAACAGAACTGATAATGATGTCTGATGATAGTGATGATGACGAATATAAATCTAAGAGTTTATTCTGAGAGCTGCGCTGAATGACGAAAATGACGACGATGATGACGATGATTGTAATGTTTGCGACGAGGAAGACAATTTGTGATGCAGAGCTCGACGGCGATTCAACCTCAGTTGAGGTCGATCAAACTTTGTCGCTCGAAATAAATTATATGAATCATACACCCCAATCAAGCCCCCTGTTCGTCCAGGAACGCATTGTCTGTCGTTGAATTCAGCAAGAGGTTCAATCACCTTCCAACTTTTAATGCGATGCATACTTTGCCTCATCCTTAGCACTTTGCGACAGGTAGGTAAGTGGGTAGCTGGGTAAGTTCCTGTCTCGCATTACCAAAAAGAAAATGTCGTGTCAATGACGGTAGAATCAAACATCTGCCGTCGAGCACAGCAGCTCGGTGCTTTAATCATTCGGCCACGATTGCTTTTGTTTTTATTGTCTGCTTGTCATCGCATACTGGAATGCAATACGAATACGTATTGTTTCTGCCGTTCCTAAGTCAGCCAGCTTTTTGAAACACTCGACGCCTGCGCCCCGTGCCACTTCCTCGTGTTCTTTTCTTGTGACGGCTCGCACGCTCTGAGGCGTGGTGTCACAATGCACCATCTCCGGGACCGGCCCACTTTCCTCAGTACCTTCCTCGAAGCACGCTACGTAGGAATTGTGCGGTGCTGCACCACCTTCGTGACCACCCAAGTTAATAATACTTTAAGATTTCTTCACCAGAGTACAAATGCCATTGAGTTTCTCATTACATTACCTAGAGGGAAATCTGGCGCTGCTGCGCTGTGGTATGCATGGGAATGCCGGTATATTGTGAATTCGGATTGGCATCGTTATCATAGAGACAGGACACCTTGAAGACGCGCCTCGCAAGTACCGTTCCGTCTGTCACAATGATTCATTTTTTACTAGAACAGCACGTGAAAAGCTGTTTTAGCTTTATTATTACGCGAAAACATGTTTTGTTTAACTATGAGAACTTCTTATTGTGCGTACGACTACATGTTACGTAAAAAGTATCAGCGGGCCGCTAAAGTTGGAGGACAGCCGACAAGATTCGCGCTCGCCTTGAAACAGTTGGTCGTCTGTTCTTGCTTTTCTTCGTTTGGTCATGTATCGTGGGTGAGTAAAGATGTAATATGCGTGAATGGAAACATTTTATGAAGATTTTACTTTGAGAACGCGTTATTCGCGTAGCCATATCCACGTTTTAGACGAAGCCTCTTACAACACCAGCCAACACGAGCCTCGCAGACACATATACCGTCATTCCCATGACGGCACGGTGCCCCCTTAAGAAACTCCCATAGACGGTGGCGCCAGATTAGCCTCTAGGTGTTATAGTGAGAAACTCTATGACAAATGCCATCGTCACGACTGCCCAACACGTGGTCGTTGATGACGTCAGGATATGCGTTTTTCCCTCGCTTAAGCTCACACACTACCTATGTAGAAACCAACGACTGACACGTTGCAAGCTCGCGTCGAACGACCGGCGGAGAAATCATGCCGTTGCCGCCGTACGATCGTCTTCAACGTGGTGGTCATCTTGCTGCTGTCGTTACGGGCACGTACGCTCTCGACCCACCGCCCACAACTACTCAATTGACACGAAAACGTTGGTTCACCTGGTGTTGCTTTGCGGAACACGAAACAGTGCTAGATATTTAGGTACCTGCAAAATGCTTCGCATAAGATCGATTCCCACAGTTCGTGGTATTTGCACATTTATTTTCTCATGAAAATCTCGAGGAATGCTAGGATTTACGCGTTACCGTCCACTTTGCATTGTAGCTAGCCACCGACTTCGTCGGCTGTACACAAATGTCCACTGCGTGCCATCCACTAAGTTGCACAGGTGTTAGCTTACGTTGGTCCATGGAGCTCTCTTCGAAGGCCTTTCTTATGACTGCCATGCTCTCGTCCTGTCCTTCTGTGCAGTCAAATTAAAGCAGAGAGAAAACGAAGACACTTTGTTTGTTTGTTTTTCAAAGTCAGACACGTTTCCACTTACTCATCACTCACTGTTCTTCAGGGTACTTTGTTACACAGTGCAAAGCACAGGCGAACATTTCATTTCACTCGGCGCTGCATATCGGCATCTCAAACTGAATTTGCAGATTATGAAGCATTGCACTATTATTAGCACGACAGTGACCTATAACAAGTGTTTAAGCTGACTAGAAGTATTACGCGGTGTCAGTTTCATGCTCCAGCAAAAACATCAAAATTATTTGGCTGGCTCAACTTAGGAGCTACTCGCGCAGATGTTTTCTACAGGGATCTTTACTGCCATTCATAGCTTCTGTTTCCGTCAGGGTAGAGGTTTGTGACGCCGCTTTAATGTGAAGCTCGGTTTGCGGGCCCTCCTATGGGACTTCACTCACCGCTTGTTGCGGAATCACTCAACACATGGCAGCATGATATGACATCGGCTTATGTCCCGATTTCTACTACCTCTACAATTGTGTCCGTGACCGACTCTGTTCTCTGCACCATTGTAGAGAACTGACGGAGGCCCGGTGTGCTCCAATCCCTCCCACTCCTTCTGGATACGTCCCTAAAACTCGCCTTACTTCGTCCATACCAGTTTTGAGCCCTGTAATCACACGTAAAGCAAAGTAATAAAAGTGTAGCACCTGAGCATACTTTCCCCGGGTTAAGAACTATGTTTCAGGACAGGCGTCGTGAGAAAATGGCCTTAGCTTTTGTAAAAGCGGTCGAAGACACTGTTTTCTTTTTCTTTTCGAGAACACTGCATCATCAAGGGACGACGAAAAAAAATGCCGGTGAAGTGAATATTTCGAGGGTGGCCAGCTGGCGTCGCACTAGAGGATTCACCACACGAACGTCACGTGACTTTACAGGTTCGCAGAAGTGTTTCAATGAACGAAAAGTGCTTCCTAGTCTTTTTTGAATGCTTTGTATATTTCGACTGACAAGGTGCTGTGCCTGGCTAACGCGGTGGTATTTCAAGACACAAAAGTATTTCAGTTCCCGAGACACCTGACTACAATATGTACAGGCCTCGCAAAATATGCACTACCATTTTTTTTTTGTCTGAAAAAGCTAAACTTCCTCTTTCTTCCTTGTCCTAACGAAGCTGTAGCCTTATTTAAGACAACGGGCTACTGAGAAAATACACTTTGTAGATGTATAATAGAAAGATAAAACATTGAGATGCTGGGTCGCTGTTGTCATGAGCTTATTTGTCATAAGCTCATTTATATTTTATCTTGTGCAAATAACCATAAAATGTACTTCTTTATGGATAATGATGGACGTAGCTCCAGCTCTCATGGCCTAAATCACTTGTATCTACGGGCCTAGTTTTGCAGCAAGCTAACAGAAGTGCTGTTTCCAAGCACTACGAAATAAAAAAGCAATAACAGCTTTCAGGAATAAATTCATCCCTTCTGCCGAACATTACTATCGACTCGACTACAGTTCTCTTTTATTTATTTATTTATTTATTTATTTATTTATTTATTTATTTATTTATTTATTTATTTAATGGCAGGACTAAGAAATCACACTTCATCTCACTTTACACTATCGTCACAGTCTCTGCTCAGCGGTGAAGTCATCCCAGCCTGACAGGAAATATCGGGAGGAGTAAGGTAATTAGTGCATTTTGCCGTGGTTAACGTGGTGTGCTTTTAGAACAGATGAAGGATACCTAAGTATCACTGTGCACGGAAGAAGTCACTTCATAATGCACAAAATATGTGTGTGAACTGCACGTACAGGACTGTGGGCACTACACTAAGCCAACGCTTGCACAAAGCTCTGAAGACGAGTCACGACTGAAACTGCGGCTCCTACTTGCCTTCTGCAGCGCCTTTACCTCCTTCATTGTCGAATCCATGAAGATGAGCTGTAAATGCCAAAAAAAAAAGTTTACTTGTTAGTCCTTCGACAGCTTCCCACTTCTACAGGGGCTTTAATTACCAAAATTGAAGCCCGTGTCCATAGCAAGTACCACAGGAGCCCGTGAACCTATAGCCTTACTGAGCCCGTTTTCTCGGTATTCACTAAACAAATTTTATAAGGAAGAGTAAAATCAATTTATGGCCACACCAGCCTTTGTTTCTTACTTAGAAAATACTGGCAACCCCCTGGGTCATTACCAAATGGGTGAAAATAGATGCAACATTACATACACATGAAATTAATACATTGCTGCGCTAGCAGGACAATAAAGACTGATGAGGGTAAGTAAGAAACTTGCCCTTCTAAGTCATTATTTTCCTGTTAGCGCAACAATGTATTCATTAGATCTCAGCCAGTTCACCCAACAACAAGCTCTGCTCACATACACATGAAGCATATCTAAACCTACCTTTACAAAGAAGCTCAATGTGTCAGCAAATTCAAAAGAATTTCACTTACAAATGTGCTTACATTTTATTGGCTTTTCCGCAACCGGCCAGTAAGCTTTCGTGGCCACGCCATGACTACCAGCTTAATTTGACCGCAGGGTGAAGGACTGTTCAGGGATCTCGCCTATCCCTTCCGCACTTCGCCCAACTTCTGAGCAACTCTAAAACCTTTGGGAACTTATCACTTCGTCTAGTCATCGGCCTCTCCCGACTGCGCTTTCCTTCCCTAGGCGCTCATTCTGTTGCTCATATATTTTAACGGTTATCACTAAAGTGATAACCGTTAAGCCATTTCTTCCTCGTAAACTTGGATTGCAGTTGCGAAGGAAATAACGACCACCGATCAAGACAATAAATAAGTGTGCATACCTTTTGCCATGATGAGCACCCATCAACAACATAAATGTGTTTGTACCTTGGTTCAAAATTATGTGTTACCTCCGTGTCGTGCGCTAAACAGCTTCGCTGGTCTACAACCTTCACAGAGGGGAAGGGCTCATAATTTTTGGCGGTAAGGAAACCTCGATCGTGACAGCTGCGACAGACGACCGGAAAACTGCGTGAAATAGCCGTCCCCGTCAAACTTTCGTGCCCAATATTTCGGTGCGCACCAGGTGGTAAGAATTATCACACTGCGTTTAACGACGGCTGCTCTAATCGCGGGTGTAGCTTTCTCGGCCAGCCGCTGCGACTGCGCTACAGCGGGTGCATTTCAAAGAACAATCGCGGAGAACTTGACAATTGTTGGGTGCAGCTGTAGGTAGCTTTTGCGGTGCTATGTAGATGCGTGTGTGTGTGTTTGTGTGTGTGTGTGTATGTGTGTGCGTGTGTGCGTGCGTGTGCGTGCGTGCGAGTGTGTGTGTGTGTGTGTGTGTGTGTGTGTGTGTGTGTGTGTGTGTGTGTGTGTGTGTGTGTGTGTGTGTGTGTGTGTGTGTGACAGTTAAGACAGTTAATGAAAATTCCCCTTCCTACACACACACGCACACACACACACACGCACACATTTCTTAACTTCGCTCTAGGTTCTTTTTTAAGTAACCAGTTTTAGGCAACCTTTGTCGAAAATTTAAGACAGTTAATGAAAATTCCCCTTCCTACTGTCCTTACAGTTTAAATTTATTTATTTCACATGCAACAAATTTCATACAAAATTGGTCCAGAAATTGTCTCATAAAAGCTTTTCTGCTTTTTACCTGAATTGAAATAGCCGCTATCGGAGCTGGCCCCTCTTCGAGCAAGTTTTCATGGTCACTGCTGATGTTTTCGCGACAAACATTAGGTATACAATGACAGACGACATTTTTTTAAAGGAATTCTTAGTGTAGATAAGCAATGTATAAAGGGCTGCTGAGGAAACACTGAAGAATGGCCAGGCTGGCGTGTTGTTTACTGCATCTATACAATGTTACTAAATAGTCGGAGTAAAGTAAAATAGAAGCAATCGATTACTATTGAGTAATTCTTCAAAAACTTCCGTAGGGCAGCAATTGGAAACTGTAATCAAGTACATTTTTGAATGAAGTCAGTGTAATTGTAATCGGTTACATTTTTTTTCTTAAAATACGTATGGTTGTACATGCGCTTGCATTGCCTCTATTCCGTCCACTCATTAACAACCACTAAATTTGTGAGCGCTGTTCTAGAATACGTTCCGTGCATGTTAACGCATTACTTTCCTTGCTTGGCGTTTATCTTTCAACGTACTCGTCTTTTCTCTATATAGTTGCATTGCATCATTTCGTTGCGATATATTTACGTCAGCTTGTTGCATCTTCGTGCGCCACTTACTTCACACTCGAATATTTCCCAATACCTAAGCAGACCCACCCTCCGATGTCTTGCGACGAGGCGGCAGCATATGCAAATTAATAGTGAGCATAAAAGTCAAATCAACTGCTGGCACGCTAGTTCGCTTGAAGTTTCAAGAAATGTTGAGTTTTCGCCTCTTGATCCCAGATTTGTGTGACTGCTTAACACTTCTCTTTATCCAAGTTAAAGTAAGTTGCTGGCTTTGGCTCAGCTGCCATATGGTCCCTCGCTGTCGAGCCATTGGTCGCAGGTTGGATTCCCGATTTCGGCGGCCGCGCCATTTCCTGCCGAACACGAAATGCCAAACACGCTCACGCAGTACGCTCTGCGGGGAAGATCGAGGAAACCCAAGTGACGAATCTATCCAGAGCGTCCTCCAAGTGCTGGTAAATGCGCGCTGGAACTAACCTTCATGGTGCGTCATGCTGGCGAAGGCGAGGAGCGCCGCCGAGGCCAGTGACGTCACCGACACGACGGTGAGGAACAGGCCGTACTGGCGCCACCCCGCGGCCGGCAGCCACCGCGATACCCACGGCTGCCGATGCGGCTCCCTGCGCGCGGAGGGAACGACGGCATTACCGAGAAGACTTCGTAGATACTACGCGGCATGTTAATATAGCTAAGCCTTCTTCGACCTTTATGCCCCACACTGCGTGTGCTGACCGCTGCTGTCCTGGCGATTATCCAATTGGATCCACTGGATATTTGCCACTGCATGTTCCATCTGCCCGTACGGAGAACTTGAGCCGCCGAGCATGAGCAACTGGGCGCGTGTCACTAGATGTGGGAACGTTCTTTGGCCAAATCTCGCAGAACCTGCGCGTTACACTAGGTAGGTGCCCGAATATACAAGTAACTATAACAAGTACCTGAGCACGCAATTAACATTAGCAAAACTGTTTCTCTTGCAGGAAGAAACAATATACTCGTGTCCATATGTAACACACTTCCCATCTTCCGTTCAGATCCTATGCTCCTTGAGTAAGCACATTTGAAGCAAACGCATTGCTTAACTATCGCTTGGTAATAATTTACAAAAAAAAAGTTAAGAATAGGCTGCGTCTTACCTCAACTGCCAATCTAAGAAAGAACGTAAACATGTCCGCAATAAAGATTAGTAAGAGGCGATTGGAAGAATGGTGGAAGTAGGGGAAACGACAAAAAACGGACACGTACAAGAGCAAAGTTTGCAATAGGGGGTCAGAAAATTTGGTTGTCAGAGTTCATAGTGTTTTTCTTTCTTTTTTTTTCTTTTTTAACATAGGTAGGACATTAGGCAGTATAATAACAAGAGCTTGGTGGCGCAACCCACCACCCCGTTCCAAAGGGGACGCACATAACATCCATCCATCCATCCATCCACCATTACGAACAAAAAAAGAGCGTAAACGAGAAGCGGACGGAGAAGGATGCTAGCGCTAAGAGATTTAAACTAGAGAAAAGCAGAAGAGAAAATTCCTAAGCGCAAAGCCGCATGGTTCTCGCCAGGCTGATTATAGAACTAGAACCAAAAAGGAAGGAAGCTGTTTTGAAATCACCAGAAGAAAAGCTTACAAGATAGGTGAATACCAGACAGCTGGAGACAAAGTGGAATGAATTGAACTTATATATGTAAGGGAGAAAAAGATAGAATTCACTTGTACGAGCGATGACAATTACATCGGTAATATACAGGTCTCAATGCAGGTAATCGAAACTGCAAGCATGGGCAGAACATAATGGCGTAAGGTGATGCGCTTCATCCTTTACTATCTATGTCCGTGTCGTTTAAACGCTGTATACCCACTAACAGTGCCTCTAGGGCACCACTAGGGGTGCAAAAATAGATGTTCTTCCACGAAAACTATATCTAAAAGCTATATCTACACTACATCTTACGCTCATTCTCACCGCGGGTGGTACGGTTGACTACGATACAGCGCCCCCTTTGCAACGAGTGATTAATTCGTTCCACAATCCCTCACAAGGGATCTCCTCAGACGGAAAGTGTTGCTGCGGGAACTTGTAGGGAAAGGTGGTTTCCCCGCCTACCCCCCCCCCTGAAAAAAAAGAAGATTTTGAGTTGCTGCGAGAAGAAAACCTCGGCGATACTTACTCTTTGGTCGATGCCATTTCCTCGCTTCTTGTCCACCTGCCAACTGCGGAAACAAGTGGTTTTTTTCTTGTTGAGAAATATTGTGACAGAAGTCATGTGACTGATGGAACGCGTCGTAATGTTCTCACAGCAATCAGTAAATCATTAATAAAGTGCACCACGCAATGACGCGTGAAGGCTGTTGAAGCCTTTGTCAGATTCATATTCGCTAGATTTTTTATGGTGAACTTTGCCATGACTGCTCGGATTGAGGTTTTGAGGAATAGGTCAAACTGACCATTGAAATGAAGAGCAGTGTTACTTGAGCTAAGGAAGGGGGGAATGTAGCGCGCATTTGGTTTTACACCCAGCACGCCGAGCATGCAGACACCTTGAAACACCAAATACCGACAAGCAACTGCCTGTTTCTTGATCTCAAATGACTTTTTCACCAAATTCGCTTTCGCCAATATCACCTGCTTCAGAACTTGTGTGTGTAAACTTTCTTGAAGCAAGGGTTCCTCTTGTATCCTTTCGCCATCAAAAACTTGGAACGCGCGATACATTATCGAGAACAGGAGTAAGTTTTCGTAAAACTTGAGGCGAACCCTGTTATAATCGTAAGATGTGCCCAAATCCGCAACCTTTACGGAAAAAAAAAATCTGGGGGGAGTACGCAGGTATGCAAAAGATGTCCGTTGAAGACGCGCGCCATCAGGCGCCAACCAAATGGAGCGTATTACCGACGTGTTCTCCTCGAATCTTTGTGTGACGTCAGTGCGTTCAGCAGCGCGATAACCACGTTGTTGAACATGGATTCTTGCGCCCTGTGGTATGAAGTTTAGCCAGCGTGGGCAAGGAAACGCGTTTGCAACGGTCGCCATGAAACTATACACGAATGCGCTAGTATCAGACAAAGCCATGGCTGGAAAACGTCACCGATACGATCTATGTGGTTGTATGACTGGCGTACACTATCGTGCTTGTGATGAAAAAAAAAGGGGAAAGGCGTTCTGGGCCCAGTTTTCTTACCAGCCATCCTTACAGTCTTCTTCTGCTTCTTCTCGACAAAGCGAGATGCTGATGATGATGATGAAGCCTCAGGTAATGGCACAAACCCACTGAGGGGGATAGGCCACGAATCGGGTGGTAATATGACTCAATACATAAAATAAAATAAATTGGTTAATAAATAAATAACTCGAAAAAAGAAAGGGAAGCAAATAATTCAAGATGTAAAATAAACTATGAATACATGAGATGAACTATTGATCAATACTATAGTAGGCCTTGCGTTGATAGGAATGTTTAAAAAAGGGGGGATATACTTAAACTTGAGTAGGCTAAATTACGAATAGTAATAGTAAGATTTGAACTGTGAATTTGTGCTTTTACTTTTTGAATTTTCTAAACTGCAGTAGAAATAAATCAATTCTTCAAACTGAAAACTATTAAGAAGGCATTCTTTTTGTGCCACATAGGAAGTTATAAATGGCTAGGCAAACGTTCCTGTGGCTATATCCCAAAACTGTTGCTCCAAGCGAGAGTATAACAGTGCTGCTTAAAGGTAATCCTAAATTTTGAAGTGGAATTTCTAGATGCTGTTGTTTCTGTTGTTGCTGTGGCCTCGTAACATGGCTTGTGCATACCAGGAGCAGTACGGCCGCACAGAAGGTGATAAAATGATATTAGCACAAGAATAAATAAAGGAAACAAGCAATCGAAACCGAAAAACTCGTTATTGTTCTTGCCTCAAGAGATGATATACCGACTAAATGTTTGGCCACTTAGGAGGAGCTACTACCTTCGCGCAGCAAGAAAGGAATCGAAAAGGTGGAAAATATTTCGCCACGTTGGAATTCTATGTTGCGATTTTACAGCATAAAACGAACAAAATTGCATTTTTGCCCATAATTCGAGGCAGTAACACGACATCTGCCTCAATGTTGAGCGCAGTAAATCAAGCACTCTTTCTTGCCGCATCCAGTGGAGTTGGCATGTGCAGATAGGCGAAAGCTGATGATGATAATGATGATAACTTTGAAGTCTTCGGCCCATGCCCACTAAAGAGAATTGTTGAAGGGTGGGGCAGATTTTACAAACGTACTACTAGAATACGTTTCGAATTTCATAATTTTAATGATTAAATTAAAGCCCAAGAAATCTCCTTTCGAGGTGAGAGAAGATAGCTGTTCTGTTACTCATTAAAGCACGTTCGCCTAACTTTTTTTCTATAAAGTATGTGTGACTACGCTTCAAGGTAACTACAAAAAAGCTTCCTCGTAGTTCGGTTCGATTTTCTTTAGCTGTAAGCAACACGCATAGGCACACGGAGAAGTATTGTTTGCCAACAATTTTATTTGGAAAATCTGCTAAAATGCGACATCCCGGGTACAAATTAAGAAAATTTCTTAAGGCCGTATGACGAGCAACAAAATTAGGAGCCATCGGTAAAAGCTACGTTCTCATAATAGCAATGCCGACGTCTGTCTGGTTCACACTGCCTCATGTTTGACAATGCCAAGAGCATCAGCACTGTGCTGCTGCTGATGATTATGATGGCCTGTGAAAAGTTGGCACGCGACCATGCGAACGACAATTATTCGAAAGCTGAGAATCGCAGGTCCCGTATTCACAAAATTGTTCTTACGCTAAAATTCTTCCTAAGAACAGCTGCTGCAGCAACTCCTCATGTTGGACATATTATCGAAGGTGGCCGCGCAATAGCTAACAGAATTAACGAGCAAAAATATTTGTGAATTGGGCGGCAGGTGCATATTTTATAGAATTAGCGTCCTCTCTGAAATGAACGTTAAGGAGCGGCCCTCCTGCCCCACACACACTTTGGCTCATGTTAAGGGTAAGTTGTGCATGACCCTCGAATAACAGTCAGTGTACCTATTGACGTGGTTAACTGTGCACTCGCGAATACCTTTGCTTTCCAACGTTTTGTCGGCAGCTCCGCACCAACTGCCAACTTCGCATTTGCTTGCAGAAAAAAAAAAAGCATTGGGGCTGTAGGCACCGGGCGAGCGATGGATGGATGGATGGATGGATGAATGTTATAAGCGTGCCCTTTGGAACGAGGTGGTGGGGTGCGCCACCAAGCTCTTGCAATTATATTGCCTAATGTCCTACCTAAATTAAACAATAAAGAAGAGAAAAAAGGAAGAAAACACTATGAACTACCACACCTAAATTTTCTGATCCCCTATTGCGAACTGTGCTTTTGTACGTCTCCGTTCTTTGTTATTTCCCTACTCTTCTTCCGCCGATCCTCCAATCGCCTCTCACTAACGCCTATCGCGGACATGTTTATTCTTCCACTGCTCCCGTTGAACCCAAGGGCTTCAAGGAGGCCAGTGGTGCCTAAATCAACCACTGGCTAGGCGTTTTCACATTCTAATAAAACATGCTCCGTAGTTTCCCGCAGCAAGCACATGCTTTCTCTTCCTTCTTATATCTCGCTTTATAAATGCGTGTTCTAAGGCATCCCTATCTTGCTTCGAAAAGTAATGAGCTTCCCTTTGAGTTATAATAAATTGTTTCTTTCCTGATTTCGTTTTTTTTACTCTTAAGTAGTTACTCATGGCAGGGTTCTTTTTCATTGCCGCCGTCCCGATCTCGCTTCGAAAATTAATGAGCTTCCCTTTGAGTTATCACGAGTTGTTTCTCTCCAGATTTCGTTTTTTACTCTTAAGTAGCTACTCATGGCAAGTTTCGTTCTCGTTGCCGCCACCCATGAGATTATTTCAACCTCTGACTTTCCGCTTGACCTTCTTTGTTGCTGTGTTGCCCACCCTACAGGCCGCATACTTGCTGGTAAGCTTCCTAGTTCTTTTCCTCCACTGTGAATCAATGTTCTTCCTCTACAGATACCTGAACACTCTCCCAGTCTATTTACATTCTTCCATATTCCTCAGCCGTTCTTCATACTCAATTTTACTGCGAGCTTCCCTCACTTCAAAACTTGTCCAGCCCATATCACCCTGCACAGCTTCATTTGTAGTCTTCCCGTGAGCGCCCAATACGAGGCGACCCACTAACCTTTGGTTCCCGTCGAGTCCTGTTTGTACCCCTGATTTAAAGCAAACAATCACGTTTCTAAAATGAGTTTCCACCGATGGCGCCCTCATGCGGCGGCATCGCGAATGTAATGACATGTGACTGCCGGTCCGGACCAACACCTGTCCAGGAGGCGTTGCCGGACTCGGCAGGCGCTGCTGCCAGCTACGTTGATTTAATATGTTCCTTCCTTTTTTTCTGTTTTGCGTTGCCGAATGACCACGTACTTGACACCAAATCTGATCAAACCTGTGTTTTTGGCTGCGCGAACAGTTCCTGAAACATTGACTGAAGCTGGTTAGGTTATTCACTTCAATCGTTTTTTATCGCGGCCTCACCAGATGGAACGGCGGAAAGGCTGGATATGCGTGGTCTGTAGGCAACAGTAGGTACAGTGCTCATCAATTGAGACGCGACACTCGAAGCACATGGTCGCCGGCGCTTTTTGCACCAGCTGTATGCGCTGGGGACAGCGAGCTGATGCATCGCAGTATACAGTGAGAGCGAGAACATTTGGGACGCATTGTGACGGCATTCGGTGCTACGGCGATCGCGTAGAGCTCACCTGTGGCGCAGGAAAAAAAAATACGGTGCTAGGCACGCGTTCCAAATATAGCGTTTCAATCGCTGAGCACTGTGCATTTCCGACGCTGCTTCGCTATGGTCTAGTACCTGTAGTTCTAACATTATTAAATGACCCGCTCATACGCGAGAACTTCGTGTCCCGTGGCATTGCCTCTCTTCGCCTCCACAGCTCTAACGGCTCCGGAGCTTGGGCTACGAAGGCGAACACTCAGGTTTGCAGTCGCCATTTTGCCGTCTAATAAGGGCATCAGTCTTGCTTTTAGGGTATATTTTCCTTCCTCGCGCTTCCCAACTCGATTTGCGTCCGGTACGGGACTGTTTGTGGCGCATCGATGGCGAACGCAAACGAACCGGCGTGTTTACACTTGCTGCCACTGGCGGCTCACGTCGTGCTGAGCTATGTGAAATAGACTATGGCTGAAGGCTGAGATAGTTTCTAAGACAGCGAGAATGACGAAGCATTGCAAAAGTAAATGTCATTGCGACGGACAGAGAACGGGAACTTACCGACACGTGTGCGATCGGCGAAGCAGCTCAGGAAACAAAACAACGGAGACCTACATCTCCTTTTCTTTGTCCATAATTTTAGAAACCACAGGTCTTAAGCGCCCGCTCCTGCGTTGACCGTCGTCGTAACCGAGCTAACGAGCATAGCGAAGGATGAAAGAGTGAACGCGGTGAGAGGGGTGCATGAAAAACGGCGATAGCGAAGAAAGCGCAAGGAGGAGGGTTCAGCGGAACCATGAGGTGGAGGAGGAGGGCATGGCGAAAGCGTGAGAAGGAAAGCGTAGTACTCCGCGGGGACGACCGCTACGAGATGGCGCCAGAGTAATGCGTCGTCGTCTATTCGCCGATGGCATGCGGAAAGCCATATATGGAACACCATATACGGAACCAAAGCGCTGCATGAGCGGAGGTCTGTCTGAGGCGGCTGCTGTGAATCGCCCCCACGCGTCACCCACGCGCTCGTTCTCGCGATCTCTCGATTATCGAAGCGGTCGCGCCACACTTCGCTCCGTTTGCAATGTGCTGCAGAAGACAGATTGTCCGCGCCAGGCAATATAACGCGAAATGAAAACGTTTATAGATTTCTCATTAGGGAATATCGTAATCATCGGTGATTTTTTTCCTCCAGAAAGAAACGGTACAGCCTGTGCCGAAGCCGAAGGCGGTACAATGTCTCGCAGCATCTTCGTAGCGTTCAGCTAGGAGGAAAGGACTGGGGAATGAGAGCCAACCCCCAAGGTGTGGGTGCAGGTTAGCACAGTGTCCCAAAGCGTCAACTGCCACGAGACGGGAATGGAACAGACCGACACGCTTATGGTCGTGACGCAAGGAAAAAAGTTATTAATTCTGGTGGCCGAAAGGAATCTACAGCGCTCACAGGTGCTTTAGCTCGTGCTTTGTGGGACGTGGCGTATACGTGGCAGTTGTGTCAAAGAAGTGTAATTCCGTCGAAAGCCTTTACAACGAAATGCTTTGGGCCTCCGAACGTCTCACATCATTGTAAAGGCCGCGCAGCTTAGCCAATAACACGTAATTCCGTTCTATAGAGCGATGCTCGACTATAGTTGGCGTCGGCGTGAGAGATACATGGATACGGCTCGAACATCGCGTTGCTATGTCTGTTACTTGTAGGTTGTGCACCAAAGACAAAGGTGGAGACCGTCACTGCCATTGGAGCCATGCAATACGCTCGCAAGCCTACATGTTATCCCTGTTAACCTCTGCAGTCACCATGGTAATCTTTGCATTTTCTGACAAATGCTTCATCATGGTTTGATTAACGACAAAACCATAACAGTCTTCGCATACCGCTTCGGTAGAAGCGAATACCTTTTATCTCAATATCTCTCATACAAAGCCTTTGAAAAGAACAAACGCGATGTTGAAGGTCACATTTGGGAAGAAGGCGCTTTTTGAGAATCGAAAAAAAAATTGGAGGCTTATCAAGGTTAAGCCCAATGGATGCGAAGCATCCACTGGGCTTAACCTTAGCGTATCTTTAGCGTTTGGAGGCATCTTGACCGCATACACGCCCGGCGCAAAGACGCTGGCGCGGTTGCGGGCACAGAGACTGACGCGACGGCGGGCGCGCGCCGCTTCATCCCTGGCGTGACGTCACATATCACGTGATGCAGCGATGGTGGCGCCGCCGCCGCGTCGCGCGCGACGGCGCGAACCGAAGCGTGGAGGCCTCCGCCGGGCGACATCCCACGGCGCGATATGAGGCCCCATCTGCAGCCGGTGTGACGTCATCACGTGACGTCACATCATGTGATCTCACTTCAGGGTCAATGGTGGCCACCGCCGGGAGGCGACCGACGGCGCGATATGAGGCCCCATCTGCAGCCGGTGTGACGTCATCACGTGAAGTCATGTCACGTGACCTACTTGAAGGTCACTTGAAGGTCAGTGGTGGCCACCGCCGGGAGGTGACCGACGGCACGATATGAGGCCCCATCTGCAGCCTGTGTGACGTCATCACGTGACGTCATGTCACGTGACCCCACTTCAGGGTCAATGGTGGCCACCGCAGGGCGTCGCGCGAAGGCCCGAAACCTACGTTAATATGCTTCGCATAAAAATACAACATCGCCATTGACCCTCATTTGCCAGAAAAATCATATTACAGGAACGTCACAGTGTAGGTGTGATGTTGTTTTGAAGCATACGAAGGTTGTGGGACCGTTCCCACACGTTCCCCTATGTTGTTTTTGGTGTCAGTGGTGTCCACAAGCTTCGCATGCGAAGGCTGTGGGATCGTTCCCCACGTGCGGCAAGTTGTGTTTTCATCCACTTTCATTTCGAGTAATTTATCGCGTGTTTATTTCATTTATAAGCACAAGTAAGTTCCCCTGTGCTGTCCTTAGTGTCAGTGTTTGTTGGCTTCTCATGATATGACTAATAAAAATCAAGCCCCTCGGTTAACCCCCTTTCTACTCGTTTAATATGGTTAGTGGTATTTAGCGAAAGAGAACAAAACACGTCAGCAAATATGCACATTCAGCATTTTCGGCGATTGTATACTGGTCACTAAGAGCACCCTCAATAGATGTTGATGGAAATTAATTGCGTACTGCTGACACCTGTGCACCCGAAAAGACAACACATTTCGCGTTGTTTACTCTGCGAAAGGAGTCACGAAACGCTCTACCAAGCGAATTTCAGCGAAGTATTAAAGAGACGGACAAGGAATATAACGTTGATCTTTATTGGTAAACCACGCTTCTGCAATAGCAAAACATAACTTCTTCCGTGAGCGTAGGTTTCGTAAGACAGAAAAACTGCAAACTTGAAATGTTGCGACGGTGTTCCGTGTCGTTGTTTTACCGCACCGGCTCAAGATGACGTCGCTTGTTTTTAAGAATCTGCTAGGTTGTAGCATATTTTTGTTGGCAAAGAAAGACTCTTTAAAAAAAATGTTTTATAGAGTGAGCTTAAAAGGCCTTTATTTTTATCTTTTATTTATTTTTCTATTTTTTATTACTACTTTTATTGCTAAAACGGGATGAAGTTTGAGACACTGCCTCCAAATGTGTGACGGAATACTGACGTACCGCTGCTTAGGTGTCGAAGCGAAATTGGAGAAGGCGTTGCTGGTTCTGCGTTTTCATTGTTACAGTAATTAACCTTTTTTCGCCATTATAAACAAAACTGCAGGTATGAAAGAATACGTCGCTAGGGTAAAAATATTTCGGTCATTCGGCAATCAAGCGACCATAAAACGAACGAAACTTAATGCGAAATAAGAAATTAGGGCTCTGCTTGAGATGCAGCAGAAGAAATTTCGATAAGTTATGAAATCTGTGCACGTGCAAAGGGGGGCAACGCCGCTAATGACGAAGGAATGACGTGATAGCTGCCTGACGCATGCGCACAAGATGTTACACTGTTTCTCCTGGCAGTGGTTGTAGTAAACATTCCCAGACACGAGTTGTTAAGTTGGTTAAACCCAGTGGATGCGAATCATCCACTGGGCTTAACCTTAGCGTATCCGTAGCGTTTGGAGGCATCTTGACCGCATACACGCCCGGCGCAAAGACGCAGGTGCGGTTGCGGGCACAGAGACTGACGCGACGGCGGGCGCGCGCCGCTTCATCCCTGGTGTGACATCACATATCACGTGATGCAGCGATGGTGGCGCCGCCGCCGCGTCGCGCGCGACGGCGCGAACCGAAGCGTGGAGGCCTCCGCCGGGCGACGTCCGACGGCGCGATATGAGGCCCCATCTGCAGCCGGTGTGACGTCATCACGTGACGTCACATCATGTGATCTCACTTCAGGGTCAATGGTGGCCACCGCCGGGAGGCGACCGACGGCGCGATATGAGGCCCCATCTGCAGCCGGTGTGACGTCATCACGTGACGTCATGTCACGTGACCTACTTGAAGGTCACTTGAAGGTCAATGGTGGCCACCGCCGGGAGGCGACCGACGGCGCGATATGAGGCCCCATCTGCAGCCTGTGTGACGTCATCACGTGACGTCATGTCACGTGACCCCACTTCAGGGTCAATGGTGGCCACCGCCGGGCGTCGCGCGAAGGCCCGAAACCTACGTTAATATGCTTCGCATAAAAGAACGTTACTGTTGAGTTGAACGTCGCTGAGCGGTTCTTCGATTTGTGAACTCCTCGCGGGTGAGTGAGCGCGCTGAGACGCTTGGTGCGTTTTGATTTGGCTGCTCACACAAGGCGCAGTAAAAACGCAGGAGAGAGCCGAGCTTGCGCGGCCAAGGAACGCGCGGAAAAAGAGAAATATTTCACGAAAAGAACTATAACGCTTTCTCATTTCCACACGAAACCAATCTTAACCCATGTATTCAGAAATGCATCTCAACTTGAAGCCCGCACTTCATCTGACGCCTGGCGTGACAGCGCCCAAGACGCTCGTTGCGTTTCCTTCGACGGGTTGACCACAGACGTCATTTAAATCAAGTGAAGCGTGGTCTTCAACTTAAGGTGCACTTCTAATACGGGGAGTTAGTGTCTCTCCCAATTTTTTATGCGAAGCATACTAGCCGCACAACCACGCTCTTCCTTGCTGCGCAGCGCGCGGCCGCGTAGCTACCATATGACGTCATAACAGCTGCAAAAGCGGATGCTCAACTCGTGCGCTCGCTTACGCCGCGTAGCTACATAGCCGGGTCTCAGCTCGCGCACTCGCCTGCGACCTAACTCCCGCTCCTCCCGCTAGGGCACTGACGTCACAACAGCTGCAAGCCGGGCTCAACTCTTGCGCTCGCCTGCGGTCGCACAACCGGTGCTGCGGCCTAACTCCCGTTCCTCCCGCTAGGGCACTAGCGTCATAACAGCTGTATAAAAGAGCGCTGTATAAAAGAGCGGTGATATTGATAGCGTCAAGATATTCTCTCGATTTGTGCTCATTACAGCCGAAGTCAACGACCCACTGGGGTAGCAGCTTGGACTTGATCCTGCACAGGAATGTGGCGAGAAAATACGAGATAAGCGATGTTCAAACAAAGAGCCACTACTTTACTACTGATCACTACAGCGTATTTATTGGTTTGAAAATAAAGGAATAAGCAGAGTAACGCATGAGTTGTTTCTTCGTCTGGCCGAACCAAATATAGCCAAGCAACAGCAGTTCACCAGGCTAAACAGTGGTTCAACAACTAAAATAAAGGCTAGTATGCTTCGCATCCTGGGCTTAACCTTAGCTAAGCCACAGCCATTTTTTTTCGCGCGTTTGACTGTTTCTTTGACTGAATATTCGAGATTGTAAACGTTTTCGGCCAGGTCAATTTCCTTTAGCGCCCTAGGAATCACGGCGAACACGGGTCAAATGTCAGGGGCACAAAAGAAGCAAAGTACGCAAACGAAGTGTGTTTCACAGACCAGTCTAAGAGCAAGTGTTAGCTAGGGGAGAACTTCGATTTCCTCATTCAAGTACACGCGAAACGCCGAAGCAATCTCATCAGACGACCGCTTAACCGATTTCAAAGGAATGCGTTACATGTAAGAAAGATGGGTACATTGTAGCGACTGTGAGAAGCTGAACCAGGCTTCTATAGGCTGTCGTGTAGCCCTCTGAACCACGCTTCGATAACAGTGCGCGCTGACTGTTCACTTCTCAAAGACGGCGACCCGTCCATTCCTCGTTCCAGGAGGAATGGACCAGGAGGTTCCAGGAGGAATTCCAGCAGGAGCCAAATTATGACGTAAGCCGGTGTTGATACTTCTACAGAGGCCCCCAACCCACCCAAACCAGAGAAATGTACTTTGTAATCCATGGTGTCACACGAAATTTCGGGAAAATGCAAGTTTGCACTTCCGCTTCTCTTCTAATAATGAACCTGCTACTGCGTAGTTAACTCAAATCTTTCGTAAAAAAATTTGCTCCCTATAATTTCTACAGATGTTTCTCTTGGCATGAGCGCGGAATCGTGGAATAGGCCAACGATTCTGCATTCGAGGAAATGTTTGATTTCCTCATCAAAAAACAGAAAAAAGCCAACCACACAGTTCACGCGGGACAAAAATAATATAGTCTTCTACAGACAAAGTGTTTATTCGATGGAGTATTCTTTCGTCATCGATCCCGAAAGCAACAGCGCAGTTTGTAATGGACAAAAAAAAAGGAAGCTTCGGTGACCGAGCTGTGTCGTTCAAAAGTAGAGCACCCTGTTCGGCTTGTGCCCGATGTCCCTGAGGGCCGGCGCGCAGATGTCGGCGATGAGCCGAGGGGGTCCACAGCAGAGCACCATCGTGCCCGAGTCCGGCGGAGGAAGGTGCTCGGTCATGATTTCCAGGCTCAGGGGCCCTGGCACGTATCCCGGCATGCCTTCGTACGTAGGCGGCCGGCTCAGCACATGCCGTATGCTGCGTGCAGATAATGTGAGCTTAAAGCTAACTGTGATCTGAGCGGCATGCAGTTGATTCGTTGGGTATATCCCCCACGAGACCGGAATACAGCTGTGGGCCACAATCGCTCTTCAAGGTTTCTTTTTATTGTCTGCTGTTATATGTTAAAAACGTGAAAAAAAGCAAATTTTAAAATGTATATATCGCGGTTAGGTACTGAACGCTGCATCTGCGTGTATAAGTGTTTTAAAAAAACGCTACCTCTACGTGGTTGCTATGGTAGAAACTTCATTTCGTCGCCTAAACGCAGATATTAAAATGGCACTTAAATTGCCATGTTGCTGCCGCGTCCGGTGTTTCCACGCAATGTCAGTGATAACGAAACACACCTCAAGCTTGTTTTCCGCCGTCTGTGACGACACAGAGGTCTAGATCAATTAAGTGTAAAATTTCTCGAAGGCGGATAACAAGACTATGACACTATGAATACACCACTTCCTTACAGTTACACATGCACGGTACCTTGTACCAAGAATGAATTTTTTGCCTAGTGATTCCCGAGTGAACTCTGAAAAAAAAGGTGAAGGCAATGCTCAATGTATCGCACAATGGGTCTTAGAAGGTTGTATTCTCCATAGCGACGTGAATAAGGCTATAAAATGCCTTAGTACGAAGGTTCTACCTGGGGCTGCTGAAAGTCGACTTAACGCAAGTCTAAGTACACGAGTGTTTTCGCATTTCAAACCCGTTGAAATGCGGCACAGGGCCCGGGCCCGGCACAGGGCCCGGAACCCACGACCGAATGTGAGCTCCACACGCAGAGCGCCCATATAACCGCTGAGTCACTGCGGCGAGTTGAGCTGCACTTGACGAGTGGCTGGCGGCAGTTTTCGAGCTATAGGAAGAAGAATCGAAATTCCAGCCTCCCATTGAATTTCCTCATGGAAACCACTTCGATATCCTTCTCTATTTGTGCGTCGTTTAGTTCCTCATGTTTCTGACAGAAAATTTCTAGAAGGAAATGTGGCGCTAGCGTCCACGGCAGCTGCAGTCATACATATAGCGGGTCAGTCAGCACGAGAAAGGTGGGTAATAACACATGAATTTTTCTCTAAAATTTTGTCCTTCTTGCTACAAACGGTTTGGCCACTTTGCAAACCGATCATTTTCAAACTCATTTGTACTGCGTTATAAATTTGGACGTTCGTAACGATTATGCTTGTGCGTCGAAACGTATTGCCTTCGTGCGTATACAAAAATACGATTTCTTCGGATATTCGTACAGATACAAAGTTACAAACGTCGCCACAGGATCGTCTGAAGCCTCGGGCATGAGGATTATAGGCCAATCTACTGAATTCGCACGGATCACTCCTACGCTACCTCAACGATCGGAGCTTCGATGTTCTCTCTTGTAAATTTTGTGAGAAACCCTATGCTTCGTCCAATACCATTTCCTCCTAAACTTTCTTCGAAGCAGAAGTCTAATAGTGGTGATTTAAACCAAAAGCATTCAAAACACTGCAATTATAATTACGTGACGGGAAGACGGGTCCATTGCACGGTGCGTATGTTTGTGCGGCTGTTGTTTGTTTCGCCAGCGTCTGCCCTTGTTTTGTGTGTTCTTGTGTTTTGCATTGTTGCAGTTGACAATAACACCGCTCGTGCCTGTTCATGTTTCCGCCTCTCTCTGCTTTTAACTTGTGCAGAGGTTTCCAACAACTTCAGCAGATATTTCGAACACTTTGTCATCTTTATCTGAACAATATAGGTTCTTTTTTTTTTTCTCAGTATTTGCCGATTATGGATCGCTCGTGCCTTTTGCTGTATACTTTCAATGTTTCGTCGATATTTATTCCTGTGTGCTTTTCTTTTTCGTTTTGTCACAATAACTAATGCTACCTGCTGCCTCCCGACATCGTGTAACGGTGCCGAGTCCTACATCAACGCAGCCAAAGCCTGCCGATTCCGTGGCTGTCTTTCGCCCGGCGAGCTCGTCCACACAGACCTGAAGGCCTGGTTGCTCTTGGCGTAGTCGTCGAGTTCCTGGTGCGCGATGATGTCTTCCTCGCTGTGGTTGACGTCGATCATCATCACCCTCGTCTGGTCGACGGCGTCGGCGAGCAGGTGTCGCAGCAGCTGCAGCATCGGAGTGACGCCGCTTCCGGCCGCCACCAATCCAAGCCGAGTCACGAGCGCCATCCGGCGGCCGTCGGCGGTGGCGAAGTGGCCGCGCCCTTCGTAAACGAAGCGACCCTTCGGGCCCTGGATCTGCGACCGGGCAGGAGTTGGTTGAAGGGATGCCAAACGGGAAAGCTATTTCAGCCAAATTATTAAATATACCCCTTTACAACGCATAAAAAGAACACCCTTATTCCGATAGGAGGCTTCATAAGCCATGAGAAACGCAAAAACCAAGGACGGGGGTGGAGATTCCAGTTTGGAGTTCCTGCACTGGACCGCTGTGACGTCACGGCCTTGAACGTCGTCTGCTTCGGCCTGGTTAATTCTTTTTGTCTGTAAAGATGGGTTACATTCTATGAAACTAGAGCTAAAGACCGAGCGTAGCAAATTTGAACAACCGTTGTCGCGCCCCAACGGCCAAAGAGTACGAGAAGGCGCATCGACATCCGTGACGTCACAGTGACGTTCAAGCGCTGGGATTTCGGTGCAATTTTTTTTTTTTAGGAAATAGTACTCCGATCTTAACTTTCTGTCCGAATAATAACCCTATCCTGGAGAAATAACAAAGATAGAATTTTGAAAGAATACTTTATCAGGCTAAATTAATTTAGTGTTTCCATTTTGCAAACCTTCAAGCCCGAGACAGCTTGTATAAACACATAGATTTAGAGTAATCAATATCCTCGTGAGATCTCATGTACGTCCCCATGTTGGTAGCTGTCTTGAATTATTCTTAAAATGAACTCGAGAGCTCCTAAATGAAATATTAATATCGGGTACGAGATAAGATGCATGCCAAACCAAATAGAAATATTTTAATAGGCGGTGTCCTAAACATGGCGGCCATGACGCGTTTTCGGCTTCAGTAATTACTTCCGGCTCCCATAGTCTCCGTGAAGCATAGTCTCTGTGATCAGTGTTTTCTTGTTCAGAAGGAGCCGTCACTGAGGCGTGAATTTGGCCGCCACTTTAATATTTAATTATTACCGTAGTTTTCGAGGGAATTGGCATTATGTGATATGGACTATTCTTCCCTCTGCAGCCGAAAAAAAAACCTTTCATATGCGTTCTGAATAGCACAAGATAATATTAAAGTGACCAACTGACCAGACCACCACACGATATTACATATTCATCTTTATGTTTACGCAAGAGGAGCGTTAGCGTTACAAGTATCATACAAGTACAAGTTAGCGTACAAGTATTACAAGTATCACTCTGTTCACGCGCATGGAGATACTGCTTTCACCAATTGAGAGGATATTTAAACAAAATTAGGTATTTTCCCGTTCCTTGTGGGCACATCGGTAAAAAGAACCGAACATAAAATTGAACATATCCCCGACACTTATTCTGGTCAGAGGAGTATACGCTTGAAGTAATAGTCTAATAATCATCTAGTTAAATTTCAACGTGCCACCTTCTGGATGCGTCCTTCATTTTGCACTCAGATTTTTTTAGACAATGGATGCAGTTGTAGTTGTTAAATTTTAGAGAATAAATTGGGTTATATTATGTCAAATTTATTAATTTATTTGGAGTCTAATGTTTACAGGTCATGTCCTCATGTTCACGCTTTGATTACTCATTTGTAATAACATTGCATGCACCATGTTATTTTTGTTGGATATAATATTAGTGATCCTGCTTTGGGCCAGATTCCCGAATCTCATTGTTCGCAAGTTTTATTTTCCATTGGCCAGCCGTCTTCACTAATGTGTCCGGCACGAGGATAGGCTTGAATTTTGTCTTACAAAGAACTATAGCGCCACAGATTTCTTTTTTTTTTTGTGAATATGGGCCCAGATGAACGTGCTAGCACAATTGCCCTCTACATTTATAATCCTTACACGGTTTATATTTACCCTATTAATGCTAATAATGTAGAATAATAATAAGAAGAACGAACCAACTAGCCAAGCAACAAGTTATGATACGAAACTAGTATCGTATTCGCAAAAAGAGCCCTTAGGCTAGAATTAATCCTGAGAGCAAGTTCTAGCCAATCCTGATGCAGGGCATATTATTAGCGAATGCAGCCAGTCAGTGCCAAAGAGCATTTCTGAAAGAAAAGCTTCGTGAATTCGAACCCTGGTTCGTTGAAGAAAGCATTATAGTAAGTCATTTAGGCCGCTCAGGCACCTGCTAGTGTTTCTGCTTGAAATTAGAGGGTGTGGACCTTCATTCGATGCGGAAAAACAATGGCAAGTCGGAAACATCCTGTTAGATTCCCGTACTGCCCACGACTACCCACGCCGCTGCCTTCAGCCAGTAGGCGTTGGTATGCGTAGTCTCGGGAATTTCCGGGCACTACGCGACGGCGAATCGAAGAGACCGTAGGACCAGGTACGAAAACTCTTTTCGTACGTTCCTCTAGACTGGTCATTCCGGTCACTGCTCGAAGACATAACACATAATTTTTTTGCGCATTATGTATTGACAACACAATGGCTGCGCTCCATGAAAAATATAGCTACGCGGGCTACAGCCTTACATATACGGCTAGCAGTATGCATTAAACAAAATAAAATAAAATAGATGGCCAGGGCGCTAAAGCTATGCTGCAGTGACTACGAATAGGCGATTTCTCAATTAGTTTGCAAGAAAGAATTAGATTTTCTAGCTGGTAGCCGATGATAGTTGAATGCTTCACTGCATTTTAAGCGTGCTGCTTTGAGCTGTATTCCATCTCACAAGTCGTGTGCAGCACTGTGGAAGCTGCAGGACTTCTTAGCCAATAGGAAGGCCGAGTGCCCCTCGAGATGTGTTAATCCGCGCGGCGTCGTCTGCTCAGCGGCTGCTAAATTTGCAGTATACGACTGGCATGCGCAACGGTCCAGACATGCCACACATGGCTGTAATTTATCCTGTACCAAGCAAACAAAAAAAAACTATCTAACCCTGCGGTTAATCACACAGCTACGCCCGGAACTATTTTCTTCTGAGCAAGGATATTGCTTGTGTGTGCCTCGTACCTTCTGCAACCCTGCAGGCCACTTGTGAGATGGAGTATAGCAACAGGCATAAAATAAAACTCAAATGCCCAATAATACAAAAACTACAATTTAAAAAAAAATAAGTATGGCACACTAAATAACAGCTGGCTTACGTACAGTGTGTTCTCATGTAACGTCAAAGCTCCTCGGCAAGCAGCAGTACTCACCGTGTTTTGCGCGATTTGTGATCACGATAGATTAAGATTTTGCGTAGCTGCTGAGGGAGATATTGTATGGGAAGGCCGAGAACGTAATGATATGGCGGAAATTTACCAAGGTCAGAAGCAAGGATGTCCTTTGTGTCCACTATTGTTCACGTTTTATTTTAGGGGCATAGAAAGATGACCGGAAAACAGCGAGTTAGGATTTGATTTATCCTACGCGCGTAATGGAGAAATGGGCAACAGAAGGTCCCCAGACTGATTTATCCGGAGGACATATGCTACTAGCTGACAAAGCAAAATATTTAAAGACACTTGCGAGTGTGTGCGGCAACGCCGCACCAAATCTAGGCCTTATGTTTAACACAGATAAATCGAGAATTATAATCTTTAGAGAACAGGCGAGTAATTACATGGTATCAGTTCAAGAGCAAGTTATACCCATAGTCAAGCAATATACCTATCTCGGCGCATACATAAACGAAGGAAGGACTTACTCAAGTCCTCATCAATTTCATGGGAAAATAAATGAGAAGTAGAAAGCAGCAGTAATGAAACATACAGCACTTTGGGTTGACAATGAATATGACGTGGTGCGTGGAATTGGGAAACAGGTAATGGTGTCGGTGCTAACGTTCGCAAATGCCATTCTGCGCTTAAAATAGGATATCTTGTCAGCGTTGGAAGTTAACCAAAGATAGGTAGGCCGGTTGGCTTTGGGAGCCCCACGGTAAAACCATAAATGAAGCAGTGCAGGGTGCCATGGGTTGGCCCTCTTCTTGAAGTCAGAAAAGCGCAGAGAAAAATTAGTTCTGAAGAAAGACTTTGGGACATGAATGAGAATACATGGGCAGCTAAAGTGCACAAGCATATCTGTACTTGAAAAACGTGGACACAGAATAGAGGAAGAGGCCAAGAAAACTGGCAACCAAGTACAGGGTAATTGAAAGTGTAAATAGTTAACCAGGAATCATCAGAGAGAGGGTGAGAGAAACAGAGAAAGTAACTTGAACGCAAGGAATGGAAACAAAAAAAATGGAGATTTACAAGAATGGCGAGAAGGAAATCAGAAGGTAAAATCTGTAGGATAACACAAAGGGAAGTACCTAAGGCACGAGCTGGTTGCTTAAGGACAAGAACATACCGGAATAAACATTCGCAACAAGATGAGGCCCGTGTTTGCCGCAGCAAAATTACGGAGACTACCCAGCACGTACTAACGGAATCCGAAGGTATTCACCCATCGAGACCCGGAGGTAACGTACACCTTCCAGAAGCGCTTGGAGATAAAGTGGACGGAAGCATCAACCGGTCAGCCGTCGAGATAAGCGAGAGACGTTTAGAAATATTTGCGGTAAAAGAAAGCAGGTAGAAGATTGATACGTCCGGATCTGTCACAGGCATTGGTACAAGGTAGATAGAGAAATTTTGAGGAAGAAAAAGAAGGTAAAGGAGATTGTTTAAGCAACGCTAGAATAATATGCATGTATAGCATACCTCGTTAACTCAAGTAGGCTAAGTGACTATAGCTGTCACCACCTCGCTCAAAGGGTACGCCAATAAATTATCATCATCATCATCATGCAATTTTCTAAGCCCATTTTAAAGTAATATTTCCTACAGCATGATCGCATCTATCACTATAAATCGTGGTCTTTTCACTTTCGCTAAGGTCTAACGACAGGTTCTGGGCCCCGCCACTCCCCTAGTCGTCGATCCCTTATGAATATAACTGTACAGTAATTGCTCGTGGCCCAGTTGCCCTTCTGCACCTTGTCGCCCGTCCTATGCCACGTTAAGCGTGCAAGTGTTATCGAATAGCCAGACCCAACTTTCCACTGGAAGAGAGCCACGCGAGGCCACCGGGTTTTCGTACCTCTATCTGATCTCCCGGCTGGAGGCTGTCCAGGTACTGGCTCATGATCCCTCCGATGGGGTGCTTTTTGGACACGCCCGGCGGGTAGATCTTCACCATGATGTCGAAGCTGCCCCGCTGATCCGTGCGGCTGACCGGCGTGTACGGCCTCATCACCGTGCGGTCACCGATGCGCGCGTACAGCAGCACGTGCTCGCCCACCCGAAAGCCCAGCTTCTGCAAGAGGAGGAACGAAGGCTGTTACGCACGAGACAGGTCCGAGGTGGACGGGCTCAAGAAGTGCCCCGTTGTGATCTTTACATGCGCGTCTGTTGCTCAAAAGCTTCGTGTCCCGTGTCCGACGATTCTGCTGCTCTCCATGTAGAGCCCAAGTTTATCGAAACTTGTTATCGAAAATATATTAAGGAAAGCATATTCACGCTCATAGTCCAGGGTTCGACGGAACACTGTCTGGCGAGGAATGTACATTCTATTCTTGACAACAAACACACATTGGCAAAGTTTGGAGAAAACAAAGACTGTTTATGACATTTAGAGTGCCCTGCGGGTCTCTTGTTCGCGTAAAAGCGAGATCTCTCTTGCCTGCCTGCCTGCCTGCCTGCCTGCCTGCCTGCCTGCCTGCCTGCCTGCCTGCCTGCCTGCCTGCCTGCCTGCCTGCCTGCCTGCCTGCCTGCCTGCCTGCCTGCCTGCCTGCCTGCCTGCCTGCCTGCCTGCCTGCCTGCCTGCCTGCCTGCCTGCCAGAAGGAAGACCACGGGCGTCATTCTCCTACGAGGTCAGCATCCATCGTGCCTCCCGACCATCGGGCTTTACACCCTCGGCACGTTCAACCTCAGCTTTGTGATGTTGAAAACAACCTCGAGTGCGTCTTACAGTTCCAGGAATAAGAAAGAAGACCCACCTACCTACCTTGGCCTTGAAGCAAGCAGCTCTGGATTGTTTGCCCAATTTCCACTTTGACCGTGTCCACAAGCTGCGCTAACGTACTGCACCGTTATGCCAGCTTACTCTTTCGTAGTGTCTCAGCCAGTCACCGACGTTTTCCTCTGTTTTACCGGAGAATATACGTGGTTCCGGCGTCCAGTAGCTATAGGATGCCTTGGTCTCTAGCTGGCTTGAACGATGCCTTCTTCGATGGTGCTTCGTTGACCAGCCTGCTTGGGCGTCGGCCACGCTTGTTGGCTCTGGCGGTAGTCCAGCCAGGCGAGGGTAGCCATTACCAGCGAGATCACTTTTTTTTTTACTTTTTTGAATGAAGAAGAAAGCAACTGACTAATTGCCTTTCTCGACGTCCTTGTACGACGATCTTCCGGGGGCTGCTCTACAACTGTATATAGGAAGCCCGAACCTTCGGGCAAGTACCTAAGTTCTGCCTCGATGCATCCCAAGGGTCACAAACGCTCCGTGGCGACTTCTTTGTTCAAGCATGCGTTTCCGTCTTTGCTCAGACGAATCCGCACGATGGTGGGTCTTCAAAAAAAAATAAAAAATTATCTCGCTGATAATGGCTACCCTCGCCAACTTCCACGTCAGCAGGAACGCCGCTCCACAGGGCCTCCCAGAAAGCGAAACGCTGGCAAGAATTATGACGTACAAGTCGCACACGTGCCATCATAGAAATTAAGAAGCCAATTGGTCCCCGTGAAAGACCCATTGGAACGTGAACGTCACTCCGGAGTGATATATAAGATTCCCTGTCAAGACTGCGCGTATCGTACATAGGAGAAACGAGCACTGAATCGGACACGTGGAAATCTACCAGAAATATACACCAGATCGTTGCGCCATCTTCATGTATATAAGGCAAGGGCCGACTTCTCTCGCTTTTAGCTGAACGAGAGACCCGTAGGGGACTCGAAAGGCCATAAACTATGTTATTTTTTGAAACTTTGGCGATTGTTTGCTTGCTGTCAAGAAGGAAATGTTCACGCTTAACATGCAGTTAGTGGTGAGCAAGTTCTCGAAATTTCGAAGACTGGCCGAATAGCCCTTGCCATTCAAGCCGTGTTAAGCTACAGAGTTGAATGTTTGAAATTGCCGAATAGTCGTTTCGCTTAGAATGATAGGGTTTCGTTGTTCTTAAATTGCGATTTTTCTGTGGACAAGGCTTCCTTCCGTACAGCAGCCGAAACGTCTCGAAGGTTTTTCACTTGTCCTTTTCTTCTTTTTTTTTGGGGGGGGGAGGGGGAGGCCATTTTCACTATTTCTTTCGTTCAACAAGGAATAACAACAAAACTAACAGTTCACTTGTGACACTGAACCGCGGAAAGCAGTGATCCTGAGAAAGTAGCACTTGTGCGCAGTTCCATCTGCCATGCACCCTAACACTTATGACGAGTGGAGACGTCGTTGGGCAGTGGCACGTACACATACGGGAGAGAAAAAAACAAAAAAAAACTCTTATTCATTCTACGTGCTAAAGAATTCACAACCTATTGTTTGCCGCATTTTCCGTCAATCTTATCGCCTTTCCCGTACCCCTTATACCGCAAATCTTACAGTACTGGACTCGGGAGGTTGTCATCAGAATCAACAAAAGTATTATAACAAGATTCGTTCCAATTATTTAGTTATTTAGACAAGCGCTCCTATTACAGGCTTAGAAAAAAAAGCGAAGGCCTCTGGTCACTGACGAAGCAAAAATTGAATCGATGTTTCACAACTCGTGTGGATGCTTTGTTCCCAGTGGTGGTTAATCGACGTTTCGGAACTCGCGCGAGTTGCGAATCGCCAATCCGCTCTGTAACTATAAACCCTTTGATACTGCTTTTTTTTTCGGACATGCTGCCTAACCAGACGTATGCTCGCCGAACTCGTGTTTAAACCTCCTCCTCAAGAGAGAGAAGGGGGATATAATAATAATATTTGGGGTTTTACGTGCCAAAACCACTTTCTGATTATGAGGCACGCCGTAGTGGAGGACTCCGGAAATTTTGACCACCTGGGGTTCTTTAACGTGCACCTAAATCTAAGCACACGGGTGATTTCGCATTTCGCCCCCATCGAAATGCGGCCGCCGTGGCAGAGAGAAGGGGGAGGGGGTTCGAGGATAGGACAGGACGTGGTAGTGGCGGGGCACCCGCGTGTGTGTGTGTAGTGATTTTTGAAGGAGAGGAAGAGTGAAGTGCAGTGCCGTAACTGTCTCTCAGAGAAGGACACCTCAACAGCACTGCACAGGGAAAGGGGAGTGGAGAGAAAAAGATAAGGGAGAGAAGGAAAGTAGGGCGGAAAAAAATAACAAAAAGGTTGAAGAAGCAATGCGGGGCTTACAGCCGCGCTCTCAGCTGCCTGTCAGAAGTCAAGTAGGGCAGGAAGCACTTTCTTGACAATGGAAGGGTGGGCTGCGCATACCTGCTTGGGGCTGTTCAGGGCAAACCGGAACAGGCGCACGTCGTGGGTGACGGGGAGGCGCTGCTCGAGCCACACCGTGTACGAGGCGCGATCCTGGGTCAGCAGGACTTCGCCCGCGAGGAAGATGCGTATCCTGCGCACCAGCAGCACGGCCAGGGCCACGGCGCCGAACGCTGCCGCCGCGGACGCCAGCAACACCAGGATGGGACGCCGGTTCACGGTCAGCCGCATGTCCACTCCTGTCGGGTTGAAAGGCCTTCTTGTTTAGTTTTTTTCTCCCTGTTTCGCTGATAGCCTGCGGAAACACGCCAACGTGGGCTTTCTCTTCTTCTTCCGCGCTGTTCGATATGATGATGACGACGACGATGAGTCCTTCAAGAATGGCAAAAAACCAACGTGGCGGGTTGGCCACGAACGGGGGGGGGGGGTATCATGATGCAAAAAAATAGAATTCCTAAAGGACGATATCAAAGAAACCTATCGTAAGCCCGCCGCCACGAAGAATAGTAAAAAAAAGTTGGCTGAAGGCTTAGCTTGGCTAAGCCTGGAGGATTGCGAAAGCAATACCCTTGGCTGCGCCTTGGTTCGGCTGATGGTGTGGACATGGTTGCCCTTTGTTAAACTTATGGCTATACATCATCCGACATAGCGCAAGGCAGCGCGCCGACCACTGCGAGGAGCCGACCTGTAGTCCCATTTATCCCCCTAGCGTGACGTCACACCAGCGAGCGCCCTCTCTCGGTAGCGCCGCAGCAGCGGCGCGCAAGGCTTCGCCTCCACCATCGATGCCGCGAGGTGTCGCCAGGAGTCCAGTGGCTAAGCGCACCGCGGCTCTCTGAGGAGAGCCGCGTTTGGCTTACGTTTAGCGCGGCATAGGCACCAAATCGGAAATTTGAACTGCGCGCCACGGTGACGTCTCCGCCATAGCCATTGCAGTGCAAGGCATTGGAGGAGGAAGGGGAGCAACCGCTGAGGCTTTGTTTGATTGCCGATAACTCCGCTTCTGCTGAACGCATTGCAGTACTTTTTGCGGCAAAGTGGTTCTGAAGTAGCCTATCTTCACTTCAAACGTATCTCTCCCCTTCGATAAAAAGTGGTTCAGGGCCCCTTTAAATTGTCCCTGTTGTAAGAATCTCGCCGATTTCGTCAAATACTATTTTTTTCTCACCTGCTGCTCTAGATATTAGCATCAAGGTGGTGACGAGGGCTTGAAATAGCGGGAGTCCCTTTGAGAGAGAGAGAGCGAATAAACATATTTATTGGGTGAATGCAGCTTTGCAGAGGCGTCCTCATTCCAGAATGCCTTCAGCTCGGGCCGCGTCCTGGGCCCTCGCAATCAGCCATTGCTGGTCCTCGACGTCGGAGCTGGCCAAGGCTCTCTCCCAAAGCTCATTAGTGGGGTAAGGGTTCGGAGGATTTAATGGTGCCGCTCTGCAACCCCCTACTATGTGCCTGAGGGACCCGGGCTCTGCGCGGAAGCGGCATTGCGGAGAGAATTGTGTAGGGGCTATGTGGTTATTTCTGGTCGGGTGGGGGAATGTATTAACCTGTAGAGCTCGGAGGAATCGCTCCTGCTCTTTAGGTAGTGACTTGTGTGGGGGTGCATATGTCGATACAAAGTTACGCTGTAATCCTCGATTTGTCGCATTGCAACTGCATATAGTGCAGGCCTCGCCGCAAAGTTCTTTTTTTCCGCGCGATGGCCGCGACGGGATTGACAAATTGTTTTGCTTCGTAACAGTACAGTGTAACAGGAGGCAGAGGGAAAGGTTGTTCAAATGAAGGCTTGAGGTGTCCTTCGCCGCCTTTGTCAAAGAATTGGCAGCACACTATCACCACACTGTTTTCGTTTCTTCTTTCTTTTTTTTTTGAAGTTCCACATCGCTCTATATAATGATCAAGCCATACAAAAAGAACGGAAAAACACAGCTTATACAAGAACTAAAGCCGCCTGTAATATCCCACACTTAAATAAGCACTACCTAGTTTGTACAAGAAAGAGCTACAAAGTCTTGCTGCGCACAGATAAATTTCTACTAGTTAAACAACAGAATGACACGTTTTTGACGTTAGCCATAAAGATAAGATATTCAACGCGGAAATGCGAAGGCATACTAGCGAAGCGTATGAATGCGTTTGTGCCTATCGAGAGTGATAACGCGCTAAAGAACTCGCACTGGAGAAGCTTGCTTCAGTTCATAACGCACCACGATTGGCTATGATGGCCGCGGTTAGTAACATGCGCATCTGCGATGTCGATAAGGAGATTCGCTGCAGCGGCCATGGAGTCATTCGGGGTATCAATGCCGCGAAGCACTCCGGTTAGCCCCAGTCATCATCACTGATGGCCCAAATTACGTCGGTTTAAATGTATTTCTGCGCTAATCGTGGTTCAAATTGTTGGAATAGTGCCTGCGCACGAAGCAACCATCTCGCCAATACGCGAAGGGAGCTGCAGGTACGCTGCCTTATAGGCGTGTTCGGCGTCACGTGGTATCTGTCCATATGCGCAGAAATTCCTCGAGCACAAGCCGGAGACCCTGGGCATAGCAATGAAAAAAAAAACAGCTAACAAAGAAAGAAGAAAGAGCGTCACTGCGTGCGCCGTATAGCTGCGGAAGTGCTGCGACTTAATTGAAATAGTTGGTGGTGCATGTTTTCTTAACGCGTTCTGTTTTGGAACACAAAGCGCCGAACGGGACAACACGCTCTTGCATGTCATGTCCTTTTCTGTGTTCCAAATTCGGCGCAATAAAAAAAAAATTGGAGGACGCTTAAGCTTCGCCTTCAAGAGTGGAACGCGACAGCGTTCCCGTCGACCCGCCAATGGGTGTAAGACAATGGGCTACAGGGCAGCCATCACTTACGAGGCGCCCCGCATCAGACGTGGTGAGCGTCGAGCCATATGGTCGAGCAACGCGGCGTCCGGCGCAGCAACGAAACGTGCGCCTGAGCAAGCGGAGCGAACCAAAGAACTCGGTATCCCGGAGGGGGAAATGATGCACGCCAGCCAAACGCCGTGATCGGCACGGGCAGAGAGATAGAGAGATAGTGATCTAAAGAAAGGAAGGACGCTTGATTCTACAGAGGGAGCAAGGCGAAGCGTTGTCAGGGGGGAGAGTCCGAGCCGCGACAGCTCCAATGCGCTCGTGGCGCGCCATCTGTCGGGGCAGCGCCGTACATGGAGAGGAGGGGGTCTTCTGTGTTAGCCGCAAGATGGCTCTCCGTGTGCGGAAAGCGCAGAAGAAATGCAGCGAAACGCACTTCGCTACTCGTGTAATTGCGACTTCTGTAAGTTACATGTTCATAATTACCGATATACACCACAGTATAACTTTCCACGGCTCGTTTCGAAGGCAACACCGCATTCACTAGAGGCGCGTTTGTACCTTTTGGAAGCATCGAAATCGTGGCTGAGTGGTAGCGTCTCCGTCTCACACTCCGGAGACCCTGGTTCGATTCCCACCCAGCCCATCTTGGAAGATGCTTTTTATTTATGGAGTGCCTGCCGTGATTTATCGCTCTCGGTCAACGCCGCAAAACGCCGACGCCGACGACACCGGCTTTTCTGCGACACGAGCTCCTTAACGCTATCGCGTTAAAAACCAAAAATGCGCGCGTCGTTGGACCGGAATATCACTTTGTATTCGGACATCATGCTTCCGCATTAACTCGCAGGCGCAAACGAGATTTTGTTTTTAATAACCGTCTCATGCCTTTATGTGTTCAAATATCGTGAGTTGCATGTTATGAATTTAAATGCGTACTGCTGTGACGGGACCCAGAATTCTGTTCGAGCTAGAATTATTGGAACGTCACTGTATCAGGTAAACACTATATAAAGTGAAAAGCGGCAGTCGTTCGCGCCCTCTGAAGCCGGTATCTATAACAGCAGGAGCTAATGCAGGAAGGAAAGACTCTAGTGTAGAAGTTGCGACCACTCACCTAATTCATCTGTTTCAGATATGGAGTGTTCTACTTAAGGAAAGTAAGAGAGGAGTTCACGCGACAAAAGTGTACCAACTCTTCTATGCGACGCTGGTTTCCTCACAACCCTGCAGCGTTTTGCAGATCACCCAGAAGAAATCAGAAACTATTGGCGAGTTGCTAGATCAGGTCGTAGGATATGTCCAACTTCTGCTGTCCATACCTGCATCTGTCGCTACTAGGGGGCGCTCTTTTAGTGCTGTGCGTTCTAGTAAAAACGAACTTGCGCAATCGAATGACTCGGAGGAGGCTGTCGCGCCTCCTGATTCTTCATACACACAACCAAAGGACGTCATTTCTCAATTTAGAAGATGTCATCAAGGAATTCGTGAGCAGAACAGCAGAGCGAGCAGCAACCTCTGGTCCCACCAAGAGTGTCTATTTAACTTGCTTTAACTTTACCTCTTAATGTCTAAGAGTTAAAGTAGGCATTAAGAGAAAAAAATGGGGCTGGGCATGTCATGCAATGCGCAGACTAGATAACCGTCGGACCATTAGGATAACAGGATGGGTACGAAGAGAAGGGAAGCGCAGTAGAGGACGGCAGAAGACTAGATGGAGTGACGAAATTAGGAAATTTGCGTGTGCTATTTGGAATCGCTTAGCGCAGGACCGGGGTAATTGGAGATCGCAGGGAGAGGCCTTCGTCCTGCAGTGGACATGAATAGGATGATGATGATGATGGTGAGTATGATGATGATGATGAACTTTTACTTGGTCAGTCGTCATATACTGGGTTTACTGTGAGAGACTAACAGAATTTAAGTGAACTGAAACATAGAACGTAATGGCCCCTTGAGATGAAAATTGCACCTAATTTTGGACTAGCATGCAAGGCCTCTGCACTTATATGTGCAGATATGGTGTGAGCTTATGTTGGTTTAATGTTGAATATATGTGTGTGCACTTACGTTGGTAGGTCTATATTAAATTATAGGGTTTTACGTGCCAAAACCACTTTCTGATTATGAGGCACGCCGTAGTGGGGGACTCCGGAAATTTCGACCACCTGGGGTTCTTTAACGTGCACCTAAATATAGGTACACGGGTGTTTTCGCATTTCGCCCCCATCGAAATGCGGCCGCCGTGGCCGAGATTCGATCCCGCGACCTCGTGCTCACCAGCCTAACACCATAGCCACTGAGCAACCACGGCGGGTAGGTATATATATATATATATATATATATATATATATATATATATATATATATATATATATATATATATATATATATATATATATATACTGGTCCGGCTACTAACCAAATTACGCGACCAGTAGATGCGCATATTTATGCATACCTTTTGTTGTCTTCTTGAAAATAAAGTGTCATTTATTTATTGAATACTGCCAAAAAATGCTGCTTATGTAAGTCACAAGGAAATCCATGCGCGTATTATAGTATGTGTTTTTGTATCATGCTGTTTCATTTGTTGCTTAGAGGGAATTTTTTTTTTTCAGATTGCATATAAAAACATAATAAATACCATATTTCCTAAACATACAGATTTGTAGAGCGTCAATAAACAATTGTTCAATGCTGTTCCGTGCTAATGATACGCAGTAGCAAGCGATTGGAAGTGCTGCGTGATAAAGTTATTTTGGCACGGAGAAAACAGAAATTGCTGTACGCGACGCAGCGAAAAGTATGAATTAACCCGCAATGGTATTGTTTCTCTCGGACGAAACTCGGAGAGTAACTGTATCCGTAAAAATTGTTACAAAGAATTATTAATAAACAAAAAAGAACGAGAGAATAAAACTCACAGCAGCGCGTATTCTTGTAACTGTAACATTGCTGCCATGGGCGCGCGGTAACCAATAGTAAAGCAGTTGTTACTGATCCCTTTTTAAACAGGAGAGGCGCTTGAAACGCCACTGTTACAAGAAGCGAGACGTGGTGCCCCCATCCTGTGCAACGTTACGTTTCTCTCTCTTTCTCTCTTTTTTTTTTAGTGCTCGCGCGGTAATTGTTACAAGGCAGATTGAGAGATGGCGCCACCATCCCCTGCGATGCGTTGCACGCTGGTCGAGCGCTGTTTCCGAATCATCCACTTCCTCTGTTTCCGTAACCCTCCTCCACCTCTTGAAACTACGAGCACACTAACGAAATAATCAAGTTGCGTCAGGCGCTCCATCACCTTGACACTGCTGTCTGAACACTGTGCATTCATACCGCCATGTAGTTACACCTATTGTTGTACCCCAGTGCTTAATAAGCCAAGTTAACCCCGTTTAGTAGAAGTCCAACGTTCTATCGCCCACTAAACAAAACGTAACGAAACATGTTCTCAGAAGCATAGGTCGCCATTGCAGTGTTTTATAACCGCTGAACGCGCCACGCATTAGCATGAAAGAAAGGAGTGAAACGCAGTGAAAGAGAGACGTAGGACAGAAACAAGGCGCTGCTTCTGTTCCTGTGGTGTTTTCTTTTTTCCCCGTATTTTAATATTGAATTCAAGTGTCAACTCGCGCGGTTTATTCTCCCGGAAGAATTTTCACTTAATTAGACCCTGCGGATTTTATAGTGATCAGCAAAGACAGTAAAATTTAACCTCACAGCTGCTCGATTCACTTAGACCTGCTCCGAAAGCTTCATCTGTTTAGCCAACTGAGCTTTTAGAGCTGTCATCTGCTCTGCGTAGGTTAAAGTGCGCGCTTACGAGTGTGAATTCGCCGATAAGGCAGGCGTTATCACTTGGGTGACGACTATACAGGAATCGCGAGACACGCTAGGCTTTTCATTAATGGGTGAAATCGAAGCACGTATACCTTCAGGTAAAATGCATTCCTTGTTCCGCGGTAAACAACCTCCGCCCAGTCATTTCCTGCATTTCTCGTGCATTCTTACGAGATAATGTAAACAGTGATATATTAGTTGCAATGGCTTTCAGCTTCACAGAGGCTAGGCAGGACCGTCAGCACAGTCGAAAAACTGAGAAAAGTGATGTTTTGTACAGACCAGGTAATGAAAACATTGTGTTGATGCGCACTACAACATCAAATTTCCCGCTTTGTGCTAAGTGCGAAATCGTGGCTCGACTTCTTACTCAATGATTACAATCCAAAATAGATCTAAATTATTACATAAAATTTACAAAATTAATTCCAAAAAAATATATTTAACAAGGCATATAAAAATGAAGATTTTTAACTTGTGCATGTCTTTTATTCTCACACTAATGCAGCGCCATTTGTGTTTGGCGGCGAAGAAATGCAAAACGCCGCCAGATCTGGCCAGGCCTCACGAGGTGAGCCTTTCTGTTGATAAACTTTAATTCTCTCAAAGCAACACAGAGGGCGGCAGCAGACAGCGCGTCGTTCGTCGTTCGCGCCACCAGCGGCGGCTTTTGTCGGTGGGACGCTGGATTTCGTCGTCAGCAGCTGGTCGCCTCGCGAGCCTAGCCGATCCGGGGTGCCTGTGAATTCGCGTCGCCTGCGCCGATCGGCCGTGCTGTGCGTGTGTGTGTGGTGAGGTGTGCGTGCAAGTGCGCGACCGCGAGCCCGAGCCTCGCGCACCGTCCGTCCGTTATTCCTGTGCGACACCTCGCGCTTTCCCGACGCCGGATTGTGCGTGCGCGCGCGTGCGACATTTCCGCGCGCTCGTCCCCGAAATCAAGCAGCGGCAGCATTCGTGAACGCGCAGCAGTATTTCCGAAGCCATGTCGGCCGTTGCACTGTCGCCCGACGCTCCGGCAATCCGGCTGTGCCATGTCGTCAAGTGGCCCGACTACGAGGGCTTCGGCTTCAACCTGCACAGCGAGAAGTCCAAGCCCGGCCAGTACTTGGGCAAGATCGACGAAGGAAGCCCCGCGCAGCTGGCCGGCTTGCGCGAAGGGGACCGCATCGTCGAGGTGAACGGCATCAACATCTCCAACGAGAACCACAAACAGGTGGTCGAGCGGATCAAGGCAGTGCCCAACGAAACCAAGCTGCTCGTGGTCGACCCTCTGGCGGACGCTTGGTACAAGGAGCACAAGATCATCGTCAAGAACAGTCTGCCGACGGTCAAGCAATGCCGCAACCCCGTGCCCAGGCCCGGAAAGGTGAGCGCCGTTTGTCGCCCGTCTCTGCTTGAGTGCATTTCCACATCGTTTTCGGCGACCGCGCTAAGCGCTGTGTTTTCGGAACCTTTTTTTGCTTCTTCTTCTTCGCGGCTGTCATGACACGATTCGGTACGGCGGTCGCCGTTGCTCGGGGCTGACGTCGCAATCCGGTCCGCGTAGCGAACCAGTCGGTGCGGCTCGTAGCGAACGAGATCTCTGTCCGGCGGCCGCCGGGGATGTTGTGTTTGTTTACGCGGCTAAAGCGTGCGCCCAGCACTGGCCTTCTCCGCGTGAACTCCTCCTCTAGGTGAAGGACGGGTCACGCCCTTTTTGTTCTCTGTCATCTTTCTTGTTTCCCCAAAGACGCACCTGTCTCAGAGAGCCAGCGCAAGTTTAGGTTCAACGCGCCGTTCGCTACGTGTGTGTGGGGGGTTGCGGGTCGGACCTTATTTATCACGTGCTTTTATGTCTGGTAAGTCCGAGCCTGGAATGTGTGAGCGAAACCATGCGTTTGGTGACCGGATCGACGCTTGCTGAACGCTGACGCTGAAAAGGCGTTAAAAACTGTCCCCTGCGTCGGTTAATTCACTGAAAGCAATGACGAAATCGCACGATTGGTGAGGTACGCTAATCCCGAGGGCATTATCAATCGGGGATTGAATAGTTTGAGAGAGAATTCACACGCACGGGGAGTGAAAATTTGCCTGCGCTGTGCAACCGGACTTCGTTAACGTAGAACGCGCGGAGACGTTTTTCCGAACGTTCGCGCTTCAGGTCTGCGGAGGGTACCGTTCTGCGTTCGGCGCTCAGCGCTAACCTCTGTGTAACCTGTCGCGTTTGTTCGCACTGCAGTCCAACCTTCGTTCGCCGCATTGAACTATAGCGGCTGTGGGCCTCATGCGATGCGCGGGGTCTCACGATAGACAGCAGGAAGTCTGGCGGGAGAAATAAAAAACTCGCCAAAGCGAAGGCCAGCAGGAATCATTCGCCTGTGATTCATTCTGGCCGCTGAATTCTTGCCTGCATGGGAAGCAGGAAGATGCCGAGACCCGTCACAGGCGTCGGCTCATTCGAGGGGAGAGAGAAAGCGGCATGAAGGCGTTCTACGAATATCCGATTTATTTATTTGTTTACTGCTGCGACAAATCGGAGATGTCTCGATCTGAAAAAGATGGCGCGCGTATTTGCCCACGCTGAAGGATACTGTCCATTCTTTATTCTTTCTTTTTCTTCTCTCTATCTTGTTACCTGTAAGCTGCTGCAGAAGATGGGAATACCTGTCGGGACGTATTGATGGCGATATGCGCTCAAATTAGAGCAAAAGTTCGCCGCTATCTTCAGCTTCGTCGTCTGCCACTGCCTGTCGGAGCGAAGGAACGGCCTTGACCGTTCGCGCAGCGTCCTGAGCTCGGCCTAACACAATTCTTTTTTCCGGTATTTATTTCTTTTCGCCACACTGCAGACACAAAGGGCGTCGACTAGCGTAGTTGAAGCTGTCTCCTTTTTCAAGCTGGAATCCGACGAGCGACTTGACTGTACTGAATGTATATGCAACGGTCATAACGACGATGACGTGTCTGCTGACGTATGAGCGAAAACTGTTATCCGCTGTTCCTTTTTTTTTTTTGCAACCTTATCTGGTCTTCTGTTTTTTGCCTTCTGCTGTAGGTCGAACTTAGACCGCCCCAAAAATTGTTTTCATGGACGTGTCTCAATAAATCTACGCGTTGTGTTCGCACTCACTGCACCGTTATTTCGTTACGTCCTCCTCGGCCGCGTCTTTGGCGCGCCTCTTTTTTTCGGCGTGCACGACCTCGTTCTGAATGAACTATGGCTACGCCGGGGGGCGTTCCCGATAACTCAGCCGGTAGGGACGGCCGCCGGTGGTTCGGCTGAAGGTTGCGAACGCAATGCAGCTTCTGATACGCCGTCGTTATAGCTACTCTATCTCGCCTCGTTCTAAATGCGAGAGAATGAAACGGAACCACGAGATACGTGTCCACCGCGTGTCCTGCGCTTTCTTTTTTTTTCTTTTTGTCGTGTCCTTTTAACCCTGTAATGATAAACGTATCGTGTGTGTTGCGACGATCTTTGACACTTCAACATTCTCATTTACGTGCGGGCAACTTGGCGCAGTGCGTATCGTATAATGCGTTTTTTGTGGCTCAACGGCGAGTTTTCAGTGGTGGGTAGTTCAGCGAACAAATTTGCCCATTCGTCATTATATTCTTGAACTTTTATCAAATAACATTTCTTTTAATTTTTTTACGTAACTGTATTCTTCGTGTCCAGAAATAAAGGTGAGACAGTTGTTCTAATTTTCCTTAATGTGGAAGTGTTACATCGTTATACATAGTATGCACGTGTCGTCACATCCGCTGCTGTCATCGGCTTCCGCACTACCTTCCGCCATCTTGGGGTACCTTATCAACAGGCGCGCGCATAGGCTGGCATAGGCGTATAGGTTCCCCAACATGGCGCTGCCATAAACCGGAAGCCGCGGAGTATCGTTGAATGACGTACGTGCATACTATGTATAGGCAGACAGGAACTACATCATCCTTATAGGCGGACATAAACAACATTACGTCAGTTTATACCCGTAATGCGCTCTTTCAAAATCTCGTTTTCTATAATTTGGAGGGAAACAATGGTTGGACGTTACGAAAGGAGTAGAGTTTGGCCGGTCATGTAATGTGTGTACAGCGGAGTGGTCTATTCCAGTGACGGTTTAGTGAGTGCCGAAGAAAAAGAAACGTACTCGAGGGCGGCAGGGTGGTGGCGACGGGGTTAGTCAGGCAAGTTGCCGGCACAGATCGAACTCAGCTAACGCAAGAGAGGGGTAATTGGAGATTGCTTGGGGTAAACTTTCGTCCCGCAGTGGGCATAATCAATTAGGCTGAACATGACGCTATACTTATAAGGTACACCGAACGTACCTTTTTTCGGATTTCGCCCCAAAACCACAGCGTCCGTGCGTTAGTGTGACGTCATGGATTTCGTAAGTGTTTCCTAGCGTTTGGCCCTTCTTGTAGCGCGTGAAGTTCTCGAAACTTGCGACGCCGAGTTTTTTGGTTCCTTCAGAAAACGGTGCACTCCTGTATTTACCGAAAAGAACAATTACCAGGATCAGCGTAGACGCTGGTAAAAAAATCCACGATATCGCGATAAGGTATGGTGCGGGAACTTCACGCTGGTGTCACCACATGTATTTTCTTTTATTGTGTCTTTTCTTACTTGCCAAGCTTACTCCCCCGGTAATCGCCTTTTTTTGAGGTCGGAGAAGCAAAATTCGCCAATGCAGCTCAACTTCAAGGGGTACTAAGGAGAGAAAAATATTTGATCTGTTTTTTGTAGATTACACTTTGCGACACCAAAAAGAAAGAAAAGGGAAATACAATATACTTCGATACCCGTGACGTCACACTGAAGTGCCAATGCTCGTGCTATGGCGCGAGCTGAAAGAAAATGGAATTTTGACCTTCACTTTCTCTTCTAATAATCAATATATTACCGCGAAATTAACGAAGATAAAGCTTTCAAAGAATATCTTGTTAGCCTGAACTGATTTAGTTTACTCCCTTTAATATTCCGGTGTAGTCCGTCTGGACCTCAATCAATCAATAAATAAATCAAAGCTTTATTGTACAATGTCAAAAAGAAGATGCGTACAAGAATAGCTGAACCAATATCTTTTCTGGCTAGTATCTGGTCACTACAATACAAGGTCGCTGTAGGTGAGCCACATTCCTATTAAAAGATACACATTTCTAAGAAATCAATAACTTCCTTGTGTTTCCTTTCCCTTTCTCTCTCTCTAAGAAATCAAGAGACATTAGCTTAACAATAGACAGCACATTCGAACGCAAGAGTATGGGCAGTGACCGCGCAGAAACTACTTACGATGCATGCTTACAGAAGCGAAAGCATTTAAAGCTCCTCGTAATGGATGCGCCGTTTACGCATCCCGTGTCTGCGCAGTTTCGGGTCTCACCAGAGTCTAACTGACCTACAGCTTACCATCGGTAACACGTGCTGGTCGGCCACTCGCCGTAAATAGTGAAGCGTATGACTCGCACTCGGTAGACGCGCACCTGTCAGCAGACGATAGCAGACGATGGCGGACAGCGGCACCTAGCAGACGACGCAGCAGAAACGGGAAGTGCCCTGCAGTATGTTTGTCATTTGGCCACGGCATCTGCGAAACTGCACCAGGGTTGCTCAATTCGTCGTTCTCCTTGTATAAACCTGGTATGGCCCATAGTCGTACACGCCGCGGACATCAACAAAGCGTCGCACTGCGTGTGCATGGCAGGTGTCGTTTGTGGCACGGCTCTTCGTTGTCGATCAGCCGAAACCTCGGACGTCTCTCGTACATGCCGGCCACGTGACTTGTAGACACCAGGTGCAAGGTAGGTGCGCTCAGACTGCGGAAGAAAGTGCATGTGTCGTTGTCATCTTTCTAGCAAGGCATTCTTTCAGTCGGAAAAAAAAGCCTTGTAACACCAGTGCATTCTGTCGGGGAACTGGGGGTAAGGGGGGGAGGGTGCATGACTCAAATTAAATTATGAGAATTCATGCAACTTCCCGCAGCAGCAGGCATCATAAGGGAAGAATCATAAGGGATGCCGTCGCCCGGATTCATTTCAACCACCCAAGGATTTCAAGTTATAAAGTGGCGTGAACGTTTTCAGCATTCTGCCTCCATTTGAAATCGGCCATCGCAACCTCGTGCTCACGAGCGGCATAACCCCATAGCGACCGAGCACAATCGCGGTGCAACGGCAGCGGCTTTGGCCACTGGCTTCAATCCAGTATGATGCTCCCCCGACTGATCTCTGAGGATATGGTTCAACCATAGAGTTTCTTACAAAATATTACTAGGCGGAACGTTTAGCTATCATTAAAGTCGGGGGGGGGCGGAAGGGGGGGGATAATGCATGGATTTCTCTTACCTCTGTGGAAGTTGCGGCTTTGGGTGCTAATCTTGCGGCGTTATTTGTCGCGCCATATACCTTTCTAAAGTTCCAAGAGCTCATAGTTGTCTAAACACGGCGAGGCAGGAAGTATCTGCCCACGTGATAAATTATGGCAAATCTTTACAATGGGAAGTTTTAATCCAATGTAACCCAATGCATGGACCGAAGTGAGGTGCCGTAGCTGAAGGGTTCGTCGTAGGCTATAGGTACACGCATAAGCGATCGATCTGGTTACAGCAAACCATTAGCCACGCGGCTTATACGCGAGAGAGCGCGGCACGAAGCGTCCACGAGCATATCGCAGAAGCGCTTCAAAGTGCAAGTGAAGGACGTCGAAGACGAGGGCACCGCTGTATAATAGAAGGATAAACTGTTGGCACGATGTCGCGGCGAGAAGGAATGGACTGGATGTTGCGCCGAACGGCTGTTGGCACGGTGGACAAATCCGTTTGGAGCACGAAGGACGGAGTTTAGGCACATCCACGCACTACCCATCATTCCCGCACGGGAGTGCCAGTCGGAACATCACGTTCCGCCATAACTCGTACAGCTCAGCAATGGCGGAACGTTGAGCCAATCGGGGAAGCCGCAGCAGCCGTCTGGACCAATCAGGGCTGACACTATGGCGGAACTTGTCAACGTCCAGAATAGCAACTCCGAATGAACTGCCATGTATACCTGCAGCTCACGCGTATACACGTATAGGTAGACGCTGACGCCAGAGTTCCCTCTAGCGATTATTCCAGGAAACTCTATGGCTTCAACGGGGTGCATATCTCGCGTTTTCTTTACGGGGCCGCAACCAAGAAGACCGTATATGCGTGCGATCTTATCACCGCAGACCACCGCGAGTTTATCCACACAGATCGTTTCCTTTTTATCGCACGCTTTCGGTTTTCCTCGTTGGCCAAAGGTGCTGCCGCTCGCGCTACCTTCCTTCTTTCTTTCTTTTTTTACGGGGTCACAGTTCGGCGTGCGGGCCGTGTGCAACTGTGCCCCGTAATCTACGGCAGTACCGTACCCGGTATGTCCCATGCGTGCCCTGGAGTCCTGCCTCGAACGCGCATCGCTCGTAACACCGATAACTGCTGGTCGTTACGGCGTGAAACGGAACGTTGTATATACCTGGCTGAAGTCGACTGCGTAGCCGTTGCAGTGTACCGTTGCAACCGCGCTCACGTTGCAAGCGCTTGCGCTGTGTTCAGCGCCCACAAAGGCCCCTGCGGTCCAAGGTTCTTTGTGACTCGTAGATAGCGTGGCTATAGCGTATGCAGGATATCCCAACTATCATGCACCAATATTTTTCAAAAGTGTGCTAATGCCACGTGGCTGGACGGAAACAAAGTATAGTGCTGTTTGCCGTCGCTTGGAGATACTATATTTTTCAAAAGTGTGCTAATGCCACGTAGCTGGACGGAAACAAAGTATAGTGCTGTTTGCCGTCGCTTGGAGATACTCAAATTATTTTCTTGCATTCCGCCTGTAATTACATAATTAGTCTTAATTAACCAATGAACTTCTTAAATATAATAATTAGACGAAAAGTTTCAGCGAGAAAATTGCGTAGAGCAACGTGAAAAACTCCTGATACAGTTTTCTGTTGCTCAATACGTGCTACATAAAAGTGCCTATTTTTTTTTTTTCGAACGTCCCATGGTCGAAATTTCCGGAGTCCTCCACTGCGGCGTGCCTCATAATCAGAAAGTGGTTTTGGCGCGTAAAACCCCATAATTTAAGTTACCTCTAGCTGTATACATCTAGTAATTTTAGCGAGAAACTCTGACTCGTCCTTGTTGGTCCAAGCGGCTGGTGTACGTGTTGTGGGTGCCAAGGCTTATCAGTTTTGCGCACGGCACGGGGGTTCTGAATTAATCGCACCCTGGAACCTGCAAGCACGCGCGAGAAGTGCGTTTAGTTTTTTTCCTTTCATAAAGATAAAACAGTCCGCAGTGCATGCAAAACCACCACAGCTTTCTCTTTACGCCATTCCATTCGAGATAAGAATGAAAAAGGAAAGAAAACAGCGTGCTCAATTTGTTCGTGTTCGTCCCTGCAGCAGAAAGGAATGCGGCTCGCCATCAGAACGGAGGAAAGCCGCTTTAACATCTCTTCAGCTCGCGAAGGAAAGGGTATCAATAAAGAAATAAGGGAGGCACATTTATAACTGGGGAAAACGCAGACGCATGCACCGCCGATGAAAAAAAAAAAAGAAAAGGCAGTAAGGGCAAGTATAAGGTTAGAAAAAGAGAGGCTGATTTACAGAAATGCAAATAGTTTAGCCTGACCTTGCTCTAGCCTGACACTTTGCATTTGAGAAGCGCGGAGCGGGTATGTTAATGATGATGGTGATGGACGAAGGAGGTGCATATGTACCATAGTTCATTTACGTTACGGGGCCCCTAAAACCGTGTGTCTAGTCCAGTGGCCTGTAGAAAGGCTACACCTGCTCGTGTAATCACGGCTGTGCTGTTTTAGTCAGGCCACGGGACCAAAACAAACTCTTGGGATGGCGGGCTGCTATCTAGGGTAACGACTTGTGATTCTTGGAATGTTGTTTCAAAGCAGGGAGAGGCTCGAATGAAGGCGTAGACGTTGAGGTTAATAGCAGCGGCCGAGAAAGGAATGCCGCTATGGAGGCACTGTTTCAACAAGGCGTAGGTTAAGACGAGGCGATAGTGCAGGCCAGACAGCGCGAAAAAAAAAAGTAAGGACACGGACATAGAAGGGACACTTGTACAGCCGCTGAGAAGATATTGGTGGGCTAGTTGGTCTACCTTTATAGGTGATACCATTATAGATTATTTGCACTGACGTCATCGTGGCCGCCATCTTCGGGCACTATTATATGGCACGTCGAGAAACTGCACAAACAAGAAGCGCGACAGGCGCCTTCCGCGCCAGTTGAGAAATACGTGTTAGTGCGGTAGTTCGGTGAAAAGTGGTCACCGCGTAAGAAAGCAAAGCAACGTGCGAGTGATAATGCGGTGCGCTGACGTCACGTTTTAGGTGTTGTAGCGCGTTCGTGTGACATTATGGCCATCTACTATTCTAAAGGCAACGCACGTGGTGGACACGCTGACAAATGCACAATCACGCGTGTGAACACACACGCACGCACACGCACGCACACGCACGCACGCGCGCGCACGCGCGCACACACACACACACACACACACACACACACACACACACACACACACACACACACACACACACACACACACAAGTGGGCTACCTCTGCAGCAAAGCCGTACAGCATGGACGAGCGACGAACAAATTAGCCGAAACCAAAGTTTTGTTGAACACGTTTCCACTTGGTCGAAACGTTGGTTCAGCAGTCTGAGACATCACTTGTTTCGTACTGTGTGTAGCATGTATGAGGTGCAAAAGCCGCAGTGTCTTTAGCTCAAGCACTTTTGAAACATTGACACCAACCTCCGTCGGCAATCACGTTAGCAGTTGCGTTAGCACGTCGCTAGCGCTTACCGTCGCCGCGCTACAGTCTGAAGCCCCCTGATCTCGAGCTCCGAGCTTGTCGGCGCGTAACGTCGTGGAGGGGCTTCAGTATACCTCCAGGCCACGTGCCATTTCTCTTACGTGCGAGCTTAACCGATCGCTGCATGCAATGCACCTGCACGGATTCATCTCTACAGCACGCGCGTGAGCTGCAGCAGGTGGCGGAGACGCTGCAGAACCGATGACAGCAAGAAGGCACCGTCGGTCTAGAACCTTCAGACGCGCTCGGTACACCTTTCGTGTGGCAGCGGTGCCTCCCCCCCCCCCCCCCCCCGAGATCTCTTTTGACACGCGGCACACTTCAAGCGGGCAGGTGTTTCACTGAAAGCCGCTTGTAGTCTCTGCGTGCGCTGTACGACGGTTCGTTGCGGTGGTTCCAAACGTTGCCCGGCACTCGGCGCATGCGCCGTAGCAACGTCGTCTGCGCAGACACGCGCGCGTGTATTATTGACGGGTCGCTTTAGACGTACATTTCGCTTGACGCAGCGCGCCCAGCTGCGTATGCATCCCATTGTGCACGTAGCGATTGGACGGGCATTCGGCGACGTCGGGACGCATATGCCGCGTCTCCCTTTGTCAACGCATCCGGCAAGTGGAGCACGACCGAACTGATACCCAGTTCTTAATCATTCGCGCGAGGATGGCACGAAAAACACTGAACATGGGGGCCGCTGGACGATTTCTGCGAAAAAAAACTCGCTAGGCGTGGGAGTTTTACGAGAGGAAAGAAATACTGTCTACCGGCCGGTCTATACTATAAACTGTAGTATAGTATAATATGGTATAGCATAGTATAGTACATCATTCCAGTGTAGTATAGTATAGTATAGTATAGTATTCTGTACTATACTAGAATGGTATACGAAGGGGTCCGTTTCCGTCTTCTTGCAGCCTGCGGCAGCGCCGCAGATTTTTTATTGCCCCCTTCTCTTTAAAGAGGGATAGTTTTTCATCATCATCATCATCATCATCTTGTGTACCGTCTATTGACAACTGGCGGCACAGAGCGGCTGCTTCTCAGAGGCGCCTGTCCATAGTTCGACTGCGAGACCGGAACAGATCTCGAGAAACGGCGAGCTTCGCCTGTATTGAGCGGGTCGAGATGTCCCAGCTAGCTCTGTGGCCTTCCGCTGCGATTAACTGCACGACATATCTGCGATTGAAAGGTGGGCTGCAGTTGGTTGAGTGATTGATTGACATACCGTGATTTGCAGTGGTAAAAGAAACATGTCAAATAAAAGAAAGAATTCGGTTCATTGAAATCAAGGGCGCTGAACCAACTTCCTGCTGAACTGTCTTTTGTTCGTCCAGCGTCTATCCAGTCTGTCTCATTCATTCATTCATTCATTCATTCATTCATTCATTCATTCATTCATTCATTCATTCATTCATTCAATCATTCATTCATTCATTCATTTTCTGCTGCAAACCATGGGCCGCCTTGTGCATGAGCTTTCCTCCTTCCTTTCTTCCGCTGTCAATCATATGGGACGTTACTACATTTGCGTGAGCTTTCTTTCTTTTCCTTTTTTTCTAAGTGTATGGTAAGGTAGCAGTTTGGGCTCGTTTCGAATCCATTACGGGCAAGTAGACGTGTTGCGTATATATATATATATATATATATATATATATATATATATATATATATATATATATATATATATATATATATATATATATATATATATATATATATATATATATATATATATATAGCGTTTCAGCGTAGAAGCAATAAGTTCAGCCGAGAAGTCGTCGAGTCTCACGGCTAAAATGTCATGGGCGGAACAGCGTGCGTCGCTATGCACGAGTCGGCTCGGTTTGTTTGTTTGTTTGTTTGTTTGTTTGTTTGTTTGTTTGTTTGTTTGTTTGTTTGTTTGTTTGTTTGTTTGTTTGTTTGTTTGTTTGTTTTCCTTCCCTACCGAGAAACCACCGGCTCGCAAATCTCTGCTGCACGTGCGCACCATATGAGGGCGCCGTGTATGCGTGTTTGCTAAAGATTGAGGGGCTTTAGTGTTTGCCGGGCCTCTCGGCCCAGTCGCAGTGTCCCTGCGTTGTTTTGCGGCTGCGTTTATGGGGGACCTGCGTGTGCAAAAGCAGATATCCGTGTCACGAAAAATGGGTGACGAGAGCTTCGGGTTGTGGCAGCCGCCCCCCTCCCCCCGCGCTCGGCCCCAACGTCCGTGGCCGCCTTTTCTGCGGTGACTGCCAACAGTTTGCTTAGAAGGGTGAAAGGCGCGCGTTGTTCGGGGCTCGCAAACAAAGAAGTTTCTTGATTAGGGCCTGCACTTGACCGTGCGCTCAGTTAAGGGTGTGTGTGTGTGTGTGTGTGTGTGTGTGTGTGTGTGTGTGTGTGTGTGTGTGTGTGTGTGTGTGTGTGTGTGTGTGTGTGTGTGTGTGTGTGTGTGTGTGTGTGTTTGTGTGTTTGTGAGAGAGAGAGAGAGACGTGCGACGAGGCTTCATATAGCCGCTTCTCGACCAGCGAGGTGTTTTCCTAAAGAGACATATATAGAGGAAAATGCAAGGCCGAGTTGGATTGACAGATATAGGTGTGTGTACACCGCTGTTTCCTGCGTGCCAACGTGTGACATTGTTGCGTAGGGAAGTGCCGCAGCAGCTCCCGCTGCTGCGCCTCGGTGTGAAACGCCCCGCGCCAAAACGGACGAACGGACGCGATTATCTCCACACGTGACCATCCCTCTCTGCCGCGTACTGTGATTCAGGCACTTGACACGTGAGAGGAGCCATGCATTGTTAACCGATTTACGCCTTTTAAGATCCTTATGGGTGAGATAGAGAGGGAGAGAGAGAGAGTAAACTTTATGCAAAAGAGCACTTGCAAAGTTTGTCCTCTCTCTCTCACCTCTAAGGACCTTAAGGGTGAAAATCTGTTTGTAACTTGCACCCGTAAAGGTGTAAGGATGTTAGTTATAGACGGTCGATAGTTTCGATGGATTCGATGGTCGTGTATGAACAGATGGAAGCGGCTTGCAGGAAACAGTGAGACGTTCAAAAAATGACACCCTTGGCTCAGCGGTGTTCGATGAACTGCAGCTGCAGAGGCTTATTATAGGCGTCTCTCGAGGGCTCTGTAATGGCTGCCCTGAGGGGACTGCGTGAAAGCATCATTAAACTTGCGAGCTTGTGCGCTCTATCAGTTTGGGTCCATTGTCGTCATTCTTTCTTCATCTTTTTTATTTCTTTTTATCCTTAAATTCCGGCTTTACCTATGCAAAGCAGCTGGCTAGAGCATTACTATTCAGGCCTCTTTGTCGAATCATTCTTGTGAGGTTAGGCATTTGCGGTGACGTCAACAGCGTGCGAAGCCCTAACTCATGTATACGCCGAAGCTGCATGCGTGATCGACGGGCTCTAATAAGTGGTGTTCAAATCCGCGTCCCAGCGACTGCTCTCTATGCGTAGTATAGCAGAAGCTAAAATCTCGAAGGCCACGCTAATGATGACTACATGCACCGGAAGCAATTTTGCTGAGCCGGGAGACACGTGATACGCGCCACGTTGTGGACACTACCTATTGGCTTGGGAGCAGATTCTTAATGGAAGAGGGGGTTGAAAATATGGGACGAAGCGTGGGAGGTGCGGGGTGGAGGAGGTGGGGATACATCGGAAAATTTGCGCTTGTCGTTCGTTGTGTGCCCCTTCAGTCGCAGTCCAGTGAGCGGGGACCTGTTGAAGGAATCGAGAGAGAGAGAGCGGGAAAGAGAGAATTAGCGGAGGAGGGTGAGGAGGAAAAGTTGGCACTGAGCAAGGAATGCGCGCATTTTGGAACGGTGCCAGCGACTCGTCGCGCTGGAAATAAGAATTAGCATAGAGTGAACGCGAGCTATGGTTAACGAAGTCGAAGTGTGGCGCGCAAGACGGCACAGATGAAAACATGGGAGAGCGGAAGAAAGAAAGAAAGAAAGAAAGAAAGAAGGAAGGAAGGAAAGAAAGAAAGAAAGAAAGAAAGAAAGAAAGAAAGAAAGAAAGAAAGAAAGAAAGAAAGAAAGAAAGAAAGAAAGAAAGAAAGAAAGAAAGAAAGAGAATGTCTCCAGACCTGTATAGCCTGAACTGTGAGAAACGCCACCGGGGAAAACACCAATAAAATCTGTCCGCTAACGCGTGCCAAAATAGCACGCGCGGAACGTATACTTGCATTTTAACGTATACTTTGCTTTTAAGTTTTCCTTCTTTCCACGGACGGTGGATTTCTGGAATAAACTTGATGGGTCTCTGCGCAGACTCGGTACTGAGGATTTTGAAAAAGAATTGCGTAATTAAGTATTCTGGTAATGTTTTCTAGTATTCTGGTGAATTTTGTTAAAAGTACTTGAAATTGTATTTTTTTATTGTTACTCTGTACTCACTCCTGCTATGTCTCAGAAACTGAGACAGCAGTATTTGTAAATAAAAAAAAATTACACTTTAGTCAGAGCGAGGTCGCGGGAGTCGAGCCCGCCACCTCGTAGCACATAGAGCCGGCAAGGCACTGCGGCAAGTAGCGAGTGAGAAATTAAAAGATAAAAAAAAACTCGTAAATGGTGAAATAAACTGAGAATCAGCCAGAATAAGGAAAGGTGGACAAGCGCAATAAAAATCGTAAAGGGAAGAGAGAGAGAAAACAAAAATGAGAAAGGCACCGGCCTCCTAACGAGCGCGCATTTCACCGTGAGAGATAAGCGGCGTATATTAAGCGTTGTGGGCCGCCTGCGTGGCCGCCGAGATCTGGCTGACGAGGAAGGGAATCCTAACAAAATTTTAAAAACAAGAAAAAGAAAAAGAAACGGCGCTCTGCGGGGATGTCGCGCGCTCTTCGACGATCGAGTCGCGCTGCGTCGGACAGCGCATGCGCAGTGTTCAATGCCAAGGTCGCGCCTAGCGGAGCAGTTTGCGTCGGCTGCGTTGGTGGTCGAGGATGATGGAGGAATGTACTACGTACGTATATATATGATGGCACGCAGTGAGCACCAGGGATGGGGGACGAGAACTTTGAAATCGGGCGCGTTGGAGGATCGGGCGCCTCCACCTAAAGCCGCGTTGCGACCTCGTTAGAGGCAATCAGTGTCTTTCTAAATGCGAAAAAAAAAAGAGAGAGAGAGAGAACGTTACCCTCTTCATGTTGCGCTCTTTTCGAAACGGCGCAACTAGGGTATATGCACTGCCGAGAGATTTCGGGATCTTTTTTACGTTGTCAGTATTTTTTTGCCAGTTATTTTAGGCAGTAAGCCAGCTGTTCTTGTAAGCCTGGGGTCCTCGCAGAAAAAAGAAAAAAAGAAGAAACATTCTGCGCTTGTTGCATTGCATTATGCGTTGCTGTGTTGGTTACGTATTCTGGCGTCTCCGAAAAAAGTGCGAACTTGAACCGTTGTTTCGTTTCTCGTTTCGGAGAAAATCGTAAAATACGGCCAGTCGTTGTTTTTGCCGCATTAATACAATATGTTGCGCCTCATCCGAGCGTACTTCAAGAAATTAATGGCATTTCCCGCCCACATCTTGTCTTCTAATTCTGGCAATTTCGAGCAGCTTGCCATGAAGCGCATTATCGTTGTTATTATCGTCGTAATCATCATGACCGGGATATTTTATCTCCCCCGTTAGACGAAGAGCTTTGCCAGCAATCTCCAGTTATCGCTGTCTCGAGGAGGCGCGACTCAGTCCGCTGTCCCACATATTTAATCACGGTTACACCAACAGGCGTGGGAAGGAATCTCCCGTATAATACGTACTAATATGTTTGTTCCGGATAACAAGGTTTATTTCACTGGAGCATAGCAACACATGTTTATTAGATGTTTATTTTTACGTCAATATAAGAAAATGAAAAGTAAGAAGCTCAAGTATTTGCAACGCCGTTCCTTATCTTTTGTTATTTTATTTTCCATTCGTATTTGGCACGTATGTAGAACGAAACTAAGGGTGTTCCGCGGTCAACCAGAGAACCGCGTCTGCAATCCACGTTCGGTGTTGTTTTGTCGTGGCGCAGCCGTCGTTTAATTAACTATGTAAAAAACAAACAAGAAAATACAGGAAAACGCAATTGCGGTCGAGTCTCTCCCAATGTGAATGCGATGCTGCGGTCGGAATGTGGTTCTTCTGCAAAATAACGAAAGAAAAAAAAACGAAACAGCCTCTCCCGTGCAGGCGTCGTTCCCAAGCCGTCATCCCTGAAAAAAGCAGTATCTTTTTTTTTTCTCTCTCTTTCTTCCCCTCTGTACAGCCAGCCGTCCATCTGCAGGGCTCGTTTTTCCTGTGTGTACGTGTGCGCCGACGTGGAATGGATGTTCGCCGCCATTTGTTTTCTTGTTCTGCCGTCTGGTAATTTCCTCTAACCCGTGCGCCTTTCGGTAATCGCTGTACGAGGGCTCTGTGCACACCTCGCCTATCATCTCTCAAGACTCCGCGCTACGTGCTAGATTCGGTCGCACAGCGTGCGATTGCAGCGCCCCCTCGCGCGCGTTAGCGGCGCTGCATGCCTGCGCGCGCGCGCGTCGCACTTGCTTGCAGTTTGGTCTCCTGAAAAGCCGTTCCGCCAGAGTAGGTAATCAGGACGCGATGAGCAGGCCTACGCGTTTGAAGCGCCGCTCGAGCTTCTCGCGTAGTTAATGAGGGGAGAGAGAAAATTTTCGATCAGGCGTTCGTGTCTTGTACGTGAAGAATACTGTAGGGCAATAAGCTGGCAAATCGTTCAACGAACATGAATGAAAAATATTGCGGCAGATCCAACGCAAGTGTTGGAATCTGCGTTAAGCGAAGTGTTCTTGAATCGTCTCAATTAAATGCTGCGCCTATTAAGAGACACGTGAAGCGCGCGTATATCTCATTTTCAATTTAGGCAATTGTTTGCCCGTACCACAGCTGTCTGGGAGGCTCCCTTCCCGCTACGTCTGCTCGCCGAGACGACGACGCCGAAACCATAGAGGAAGGCGGGAGGGAAAGGAGGAAGAAGGCAGGGACGTGTACCAGACGTGCGTGTTTGGCTACCCTACGCCGGGGCACGGGAAAAGGGGGTAGTGAATTAAGCTGTAGGCCCCAACCTTGCACTTAAGCCACCGTGGCACGATAGCATTACCGGGATTATATACTGTCTGCAGCGTTGGCTCGCATTGCAAGCCACAGTAAAGACATTGCGAGAACCGCCTCACTTTGCTCGGTTAGAAACCGAGCGCGGACCATCCATGCCAAGCACAGGAGAGGTAGGCGAAAGAAACTTCGCTGAAAAGAAAAGAAAAAAGATTAACGGATTCATTGTATGAGACACGTGACATAAACGATTAGTCTGTACTTCCGAGTCAAGCGATCACACACTGCGTGTGTGACTAGCGTGCGTTACGTCATAGTTTCAAGCTGCAGGGCAATGTTACGAGGAGATTTATAGTTTAGCAAGTAAGTGTCAGCTTTTATTATATGCAAAAACTTCGTCACGTTTTCGAACGTGTCTGCGCGTTATCGAAATCGTTGGAAGTGAGAGCTGCGCGGCGAGGCGGGATAAATTTAGAGTGGATTTGGTTTATTGCCGGTCCTCTGTATATTGCACAGTATGTTGTGTAAATATGCGCCTGCATTTTACTGCTTCCGTAGCTCCTTCTTTTTTTTCATAAAGGTCCGGTGGATCCCACTCTTATGCGGTAATCGAGGTGTTAAGCGGAACTTTAGTTGGCGTCAAAACAAATGTCATGCTAGCGTAACGTTAATGACGCGAGTGTTTGCACAAAATTACACAAACGGGATGTAAATTTGCGCAGTTGTAACTGTAATGACTGTAATGCCATGCAATGTTGTCCTTGACTTATTGTAGCTCAATGGGTTGTTCCCTTCGCCTAGGAGCTACAGATAAGTCACTGTACAGCGGCGTAACTACCTATTCTCACCTGCTCTCTTATATAAAGTCTCTCTCCCTCTCCCCCTCTCTCTCTCTCTCTCTGTAACTGAACACTCCCCGTTTAATTCACGCTCTGGTCCCATTTCGTTGACTTCTTTCTCCACACTCGGCTGCTTCCGGTGCCGACTACCTCTTCACTTCCCTGTAGCCGACTTCTTTATATTTTCCGTTGCCACATTCTTCCCGTCTTGTTTCGTGTATACGGCTTTGTTCGTTGGTGCACATATGGAGTGGCGCATGCGCTCTCTGGAACATAGGCGAAGAATCTGTGCGTACCCAGTGTCACACGCTTATAGTTTCGCATACCCAGTGGCCCAACTTGTCTACTCGGCATGACAGCGCCCGTAAAGCAGGATGAAGAGGCAAAGAATCAGGGCCTCGCTTGAAAACTCCTGCGGTTGGGCGTACGCAAACAAATTGCGCGGCGGTCCGCGCTGTTGCATCATTCGCGACACCGAATTGTCTCAACTCCGCATACGGCGCGTAATGGGACGTTCACGACCTGTTCGTGTCCATCACTTCGGGCGAGACATCCAGAGCACTCCCCCACTGCCAAACGCGTTGTAGTTTCGGCCTTCAGAAGTTTCTGTGCTTTTTCATCTTTTTTTTTTTCTTTTCTGAAGCCTTAGGCGCGCATTATATTCACGGCTGACACTATGCCTTTGTTCGAGCGCTTAATGCAGCAGACTTCGTGAAGCGCAGGGCCTTATCCACTTCGCCGTTCTCGAGTGTGTCATGCAGCTTTTGACACGCCTTATGAATAATTCAAGGGTTCAAAAGAGAATTATGCCGTTGTCACGTCCGAACTGCGTTTGTCTGTACTATTTTGTTCCTTTCTTCAATGTAGCATTCGCTTTAATTTTGTTATGTTAGTTCATTTCTCCGCGACCTGTGCTCATGCGTGCATATTTGTTAAAAGAATGTCGAGGCTGGATGTATTCGAGAAGCCGGGATGTTGATGTAAGGCGAGGCATTGGAGAGTTCGGAAAGGCTTTTTTTTTTTTTGTGTGTGGTTTTGTGGCAGAAATGTATTTTTGACCCAACTAAGCTGTCGGTCGGGTTTTTCTTTGTTTTCGTTTCTTTTTTTTTGGGGGGGGGGGTGCAACCAAGTTTATCAGATAATTTGTCCCGTAATATACCGCAGCTAGACGTATTTAATGTTTTCAAATATAAGTAACGCGCCACATAGATTGATTTCATGTACTACACCGCTTCCTCGCGCGTCCAGGTGTAAAATTTGTTTATTAAACAGCGTTTACACTGAATAGCAGAAGTGATTCCAGCTGAATGGTCCTATTAATGCATGTATATGTACACACAAAAGTAATCGCAAGCCTCCGTCACCTAGTTGCATGCTAAATTCCTTAATATTATGCAGAGGATATAGTCTTGTGTGCGTAAACATCAAGAGGGCAGCCTTGGAGCGCCACAGCCTCGGCATCGCAACGTCGCCCCAACCAGCAGTGCACCTTGACACTGCACTGGCCGTGCGTAGAAGGCCCGTTAACGCGGCGCCTTTCCCCGCCTTTTTCTTCTGATGGTTTCCTCTCGGCGTCTCAGTAAAACGGTGCAGCGTTGCAGACGCCGGAGCTGGCATGCGCCATTCGGGAACGTTCGTTCGCCAAGTAGCTCACACGCGTGAACGGTTCGAAATTGGTTGATTCCTTGACTGTATCTGAAATGGCAACTTTCGTCGCCGGCTTGTTCCGCAGCATTTGATTGCCTAATGAGTATTCAAAGATGTCTTGAAGAGAATGGCAAATACGCGCACAACCCGCCGTGGTTGCTCAGCGGCTATGGTGTTGGGCTGCTGAGCACGAGGTCGCGTGATCGAATCCCGGCCACGGCGGCCGCATTTCGATGGGGGCGAAATACGAAAACACTCGTGTGCTTAGATTTAGGTGCACGTTAAAGAACCCCAGGTGGTCAAAATTTTCGGAGTCCTCCACTACGGCGTGCCTCATAATCAGAAAGTGGTTTTGGCACGTAAAACCCCAAATATTATTATTATTAAATACGCGCACACACACGCACATGTTAGGGCGCTTGGTGGAAAGAGAGAGGGGGGGGGGAATGGGAGAAGCAGGGAGGTTGCAGCCACGCAGATGCGCGTCCAATCAGGGAAAGGGGGAAATGGGGGGAGCACTGGAGGTGTCGCTTCAGCCGAAGGTGCACACCGACAGCACAGTGGGTCACCGAGGTCTGTAGAGGTCGGTGTCTGAGCCTGAGCTATTGGTTCTTGGCAGGGCCGGCACCACGTGGGGAATCAGGGGCGAGGTACGTCAGATATGTGAGCACTTCACGGTGGTGGTCACCGCACGTCGAAGAATGGACGAAACATGTCCGCGCATGTACAAACGACCCCTGGGGCTGTGTTCACCGTATGTCGGAAGAGTTGCTGAAATCGTAGCCAGATATTGCAGTGAAACTTGATAGCGTAGGTTTGAGTCCTTAACGTCGGTACGTCTTTCACAGCGCGCTCGAATCTATCAACAATTCAGTTGGTGCGATAAAGGCACTTGGTATTTATCATGCGTGCTATGTTCGAAACGTGCTAAATACATCGGACAGACAGGGAGATGTCTTAATGACCAATTACGGGAACATTGCCAAACTGTGAAAAATAAGCAATACGGTCATCTGTCATCTCACTGTCAGGAATTCGGCTGTGCGCCTGCGCCGGTGTATGGATCCTGCCGGGTTCTTGCAAAGCACAAAGACGTGCGAGAGATTATTGAGGCTCAGGCTATCTGGCGGAATAGAGACACGTGTGTTAATGCCCCTTCAATCGACTTGTTAGATAAGGAGACGGCATTTTTTGGATGGATAAGATCAAGTTGTTGAAGTTAGCGCACTGTGTTGTCGTCTCCTTTCCGTCCTTGTTTGCTGGCGCTAAATATGCTTTCAGTGATATATGTTCGGGGCGAGAAAACAAGCTCGTCATTTGACAGCGCCCTGGCTGCGGCTGGCTTCGGCTATAACTTTATCGGCAAACGCTGCGGCGACCCGGTCATTCGGATACCGCTTAAGCGTGCGAAAATCCGTGCAGTGAACGCGGTTCCCATTTAGCGGGCGCGAGCCATGTTCTGTTATCTCGATAACGTGTACTGTTGCCAAGAGCGCGCGCCTTCTCGATTTTGCGCTTCCACAGGTTACAAGTATACACGCCAAGCATAGCCTGCATGACAGCTCAACTCTGCGGTACCTCTTCATATTAATGTTTAGGCCTATATATTGCTGATGCATTAACTTCAAGAAAACATTTCGTTCCGTTCTGCGTAACCTTTTACAGACCAGAACACAGCGTCCACCGCTGCTGTAGTGCCGAACTGGGCGTTGCGTAACGAACGCTCAAGGGCGCGAAAACGTGTACCGTTGTAACGTCGGATAAACGTGGCGTGAGTTGGGGCTGGCCGCTAAAACAATCACGAAAGTTTTTGACGGCATTCGCATCTGGCCCTGAACGGGCAGTTTGCCGCCAAACTTATTAAAGCGTCAGTCAGCAGTTGTACCTCATTTAACCGGCGTATAACACAGACACGCGCGATCCGCCTTCCGCAACGTTGCATATATTTAAAGCGAAGCTTTCTTTGCGGACCCTCCAGGAGTTCCCCGACCATGGCGGCTGCTGTCTTGCCGAGTTGATCACCAGAGCACGTGCGCCCGCTTCGCGGTTTCCATTGTGGACCAAAAAACACGGGAATGAAACGGAATCATTATAGTACACATTTACCACCGCCTTTCGCATCGTACTTATGCAAAAGTATCCGGGTACTTAACACGTGGAACCAGTGCACCGTAACGCGTTGGTCCCGGGCTCGAATCCCGTACGAGGACGAATTTTTTTTTTTTTACTAAAAAAAAAACCATCAACACCGCCCATCACCGGACCAACCGTCGAGCAGTGGGAGGCACAGCTGACAAGCTCGACCCCTGAAGACCAGCATCGCCTGGTGAGCAGGGCCAAGCTGTCAGCTCAGGCCCACGGCATCCTGGACTAAGGACGCCGCCCACCTCGGACGATTTTACCGTCGGCTCATTTCAACTAATAAAGTTTATTCCTCCTCCTCCTCAACTGCAAAAGCTTTCTCTCCGAGACACCACTGTGGAGGAGGAGGAGGAAAGAGAAAAGTAGAAGGCAGGGAGGTTAAGCAGAATAACGTCCGGTTGGCTGCCCTACACCGGGGGAATGGGAAAGGGGAAAACAAAGATCATAGGAAGAGAGAGGAGGGAAGGAAAGAAGGAAATTGCGGCAAGTTCGCTGACGCGTGTGGTTTCACAGAAATTGCATTAATAGTCACAGATGGTCGCACAAACCCGTCGTCCTTAAAAAACACAAAAGCGCCTTCACCGCTTTATGGGCCGACGAGCGATGGGGGGCGGTGTTCCAGCAGCACCTGCACCGAAAGCGGCCGATTGTCCAGTTTTTGGAAAGCTCTGGCAAGTTCTTGTCTCTCTAGACACCACTATGGGTTTCCTTTGTAACCTCGTGCTGTACAGATGTGGTTGGTTGAGAATTTTTTTCCTTTAGCGTACTTATCTCTGCATGCACGCACCCGTCGTCGCCATTTTCTTTCCCTTCCACGGGCATCGGATACGCACACTCGTTCTCACGACACCTCTGCGTCGACGCCTCCGCCGTGCGCATTCAAAGAACGTGCTGTCTGCATGTCGTCACATATCTTTTGCGAACGGTGCTGTTACGTAAACACTGGCCGATTAAATTCGTGTCACGTGCGGTGCACAAACAAACGTCGCGTGGGATTACACGTTGCGTGCATAGGAGGGAAGTAAAACACGATTGTAGGCGTCTATTCTAGTTTTATATAACACCTAATTAACCATTTCACCAAAGGCCGCGCTTGCACCTATGTTCAGTCGTGTTCGATGGATCTGCATAACTTCCGTTTTTCTTTCTTTTTTCTTTGTGTGTGTGTGAGAGAGAGAGAGTGAGAGTGAGTGAGCGAGTGAGTGAGTGAGTGTGTGTGTGTGTGTGTGTGTGTGTGTGTGTGTGTGTGTGTGAGTGAGTGAGTGAGTGAGAGTGAGCGAGCGAGTGAGTGAGTGAGTGAGTGTGCGTGCGTGCGTGTGCGTGTGTGTGTGTGTGTGTGTGTGTGTGTGTGTGTGTGTGTGTGTGTGTGTGTGTGTGAGAGAGAGAGAGAGAGAGACTACCGTGGAACCAACGCTTCTCTCTCTCTCTCACCTCCTTATATACAATACCCGTTTCCTTAGCCCGCTTTCCTGTGCCGGCGGTGGTCGGTGTCGACCCAGAAAGAATGCGTTTCGGCTGCCTCTCGGCGTTTTCCTCCCAGAGTCCGGGGGGGCAGGGGGAGTCGGGTGGGCGTCGTCCCGTACGTGCGGTGCGACATCGGGGACGCGACGCCCCGGGTTATCTCGGCCATTGTTCTGGGCCGATAAGGGACGACCGCGCCTTGTGTAACACACTCTAGCGACCGCGCAGAGAGAGCCCGCCGGCTCTTACCTAATAATGTGCGTGCCCTGCGCGTCTTCGCTGCGCTTATCTATCCCCCCCCCCTCCTATCTCTCCTGTGCTCATACGCTCCAGAAAGCCGTCCTCTGTGAAACTGTCCCGTCCCGCGACTGCGTGTTTCGCTGAAGTGTCGCTGCTACTGGTAGCGCGTTCGGGATGGATCTCCACGCTCGTCCCATGGGCTGAGGAGGGGGGGGGGAGGGGGAGGGGGGCGTACGCGGCATTTGTACTCGGAGAGCGTTCGGATGGCACATGTCGGATGTTCGTGTACTCGCGGACGGGTTCACGTGGGCTAGACAGTTCCGGCGTAGAGTACTGTCCTCTTTGGGGCATTTGTCAGAGCTACTTCAGAATATTTCTCTATCTATCTATCTATCTATCTATCTGTCTGTCTGTCTGTCTGTCTGTCTGTCTGTCTGTCTGTCTGTCTGTCTGTCTGTCTGTCTGTCTGTCTGTCTGTCTGTCTGTCTGTCTGTCTGTCTGTCTGTCTGTCTGTCTGTCTGTCTGTCTGTCTGTCTGTCTGTCTGTCTGTCTGTCTGTCTGTCTGTCTGTCTGTCTGTCTGTCTGTCTGTCTGTCTGTCTGTCTGTCTGTCTGTCTGTCTGTCTGTCTGTCTGTCTGTCTGTCTGTCTGTCTGTCTGTCTGTCTGTCTGTCTGTCTGTCTGTCTGTCTGTCTGTCTGTCTGTCTGTCTGTCTGTCTGTCTGTCTGTCTGTCTGTCTGTCTGTCTGTCTGTCTGTCTGTCTGTCTGTCTGTCTGTCTGTCTGTCTGTCTGTCTGTCTGTCTGTCTGTCTGTCTGTCTGTCTGTCTGTCTGTCTGTCTGTCTGTCTGTCTGTCTGTCTGTCTGTCTGTCTGTCTGTCTGTCTGTCTGTCTGTCTGTCTGTCTGTCTGTCTGTCTGTCTGTCTGTCTGTCTGTCTGTCTGTCTGTCTGTCTGTCTGTCTGTCTGTCTGTCTGTCTGTCTGTCTGTCTGTCTGTCTGTCTGTCTGTCTGTCTGTCTGTCTGTCTGTCTGTCTGTCTGTCTGTCTGTCTGTCTGTCTGTCTGTCTGTCTGTCTGTCTGTCTGTCTGTCTGTCTGTCTGTCTGTCTGTCTGTCTGTCTGTCTGTCTGTCTGTCTGTCTGTCTGTCTGTCTGTCTGTCTGTCTGTCTGTCTGTCTGTCTGTCTGTCTCTATCTATCTATCTATCTATCTATCTATCTATCTATCTATCTATCTATCTATCTATCTATCTATCTATCTATCTATCTATCTATCTATCTATCTATCTTTTTTTTCCTTTTTTTTTTGCTAGCACAGCCTAGATTAAAGGCTATGAATCGGACATGAATGTACCCATAATCGCGTCCTCTTTGCCTATCCTCATCGTCGCGCCCCGTACCCTTCCTTACCCTCCCTTTCCCTCTGAGCAGGCTATACAAGGCTATACCTCTCTGTGTTTCCCCCATAAATTACCCCCTTAGGCGTGTATGTGTTATAGTGTGAGCGCTTTCTTTTTTTCTCACACTTTTTTTTCTTATACTCTGGTTTCTGCCGGAAGTGTCTTCGGCGAAAACATGTCCGCCTTTGCCGTGTCGTCTATGTATACTTATACAGATATTCGCTAGAAGGAAAGGCTGCATTTCTTGCAAACGGTATAGGTAAGCTTCGCTTAAACCGATTCTCAAAGCACGTGGGATCCGCATTTCTCTTTCTTTTTCTCATTTTGTTTGTTTATTTGTATTTTCCTCCTTTTTACGCGTCCTCGTGTCAAAGAGATGCGAAGAGACACTGAAGTGTAAAACGTTCCCGGTTTCGATCTAATCGAAGAGGCGCGCAAATCTGTGGACTGGCCAGCGGCGTCGGTCTTGCGTGGAATCTTGCAGTCCGCGAGCGCTTACATGTGCCTCACGATACGAGGAAAAAATATTGAGTGGGCTTTTCCAGAGGGAGTGTGTCGATCGCAAAGGGGGGGGGGGGGGGGGTGTACTTGTGGCTGCCGTCGGAGCGCGCTGGCCTGCAGTGTGCCGTTGCGCAATTTGCGTAACGTTTCCTGCAAGAGAAGTTACTGCACGGAACTACGGTTCTGCAGCGTCTACGGCAGCTGCGAGTTATATGTGTGGCGGCTCGGATGCAGCATGCGAACCGTGGGTGTACAGTAGGGTGCATGAAATCGTACCTAAACTTCGCCCGTCTTGGCTTCACGGCTTCGAAAATTGATCGCATTCAACGAAACACTTAATCCCATTTATAATGCGACCATTACCAAAATGGTTGAGCCTGTGCGCAGAGAGACTCGTCGCTTTCGTGCGTTTCGTAAAAAAAAAACGAAAAAAAGTTACGCTTTCCTGGAAAATTAGGAGGAGATAAAAGCGTGCTAAAAGATAATGCGACGAAAATGACGTCTGAGGCAAGAAGCACGATGATTCTGAAAATATGCATGTGCTAATGTAGCATCATCACTTGCAATGGACATCATATATATATATATATATATATATATATATATATATATATATATATATATATATATATATATATATATATATATATATATATATATAGCTGAACGATCTAAGCGCCAGAGTGTCTCCTAGTACAGTGAAAGCTCGTTAATTCGAACCGCAAGGGGAAGCCGCTTCAGTTCGAATTAACGAAAGTTCGAACTAACGAAAGTGAAGGAGAGCAACAGTACACTGCGATTTGGAAGCAGTAGGGCATGTCAGAAATTTGGCGTGTCCAAAAGTGATGGCGTGTGCCGCGGGCACACGCCATCTTCAAGTCGAAGCTCAGGGTCCGACTGTGCCACACCACCGATGTCCACCAAAACGAACGTTAGCCGAGGCTTAACACCATCACAATGAATCGCGACGGCCGATACCTCCTAAGCTGAAAACAGAGGTGCACAACCGATGAAGACTGCCGAGACAAAGACGCTGAACATGTGAAGGTGGCGAAGGCCCTGATTCGTTGATTCTTGATTGCAAGCGCAGCTGCGACGTACTTGGTTCGCTGTGTTTTGGTGCTTGCCGTGCCATCTCCGCACAACATTAGCAGCTGTACAAGATTTGCAAAGGCTCCAAGATTCGCAACGGGCAAGAAGTCTCGGAAGTTACGTAGAACGGAGAGGCGGCAGCCGCCGCTGCCTTCTGGCTGACCCCGCGTCAGTTAGATTTTTTTTCCGATTTGGCCTTTTCTCGCCGTTCTCTCCGTTTCGGAGGCAATACAGATTTGTGTGTAGGCAGTTGGCGCGTTTCTCTGGCCGTGTGCCAGGCAAGTGTAGTTCGAATTTTCCGTGAGGGGACCTTCTCGCGTTCGAATTAACGGACTCTTTTATACGTAGACTTCTGTGGAGCTTGGCCGGACCAAATCGTACAGTTCGAATTATCGATAAATTCGAATTATTGAAGTTCGAATTAACGAGCTTTCACTGTAATTTCTTTTTTCTAGGAAATCGCCCGGCGCATTGCCGTGTGTGCCCAATTCGCGCCGTTCCGTGTTATCCGCGTATTGGCCGCGGAAAGTGACGAACTCTGCCTTCCTGCCCGGTGGAAACTGGCGCCGAGCGGTTATATCCGGTCGCGCGCGCGCGGGCGGGGGAAAGTCGCCTCGCCGCCTGCGCGCGCTGTGCGCATGCGCGAGTGTTCCGCGTCTTGCTCTGGTGCTTCGCGGAGCCTTGCACGTTCGATTGCGCTTTTTCCGCTTTATTTAGCAGCCATACGGGGTTTTCTAGGGGACGATTTATGCTCGGGGCATCATATCGTGCCCGTGTGTAGAAGCCGCCGGTGGGGGCTGCGACGACAACAACAACAACAACAACAACAACAACAACAACAACAACAACAACAATAATAATAATAATAATAATAATAATAATAATAATAATAATAATAATAATAATTCGCGCAACGATGCGCAGCCACCATCGATGCGAGAGGGACCAATTTTTTTGTTCTTTTTCAAACACCTGTAGGGGCGTAAACACGTATGCCCTCCGTATAAAAGTGTTGAATGAGACTAAAAGTTCAGCATCGTTATGTATCAGGTTCCTAGATTTGAACCCCACCATCACGAGTTGTCCTCGTTTAAAAAATGTTGCTATCGCGTTAAAATGTTTACTGTTCCCTTTGATATTGACGACGACTGTACGGTATGCTCCACTCTTGGCGGTAACAGCCGGTTAATGTATACGATGCGCGATTGCATACAGCTCAGTTTTGAAGCGAAGGCCTGGATAATCAATAGGCTGACAATAGTTTTCTGGCAATGCACCATCTCTTATAACCAACTGACCCACCGCAACGCATTACCATAGGAACTGTGGCAGCAGTGAAAAAAAAAAGTCACGGTTGTCTAAAAACGATGTGTTGTCCGTCACTCTTTGCTGTTCCAAGCTCGCTGCGCTGTGTTTAGAAATGAGTGCCACGAATCAGCGTCAATATAAAGGGCATATGCATCGCACAAAAGGAGAAAAGGTGTGTCCAGGACAAATAATAAACAAAGAAATATGCGCCAATCGCCCCCCCCCCTCCTTGTTCTGTAGTAGTGTCTGCAGGATCTTCCCTGATTTTCTGTATCTGTATATATATATATATATATATATATATATATATATATATATATATATATATATATATATATATATATATATATATATATATATACTTCGATCCCGTGCTTCGAAAAATTTTCAGTTGGGCGTGCAAGGCTCATCGACTGTCAGACGCTTGCAGCGACTTTGCGTGAGGCATGTGATCGCTAGGAGCGGAATTAGAAGGGAGAAACAGCTGTGAATGAATGTCTCATGAACATCTTAAAAGTCTGTTCACGCCATTCTATTTCCATTTAAAGAAACAGGCGGGAAATGCTAAAGCTATATGTCGAGTACTTCGCTTTAAAGGGCGCCAAATCGGAATCGAACGCTAAATCTGTTTATATTAATAAGCTATTCTGCCAAAACATTATTTTCGTTAATCTCGCGGTAACAAGTGTACGTGATTGAACGAAAAATAAAAACGGAGATCTCATTTTTATTTTTTTTTATTTTTTTAACTTTCGCCTTCAATCGCCACCGCGTCATTGGGACGTCACCATTTCTAAGAATGGTGTGTGTGTGCGTGTGCGTGCGTACGTGCGTATGTGTGTGTGTGTGTGTGTGCGTGTGTGTGTGTGTATGTGTATGTTTGTGTGCGTGTGTGTGTGTGTTTGCATGTGTGTGTGTGTGCGTGCTCGCGCTCTCCATGGCCAGACATAGATGTGAACAAATCGTCCTAATGTTCCTTTATGTGCAAATGTGTTCGGGTATAACAGTGTTCATGCAAAAAGCTCCGCGTAGCTTTTCGTCTTGTTCGTGCTTTCGACATAGCCGCACGCATGCGCACAGCGTGGTTCGTCTGGCAGGTACATCGCAGCAGGTTGCCGCTCCGCGCGCCATTCGCTGACAGCTCATTAAAATTCCTGGGCTCCTTTCACCTTAACATTTCTTTTTCGTTTTTCTTTCTTTTTTTTTCTTTTTTACTCACCAGCGCGAGCTCTGTCAATCATCTCGCGTCTCCCCATTAATTCGAACTAGCGCCCGAGTCCATCCACGTCCAACTATACGCACACTGTCATTATAGTGTGGCAGCTTAATGAGCTGAGCTAAATTAAATTCGCGCGGCACCAACCGTAGGCCGTTTATCCTCTATTTGCGTCCGAACGCGAAATTTTCGGTGTCGTGTTCTTTACTAATACTGTAAGTAGTATTAGCGTTTTTTTTTCTTGTTTTTTTTTTTCTCTTTGTCGGCAGTGTTATTTCACGTTTCCTCGCTTATAACAGATTCAGCTGGTCGCCCATTGTTGCGCGCAGCGTTATTTCTTTGCATTTCGTGCCACATTCCGCCTGTGGATTTGCGACCGATCGACCCGCTTACGATCTCTCCGATGTCGCAGTATATCGGTAAATGAAATAAATTACCGTGCTTTCGATCGCCGAATGTTATCAATCGCGGAGCAGCATTTTCCGATGCCGAATAACTAATTTGCAGCACCTTCTTCAGTTTTTCATGACTCATTTAGTGCAAATCTCTCTCTCTCTCTCTCTCTCTCTCTCTCTCTCTCTCTCTCTGTAAATTTCTTGATTATTTCTTACGACGCACTTTTATTGCAACTACAGAGCGTTCCCGCCCGATGCCTGCTTTTAAAGCCCAGGTGTGTTGGGTGCGTTAACCTCGGCGCATGCGCAATATGGCGGCTGTGACGCTGTACGTTGAAGGCTAATTTACACCCTTAAAAGCGCGTAAGGGTTTAGATTTGTGAGCAAGCTGGCGTGCTCGTGCTGAACGGTGTAAGGATGTAAGTTGAGCACATATTTACGCCCTTATGCACCTTTAAGGGTGCACATTAGTTTGCGGTGTAACGAGGGTGTTTGCTCGCGCAACGCCAAAATAAACTCGCCGCGAGGGTGTTTTGCGTCGCACAAGGTGATCGGCCCACTTGCAATTAACATTATTAAGATTGCTGTTGTCGGTGTAGACATACATAAGCGTTACACTCAGAGTATGGACATTGTAGAGTATGGACATTGTGAGGAAAGTGTATGCGGCAGAAAAAAATATCGCCGTGTGTCAGCGTTGTCAAACCCCAGCAGTACATTATTGCAAAAGTCTTTTCAACACCAAATAAGCTTGCCATTGCAAATAAGTATAGGTTTTGCAAAAAAAAAAACAAGACAACAGGAAGAAAAGAAGACAATCCGTGGAAGAGGACAAAAAGAAAGAGCACACGCTGGTCGCAAGAAGCGCATAAATAAGTTCGTGACATGGCTCGGCATAGATAATGCGTACCGCTTTTCCGTTTACCTCGGCCCGATCCTCAGCACGCGTACTCATCCTTTCTTTTAAGGTCTCGCCCCGCGTATACAACTCGGAACCGACTGGGTCCTAATCGGCGCGGCGGTCGTTGTAGGAAAGGAGAGGAGAGGGTGGAAAGCCGTAGGGCGTTTCCCGCGTGTTCAGATGTGTACTATACGAGAGCCGGAGGTAATGGGTGAAAAAAAAAAAAAAAAGACTTCCTTCTTGAGAGAGTGCACCCTGCACTACGAGGTAACAAAAAACAAAAAAAACGTAAATAAAATACTCTTCGCCGCGTGCTGGTGACGCCGGTATGTGGAAGTCGATTAAGGTGACGCCCGGATCGGCGACAGGCTTCGGGTTTCCTCGTTCCCCTATCCTCGAATGATGAGATGCGGTGGCGAGGAGGAAGATGGCGGAGGAGGTGGGGGGGAGAGGAGGGGGTATTGCTGTGTGCACCCAGCTTGAGTATACAGCAAACGCGAACTGTTTGTTCCTCGCGCTCATCAGGCGAAGCCGCGGAATTGTTTCTCGAGTTTTTTCCGCCTGAAACGGAGCCGATTACGGCGTCGCCCGCGCCCACAAGTCCTCTCTCTCTCTCTCTCTCTCTCTCTCTCTCTCTCTCTCTCGCTCGCTCGCTCGCTCGCTCGCTTTCTCCTACCAGGAACCCAATCCCTCCCGATGGCTCTGTTTAAAGCTGCGCTGCTGATAGTCTCTGGGACTAAAAGTGGTTCGGCGGAATGCGCTGCTGACGGCAATGTATTTATAAAGTGTGCCGAGCTTCTCGCGTTGTCTAATGCACCGCAACAAAGACCGTGCGGGAGAAGATTCGCGCTTTGTGGGTTTGAGCTATACTTGTCCCGTTATATAGAGCATTGCCCAGGTTGCGAAGTTGATGGTGATGGTGTCTAGGGCCCTATGGCGCATGGGCCAGGTATGTGGCCAAAGAGCGCCATACACACACGTTGCAAGTTCGCACCGTCCACTCGCAGCGAATAAAATTTGAAAGATCGAAGGCGTTACGGTCGAACCTGCCTATAACGAACAGGCTTATATGCGCTAAAGATAGTTCGATATATCGGGTAAATTCGTTATACTCTAGTTCGACAATAACGGGTTGACTCGTTCTAACGAATTCTTGTAAATGCGTTTGTTGTACACGGATTTGTTGTCTCCGGTGGAGAAGGCAAGGCAGTTATTTATCGAAATCTATATACGCGTTGCTTGCAGTTACTTTTTGCTCGTGCCGTTACGCGTTCGTCGGCGTTGCTTAAGGGGGCGTTCTGGGTGCGCGACATGAGTGGTTTTGTACGTGCATGGCCAATCTGCTGCTGAACGCGAGACCGAGCGTTGAATTCCCGGCTACGGTAGCCGAATTCCGATGGGGGCGCGGAATCCAGAGACGTTCGTGTACTTATATTATGTAGGTGCCCGTTAAGGAAACCGAGGTGGTCGATACTAATCGAGGGGCCTCTACATGCGGCGTCTCTCGTAAGCCGGCGCGTTGCCTTGGGTCGCTGAATTCAATCAATCAGTCGAACGATCGATCAGCTAACAAGGTACTTATTTGCGCGAGTTCTGATATTGCGAATCTACTGCATGCAGGGCTATGTCTGTGTTTTCGCTTCCGTTATTTCTGTCTAATTTACGCCGAAAACCTGTGGTTACAGGGTTCTTTGTCGTTCTGCGTCTCTAATATAGAGCGATGAGGGAGTGAATGGAAGAAAGCAACGCAGGCGATGCACAAGATCAGGATGACATCCGTAGTCTACTGTGACTGCATGCACATACGTGCTCAAACGATGACTGTTGGGAAAAGCGCTCGTAAAATATATATGTCTGCTGTACGGCTTTTTACATGCTTGCAAAATCGCAGTTGCTATGGAGCACGCTTAAATTCCGTAAGGTGTGTCATTTTGCACGTAACAGCTTCACAGCATTCTGAAGCAATCAAAAGCTGCACAAAAGGGTACATTGCTGAGGGTGTTTTTCAGTCAGTCAATCAATCAAGCAGTTTGTCCCAGCTTTCCTTTACAATACTGGGTGTGGCGAGAAACGGAAAATCATTGTCAGACTTGCAGCGCCGCTTGGCTCGCCTGTCACCCCGCGGAAGTCAGCAGATATAGCAAAGTACACTGTAAAATAATTTACACCCTTAAAAGTCAATAAGGGTGCACATTCTTCTGTAACTCACGCCCTTACAACCAATAATAGTTTAAGGGTGCTAGCTAAAGACATTCACAACCTTTTTCACTTGTGAGGCTGCAAATTGTTTTGCAGTTTACGTTCAAGAAATCTGCGCGACACATGTATTAAACGCAACAACGATGGAAAATACAAATACACCCATCGTTGATAGATAGAGAAGTGATAAGATACACTCTAAGAAAAATCCCGGGGAAAACGGGAGTAACTGCGCCGTTAGTCCTAAAAAGGGCGCTTTCGTCCCTCAAAGGACTAACTGCATGAATTTGCGTGCCGTGTGCAAATTTCGGAGAGTAAGTGTTTAGTCCCTGCTCGGAAAGAGAGCAATGGGAGGACGAACGGCAACAGTTACTCCCCAGACACTTCGCTGTTTTCGTCCGTGTCATGGAGCGATGCGGCGAAAACGGTATTCTCTATAAATGGTGAATGGTTCGAAGTTAGTGCATTGTCTATTGAACTACATGCAAAGCAGCACCTTGCCTCTTCGAAAATTACGTGAAACTTAAAACTGGAATATGAAGAGGCATGCCCTTCGTGCGCACCCCATAAGTGAGCGATACACATTACACGCGCAAGTCATTGATAGACGGCTAGATTTTCTTGGTCAATTTTACCTAAGTTCCTTCCGTTCCAAGGAGGTTGCGAACTGAAGCGATGTGTAGCTCAAACGGCACACGCTAAGTGACAGAGAAATTGCCCTTCTCTGTCGTCTTCGGTGCCCCGTTTGAGCTCGCTACACGTATACATGGCGTAATGCCTCAGTTTAAATCACCCTAATATTACTCGGGCTGATTTCTTTTCGCAGTCGCTTATGGTTGCAAGTACACTCAACCTTAGACTCTCCCGGCATAGCTTGCACAAAATACGGAGTCACTTTTATATTGCCGCACTTGTGTTCCCATGCTTAACCTTGTCTAAATATCCCGTCTTTCTAACCAAGCGACGTGGTGAAGTGGTTCGAGTACCTGACTTGTGGGCGAGAGTACGTGAGTTCGACTCCTGCTCTCGGGCACGTTTTTTTTTTTTTAGCTCATTAATTTTTTTATTATGGTATAAATGCCTAATTTAATTAATTCCACAGTTAAGTTTTTTTTTATTGTTCTTTTCTCCTTGAAGTCGACCAAAGTCTCTTCAAGGTGTTTATCGGCGTTGATGAAGCAGGAGGCAGGTTGGAGGTAACAAAACTTGAAGATATATTGCAACGGAAATATTTACACAGTCAAATACAGAGTTAGCAAAAGAACACTGATACCAAACACACAAGTAAACAGCTCCTTACTCTTCTACTTTCTCTTAAGTTAGAGCCTAGGACAACTGTCACTACATACGACCAACCGAGTCTCACTGTTCTACCACTAAGTGGTTACGGCCCAGACTAGCGTTGCATCGTACGGAGTCTTACTGTTCTATCAGGTTTAGTGATTACAGCCTAGACTGAGGAACAAGCACCTCGTCTCGGTTGTTATAGGGGAAAGAGACAAAGAAAAAGGGCGGCAGGGTCGTTAGCCCATCCCACGGAAGCAATTGCCAATGAGAGTTGACAGTTTCTTAAGCCACAACCCAAAGGGATGGGCTTACTCTCATAAGTGAATCTATTGGAAAACCACCCTGCTTTCCCTCTTCCCACATCTTCTTCTCCCCCTCCTATTTCCACGTGGTCAGTGACGGCCTCGTCAAACACGCCAGGCATGCATGATTTATTGAGGCCATCTCGCACCTCAGCGGCGTTTCTAGCCAGCAAGGGGGGGCTCGGGCGCTGGTGTCCCAACACCGCGTACCGTAGTCCCCCTCAAGGTTTTTCCTGGTAGAAAACTAATTACCGCTGGCGGCATCCGGACTCGGGTGCTCTTAAAACGACGCCGCGCCCCTCTCTACGGCGCGCACTGCATGTTGTAACACGACACAAAGCGGGCTCTCCCCAGCGCTCAAAACAAGATGCACGTGGCTGCCGTCCGAATGCGAGGGGCGCGAACCCCCCGCTCCGTACGCGCCAGACGTGGTCAACATTGCTAGCAGCTGCGTCTCTAATTAGCAGGGGACTCAAGAGCCGGCGCCACAACGTCGCGTATACAACCTTTGTCCGCTCGAGCTTTGTCCGCGTGGCCCTATTATGACCATCGGCGGAATGTCAACAAAGCCCGCGTAAAAGCATTTTCTCCGAATCCGTTTTCCGCCTCTGCACCGCGCCCCCCGCGGCGGCGCGCGCCTCGGCTCGTCACCCAATACCACGCGGGCCGTCCGACCCCTCAACAACAGAAACGGTTGCCGCCCGAGGCGCTGGGGGGGTGGACGCTTCCCTATTCACAAAACGCACGGGCAACTCGCGGCACTTCAAAAGTATATACAAAACAATCATGCAGCCCTACGCCGTCCATTCTGCCTGTTCGAGAGATGAGCGGCCTAACACGTTCCCCCTAAAGAGTATACTGGGCTGATTTTCGCTCAGTGATACGATAAATCACTGCCGCGATTACGTAATGAACATTCTAACCACACCCTAGCCTAATTACATCACAACAACAAACACTTTCAAATAACAAAGCAAGAAGAGAGTAAAAAGAAATACACAATACATGTCATCAAACTATTAAGCACACGATTGCAGTTCCAAACTGTAAGAGCACTCTAGTGTCTCTGTGTCTTGAATCGGCACTCACAAAGTCCGCAATATACAGCGCCAAGTGAGCAGGAACATTCACGCCCATCCAGTTGGCATGGCAGTATAGTATTACGCTGGCTTCCATGAGCTGTTGTGAAGCCTGGACAAAGCATCCGCGTTACCATTACTGACACCCTTCCGATGTCGCACTGACACGTGATATCGCTGTAAAGCCAGCGCCCATCTTGTCAATTTTGCCCCGTGTGGAGTCGAAGTTGTAAGGTACGACAATGGATTGTGGTCGGAAACAACGTTTATCTCGGCACCAAAAAGCCAGTAGTCAAACTTCTTTAAGGCCCATATATTAGCAAACGCTTCCCTCTCAATTGTCGACCATCGCGTCTGAGTCGGCGTGAAGCGGTGGCTGGCAAAGGCAATAGGCCTCTCCTTTCCCTCGGCTGTCATTTGCGCCAAACAAGCGCCCGCCGCCGTAGCTGATGCGTCTGTGAAAAGCCAGTAGGGCTCAGATGGGTCCGGAGTGCTGAGCGCAACGGCCTCGCACAGGGACTGTTTCAGTGTCTCAAATGCCGTCTGAGCTTCCTCCGGCCAGGGTATGCTATTGGGTACCGCTTTCTTTGTTAACCGCGTGAGCGGGCTCGCCACCTCTGCATATTCTCTGACGTACTCGCGATAGTAGCCGCACAGTCCTAGCAGGCTGCGTAGCTCCTTTTTAGTGCGTGGTGGCACCAGATTCTTAATTGCAGCTATTTTCTCTGGATCTGGTGCGTGCGTCCCTGAACCGACAATATGCCCGAGGTAATGAATGTGGGATTGTGCAACCTGACACTTTTCCGGACTGGCTTTCAGCCCAGCCTTTTCTAGGACCTGAAGGATAATGTCGAGATGCTTTAAGTGCTCCTTCCACGTGTTAGAGAAAATGGCAATATCATCTAGGTATGCCGTGGCGTATGTCTGATGTTGCGATAAGAGCTTGTTCACCATTCTCTGAAAGGTCGCGGCTGAATTTTTTAGCCCGAACGGCATCACTTTCCAAGCATATTGACCTTCATGCGTTACAAACGCGGTGAAATTCTGACTCTCCTTTTCCATCGGCACCTGCCAGTACCCGCGCCTAAGGTCTATCACTGTAATGAACTGTGCTCTTCCCACTCTGAAAATCAATTCTTGAGGATTCATCATAGGGAACGCATCCACTTTGGTGACGGCATTTAGCGCGCGGTAATCTACACACATGCGGATTGTCCCATCCTTTTTCCCTACGCATACTACCGGATGCGCAAATTCGCTTTCAGTAGGATAGATCAGTTTCCAAGCCAAAAGTTCACCAACTTGCCGGCTGACTTCTTTCTTTAACAGCTCAGGTATCCGATAAGGGAACGTCTTCCTTGGCTGGTGCCCTGGTTCTAATTCTATCCTATGTTGACCCACATTTGCCATACCCGGAATGCCGTCAAAGAGTGCACGATGCCTTTGAAATACAGCCTGTATTTCCGTCTGGGAATCAGCATCTAGATGAGCAACCTTTTCGCTTGTCACCGCCAACTCTTCGCGCCTTATAGTTGTAGGTTGCGGAGCATATTCTACCTCCCCAAAGTCATGGTCCTGATCGAAAATGACCCCAATATGGCTGACTCTTGCATAGTATGGTCGAATGTAGTTGGCGTGAATACTTTTCACCTTACCCTCTACTGTTTCAACCCGATAAGAATGCCGTCGCTCACGTCCAACCACTGTGAACGGGCCCAGCCACTTAGGTGCCATCTTACCATTCCGATCGTTGTCGAATACCAGCACTTTGTCGCCAACCTTAAAAGCTTTGTCTCTGGTGCTGCGATTATACGCACCAACGTAGCTGTCCTGACGTGTTGCACTAGTTAGCTCAGCGATATTAGCAGCGGTCTCGAGTTGCTCCCGAAGTTGCTGTAAATACTTAGCGGGGTTCTCTCTTAAAGTTGCAGGTACCGTCAGTTCTCCCGTCCACGTCCGCTGTAGTATTAGAAGCGGTCCCGTGGGGTTTCTTCCATACAACAGACGGAATGGAGCCACTCCGGTAACCTCATGGGGAACTTCCCGATAAGCCCATAATACAAGCGGGATCAATTTGTCCCAATTTCTCGAGTCTTTTTGAATGACATGGAACAACATGTTTTTCAATACCCTGTTCCATCTTTCTACGACTCCATTACTCTCTGGGTGTTCTGGGGTTGAGAACCTTGGTGCGCAACCTAATTTCTCGAGCATCGACTGTGTGAGCTGTGATTTGAAATTAGTGCCCTGGTCGGAACAGATCATTTCCGGAACGCCAGTACGACTAAAAATTTCAATCAACGCGTCGCAAGTCGCCTTAGCTGTCAAAGAGCGCAGTGGGACAACCTCTGGCCACCTTGTGCAAATGTCCACCGAGCATAGCGCGTACCTATGGCCTCTCGCTGACGGTGTGTCTAAGGGTCCAATGATATCCACGTTGACAATTTGAAAAGGGTGCTCTGGCCTAGTGAGAGGAGTTATAGGCACTCGGTCCGTGCGACGCCTGTCAGAGCGAATTTGACAATCATGGCATGAGCGACAATGCTCTAATACCTCCTTCTCCATGCCAGGCCAAAAAAAATTATACCTAATGCGCGCTTTAGTTTTCTTCGGGCCTAGGTGCCCTCCGCATAGTGACTCGTGAGCCAAATGCATCACCTCCTTGCGCTTGTCTTTCGGAACAACTAGTTGTCTCACTCGGGTGCCTACTATTGAGTCCCAGTGGTATAAGAGTCCATCAGAGACGAACATGCCGGATTTCCCACTCCGAGCATCTTCCCATCCCTTCTTTAAGGTAGCGTCAGCTAGCTGCAATCTGCGGAACTCTTCTCTCTGGCTTATTGACGCATCCCTCTCTTCATCAATTAGCTCAACTTCCCCAGAAACACCTTCCTCCTCCAAAGTAACGTTGCAGGCCAGTGCCTCGGCTTTCTCATTTGATCGCTCTATCCTCTGAGCAGGCTCGGCCGGTGCTACAGTGGATTCCAGAGAGCTGCTGGCCCTCAACAAATGTTCCCAATCTTCCTTGGTCAACAAACAATCTGTGCCCTCGACGAGCTCATTAGTCAACGCGCAGAGTAGGTCAACGTTCTGAGGTTCCGCTGCCATTTGCGGGCTATTTAACTTTACCGGCAACGTTGCTAGCTTTGCCTCAATAGTTTTACCAAATGCAGACACCAATCGTATCGTGCCTGAAGGCTCCACAATACATTGCGGAAGCAGACTCTCGCGTATGACAGTTATTTCACTCCCCGTATCTAAAATCGCATCTGTGGATACGTTTCCGCATGAGATCGGGATCAACTGTAGGTTAGTCATGCCTTCACCTTTGTGTTTCAAGGCCTCTACCTTTGCAGTAAGGACTCCATCAGGTATCCCACTTCCCGTCTCGTCGGCTATCAACACCCTTTGTGCTCTCGGCCTTGGCTCGGTAGCCTTCTTTGGCTGGTTTCCCTTGTCACTAGACTTCGGGCAATCCTTAGCGAAATGGCCTGAGCTGTGACATACGTGGCACTTGAGGGCGCTTTTCGCCACTCGCGTCGGTTTTTGCCCCATCTCTGCCGCTGATGGCTTTGAGGCGTATCCTTTGCCTTTCGCTTGTTCCAAAGTTTGCAGTACTTTGGCAATCTCAGGTGGCTTAAGCCATTCCTCGCCTTCTCGTAGCCTCACCGTACTCAAGACCCTCTATACTGAGGCCCGCTTTTATACGATCCGCAACCATGAGTTCTGCCATCACTTCTACAGTGTCGGCTCCTCTTACTTGAAGGTAGTAGGAGAAATACGTTTTCACTCGCGACGCGAACTGTGACCACGTTTCCTCCTTCCGCTTCACTGCTCTCTCAAACCTTTGCAGATACTCCGCCGGAGAAAGCTTCAGTTCCATCAACACTGCCTGTTTAACTGACTCGTAATCTGTACTCTCTTCCTGGTTGAGGTTACGCAGTAGGTAGCGAACGCGCTCAGTTAGAGCTGGCATGACTAAATGCACGCGACTCTCATACGGTACCCCGTAAGTAGCAAAAAGTCTTTCTACCTCCTCGAACCATAAGGGTACATCCGCGTCACACGGCAGGCGGAACCCCTTCAGCACTTTTGCGCATTGCTCGACGGAGTCGAAGCCCATTCGCCTCCGATCGCCCCGCTCCGACTCAGCGCTGGACGACGCGCCATTGAGACGTTCAGCATTCGTCCTTGCCTGCAACAGCCTTTCGTACTCAATCTGAAGTTGTATACAGGTAGTCTGAGCATTGAGCCTTTGAATTTCAAGTTCAAGCGTTCTTGTATCATTCGGAATTTGCAAAGGCTGAGATGCCTGCTGCGAAAATTCCTGGCTCTGACTGGGTTCTCTCATTTCATTTGACTTATCGGAATTTAGCCTATCGTCATTTGATAACTCCCGATTCCGATCCATTTCCGCCACCGTCGCACCCTCAACTTCATTAGACTCCATTGTCTCTGCGCCCCCGCGTGTCCTCACCATTTGCTCTACACATCAACTGCCATGCCAACTTGAGAAAGACGCAAGAAATCCTGCTCACCCTTTGCTGAATGCACTGTCGTTTCCGGATCTCCTCCACGGTGCCGGGCTTGGCTGCTGTGGGATCTTCTCAAAGGTGCAGGAGGTGCTCGTTGGATGACCTGATCCTTTCACCACTGGTCCAGGATTCGATGTTGTAGAGCTCGCCGATCCTGTCGACTGCGCCAGTTAAGTTTTTTTTTTTGTTCTTTTCTCCTTGAAGTCGACCAAAGTCTCTTCAAGGTGTTTATCGGCGTTGATGAAGCAGGAGGCAGGTTGGAGGTAACAAAACTTGAAGATATATTGCAACGGAAATATTTACACAGTCAAATACAGAGTTAGCAAAAGAACACTGATACCAAACACACAAGTAAACAGCTCCTTACTCTTCTACTTTCTCTTAAGTTAGAGCCTAGGACAACTGTCACTACATACGACCAACCGAGTCTCACTGTTCTACCACTAAGTGGTTACGGCCCAGACTAGCGTTGCATCGTACGGAGTCTTACTGTTCTATCAGGTTTAGTGATTACAGCCTAGACTGAGGAACAAGCACCTCGTCTCGGTTGTTATAGGGGAAAGAGACAAAGAAAAAGGGCGGCAGGGTCGTTAGCCCATCCCACGGAAGCAATTGCCAATGAGAGTTGACAGTTTCTTAAGCCACAACCCAAAGGGATGGGCTTACTCTCATAAGTGAATCTATTGGAAAACCACCCTGCTTTCCCTCTTCCCACATCTTCTTCTCCCCCTCCTATTTCCACGTGGTCAGTGACGGCCTCGTCAAACACGCCAGGCATGCATGATTTATTGAGGCCATCTCGCACCTCAGCGGCGTTTCTAGCCAGCAAGGGGGGGCTCGGGCGCTGGTGTCCCAACACCGCGTACCGTAGTCCCCCTCAAGGTTTTTCCTGGTAGAAAACTAATTACCGCTGGCGGCATCCGGACTCGGGTGCTCTTAAAACGACGCCGCGCCCCTCTCTACGGCGCGCACTGCATGTTGTAACACGACACAAAGCGGGCTCTCCCCAGCGCTCAAAACAAGATGCACGTGGCTGCCGTCCGAATGCGAGGGGCGCGAACCCCCCGCTCCGTACGCGCCAGACGTGGTCAACATTGCTAGCAGCTGCGTCTCTAATTAGCAGGGGACTCAAGAGCCGGCGCCACAACGTCGCGTATACAACCTTTGTCCGCTCGAGCTTTGTCCGCGTGGCCCTATTATGACCATCGGCGGAATGTCAACAAAGCCCGCGTAAAAGCATTTTCTCCGAATCCGTTTTCCGCCTCTGCACCGCGCCCCCCGCGGCGGCGCGCGCCTCGGCTCGTCACCCAATACCACGCGGGCCGTCCGACCCCTCAACAACAGAAACGGTTGCCGCCCGAGGCGCTGGGGGGGTGGACGCTTCCCTATTCACAAAACGCACGGGCAACTCGCGGCACTTCAAAAGTATATACAAAACAATCATGCAGCCCTACGCCGTCCATTCTGCCTGTTCGAGGATGAGCGGCCTAACATCCACCTTTGCGGAGCATCAGAACGAATTACCGTTACTCCCTTGAGGACCATCGGGCAGGGGCAACTGTTAGTCCCCGAAGGAGTAAGCGCATGGGGAGTAACAGTTCATCCCATATCAGTTCGTCCCCAAAAGGACTAATGGTTGTGGCAAATCAGTTAGTCCCCAAAAGGACTAACCTCCCTACCCCTTTTAGTCCTTTTTTTCTTAGAGTGTAAAACGCACGGGAAGTATGCCGAGTCCGGTTGGCTATGTAGTCTGCACTGGGGAAGTTGGCTGAAAAATTAGAAGTTCGCAGGGGGCGAATCGCAAAAAGAGCAACGGGTGCAGTTATAGGGCGTTTCGATGACCGACACACCAACGAAGGCGCATTTCATGATGAAAAAAAAAATTACGTGCAGCGCGAAGGACAAGGACTGCGGGAGACGAAATACGCGTCGCTGTACGCAGCGCAGTGTGTGTCGTCTCTCACAGTCCTTATCCTTCGCGCTGTACGTAATTTTTTTTCAATCACGAATTAGCAACTAGCGCAAGCAACCACCCTAGCGCATTTCTCCTTTTCTTTTTTTGTTTTCCTTCTAACGGCATGGCCTAGCAACGCTCTTCCACCGAATTCTCGTGACATCCTCCTACAGCAAAGGCAGGAGCGGAGGCGTTTTGGGCATCCTCACTCCGATTTAAACAGCCAACAGGAGAGGGACGTCGTATTCAGACGAATACATACCCCAACCTGCATCACCTACACAGAATTACACCCCACGAGGTTCACTGACGAGTGCCCGTGGTGCACAGACACACTCACACTAAAACACATCACACGGGAGTGCCCCAGGAGGCCTCCGCACATAGACAGCCCCATATTACACCAACATCCACTAATGAGGAATAGGCAGTGGGAGGAATGCTTGCGGACGAGGGTCGGAAGAGCCAGTTGGCTCTTCTGGACCATGCCCAGCGAGCCGCTCGTGCCAGTGGGGCCCTGTAATAGGGGCTCCAACCATCGTGCCTTATTTTATTTATATTGAATAAAGTTTTTCTCTGTCTCTCTCTTCCAGTATTTAATCATGGATTCGCCATCACTTGAGCCGCAATTAGACTCATTATCGCATACTCGCCCCTATATTTAGCTCAACGCTTCGACAAGGACGTCGCGCGCATCTTTCAGCGGCCGAGGTGTTTTGTGCGCGCGTCTTCGAGGCCGGCTGCTATAGCTCCTGGCTCTTCGGAGGCCCTCTTGGAGAGGCATCGGTGCTCCTCGGCGGGCGACTATACAGATGGCGAGTCGTGGGTGGGGGAGGGCTCGTGTTTCCCGCTATAGTGCCTGCCTCGCACAGCCTCGCCACAGCGCGCGCGCCCTCTCAGCCGTGGCACGCGCGCGCGCTCTGCATGCAAATCGCGGCGGCGCGACCGCGTGACGTAACAGCCCGTGCGCGCATGCCTCCCGCGACCTCATTACGATGCTCGAGTAGGCGCCGCCGCCTCCGGCACGCCGGCCGCTTTCCGCTCGCCGCAAGTATGGCCGCCGCCGTGGTTAGAGCGTCTATCGGCGGTGCGCCTGATTCTTTTTTTCTTGTTTTCCTTCCTGTGTGCGGCGGCGCTCTTCCTGTTCGTCCCGGACTCCTTTTGGAAATCGCGTGGCAGAAGGCGCCCTCGGTGGCGGCGCATCTTTCTGCCCGTTTCTCTTTCGCCTTCTATAAACAGGCGCAGTGCGAAGTGCGCGTCAAACTTCCCGAGGTGATCGTCCGTGCGCGATCGTCGTCGTGGTGATCCTGCGGACCTCTGCGTGTGCGTGTTGTCAAACTCGGAAGCTGGCGGCAAGATTCTCTCTCTCTCTCTCTGTGTGTGTGTGTCTGTGTGTCTGTGTGTGTGTGTGTGTGCGTGCGTGCGTGTGTGTGCGTGTGTGCGTGTGTGCGTGTCTGTGTGTGTGCGTGCGTGTGTGCGTGTCTGTGTGTGTGAGAGAGAGAGAAAGAGACGTCCCCCCGCACTCCTCCTTATCCTCCTCCTCCTTTATAAGTCTACCCTTCCCCAATGAAGAGTGCTCACAAGTGTTGGGTTGTGACACAGAAACTGGTGAAATTGCCGGTCTTTGTCTCAGTGTTTTCGCGCTAAACAGTTCAGAGGCAGTGGCGTAACTAGGTCGTCTGGCACCCGGGGCCCATAGGTCTTCTGTCACCCCCCTCTCCGGGTGTAGACGGCGGAAAGACGGGTGTCTTCAGACGTATATGACACCCCCCCCCCCCCCCCCTCACTGGCCCCTTGCACCCGGGGCCCACGGCCCCCCGGCCCCCCCTGTTGCTACGCCACTGTTCAGAGGAATACGAAGTGTTGCGACGTCGTTTGCCAGGTGCAAATCGACGCACTTTCCCGCCTCGGTGCCGTCTGCCCAGGCTTAACGCGACGTCGCAGTAAACAACTGATCCCAGTAGTAACGACAAAACAGCGCTTATGCCTCCTCCTCAGCATGAGGTGACACTAAGTGATGACTGACTTTATCATTTATTTCTTGCTATCACGAATTAGCAACACGGGTGAATTAGAACGGAAGCAGGCAACCCGGCATTTTCATGTTGTTACGCAGTCACGGTAAGCCAGTAACGGTAAGCCAGTAACGGTAAGCCAGTAACGGTAAGCCAGTAACGGTAAGCCAGTAACGGTATGCCAGTAACGGTAAGGCCGGTAAGGCTGTCCATCAAGTTGTCACTCGGCGCAAGACGCCCCTATACATTATCCGAAATTTCTTGAACGTTGTCGCGATTGTTAGTGAATGTAATATATAAATAAATGAAGCGCCTGTGATCAGATTACGAGCGCGTCGCGGATAGTGCTGTATCATGCTCGAAAGTTCAAAGGTGAACAATTCCGATACTCTTCCATCGTGCATTGTTTCGTTCTGCGTTATCCTCCGCGGTTGCTTAGTGGTTGTGGTGTCGGGCTGCTAATTAAGCACGAGGTCGAGGGACCGAATCCCGGCCACGGCGGCCGTATTTCGATGGAGGGCGAAATGCGAAAACGCCCGCGTACCTAGATTTCGGTGCACGTTAAAGAACCCCAGGTGGTCCAAATTTCCGGAGTCCACGCAGGGATTGTCCCCCCCCCCACTACGGCGTACCTCATAATCAGGTCGTGGTTCAGGCACGCAAAGCCACGTAATTGAATCTTTCGTTTCGCGTCTCACCTGCATTTCCAACAGCGGCCTAACGCAAACTCTAATGCGTAATCTTGGGACTATGCTACACGCCAAAAGGAAAACCGACTACGGGGTGATTACACGTCGCACTTCCGTGTAATTACGCGTAAGAGGCGTTCGTTCCTGTTCGCGTTTCAGTTATCGCTGATGGCACATTCTCGAATGTACGCGAGCTCTAGCGCTTACTCTGGAATGTAATACGGCGAGACGCGTATAAATAGCGTACGAACAGGGTCCGTATGTATGTAGGATCAGATTCGACGTCTCTGACTCGCCGATGTTGTTGTGACGCAATCTCACACGATCCTCGAGTTGAGGAGCTTCGTCCAGTCCTCCGAGTTGAGCACAGCGCCCTCTCTCACCGCCCCCCCCCCTCCCTCACATCGACTGAATAACACGCTACGCTTCTCGAGAATTGCCGTGGGGTGTCAATGAAGCTCAGTTTGCCACTTCGTTCGAGGTTATGTATACTTTCCTGGTCATCTACTCAGGCGGGCTAGGTGACAATTTGCCCCCGCCCCGTTTCAAAGGGGATGCCAGTAAATCATCATCAACAGTTGTCTCAAGGTGGAGGGTTGAGTGTTCTAGAATACGGGGGTTAGTGTTGCTCGCCTCTCTGAGCACGTGTTCTCTCGGTAAAGAGTTGGATTCTTAACTCGTACTTTCGGCAGTCATTCCAGTTCTTTCCCGTCACTTTACAACGTGACAGCATGTGGTATCGAGACGCCCTCTAGCGGGCTTGCGACGTGGCGATGACGCGCCTGCGCAGATGGAAACATTCAGTTTCTCGAGCACGATTGCGACTACCACTCGAGAGAGTTTCGCCTTGAGAGAGCTCTCTTGTGCATGGCATGGCCGTGAATGCTCTATTCCTTCGGAACATTCTATGGCCTATGAATGGCGTTTCATGGGCTCCTGTGTGTACCAGAATGAAAGAAACAGCTCCGATGAAAGAATCTCTTTTTTTTTTCGGCGCGGCCACGGCCATGACTGTCCCTGTCAAGGACGGCCAATCATCCGCGACCTTCCTCTTTATGCAGCGAACACCTCGCTTCTTCTTTCTTCTCTTTCTTTTTTTTTGGGGGGGGGGGAAGCGCTTCTATCCATATATCTGGCTGTGAACTGTTCCAAAAAAACAAAAAAACAAACAGCGCTGGTTCTGTATTTTTTGTAATCGCAATTTCGTTGTCTGTTCACCGTCTAATTGGCTCACAGAAAAGCCTCACACCCCGCCATGGCAAGGATCGCCCGCTCGGTGAGACGGATGACAAGGGTTCGTTTCCCTTTAGTGGAGCAATGCTTTGTTTAATCAAAGCGCAGCTTTGTTTGCCACTTGTTGCCTGCGCTTTGAAGGTGCTAGCTTCTTCTGCCGCCGCCTATAGCCACGAGCATAACTTCACCCGCCGAAATTTGGCAACTGGGTTTGCGAAAAAAAATCCGGGCGCGTGCCACTGCGGTGTGTATGTGTGTCCGTTCATGGCCTGTCCCCGAGACAGGCCGTGCCATATAAAGGCGTTCTGGCATATAAGGGGTGTAGAAGGTCTGAAACGCCGCGCCTCGTTCTCTCATCCCCTGCCATGCACCGCTCATCCACATTCTTCCCATGACAAGAGGCGGGGAGAGAAACAGGAGAGGGGGAAGACGAGGAGGATTAACCAGGCGCACGTCCGGTTTGCTGCCCAGCACTGGGGGAAGGGCATGTAGTGATAAAGAGAGAGAGAGAGGAGAGAGGGCATTACGCATGGCCTTCGTCCTGGTGGCACAAACAGCCAACAGCTGCTAGCGACGAGGCTGTATGCGCGTGCGTCGTCCCTCGCTTACTCAAGGAAGCTTGGCATCGTTTAAGATTCCAACATTGCGTTGGATCTGTGTGTGTGCGAGAGCGCGCGCGCGTGTTTCTCTCTGTGTGTGTGTGTGTGTGTGTGTGTGTGTGTGCGTGTGTGCGTGTGTGCGTGTGTGTGTGTGTGTGTGTGTGTGTGTGTGTGTGTGTGTGTGTGTGTGTGTGTGTGTGTGTGTGTGTGTGTGAATGGGCCCGAAATTAGGCGATATTGTTAAGAACGGCCCGCTGAAGTGCAAGTTTTGCCAGCCAGTTGCGACAGCGGCGTCAAGTTTTCGTGGAACGCCACCGCAACCCTCTAGCCTCACGGCGTCAACAGTAGCCTCGACTCTCCGTTGCAGGAGCCAAGATGAGTTCGACGAAGCAGGCTTTGTGCCTGAACCTGCCACCGCCGACGTGGTCTGCTATGAACAAGGGAGTCCCCGGGGGAATGTAGTTCTAGGTCCCTTCCCACGCGCCGTTCAAGACACAAGACAATGGGCAACCGGCGTGTGCGCTGCGCCGATCAGTTCGGGGAATAAAAGGCGCCTTTCCTGACGTAAGCCCCGAGTTCTACGAAGTCCGTCTGACGTCAATTGAGGATCGTGAACCTGTGCGGAAGTCTGTGTGTGTAATCCCTCGCGCAGAGAGGCGGCTCGTCTACGGTGCCTGGTCGGTCGTTTCCCTCACCTTGGGATCGAGGGAGGACAGAGTGTTTATAAACCGCTGTTGTGCGGTTGCTCAGTGCACTTTCTCTCGCACTCATGCTAGACCGATGAACTGCAACGTCCTTATGTAGATACTGTAAATAAACCCATATTCCTCGTTCTCGATGAGAAGCAGTCCTTCCCTTCAACAACGTCCTCAGCGCGTATAAGTTGGACGATGGCATGGGCCAGCTACCATCTAGTACATGCCCGACTCCAATCTTGACAACTGATTACGAGCGATGGGATTGACCTCCCGATCCTCACAATATATGGGAACATACCCATACCGCATAGTGCCTGATGATATGCAGCAAAGAATTCCTCGCAATAAAGCAACGGTAACCTCCACCCCTCCCCACCTGACTTACTTACCCAATACTTGCTTAAAGATACGAGAAAAGGACTAATATCCACTATTAAGGGTATAGTTCAAGCTTTAAGCGCTATTAACAATAACTTACACGTGTTTGAAATTTGGCGTACCTTAATGCCATACATCTATAGCTGAGATGTTCGTCGTAATCTTTTTGTGGTATTGATTAATCGGTATTATAAATATATTTTTTTACATACTTCCGCTCCCAAAAAACGTATTCCAACGCACGCGTGATGAGACTGATATTAAATAATAACTGAAGTTTATTAAACGATATTCTGACTTTCAGGTCTTCCAATTAAATTTTTTTTTAATTCTAGTTTTTCATAAGTTGCCTAAATATGTATCGTATTCAGAATTTGATCCTTGCATACCGTAAAAATAGGTATCAGACATATCCCACAGCACATATATGGTTTTCCATTATATTTACACCACAGGAAACTCATTCGTTTAATCTCTCAAAGATCACACAATATGTCGACGGTAAAAAAAAAAAGAAATAAGAACAGAAGTCCTGCACGCCGCCTACGCCGCTGTAGGGTAGCTGCCCATAATTCCATCCCGTGTGCACGGCGCCAGGTCTAAACGGAAATCTCTGCTGTTTACCATGTTGGCAAGTGGTTGGGCAAAACAACAGGACGACGCTCTCGACTATTTCGTTGCTAAAGAGGCTCTTAAAGATGTTTCAGTGGCCATTTCCGGGGCTATGCAGAAAATTAATGCGAGTCTGGCGGTGCCAGCCGTTGCGAAAACATTGCGTTTACCGATAAAAAAAAAACGAAAAGGGAAAAAGAAAAGCTATCTCGGAATTTTGCGCTGGCAAATCGAGTCTTAGGTTCTTTCTCAATGCCCCCTTTCATTTCTTTTTGTCACTTTGAGGGCGTCTGTCCTGCAAAAATGCGAAATAAAAAGGAATCTCTCGTTTACTTGAATTTAGGCGGACCCGAAAAATACACCAAGTGTTCGAAGTCAATTCGGAGCCCCCGGATACGGCGTTCCTCATAATCAGGTCGTTGTCCTGGCATGCATTTATAAAAACCTCAGAATTTAATTTTAGTTTTGAGACCCGCCTTCTGAAAGCTTCGGCGCTGCGAGGAACGGAGGGGGGCAGGAATGGCGTGCACTCCTGACGTGTGTACAACTTAAAATTGCTGTTATAGCCCGAGGTTCGCTGTTTTGGTTTTTTAGGTCGAACGAAGTGCGTGAATGAGCTCTCTCTCTCTCTCTCTCTCTCTCTCTCTCTCTCTCTCTCTCACTTTTATGAGTTGTGCAGGGCTCGCGTAGAACTATAATAAGGACAACAGAAAATGAAGTGCGCAGGACGCGAGCTGTCCTATTGCTGTCCGCGCGCGTGTCCCGGCTTTTCCTCCTTCTCTTTCTTTCTTTTCTCTTTTTTCTCTCTTTCTTTCTTTTTTTATCGCCAATCTCTCGCGAGTGCTGCGCAAATCACGAGGCGGCTTTTGTACCGAGCTCGCTCGATCGGCTTTCGATCCTATCGCCGATAAGCTCACTCGCACATTCTGCGCGTCGTCTAACGCGCCCTATACGTGCGCCAGCATATATTTATTCCCCCACTTTGAATACGCGGGTCATCAGCTCATTATGCTATTAACCTGAGCGGACCAAATCACCGCTGATTTGGCGCTGTGTATAGCCGCAGCACAGCGTTTGCGTCATTGAAATCCACAGCTCATCGTCGTCACCATCATCATCGTAATCATATAGGCGTTTGCGTCATTGAAATCCACAGGTCGTCATCGTCATCATATCGTCATTGCGCCATTGTATCCTCCTCGTTCTTTCTTCTTGTCTTGTTTTTTCTTTCTTTTTTTTCTCTGCGAGCACGTGAAGCAGATGCGTGCGGAATTTCTCGCGTGTTTGTATTAAATGTTGCGCCACGCTAGGCGCTGCGCACAAGCGGTGGGGATGTTTGCGATACATCGCGGCTCGATCGCTTCCACCGTCGAGTTGGAAGGAATGCGCGCGAAGAATGTAAAGTGTGTGTTTTATTAAGCAGATTTGAACGCTGGCACGCTAGCGCGCGCGAGAGAGAGAGAGAGAGAGAGAGAGAGACCGGTGGAGGCGACCTTCGAGAAATGCGTCGTCGCGCGCGCGACGCACTTTCGATTTTGTTGCGCGCGCGAAACTCTGGCTCGCACGCTGGAGAGAGAGAGGGAGACAGAGTGAGTGAGTGAGTGAATGAGTGAGTGAGAGAGAGAGAGCGTTTCCTTGGTTGTGCGTGAGAGAGAGAGAGAGCGTTTTCTTCATTGTCTGTTCTTTCTGGCGGAGCGGTTGTTGATCACGTGTCCAGCGTTGTCGGCACATACCGTATAATATGGCGCTCAGGCGTCCTCCCTATACGCGTTCGTGTTTGCCAGATGCGCTCTCACGCAAGGTCAAGCTAAATGTGCACGCGGGGATGGATATATATATATATATATATATATATACATATATATATATATATATATATATATATATATATATATATATATATATATATATATATATATATATATTGCTCCATTAAGTTGCCGGCCAGAATAATCACGGAATTGCTATATAGAGGGAACTGTGGCGTTGGTGTACGTTCATGGGAGCGGCAGGGCGTGGTTCAGTGTGCATCGAAATGATGGTTACTGCGGATTTGCCTTCCTCTGCAGCTTCAAATGGACCTATCACTTCACAAATTGACAATTGAAAAAAGAATGTGTTGATTGTGCTAGTTCGTAAACGGTTAATTATGCGTGTTCGCAGAAACTTATTGCTGTCGCAGTGCGCTTAGAAAAGAAAAAAAAAAGAAGAGTGATCGCTAGGAAATTTAGAAGGAAAAAGCGCAGTAAATAACGCCACACGAACGTCTGAAGCCAACGAGCACGAAGATTAGGCAAGTATACAGGCGCTACCCTGCAAATCCCGTGCTAACTAAACGATTTGATGAAGTGGCAGAGTACCCCTACTAGTTGTCGTATAGGGAAACTCATATGAGAATGACGCTCCAAACATGAGTTTAAATGATAGATGGCTCTCGAATTTTCCTGCGTACAGAATCGCTGGGGGGAAAATGCTACTGGTTCCACAAACAGGCACGCAGGCGGCTCGCATGTGATACCCACGTGATACCCACGTGATTCCCACCTGAAGGCAGCAGACTGTGAAGAAAACGAGCGCATAGGAAGGATGAATAGTGCTAAATAGTCCTTGTTCCTAATCAAGCTAAAAGGTAAATGAGAGCGAAATAGAATATGCTTGACGCGCCGGTGAGAGCCGAACCGAGTATACGTATATACCTACGCCCGACGAGAGCAATGCTCTGCCGTTGAACCAGCTGCTGACAAGAGCAGACGAGCAAACACAACGGGCACTCGTCTCGCGGGCCCAGGACGTCGCCCCCACCCACACTAGGCCTACCTGCCTAACCTCCAACCCTGCAGTGGCAAATAAAGCTCTCTATCTATCTATCTATCTATCTATCTATCTATCTATCTATCTATCTATCTATCTATCTATCTATCTATCTATCTATCTATCTATCTATCTATCTATCTATCTATCTATCTATCTATCTATCTATCTATCTATCTATCTATCTATCTATCTATCTATCTATCTATCTATCTATCTATCTATCTATCTATCTATCTATCTATCTATCTATCTATCTATCTATCTATCTATCTATCTATCTATCTATCTATCTATCTATCTATCTATCTATCTATCTATCTATCTATCTATCTATCTATCTATCTATCTATCTATCTATCTATCTATCTATCTATCTATCTATCTATCTATCTATCTATCTATCTATCTATCTATCTATCTATCTATCTATCTATCTATCTATCTATCTATCTATCTATCTATCTATCTATCTATCTATCTATCTATCTATCTATCTATCTATCTATCTATCTATCTATCTATCTATCTATCTATCTATCTATCTATCTATCTATCTATCTATCTATCTATCTATCTATCTATCTATCTATCTATCTATCTATCTATCTATCTATCTATCTATCTATCTATCTATCTATCTATCTATCTATCTATCTATCTATCTATCTATCTATCTATCTATCTATCTATCTATCTATCTATCTATCTATCTATCTATCTATCTATCTATCTATCTATCTATCTATCTATCTATCTATCTATCTATCTATCTATCTATCTATCTATCTATCTAATGTGCCATTCGAGCGCTACATGTGGCTGCTGGCTTCAAGATGTGGCTACAAACCGGAGCTCCTCTCGGTTCTCACGACTCCTCGCAATATCGCTACGTGTATCGTGATCGCATTACATATATAGGCGAACTTACGAGTATAGAAAAGCGTTGAGCACTGGCGGTACGGGCGAGCATTTCAGTACTCTCCCAAATATTACAAGGTGTAACGCAAACACCCCCAAGTCTGTAGCGGCCATTTATTTGACTATGTACTGTTATTTTGGAAAATACTGACAGTAAAGATGACGCGTGAATAAAGGTAGTCGGGAAAAAAGAACGGGGTTGTTCTTGCGTTTATACTTCACCTGAAAGAGCAAAAAAAAAATAAGAAGAAAAATCAACCAACACGAGAACGCGGTAATTCCTTCGCTTAATAGAGCAGATGCCGCTGTCTGGCGGCAACTGCAGACCAATTCGTTTCCTTGTCTCCACATGCTACATATCTTTCATCCCACCCTGTACCCTTCCTATTGTCCCCACTGTGGGGCCACACCCACGGTGTATCACTCCATATGGCAATGCCCCAACCCTTCGAGTGTTCCTCCTATACCCAACGCTACCCTTTCCTCTTGGGAGCCTGCGCTGCTCAGCACAAGCCAGCGGGAACAGCAACGGCTGCTCCATCGGGCTCGCGAAGTCGCGCATGGCAGTGGAGCCCTGGACTGAGGGCCCCACTCATCGAGGAAATTTTCTACTTGCTTTGCGAAATAAATGTTTATTCTCTCTCTCTCTCTCTCTCTCTCTCTCTCTCTCTCTCTCTCTCTCTCATGTCTCTCTCTCTCTCTAATGTCTCTCTCTCTCTCATGTGCACATGTGTATGCGTGTGTTTGTGTGCGCGTACGTCTGTCTCACGCCTGCGTCACGTGCACCTGCAACGTTTGCGCGCAGAAGAACAACGCGGACGAAAAGATGCGACATACATCACTGACTGCCGCGGCGTCGCAGTTGGAGCTCGCTGCGTGCGGTCGTAGCCGCGAGGTCGAGCATCCCGCGCGTGTTCCCTCCCAACTTCGAATTCAGCCCGCGGTGCCCATCCGTGTAGTAATCCCCGGCGGTGCGCGTTCGCCCATCCCCCCCACACGCATCGATATGGACGCATATACTCGGTATTGGTATGCGGCCAACGTTATGAGATTGCGCGAGCGCCAGCTATCGGGGGAGAGGGAGGGGGGGGGGGATGCGGCGCCACGCTGAAGCAGCCGCGCGCGTCCGCAGAATAAATTATCGGCGCTGTAGCGCGTTCGCAAAAAAACAACGTCGCCGTCGTTTAAACCGCCTCGAAGCGCCTGGCACCGCCGCTAATTGTGCCGTCGCCGCCTGCGCTTGCATTATATGTACGCCGCGCTTGTACTCCAATGGCACGAATGCACGGTGGGGGGGAGTTGTGTGTGTGTGTGTGTGTGTGTGTGTGTGTGTGTGTGTGTGTGTGTGTGTGTGTGTGTGTGTGTGTGTGTGTGTGTGTGTGTGTGTGTGTGTGTGTGTGTGTGTGTGAGAGAGAGAGAGAGAGAGAGAGAGAGAGAGAGAGAGAGAATTAATCCAATACACTGGGAGCGGAGAAAACCGACCGGCAGGGAGAGAGAGAGAGGGAGAGGGATGGGGGGAGGGAGTACGTGTGCGACCCAGCGTCGCGACTGTGCTCGGCACGGTGTGTGTAACGCGCCGGTTGTTTGTCGTCGCCCGTCGAATCGCGGAACGACGCTCCGTTGGATTCCCGACGGCGCAGGAACTCATTTGCATTGTCTTTTTTTTTTTCTCTCTTCTTTCCTTTTTTTTTTCTGCGAACGTCTTAGAACGTCGCGGAAGACCGCTGGAGGATGGAATATACGTATACCTTTCGCGCGCGTCTTCACTATCTTGTCGCCGAACGCGTTCATTGCGTATGCATTGTACGCCGGAGGAAACCGGTGTGGCGCCGCTGAACGTCGAGATGAGCGAAGACGTAGTTGTGACGCTAATTAAGACAGCGCGGTGAAATTAGCGTGTGCAGTGGAGTGTTCACGCGGGAACGCAAAGAAAGAATAATAAAAAAGATGTGTGAACAATTTAGTTCCGCCTAGCAAGCCTTGAACAGCGGCAGTTTGTGTAAATCAGGTGGGTTCGTTGGTTCGTTCGTTGGCTTTAGTTCTGCGCGGAATAGGCGCAGCCCACTACACGGGGAATAAGCCATGAATCTAGCGGTAGTGAAAAAAAAAATTATAGAGAATACATATTAAAGGATAAATGTAATACATTTATACATACTGTAGGCGCGACAGCCGTTTCACGTGTTTGTTTTTTGCGTTCCTTTCATTTTGTGCCGTGCTCCGCCTCAATCTTTTTCTCTTTGATTTTGCATTATTAAATGGGGGTTATATAGGAGGTTGTCATTGTGGATGGAGCCCGCTACTTCATTCCTGTCTTAGACAGACAGTACATGTCAAAAATAGGCCGGCTCAGATAAACAAACAAACGATTAAAGAAAATGGAGATTGTACATAGCAATAACAGATAGGCTAAAACAAACATAAACGAAGTAAAATATGAACTATAAAGGTAAATAAAGGTACGAAAGCAGTAACACACAGTACATCAGCACATTGTGCGTCACAATACACATATGCACGCAGCATCTAGTGCCATTTAAGGTTATAGAGCAGTCACTTGCAGCTCACTTGTATTTCAAGAAAGCACAGTCGAGGAAGAACGCCACAGGTTGTAACAAAATCGAGATTTAAGGGCACTTCGCAACAACGTTAAACTGCAGTGGATAACCGCGAAACGTAATTCATGTAGAACGTATTAGAACGCTCCAGTATAATTAGCCGCAATTCCTGTCTTTTCCCAAAAAAAGATTCTTGGTCGTTCAGGAGTAATCCTTGCATGCTCCTGTCAGCCGATAAAAATGGTATGGTATGGTGTGGTGTGGTATGGTATGGTATGGTGTGGTGTGGTATGGTATGGTATGGTATGGTATTCCTTATGCAACCGGCTGCTTTCATTTCTTTCTCTTTGCAAGCAGGCGCTTGATTGGGAATTTCGTTAGATTTGTGATGCACCTACCGGATAAAGATATAAAGACAAACGTAATGTGACATAAAAGCACATCAATAATTTGTCCTTATATGTGACGGACAAAAAGATATGTACTGGTCGCGCTGCAGCTTCCACGCATCTACTCGCGCAAGCGTTATCACGAAGTGAAACATAAGTATTTTACTGCGATAAGCGTCAATGTCATAGGAAACAGTGCTAATTCTTCACGTAACGTATACGTAACTGATATAAGGTTTGGATAAGTAACTGACGCACCGAGATAAGATTTGGAATGTGCAGAAAGCGGAAGGTCTGAAGGTGCGAATCGGATTTTTTTTTTTTTCGGTGAAAATACTAACTGGCTTAATTGAGGGCTAAAAAACCGGTACTCAGTTAATGTCGCGGCCATTTCGGCAACTTTTTTCAGTGGTTCCCGCGGGGTGGGTGACCGGGAATGGATACCGTGGAGACGCGATTTTGGAATTCATAGATATAAAGATATCCGAAAAATACGAATCCATTTTTTTTCAAGGACGGGACACGATTCCAAATGACCCGCCGTGGTTTCTCAGTGACTATGGTGTTGGGCTGCTGAGCACGAGGTCACGGGATCGAATCCCGGCCACGGCGGCCGCATTTCGATGGGGGCGAAACGCGAAAACACCCGTGTGCTTAGATTTAGGTGCACGTTAAAGAACCCCAGGTGGTCGAAATTTCCGGAGTCCTCCACTACGGCGTGCCTCATAATCAGAAAGTGGTTTTGGTACGTAAAACCCCTAATATTATTATTATTAGATAAGATTTGGAATGTGCAGAAAGCGGAAGGTCTGAAGGTACGAATCGGATTTTTCTCTTTTTTTCGGGGAAAATACTAACTGGCTTAATTGAGGGCTAAAAAACCGGTACTCAATGAATGTCGCGGTCATTTCGGCAACTTTTTATTCAGTGGTTCTCGCGGGGCGACCGGGAATGAATACCGCTGTGACGCGATTTTGGTACTCAGAGATTTAAAGATGTCCGAAAAATACGAATTCAATTTTTTTTCAATGACCTGACGCGATTCTAAATTGAGGTGATTTAGGCACCAAAGATGGAGCGATTTGAGGTCAGGCGAAGCTCGTACTAGAAGCTGTCTCGGAATGGAACACGGAGCCAAGTCAGAGAGCCCCGTCCGCAAGCGCGAAGTAGCGTGAAGCCTGTGCAGAAGCATTGAAAGAAGCGGAGGAAGAGAACGCAACTTTTATTTCAGTGCTTATCGCAGCATACGCGACTCGGGCTTACAAATAGTCTGAGTCGATCTGCACGTCTTCGCCTGCTTGACATAAAAACTGTTACAGCGCAAACACATGCAACCACAAAGTATGAAGGACAGGACACGTACAAGCGCTGCGTCCTGTCCTTCATACTTTGTAATTGCACGTGTTTGCGCTGTAACAGTTTTTATGTCAAGTATGCACCAACTCGCCCAGAAAGAAGTTTTAATGAAGTCTTCGCCTGCTATGGCATTAATTGCGCTCCTTAGCACAAGGTATCGGGTTCGGTGCCGACTCCCGGCGGTCGCATTCCGATGCGCGGACGAAATCCAAGAACGCTCGTGTATGCCGTGCATTAATTAGCATAGATGTTACATTGATAGCATTAATAGATGTAGGCCGGCCTAATGTTGGCCGCCTGTATAGGCGGCCAACATTAATTCGTTGCCCCCCCCCCCCCTCCGAACTGCGACGTCCGGCCGTCAGGACCTGGCGTGCAGTTGCTGAACGTCAGAACTCACACTATATATTTTTTTGTATAGTCATTCTTCGTTATTTTTTTTTTCTATCTCTCCTCAACTTTCTGCTGATTACGCACGATTAGTACGTTCAACGTCGCGCACACGTGATCCCAGAGGAGAGCACGAAACAAGTGTAGCTCTTTTTAAAAAGAAACACGTTGCAGACAGTCATTGAGTAAAGAAAAAGAAAGAATGAAAAAAAAACGTGCAGTGTTCTTTGTATGAGCTTCCTTCGCACAAATTACGTACCTCTAGCATCGCCGCTTTGGCCTCTTTTGTATGCGTAATATAGGGCTCCACAAAAAGAGGCGAGATCTCTTGCCCAACCCAGCGGCGTTTATTGTTTGTGCTCAGGAAAATCCCGGAAGAACGAGAGAGAGAGAGAGAGAGAGAGAGAGAGAGACTAAAACGGTGGAATGCAGAGATGTTAGGCAGAGCAAAGTGCCTCTCTGTATGCATGGGCCAGACAGAAAGGCGCGTCGATCTTGTCGTGGTTACCGTGCCACGACTGCTGTTACGCCTGACACTGTTTACCTAGGTGGTTCTCTCACAAAAAAAAAGGTCTTATGCAAATTACAACAAAACAATGCTTGCACAGGGCGTTTATGATAGTCACATACACATGGAAATTATGGGGAAAGGGGAACTTGTTGAAGCGTCCGTGCAGAGGATAAGTGCTATCTCACGCTGTGAAGCAAATAAATAAATAAATAAATAAATAAATAAATAAATAAATGCAAGATCAGTCGCTTTCGACATACTAAGGCAAAAGCAACCCTTAGCTCCCTCTATTTGGTGGCGTCGACCGACTTCTCGGTACGTTGGATGTTTTCTAGATGCGTGATATTCAGAATCCTGCGTGGTCGCTTTCTTTGAATGCAACTAACCCTGGACAGGGGGCCGAAATGAAATAAATGTTTCTCTCTCGAAGAAGAAGAAGAAGAAGAAGTATGGTTTATGTTCTCATCGTGCCGTTTTTTTTAATTCGTTTGTTAAAGTATGTCTCCTTTTTTTTTTTGCGTGACGGAAATACTTGAGCCAAAACGTGACCGAGCAAACGAACATGATCTGCCCCGTTTCTTATATAGCTTTACTGTTCGCAGTGGAATATGTTTGAGAGGTCGTCCTATGAGCTAGCTTGCATCCTACCCACTATGCCATGCTCTGCACTTAAAAGTGCACTTTCCACTTTTTTTCTAGCAAGGCTTCTGCTACCTACTCCCGCCTCTGGGACCAACGCCAGAATATGCCCAATCTCTCTCTCTCTCTCTCTCTCTCTCTCTCTCTCTCTATATATATATATATATATATATATATATATATATATATATATATATATATATATATATATATATATATATATATATATGATCCACTTCCACTATATACTTCCACTATATGATCCACTTTCCACTTTTTTTCTAGCAAGGCTTCTGCTACCTACTCCCGCCTCTGGGACCAACGCCAGAATATGCCCAATCTCTCTCTCTCTCTCTCTCTCTCTCTCTCTCTCTCTCTCTCTCTCTATATATATATATATATATATATATATATATATGATCCACTTCCACTATATGATCCACTTCCACTATATACTTCCACTATATGATCCACTTCCACTATATGATCCACTTTCCACTTTTTTTCTAGCAAGGCTTCTGCTACCTACTCCCGCCTCTGGGACCAACGCCAGAATATGCCCAATCTCTCTCTCTCTCTCTCTCTCTCTCTCTCTATATATATATATATATATATATATATATATATATATATATATATATATATATATATATATATATATATATATATATATATATATATATATGATCCACTTCCACTATATGATCCACTTCCACTATATACTTCCACTATATGATCCACTTCCACTATATGATCCACTTTCCACTTTTTTTCTAGCAAGGCTTCTGCTACCTACTCCCGCCTCTGGGACCAACGCCAGAATATGCCCAATATCTCTCTCTCTCTCTCTCTCTCTCTCTCTATATATATATATATATATATATATATATATATATATATATATATATATATATATATATATATATATATATATACACAGTGAAGTAGACGCGCGTATGAAGCGGTTTATTGACGTTTCGGCCGGGGTCCGGCCTTCATCAGAATACATTGCATGGTGTCACTACAGTTAATATACATGCGCTTATCAACCAAATGAAGATACGTTAACATCAAAAACGAATAAAATGGGCGAACAAAATACATCCGAATCGTTCAAAGGATAGCTGACACGTGTATAGACCGATGGCGATTGCAAACATATAATCTAAGATACAAAGTATAAAAACATACCGAAATGAATTGTAAGAACCAATCGCCACGTGACAACAAAACGTCGATATGCGCTCAATATGTGCTATGTTATCAAGCAAACACAGACACAGAAAAAGGGGAATAGCGACGTACTAGTAGAAGGGACAAGTGACGGGCTACAAAGACAGGCAACTCAATTTTCCTACACATTCATTCATACCACACGCGACAGTATCAAACTTATAGATAAGGAAGGATTCGCGGGCTTCTCTATCATAATTTGAGCGAAATCCAGATTCAAGCAACGTGACTTTCAGTTTATCAAATGAGTGGTCAGGAAGATGTACGTGTTTTGAGATGGGCAGGTTGGGCAACGTGTTAGCGTGGGATTTATGATTGTTAAAGCGGAATCTGAAAGGCCCTTCTGTTTGTCCGATGTACCGTTTTTTGCAGAGCGTACATTCAAGCATATATATTACGTTTTTTGTGTCACAATCGAAATCGCCTTTGATTTTTAAACAAAAGTTTGAAGACGTACTAGTAACCTGTTGCGATGTGGCCATGTAGGGACATACTTTACATCGCGGTTTTCGACAAGGATGGCATCCGATGGCATCAGGGCAGTCAGTATTAGATGATGATGCTAGTATATCTCGAATATTTCTAGCTTTACGGTATACTGCTTTAGGCGGATCAGAGAATATGTTTTTGAGGCGTTCACTTTGCATTAGAATATTGTGGTGTTTCTTTAATACATGCGAAACATTTGAGACTGACGCAGTATGGGTTAGGACAAGATTTGCCTGGGGTGAGGGAGTCGGTTTGTTCTTAATGCAAAGAAGCGTCCTTCGGTCATGCACGTCTGCGCGTTTTATTGCATCGTCAATTAATTGTGGTGGGTAATTTTGTTTGGCTAAAGCGTTTTTTAGGGTACCACAATTCTTTTGAAACTCTGATTGCTCAGAACAAATTCTTTTAAAACGTAAGGCTTGGCTATAAGGAATGCTGGTCTTGCAATGTTTAACGTGACTGCTATCGAAGTGTAAATATTGACATCTATCTGTCGGCTTTTTGTATAAGGCAGTAGATAGTTTATCATTTAGCACTGAAACGCTGACGTCAAGGAAGTTAATATTAGATGCAGAATACGTGTGAGAAAATGATATAGATGGATGGGCATTGTTAAAGTCAGATATGAAAGAAAGCAGTTCCTGTTCCCCATGAGGCCAAATCAGAAAAATATCGTCAATATAACGTTTGTAGTAAAAAGGTTTTAAGGTCCTGGTTAGCAAAAATTTATCTTCTAGCTGACCCATAAATATATTGGCGTAGTTCGGGCCAATTCGCGTACCCATAGACGTCCCACTAATTTGCACATAGTGTTGTCCTTCAAATTCGAAGTTATTTAGTTCCAAAATAAGGGCTAGCAAACTTGCCAATGTGTCGCTGTCGATGAGTTTCTCGGGTGATACACATTCGTAGCAATTGACGACTGCCATGATGCCATCAGAATGTGGAATGTTAGTATACAAAGATGCTACATCAAGTGTGACCAAAAGAGAACCTTGAGGAATAATGAGATCGATTATATCCGACAGGAAGTGGGTAGTGTCTCTTACATAAGAGGAAAACGTAGCTGGGATATTACTAATCAGGGAATCTACGTAGCTGGACAAATTTTCTGTGACTGTACCTATACCTATCATAGGCACCATCGACCTAGCTCGAGTATCAGCCCGAGAAGCTTTCCAAAGTTACTGTGAAGTCATTGATCACATCGCCAAGGAACGTCCTGAAATCACCAGAATCTATGCCACTCTCGTACTGCCAAGGACCAGGAACCGCCGACGAGGGTACCCCAGCGCCACATTTGTTCGCTGCTTTAACCAAGAAGCGTGTTATTTCAACTCCCTGTTGAAACACTTCTGCAGTCGCTCCCGACTAGTATTTTTCCTGGACCATGGGTTCGAATGGCTGCCCCCGCATCGCGTGCTCGCAGCTGATGGTTTGCACCCGAACTTCGAAGGCGTCTCACTCATGGCCTGTCATATTCGGCACCTCTGTTACAAGCCGTCCAGTGCTATGTACCATTCTTGGTCAGACAGTGCTCCCAGCAATCCGCCTCAGCACTGCACCAAGGAACCGAGCGTTGAAGGCCCATCTTCTGACCCGGCGCTATTGACAGAACAGACAACGAACAGTAGTCCCTCTCAAAAGGAGTCATCACCCCACAATCGAAAGACACAGGTCCATCGCAAGAAGGCTACTCCAAAGAACCGCAAGAAGGCTACTTCAAAGAATCGCCCAAAGAACGCCGCAGTGATAGCTCCGTCAGCTGAACAGTCGCCTTCAGCACAGGACGCTACAGGTTCCTCCCCGAAAGGTCCCCGCTACGAGTTTCGCAGAGCCCACACGCAAACCGTGGATGATGCACCGGCAAATTGACTAAAGGCTGTGTCTCCCGGTAGGAACATTTCGTACCTCTGTTCGCATGGATTTCTAAGGCTAAGGAAGGTTACAGAAAAAAGAATTCGCAATGCTCTACATGTAGATACGCTAAATACCTACCTAGCTGCGGCTGTTGCACCAAAGGGTCTCCGTATTGTTGTAAAACCCGCCCTGTCGGACATGTCTGAGCGCAATATAGCTAGATGGGATAACATACTAACAAATGCTTCACTACAACTCACCCGTGTCGTGTTAGATCACTATCGTTCTTCCAGTAAGAAATTCATGAACCAAGAAAGTCAAATTGCTGCGAGCTTGAACTTGTCCTCTAGCCAATCCGCCGCGTTAGAGGCATTCGCAACCAAAAAACGTAATGAAATCTACGCATTGAAAGCCAAGAAACTGTCCCGTGACGGTGTTGTGTGCCCTTCTGGAAGCCAGAACAAAGTATTCAACTCTGCCCCTTTTCAAACCAAACCTCTAGAAGTACACTCCGGCACTTCTTCGTCATCCTCTGTTAGTAGGTTTGCCCATCAGGAGCTAAATAATATTGTTAATATTTCGGACGTTCAGCTAACAACTGAGGAGTGCAGTGTTCTACGTCGTGGTCTTAATTTTTGTCCAGCAACAGGTGGACATAATGAATTTCAACTACTGAAAGATTTGGATAATTTCGCCCGTAACTTACGCTTGCGCGAATACTTCCATGACCGCTCCAATTCAATCGATTCGAAACAGGCGTTACCCTCTGGCAAGCACTGGGTCCCACCCACACAGCGCGATAGATTTTTGGACATGTATATCAAAGCAGTACAACGAGACGTTCTGCAATTGTATCAAAAACAAGCACCCTTCCGCCGTAATTTGTCCGCCAGCGAAATGAAAGCACTAGATACCCTTTCCTCTCGCAAAGACATCGTCATTAAGCCAGCTGACAAAGGTGGTGCCGTTGTCATAATGAACAAGTCCGATTACGCCGCAGAGGCCCACAGACAGCTAGCAGACGCGACGTTCTATAAACGCCTTGATCATGACCCCACTGAGCAATATAAATCTCTGATCAAAAGCACAGTGCTAGATCTCGTCAAGAAGAAAAAGGTGCCTGACAATGCGGTTCATTCTCTAATTCCACTAAGTCCTGTCGCTGGTCGTTTCTACCTTTTGCCTAAGATACATAAGATAAACAACCCAGGTCGTCCCATCATTTCTGGTATAGGTACAGTCACAGAAAATTTGTCCAGCTACGTAGATTCCCTGATTAGTAATATCCCAGCTACGTTTTCCTCTTATGTAAGAGACACTACCCACTTCCTGTCGGATATAATCGATCTCATTATTCCTCAAGGTTCTCTTTTGGTCACACTTGATGTAGCATCTTTGTATACTAACATTCCACATTCTGATGGCATCATGGCAGTCGTCAATTGCTACGAATGTGTATCACCCGAGAAACTCATCGACAGCGACACATTGGCAAGTTTGCTAGCCCTTATTTTGGAACTAAATAACTTCGAATTTGAAGGACAACACTATGTGCAAATTAGTGGGACGTCTATGGGTACGCGAATTGGCCCGAACTACGCCAATATATTTATGGGTCAGCTAGAAGATAAATTTTTGCTAACCAGGACCTTAAAACCTTTTTACTACAAACGTTATATTGACGATATTTTTCTGATTTGGCCTCATGGGGAACAGGAACTGCTTTCTTTCATATCTGACTTTAACAATGCCCATCCATCTATATCATTTTCTCACACGTATTCTGCATCTAATATTAACTTCCTTGACGTCAGCGTTTCAGTGCTAAATGATAAACTATCTACTGCCTTATACAAAAAGCCGACAGATAGATGTCAATATTTACACTTCGATAGCAGTCACGTTAAACATTGCAAGACCAGCATTCCTTATAGCCAAGCCTTACGTTTTAAAAGAATTTGTTCTGAGCAATCAGAGTTTCAAAAGAATTGTGGTACCCTAAAAAACGCTTTAGCCAAACAAAATTACCCACCACAATTAATTGACGATGCAATAAAACGCGCAGACGTGCATGACCGAAGGACGCTTCTTTGCATTAAGAACAAACCGACTCCCTCACCCCAGGCAAATCTTGTCCTAACCCATACTGCGTCAGTCTCAAATGTTTCGCATGTATTAAAGAAACACCACAATATTCTAATGCAAAGTGAACGCCTCAAAAACATATTCTCTGATCCGCCTAAAGCAGTATACCGTAAAGCTAGAAATATTCGAGATATACTAGCATCATCATCTAATACTGACTGCCCTGATGCCATCGGATGCCATCCTTGTCGAAAACCGCGATGTAAAGTATGTCCCTACATGGCCACATCGCAACAGGTTACTAGTACGTCTTCAAACTTTTGTTTAAAAATCAAAGGCGATTTCGATTGTGACACAAAAAACGTAATATATATGCTTGAATGTACGCTCTGCAAAAAACGGTACATCGGACAAACAGAAGGGCCTTTCAGATTCCGCTTTAACAATCATAAATCCCACGCTAACACGTTGCCCAACCTGCCCATCTCAAAACACGTACATCTTCCTGACCACTCATTTGATAAACTGAAAGTCACGTTGCTTGAATCTGGATTTCGCTCAAATTATGATAGAGAAGCCCGCGAATCCTTCCTTATCTATAAGTTTGATACTGTCGCGTGTGGTATGAATGAATGTGTAGGAAAATTGAGTTGCCTGTCTTTGTAGCCCGTCACTTGTCCCTTCTACTAGTACGTCGCTATTCCCCTTTTTCTGTGTCTGTGTTTGCTTGATAACATAGCACATATTGAGCGCATATCGACGTTTTGTTGTCACGTGGCGATTGGTTCTTACAATTCATTTCGGTATGTTTTTATACTTTGTATCTTAGATTATATGTTTGCAATCGCCATCGGTCTATACACGTGTCAGCTATCCTTTGAACGATTCGGATGTATTTTGTTCGCCCATTTTATTCGTTTTTGATGTTAACGTATCTTCATTTGGTTGATAAGCGCATGTATATTAACTGTAGTGACACCATGCAATGTATTCTGATGAAGGCCGGACCCCGGCCGAAACGTCAATAAACCGCTTCATACGCGCGTCTACTTCACTGTGTATATTTACCCGGACCCAGAACTGCTTTTTTTCTGGTATATATATATATATATATATATATATATATATATATATATATATATATATATATATATATATATATATATATATATGATCCACTTCCACTATATACTTCCACTATATACTTCCACTATATGATCCACTTCCACTATATGATCCACTTTCCACTTTTTTTCTAGCAAGGCTTCTGCTACCTACTCCCGCCTCTGGGACCAACGCCAGAATATGCCCAATCTCTCTCTCTCTCTCTCTCTCTCTCTCTCTCTCTATATATATATATATATATATATATATATATATATATATATATATATATATATATATATATATATATATATATCCTGTGGTGCTTAAAGTGCTTTCACGGAACGATATGTTTAGCGTGATGTTGCAAAATCTTAAGTTGTTTCAGGAAATCTAGCTAGCTAGCTAACTAACTAACTAACTAACTAACTAACTAAATAACTTTCTGTTTTCAGCCTGTCGTCGTTTGAGCCGATGTTTCCGACATGTTTGGCGGCTAGATTTCCGCTTCTGAGCCATTCCGAGTAATAACGAAACTTTGGTGGTCGAACCATTTCTGATTTCCCGCATATACCAGGGCGCATATTGAGCGTCCAGAACGTTTTGCGAAGCAGGTGTTAACAGCCTTGGATTTCAGTAGGTGCGTTCGTGGCAATTCTAATGGAAATTCATACCATCAGTTTCTCTTTCTGTGTGAGTTAGAAGCCTCCTTTTATTAGAAGCCACCATTGGATGCGTATGATATATCGTCGGGAAGCACATGCTACAGCACACATGTTCTCTGACGATAGCAGACGACAAATGGTGGCGTCTAATGAAATGCGGCTTTTAATTAGTAAATGAAAAACAGGAAATGACGGTACGTGGCAGCGGTATTTGATGCGTACCTGTAATGGTATACCTTCGTGGGCTTTGTCTGAAAGTTGGCGAGAATTAAGCCTCGTCCGAAGCCACGCAAGCTGCACGAACGCGCTCACTCCGGCGTCTCATATTCGCACCGTCGCCCTCTCGATGGTCGCGTCGCTGCTTGTGATTTTCCTTTCCGACAATTTGCCTATGGCATATTTTCCCTCTGTGAACCGTTGTGTGAACCTCTGTAGCAAGGGTTTGTCGGTCTCCTCAGCCCAAGTAACTTGGGTAACCTACTCGTTACGCTCTCACACCTACCCTCTTTCGAAACGCAACAGCCCCGTGCACCTGTTTTCAGCTCAAGACGGCTCCTCTAGGGCCTCCATCCCTACTCTATCGTCAAAGCCCTCCGAGATAGCCGGTGTCGGGAATCTCGGAGGCCATGGGAAAGCGCAACGTTCCAAATAGTAGGCGGGATTGCGCGGGAGACTTCTTTACTATACTACGCATTTATTTACTTTTGCTTCGACCCCCCCCCCCCCCCCGGAGTCTACGGCGTCCAACGAAGGTCGACCGCGGTGTGAGTACTACTCTGTGAGTGGGTTTAGCTAGCTCCCGGGGGGGGGGGGGGGGGTAGGCAAACGCGCGTGGCAGGAATTCACACGCATCCAGCCACGTCACATCTCGCGGCGCAGTGCTTGCGAACCGCGCCGGGGACGAGCGTTAACAGTTGCCGCTCGTCTCTCTTTTCTTTGTTTGTTCTTCTTTGCTTTTGTACGAGAGGAATGCCGCCCACGCAGACAGAGCATTCACCGGGGGGGGGGGGGGGGGGGCCGTCACAACTGCGTTCCATCGGGGTTCCACGCGACGTTCAGTTGACTGCGCAGAACTCGAGAACTGCTACGCCGTCAGGCCCGGTCCACGCATTTCTGTTAAATAGCAAATTCGAAGACTGCACGTGCTGCTCTCTTCTAGCCGCGGTCACTGACTGATATATTGAACGTCCTCTAACCGCATAGCGGGTTTTGAGGGACGCCGTATTGTCCATGACTTTAAATTACCTTTGAGCGTCTGGGGTTCTTTGAGGTGCACATAAATGTGAGAATGCGGACGCGTTTGCTTGTTTCTTCCTTCTTTTCTTTTTTTCAGGGGGGGGAGGGGAGGGGGAGGGTGCGCGCGTCTATTTATGCACTCGTGTTAAGCATGCAACCACCTTTCATATACAGGAGCATTGTCCTACAAGCTATGGCTATATTGACGTTAGTGAGATTGTCAACCGTTTTAAAATGGATGGCTGCCTTTCCTTATATTCCTCAAATGTGTGCTTATATTTATGATCACCGAACTCGTGCAGTAATATCAAAGCGAAATCATCTTCTGCTGGATTTACTTTCTTGGCAAGCCTACTAACGACCCCTTCGCAGGCCCATGCCTATCAGTACACCATTACGTCTCGTTTTATTGCGCTCTCCATCGTCAAGAGACGTGCAAGTTTATCCTCATTGCATCACAGCTGAGCATGGAATGCCGTGGCGCTCTGGGGACAGCGGCTGCGGATCACGCGAGCTGACATGCCGGCGACGGCACCAGGTTTTGCGTCAGTGACGCGATTTGCGACGCGAATGGTATTAATTGCAGAACGTGACGGAAGCTCGCCCTCCGAGATCGCGCTACGCTCGCTATAGCTTGCCGCCCGATCTCGGATGCCATACCCGCCGTGGTTGCTCAGTGGCTGTGGTGTTAGGCTGCTGAACACGAGGTCGCGGGATCGAATCCCGGCCACGGCGGCCGCATTTCGATGGGGGCGAAATGCGAAAACACCCGTGTATTTAGATTTAGGTGCACGTTAAAGAACCCCAGGTGGTCGAAATTTCCGGAGTCCCCCACTACGGCGTGCCTCGTAATCAGAAAGTGGTTTTGGCACGTAAAACCCCGTAACTTAAACTCGGATGCCATGCTCACTGCACAGAGATTGCTATACTAAAAATGCTAGAGGGAACTTTGGCGCTGTCCGGCCGCCCGTTTCAAAGGACGCAACGCACGCGCGCATGTTTAAAGTGACGTGTTCGCGTGTATTGGACGTGACACGCGCGCGCACGCGTTCGGCGTGACGTCACAACTCCTGGTGCGTGACGAGCGATTTCGTCGTTTGAGCGGTTTGCAAACGCGCTCTCGCGTTCCAGTTGGATTCCTCTCCCTTTCGAAATCGCGTGTCGCGGTATGTCGGGCAACTCTCGCGCGTTGAGCGACGATGACTCGTCAGCTATGGCACGGATCGCGTGTCAGTCACTTCCCTATGACGTCATCGATGGGTGCGCGTACCGTGGTGGCTTCGTAAGCCTATAGGAATTCCGGCATCTGCGCCCTGTACCGTGGCGATACCGGCGCATGCGAAGAACGAAATGCATGAATAAATGCGCCGTCTGGACGTGATATAACACTGTTGCGATTAAATTGTCTCTGTGGCGAGGCAATCCGATAGCTGCAGCTGGTGGTGTAATCGCGGAAGTGTCGAAACGGGAGCACCAATGACGGGAACTCGATCCAGATACCGAACTATACACACAACGAGTGCTGGATAATTGCTCGGGGTTTGTTGAGAAGCGAAAAAAAAAAAAAGACGTACAACGTCCGCCGCACGAACAGCTCGTAGAAAACGCACACACACACACACACACACACACACACACACACACACACACACACACACACACACACACACACACACACACACACACATATATATATATATATATATATATATATATATATATATATATATATACATACACATATATATATATATATATATATGTATATATATATATATATATATATATATACATACACATATATATATATATATATATATATATATATATATATATATATATATATATATATATATATATATGTATATATAGTGGACCGTGCGCGCGACGAAGTTTGCAGACACCCAAAGGTTGCAGCAGGTATTCCTGATGTATCGGCAACGAGGGTGATTGTTCATGAACGATTGTTCGAGAACTTTGGCTCGCATCCGCATTTTTTATTATGCTTCGAGCTGCTGCTACCAAGGCGCCTGGCTTTCGCTTTTGCTAGATGTACTCACGACATCCTAAGATTGTTTTTGAGTGATTGATTTCGGGACGGCATTCGGCTTTCACGCGTTCATAGGCAGCCGCACTATTTCTAGAGAACGAAGTTACCCTTACTAACCATTTAATTTAACCACGAGGTTCTTAAAGGATTGAAAAATAAAAGAAGGAAGACGCGCGACATTTCTCTAACGTTACTTTCTCGTGTGAGGGGTCGTGAGTCAATCAGAATATCACGATTGCGTTTGCAGCACACAGCATCAGACAGAAACACAGTGCGACTATCTATCTATCTATCTATCTATCTATCTATCTATCTATCTATCTATCTATCTATCTATCTATCTATCTATCTATCTATCTATCTATCTATCTATCTATCTCTCTCTCTCTCTCTCTCTCTCTCTCTCTCTCTCTCTCTCTCTCTCTCTGGTGCTGCTGCTGTTTTATCGTTAACACCTTGCGAAAATCTCTCTTCGTGTCCCGGTAATTTTCCCACTGAGGACGCATTGGTATATATATATTTTTTTCTCGTTATTATGCTCTTGCCGGCCACCGCTCACTCGAAAATTATTCCGGAGGCTTCATTTTTTAAATTTATTTTCGGTGCACTACACGTGCCCCCCTGCGGCGCTGCGAGAGAGCAGGGTCGACTCGACGCACCGGACTCTCTCTCTCTCTCTCTCCCCCGCCGCCGCATCCTCGGCAAAAAACCCGGTCGAGACGAGATCCTGCGCGAACTAGCTGCTTTTATCGGCGCCGCTTTCCTTTTAAATGTTTTGCTCGCGGAGCGCCCAAAGATCCGCTTTCTTCCTCGTTGAGCCAACTGTCCCACTTCTTTGTGGATCTCTGGTGCTCTTTTATTTTCCTCCTCTCTCGAAATTTCAAACAGAACGGGCGACTAGCTTTGGTAGGCCGTTGATCGGAGGGGAGGGGTTTTGGGGTGGACACGCGGCGAATAGTACGAGTGCCCGCGGTGTTTTGAAGGCAGAAAGAGGGGGTTAGAACATGAGACGTGGCCGTGCTCGGTGTTGCCTCGTTCTTTTTTTTTTTTTCCGGTGTTTACTGCGGCTGAAAATAAAGGCTCGAAAAACTGGGTTTGCTACCTCCGTCCGTACGTTCCGTTACGCAGACAGTGGTCGTCCTCACGAGGCCGCCAGCGTAACCTCAGCTTCGCCCTCGACATAGTGCAAAAGAAAAAAAGAAAGCTACTTTGCCCACCGGTTGAAACGCGTTGCTCGGTTTAGCCGGTTTGTCAGGGCTCCCCCATCCACTGCCACTGGGGGTCGAACTCATCCCGCTGCGGCAATAGGTGGTGTCCAAATCCGTGACACCTCTCGAAGGCTGCATAAGCCAGTAGTGATTGCGGAAGCCGAAAATACGTCACAGTCTACATTTTTTTTTTATAGGTCATGTTTAGAACGTGGCGGCTTTCACATGCTCTTGGCTCCGCTATCACTTCCGGCGTCTGCAGCCTGCGAAAGCATAGCCTTCGAGATCTGTTTATTGTCACTCAGAGGCAGCGGTCGCTGGGGCGCGATGGGTTTGCTATAGGCAGCGAGACGCGCTAGACACTGAGCTTTATTATTGCGTAGTTTTTTTTTCCTTTCTTTTTTTGCTCCGGACATTTTCTGCGGCACGCAAACTGTGAAAGTGGCACGGCGTCTATTCACGTGTCGCTTTCAGATACGCATGCCAGCTTCTGACATCGCCTATGGAAACTTGGCTGCGCACTGCAAACTTCGCACATGCTGCCCGCAACTAGGTATAGCACCCGAGTCATTGGCGCAGCAAAAAAACGCAGAGCGAAAAATATGCGAAGCACTCTGTCCATCGTGCTCATCGAAGCTGAGGCCGAGTTTGACAGGGCGGGTGCAAGTGAACGGTGCTGTTCCAGACCACGGCATAATCACACGTCATCACCTTGTCATGTCTTACATGCCCCCCCCCTCCCCCCCTCCCCCCATCACCATGTATAAAGCCTGAATTCTCTAACAGTATTGAAAGAGTTGGTTGTTCGCTCCACATACTTCCACGTCTTTGTTTGTTCTATAGACCTTCCGTCAGTGTGATACTAAGCGCGATACCGTCATGAACGTCCACCGACTTGCTCCGTCCATTGCTTTGCTAAACCTAAACGCTGCTGCACCGAACAGCCTGTCGGGGCAGCGCACCCATGATTTGACGGCAACGCACAGAATAGGTCGAACGGGTTCATAACGAAGAGCCGTTTCAAATAAAGTTTCATTCATTCATTCATTCATTCATTCACTCATAACGAAGTGCTAGGGGCCTCTGAAAATCATTCGTTATACAGGTCACCTCGCTGTAAAGGTCGCGCTCCACGCAGCTCACAATAGAATCCTGCGCAGAATCATTCCTTCGTTGTACAGGTCATTTCGTTGTATAGAGGTTCGACTGTGTATTGCTCGTTCACGTTGCGCCTTAAGCAAGTAATACATGTAATCGAAACGCGGACACACAGTAACATTGCGTTTAAAAAAAACGAGAAAGAATAGACGCCTCAAAGACATAACGATAGACACGTGCGTGTATCCTGAAGACTTCCAGTAGCTTTTTTCCCAAACCTGAAAACACATCAAGAAGAGACAACAAAAACGAAAATCCGCGTGCTCTTTCTATTACTAAATATCGCTCTAAGTGTGTGCACGTGTGAGAAAAAAGATGCAAGAGCGAAATACAGTGCAACTTAACGCAAGGACGCGAGGCGCGAAGTTGGGCGAGGACATAACACCGCTCGCGCTAGTCGCCGATGGAAAGGCTCTTAAGACGCGCGTGAAGTGGAAAAACAACAAGATTCCAAGAATGCGCATGGCGCAGCGGGATGTGGCAGGCTTCGCCGCCCGTGTGCGGACGGGTAGTGATTGAAGGGCTCGTCGCACGACGGGTGATGAGCCGGTACTAAAAGAGAGAGAGAGAGAGAGAGACGCCACTGCAGTAGCAGAGGAGGACGAGGAGGAGTGGTTTTTGCGAGAGGGGAGCCTATAACGAGCCCCCGGGAAAATGGAGCGGTTGCCACCGGAGACCTTGAAAACCGTCCTCCTCTCCAGACAGACGAGAGTGGAGGGCGTTCTCCCGAGTGGCCACGCTCGGCTTTTCCTTCTGCGGTCCAGCGATGAGCAGCAGACGGCTGCGCGCACGTTGCATAGAGTTTCCTGCAAGAAGCTGCTGGAAGGACATCTGGCGCTAACGTCTGCGGGAGCTAAAGGCGTAGCTCGAGAATGCGTCTGTTCAGCCGCAACGGTAATTGAGGGTAGTGCACGGGCTTGGCCAAGTCACATTTGCGACTTTCCTGGTTGATAACTTCCAACGAGACGTGGTTGCGTTATTATGAATGCAGCAATTCGCAAATGATTGCTCGTGTGCGCTGTTTCTTAGTTGCACTCCGTGCGTTTAAAAATAAATAAACGAATGCTATGATTTCTCGGAAATTTAGAAAGAGGAAGGCGTTGTGAATAACGCCGCAAGAACGTCCGAAGGCACAAGCACGAAAGGCTGTGCAAAGTTGTGTATGCGCCCTGTATACTCCCACCATTCCCATCCAAAGTCGAAGATCGCAGCGCCGGAATTACCTCTTGTGATTTTTGTAGGAAAGGATGGCGTAATGATGTCTTAATTAATTAATAATTAAGCTAAAAAATGGGAATCCGTGCGAGCGAGTCCATGGGCTCTGCATGGTAGGTGGCGCACACAGCGCAGCCGCTGCCTGATGCCGCGGAAAACGAGATGTCTCGAGAAGCCGGTTGTGCCGTCCTGCCCGTTCGTTGGTTTCTCTCTTTCCCTCTCTTTTCCTAATTCTCTTATTTTGCTACTCAGCGGTTCATTTCTACTTCTTGACGACGACTCTCTGGTTCGCCCTCGTTGGCGAATCTTCGCTTCCAGCAGTTAACTGGCGTCGAAAAGAAGAAAAAAAAAAAGAGGGGGGGATGGGCTAGAGACGGCATACGCAAAATGATTTGCAGCGTTTTTTCTTTCTTTGTTTCTTTTCTGCTGATAAATTTACCTCAATAGAGTACCGACATGATATTTTCAACTCCACTTCTCTTTTCCCTTTCTTTTTCCTCTCTTTCTTTCCTTCCTTCTTTCTTTCTTCCTTTCTTTCTTTCTTTCGTTTTTGCCGTTGGATGAAGGTTCTTGTTCTCTAAACCCCATAAAAATGTACTGACAAGCCTCAGAGCGGCCTAAATAATTTCATATGATAGCTTTTCTACGGTCAGTTTCGGCTTCGTTAGCCAGCAGGTTACTGTGTCGTGACGTCATGGCGCAGAAATTGGTCACGTGGAAGCAGGTTGTTGCTGTGTTTTGACGCACGCCTCGTATGCGGCTATACTCGCCGTAAGGTCCGATGTGGCAGCACAGCAGACGGTCTAGCGAGCCGGAGCCGGTGTCGAAACGTCACAATGTCCTGCTAACACGTGATCACCTTCTGTGTCATGACACAGTGGTAGCGAAATCGAAACTGGCTGCAAAAAAAAGCTGTTAAACTATTTAAAGCACTCCGAGTATTGCGACTAGTTTTTCTAGGGTTTAGAAGACGCGGACCTTCATTTAACGCTATACGTATGTGATAATGTGAATGTCGAAGATAACGAAGAAGCAAAAAACAAGGAAACATAAGAGATGGCGTTATTGCAGCATTCCTCGGGCTCGAGGTCGACCTAGCGTCTCCGCGAATGTAGGACACAAATGTCGCAGTCGATCGTTGAGCGCGCTGCGGCAGCGTAAAACAGCGTCGCGCGTTATGATGGATTCTGGGAACGGCCTCGTTTCCTGAGCAGTAGGTGGAAGAAAACGTTTGGATACGCATGACGGGTGGCTGGGAAACCTGGCACTGAAGCTTTCCGTGAATATGCTGATTTCTACAGGAACCCCGTGTATGAAACGGTACGGCGACAAATAACGACCAAGCGTGCTTGAGCTAATCAAGTTTTACTGCATCTATTGCAGTCTAGCATTTCTGCGTATGTCCACTTTACATTCTTTCTGTTCATTAATGCTCCGATCTCCATATCGTAAGGTCACCTGTTCCTGTAGCGACTCCAGTTCCTCCAATAGGCGGTGACGAGAAGCCGACGTCTGTGACGTGTTTCCGGTTCCCGAAATAGCGTCCGGCGCTT